>NC_079193.1:182647070-183247070 GCF_029499605.1 Hyla sarda
CGGTGGGCTGGAAAAAGGTGGATACATTCCTAGGAAAGAGTCTCCTAGGAATGTATCCACCTTTTCCAGCCCACCGGAGCACCTGAAAGCTGAACTAATTTATGCAGGAAAAGTCATCAACTGCCGAGCCGAGAAGTTCGTGACGAATCAAATTTACTGTAAGTTCGCTCATCTCTAGTTATAAGCCATACTGCACAGATCTTCCATTATAAGTAGAACTGTCTGGCTTGTGCTGTGGCATCCAGACACACTCTATGAAAGCACAGCTCTGTTCCCTGCAACTCCTGTCAGCTCAGGGAGAGACCATTGATGGGAACAGGAGAGCTCTTATAACTGCTTATTAAATTTTAAGGCAGCAGCCTTTCTCAGAGAAGAACGCAATGAGCCTGTTCTGATGGAAAAACTACAGTGACCAAGAAAGGCTGCCTTAAAAAAATAAAAAAAAATAAAAGAGTTAACCCATCTAAAAAATAAAAAAAAAGCCCTTAGTGCCTTAGTCACATAGGCAGAAAAATAAGGGGTCAGAATACGGGATTGTTTACTTAGTAGAAAGAAAATAAAGATTGCCTTTTACTATAAAATGCACTGCGTAAGAATGAAAGCCCCCAAATGCTGCTAAATTGGAGGGGGTGGCTTCTATTTCACCTGCACAAGTAATATTTCTTTAATGCTGCCAAAAGATTTTATGGTAAAATTTAAAGTGTCATTACAAAGTACAATTGGTCCTGAAAAAAAAAAAGCCCTTATAAGGCTCTGTATATGGGGGAAAAAAAAAAAAGACTTCTGATTCAAGGCGAGGAGGAAAATCAAAAACTGAAAAGTGGCTGGATTCTTAAGGCCAAAACAGACAGCGTCATTAAAGGCTTAAGCAGTCGACTAAATTCCACTTACAGCTGGGACTCTGCCTCCATCCCCCATATTTCTGGCCACTACAAAGCAAATAATTAAATTAGGTTTTGTATATAAAAATTTTTATTTTATAAAAGGAAGTGGGCCAGCAACTAGGGAATTAACATGTTAACTTGCTCATATTATTGGGGCATTTCTTTTCTGTAGAAGTGTTAGCTTTATATATCACCAAACTGCTTCATAAACAGAAACACAAATCTTATCCCCCTACTGATTTTGATAATTTGACCCCTAATAAAAGTTATTTTAATGGTAGTCCAAAGTCAGAATAAAGTCCAGAGTTGGCACTGCCACTGGGTAAAACACTAGAATAATAGCACAAATGCCACTGCTACTCACGGATCCTCTGCTAGTGCCGGTGCTCTTCCAGACCACAAAAGCCGAATTTCAGAACAAAAGATACGGAGGCACTCTGGTATCTGCGGGTGGTTTATTTGGTATAGGTCATACAGCAATGCTCAGTCGACGAATCGTTTCGCGCACCTGCGCTTAATCAATGATCTCAATGGACTGAGCATTGCTGTATGACCTATACCAAATAAAACCACCTGCCGATACCCGAGTGCCCCCGTATCTTTTATTTTAATGGTAGGTTTATTTGAACAGTGAGAATGTGTTTCTTTTTAAACCACTCCATTGTTACCTTGGCTGGGCGGTTTAGGCCATTGTCATGTTGGAATACCCATCCACAATACATTTTAAAACTTCATGTTTGATGGTGGGGTTAGTGTTCTTAGGGTCATAGGCAGCATTCCTCCCCCACCAAACGCGGTGATTGCTAAAAAGCTCTATTTTGGTCTCCTCTGACCACAACACTTTCACCCAATTCTCATTCAGATGTTCACTGGCAAACAGGCAAGTACATGTGCTTTCTTGAGCAGGGGGACCTTGACTGAAATCCTGCAGCGCTTGCATTCATGGTGTTATGTGTTAGCAACAGTTTGAATGTATGGTCCCAGCTGCCTTGAGATCACTGACAAGATTCTACCACGTAGTTATTGGCCGATTCCTCACCGTTTTCATAATCATTGAAACTCCACGATGTGAGATCTGGCATGGAGCCCCCAAATGAGGGAGATTGACAGTTATTTTGGGACCCCAGCGATATAACATCTTATCCCCATCTAAAGAATAGGGGATGTCAGTGGGCAAATGTACAAAATCAGCAGGGGATCATACAGATCTTGAAGAGCGATGGTCTTTACAACATAGTACAGTCTTTTCTTCTGATGGATGGCATTCCAAGGGATATTCAAGGAAAGTCCAGCTCACCTGCTAAGTCTCGTGCAGGGATCCCCACTCAGACTCTCCGTGTCCAAACGATAAGAGAAAACAAAATGATCCAGCACTGGAAGAAACTGCAGCTTTATTGTTGGATCCTCTTTACAAACAGCATGGAACAACTTCAACACTTCACAAGGTCGGACATATCTTAAGATGTGTCAGACCTTGTGAATTGTTGACGTTGTTTTTAAAGAGGATCCAACAATAAAGCTGCAGTTTCTTCCAGTGCTGAATCATTTCGTTTTTTCTTATCGCATACCAAGGGATACCCTTCAATAATAATGCCAAATTTACAGTCTTAAAAAGGTATAAGACCTCTAAGGCCCCAACCAAGGAATTCCCATTGGGTAAGCCATAGCAAAATATTAAACTCTCCAACAATCCAGCTGGCCACACATTCTACAGCTCTCAAGCTGCACTTAATATAACATTTGCAAAAAAGTAATCTGGTATCACGCCCATTATAAAATAGATTAGTAGACCACAAAAATACTTTATAAAACTACCAAAGAAGCGTAAAAGGATTCCACAATATATATTTGCAATAGTAAACCCATTATTAGATTTATTGTTAAATTTTTGCATATTTATAATGAAGCCATCAATTGGCAAACACTCGGGCTTTAGTGAAGCGAGAGTGAAGCTATTAGCACATTTATTTTAGGGAAGGGCAGAGCAATGCATATTGAGGAGGCAAGGAAGCACGGTGAGCCAGCTCCCCACCTCAATTAAAGGGGTATTCTGCTGCTCAGCGTTTGGAACAAAAGACCCGGAGTACCCCTTTAAGGGTATATTTACACAAGCCAATAGTGTGCTGTAAGGTACACCGAATTGTCATGATTTTACATTATAGGTTTTGGCTGTGCAATTTGTAAACCCTGCAGCCAAACACTGCCCTGTGTAAATACAATCTAATGAAACTTGTAGCCTTCTTGTGTTTCTCTAGCATATTGTTATTTGATACAATTGAACATCCTTCCTACAATCATTAGCTTGTATGACTGGACTTTGAGCCAAGCCTCAGCTTTTACAAAGGCATATGATTGTATAGTGTTCAAAATTACTATCATTTCTACAGCAGCGAGGTTAAACAGCGCGCATATACTAAAGTGGTGCAGAATTACAAGCAAGACAAAAGACTTCTTGTGGTATAGATCACATTTACTTGGTTCACATCACTCTTTCCTCTGTTCACTACAATAACGCTTTGTGGAAAGCTTCTCTTTAGACATCAGGGTTAGGACAAAAAAATGAAATAGTAAAAATCCCCTTCACCAATATAAAACATCCTGACATTGTAAAAAATAAAAATCACAGCAAATATCAAGAAGAACTGTTTGACATCCAACACAATGGCTCCTCTAGAGGGCATATTTCACCATTAATAGATTATTTAAAAAAATTGATGTCGTTTTTCAAATTATCGGTATTGACTGCTCCTGAACAGCCTTGTACAGTATTTGACTATATATAGCTATTTAAGATGTGTCACATCCGTCTCATTCCTTTGTGTACTATATTAAATGCCACAACTGTGTCACACAATAGATAGAGACTGGGCAGGTCACTAGGACTGCTTTAGATGGTCACATCACACCCATAGATGCACCTGTCGAGTTGTTCTGGCTAGACCTGTTTTCATGGCTGCTAACACAACATAACACTGATATGCTAAAGCTATTAACAAATTTGCATGAAATGTTAACAGACAGTAACTAAACATGACAGCCTTTGCAGCTGTTTTTCCATTTTCCTACACAGGGAGGGAGACAAGTAGTTGGAGAGCTCACAGTGCGGGTGGAGTAATGATTACACAGCTAGAGTATGATGGATCTCATAAGACCTCATAAGAAAAGCACCATGACAACCTGTCTAGACACTGACACTTTCTGCTAATACACAAGTATGTATGTACATAAAATGAGCAAAGGCAAAAAGCTGCACTAATAAATATTAATATGCACTAATGATGAATCTGTTACCATTGCATTAAAGAGTACCTGTCATCAAACCATATTTTCTAAGCTAACTCAGATTATATCACCTAACAACTCCTAACACACATATCATACATTTCTCCTTGTTCACATTGTGTGAGCTCCTGGCAGGAGAAAGTGGGCGTTCCCCATCAGGCGTGACATCACTGAAGCCTGTGAGAGCTGTGCCTCACCATGCCCTGCACGCACTTCTTGAGTTTGGTCTCCTGCCAGACCAGAAGGAGACCGAACTAACTGTTTGACTTGCAGCAGGGAACAGAACAGAGCCACCTAGGTTGAGAATTGCAAGTAAATAGCAAAGTGTCTTATAATTACATAAGGAACAATATATTAAAAGTTTAGTTTGGCGACAGGTACTCAATAAAGAGAAACTACAAATCTGCGTATAACAATACACCTTGATTCCTTGTGTGAATCAAAAGTCGCAGGAAAAGTTGCAAATTTTAAACAGACAAATCCTGCGACAAATTAACCAACTTTTTAACCCCCCCCCCCCCCCAAAAAAAAACAACAACATGTAAATCCTTTGATAAATTCCTGCCTATGCCCCCCGGTTTACCTAAAGGAGCTTTTACACAAGGTGATTTATTGGATGAACAGGACAATTGTTTCACGTAAAAGACCCGGCCATCAGCCGACTGGATTGTACAGCAACATACATTATTGTTAGTTGCTCATATATCCCACACCATCAGAATGCCAGCGACAGAGAATCGCAGCTGGTGATCATGGATTCAGCTGATCTTTGAGTACTTCTAGGGTATGTGCACACGTGCTGTATATGGAGAGGATTTCATACCACACATTCTATGCTGAAGATTGTATTCAGGTAAATTAATATAATCTGAAGCTAAGAATGTTAATTGCTAAGACTATGTTCTATACATGAGATATACCACTATACTGTTTATTGCATGAGTTATACTACTATACCAATACCAGTACAGAAAAAAAAAAAATTAGATATGTGGCCAGGTGCACACTGATAGTTTTGTATGTTACCAAGAAGGAAATAGGTGCAAATATTATTGCCACACCACTACAATGATCTCTGACTAATACCGCCATACTCTTACTGAATAAAATCTACTATACAGAGAGACCAATATTCTCACGTACAGTGGCCATAGAAATAGATACCAGCTGTACGCTAGGGCTCTGCAGCTAGAGGTCCTATAAAACACTGACACTTGACACTGTAAGGTCTTCGTGGTAGATATTGGTCTTTGAAGTAGATACAGTATATATAATGTGGAGAGATTATTTGGACCTAGTACAGTACTATTAGTAAATGCAGTACTGTGTTATGCAGAGAGATGCAGTTAAATATATACAGATTATTTGAGGAGGGGCAGGTAGAGGCTGTTTTTGTTTTATTATACAGCCTGGGCATATTGATTAAATAAAAAAAATAATACAGTGTTGGAAACCCCCTCTAAATACTTAAAAACACATAGATTAGTGTAAACCATTCAGCTTTATAAAGATTACCTTATAGGGTCTATTCTAGACTTTCTTCTTTGACGCTCTTGTTCTGGTACTGCATGCCACTGAAAAGTCAATCTCCAGTCAAAGCCACCTATCATGGGTTCACCAGTCTGCATGTAAAACTCAAAGGTGTTCCAATCAATGGTGTCAATTACAGGACAGACAACTGCTGTTTCATTTTCTCCAATTCTGCAAGAAAATATCAAGACTAGTAGTTATGAATCTACTAAAGGACTGCGTGGTGGTCCAGTACAGTAGTCGCACCCCAGTACCCTAGCTGCCCTGTCCAGCAGACTCCATCCTGTGACCCCAGGGCCCTCCCTAACCTTTGTATTGTATATATCACCACCAGTGCCTATGTTACATAATGTATTGTACATATAATGTGTTATACCTTTAAGATTTTTTATGTGATTGTAACCAGGGAAGGTACCAGTGACATGTGACCTACAGGATGACCTATGGGACCCCTCCAGAGTCTCTCCCCATATAAGCCCTGGGTGGAGCTTCCTCAGGCTCTTTAGTGCTGAGTTGCAGTAAGGTCAAGTCCTGTCAGAGTGTGTCTGGAGTCCGGAGGAGGCCTAAAGTCTACCACGCAGCAACGGATCCACAAGTCCACTACCCCCCAGGTCCAAGTCAAAACGTGGTAAGCTACAAATGGGGTATAGTCAGTCTCAGTCATCAGTCCAAGTCAATCTGTCTCAAGTCAGGGTGGCCGTGCATCAAATTGTCCAAGCAAGCCCTGTGGTCTCTGAAGTCACTGGTCACCTCTGTGGGCCTAGACAAGCTGTATAGACTGTTACACCTGTCTGACTCAGGAAAGCTGCCGTTGTTCCATATCTTGGTGTCGGAGTCATTATTTGCCCCCATGCCTAGCCCAGGATCCAGAGGTATACCTTCTGGTGGTGTAGAGGTTAAACTACGCCCTGGCATCATGAACACAAGGGGCTAATGCCATCTGCCCTCATCACACCCTCACCACAACTGCGTGTCCTGGGATTTTATAAACTGTGATTACAGACAGTATTTAAAGAAATGTATTCCTCTGTTGCAGAACTTGAAGTAACCCTACATAAAATGCAGGTGCACAGTAAAAGACGTGTCCTACAAATCCATTTTCGACCATGTGTGGTTAGTCAATAGTCTATTTTCACATACCTCTCAAGTAGTGGTTCCAGCCAGCCAGTGACACATTCACAATGGCAGTCCAGGAATGTAAGCACATCACCAATTGCATAGGTTGCACCAATAAGTCGCGCTCGTACAAGTCCTTCACGCTTTGTTGTCCTAATTAAACGGACTCTTTCCAGTGAACTGATGTAGTTTTCAAGCTGAGACTTTAGAAAAACTGTATATTTGAAAAAAAAAAAAAAAAAAAGCCATTGTAAAATTCATGGTTATTGTTTAGAATTATTGTAAAATATTTTCATGGTTTATTTCTTCATTAAATCCAAAAGGCCTCCATTCCTGAAATTTCATAATTATAGAAGGCATCTGTTTCCAAAAGACTAATCTATGTAAAACAGCAATTGGATACAGTTAATCTATGTAAAACAACAGGATACAGAAATACTTCAAGAAAATGAAGTATTTCTCACAGAAAAGGATTGCAGTAACGCATATTTTGCTATACACGAATATTCCCTTTGCGTGTATTGGAACTAAACCAAAAAAGGGAGGAAAAAAAGCTAATTGGCCATAATGTCACACCAAACTCCAAAAATGGGCTGGACAAAATTATTGGCACCCTTAACTTAATATTTGGTTGCACACCCTTTGGAAAAAAATAACTGAAACCAGTCGCTTCCTATAACCATCAATAAGCTTCTTACACCTCTCAGCCGGAATGTTGGACCACTCTTCCTTTGCAAACTGCTCAAGGTCTCTCTTACTGGAAGGGCGCCTTTTCTTAAATGGGCACCGTCATGAAAACAAAAAAGTGATATGTTGTAGTACTTAAGTACTACAACATATCTCTAATATAGTTTAATTAAAAAAAGTGATTTTAAAACTGTTTAAAATTACTTTTAAATTCGGCCACTAGGGGTCGCCCTCCTAGTGGCCGAATGCATTCAGCAGTGACGTCACTAATGAATTCCGACTCGTTGAAGCCTGGCAACAAGTCGAAGTTCAATCACTGCTGTGCTCGCTCCCGCCTGTCAATCAGACAGGCGAGAGCGAGCGCTTTGAAGGAAGAGGAGGCGCGCAGGCTCGGGGACAAGGTAAAGTATTATGTTCACTGTATTATGTATACATGTATTATGTATATGTTCAAGTATTATGTATACTGTTCACCTATACAGTATGCCTCCAGTTTCCCCTGCGCGTCGGGGAGCGGTATGTGCTCCGGTGTTCACCTATACAGGGTGCCTCCAGTTGTTTCCCCACTACAACTCCCAGCATGCCCTGACAGCTAATAGATGTCAGGGCAAGCTGGGAGTTGCAGTGGGGAAACAGCTGGAGGCACCCTGTATAGGTGAACTACGGGCGGAAGTTTCGGCCCCAGCAGGCATCAGTGACGTGGTGCCTGCTGGGGAAGTCTGCTGGTAGTGAGCACACTACCAAGCAGACAAAAAAAGCATTTTTAATATGTAAAAAAAAAAATTAAAGGTAGGGAGGGGGTTAGGGATAGATGGGTAATAGGCAGGGACAGAAAAGAAAAAAAAAGTGATGGTGGGAGCTAACCTTTAAAGGGGTTCTCCGGTGCTTACACATCTTATACCCTATAGCTATCACGCCCCCTCCCGTAGGCTTGCATTGAGGGGTGGAGCGTGACGTCACACGGGGGCGGAGGCAAGACATCACACGCCGCCGTCCCTGCGGTCGACCGTAATCAGACCTGGAGCGAACACGCTCCGGGGACTGATTACAAACGGGGTGCCGCATGCATTATCACGGGCGTCCCCAGCTGCGGGACTCCCGCGATCAGGCATCTTATCCCCTATCCTTTGGATAGGGGATAAGATGTGTAAGCACCGGAGAACCCCTTTAACAGCAATTTTAAGATCTCTCCACAGGTGTTCAATGGGATTTAGATCTGGACTCATTGATGGCCACTTCAGAACTCTCCAGCGCTTTGTTGCCATCCATTTCTGGGTGCTTTTTGACATACGTTTGGGGTCATCGTTCTGCTGGAAGACTCAAGATCTCGGACACAAACCCAGCTTTCTGACACTGGGTTGTACAGAGTGACCCAAAAATCCGTTGGTAATCCTTAGATTTCATGATGCCTTGCATATATTCAAAGCACTTAGTGCCAGGGGCAGCGAAACAACCCCAAAACATTATTGAACCTCCACAATATTTCACTGTAGGTACTGTGTTCTTTTCTTTGTAGGCCTTATTCCATTTTTGGTAAACAGTAGAATAATGTGCTTTACCAAAAAGCTCTATCTTGGTCTCATCGGTCCACAAGGCATTTTCCCAGAAGGATTTTAGCTTACTCAAGTTAATTTTGGCAAAATGTAGTCTTGCTTTTTTGTCTCTTTGTCAGCAGTGGGGTCATCCTGGGTCTCCTGCCTTAGCGTTTCATTTCATTTAAATGTTGATGGATAGTTCGCACTGACACTGATGCTCCCTGAGCCTGCAGGACAGCTTGAATATCTTTGGAACTTGTTTGGGGCTGCTTGTCCACCAACCGGACTATCCTGTGTTGACACCCTTCATCAATTTTTCTCTTCCATCCACGCCCAGGGAGATTAGCTACAGTGCCATGGGTTGCAAACTTCTTGATAATGTTGCGCACTGTGGACAAAGGCAAATTAAGATTTCTTGTAACCTTCAGATTGTTGACATTTTCCCACAATTTTGGTTCTCTTCTCCTCTTTCTGTTGTCCATGCTTAGTGTGGCACACACAGACACACAATGCAAAAATGCAAAGACTAAGTGAACTTTTCTCCTTTTTATCTGCTTTCAGGCATGATTTTTTTTATATTGCCCACACCTGTAACTTTCCCCAGGTGAGTTTAAAGGAGCATCACATGCTTGAAACAATCTTATTTATCCACAATTTTGAAAGCTTGACAATAATTTTGTCCAGCCCATTTTTGGAGTTTGGTGCGACATTATGTCCAATTAGGAAATAAACTTGTGTATAGCAAAACATGTGTTACTGCAGTCTTTTTCTGTGAGAAATACTTCATTTTCTTGAAAAATTTCAGGGGTGCCAACATTTACAGCCATGACTGTAACTCTTTAAAGTTTACTACCCAGTCATTTGTGATTTGTAAATTTTTACGAGGATGATCAAAGGGAAATTACTACGCATTAAACACTGTAAAGGCCCCTCTAACACTGCCATTGTGCCCTGTTGGAAAAGGTCTGTTAGGCACTTTTTTGTGTGCCTTTAACGTCCGTTATCCGGACGGGGCACAACAGGGCCCGACAAATCCCATTTACTATTGTTTTTTGACAAGAGTGCGGGAGAAAAAGATGTCGCATGATGTATTTTTTCTCCTGCACTTCTCCCCATGTTCCCTGAGGTCCGTTGCACAGCCGTGTCACAACAGCAGTGTGAAAGAAGCCTTAACCGCACATACTGCATTACATAATACGTAAATATTTAGCAAATTCATGTCTAAGTACCTTTATCGCTGAAGTCATCAACTAATATGATTTCTTTTAAAAGAACTGATGGAGACATTTCTAAGACACTGTGTATTGTGCGGAGTAAAGTTGACATTGCCTCATTGTAAAATGCAATGATGACAGAAGTGGTTGGAAGCTTCCTGTAATTGTAAGTTTTGGACTTACACCTGAAAAAAATAAAAGAAAAAAACATTACTTGTTAGGGGCATCCTGTGAAAAAAATATTAGAACAAAACATTGCGTGTACACAAGTAGAAGAATGAAACCATTGATACATTTAAGGTGTCTATGATAAATAGATTACAGTTGGAAGAACTTTTTATAATTCTTTAATTTTCAATCCAAAAACTTTTTATATGCGGTTAATCAGGGCTGTGGAGTCAGTAGATAAATGTTCTGACTCCAACTCCACAGTTTTTTGTACTTCCGACTACTCTGTATTAATATGCGAATGTATTTATAAACACTAACAGTTGAATCCAAGAAGCTGTTCCACCAAGTTCTTCTAAGCTCTTCAAGCAGAGAGAGGTAGTTGGGCAGAAGCTGCTGCCTTCTCCTTTTTGTGTGCTGATCTGCTGCTGAAGATAGGGCAGTGGGAGGATCCAGGAAGGGGCATTTAGTCATGTTTAAAGTTTAAGCTAACAATCGGAGTTTACAAGTTTTTATTGCCTTAGCTGAATGGCAGCAGTTTTTCCAATGGTTTACAGCTTCAGTCTTGAACTACTGACCCTCCATTCCCTTCACTTATACAAGTGTCTCTAGTCCTGCAAAAACATATTTACTTAATCCCTTATCAGAGAGAGGCTAGGTTACCCATGGGTTCCCCGTAACAGCAGAACACAACACTATAGAAAGTATAAGTATTGCCGCTCCTAATTGTGCGTTGCATTCCATATAGTGAAGCACATAAAAGCATGCTTCTTCACGGTCACTTAACATGTTCGTTTTGCAGTTACGTGAGGCACTGCAGGCATTGGTCTTTATTCTTACAGTAGAGAAGTCATTAATTATAACTTTTTGTGAATTGGGACATTTAAACTTGCTTTTTTTTTATTCCAATCTAAATTTAGTAGGGGTCGGAGTCGGTGCATTGTTTGCCGACTCCAGGTACCCAAAATTTCGTCCGACTCCTCGACTCCGACTCCACAGCCCTGCTGTTAATGATAAAAAAAATAAAGATATTTTGCTTAACAAATTTTGAATATTTCTTAAAGAAAATGGCCCCTGAAAATTCCACCACTAGGGTTCCCCATACCTACTGGGACACTAACCAGTCCTGCAGCAGCATCAGGCTTGTCCATGAGTCATGGACAAGAGATAACTCATGGACAAGGCTGCATAAGCAGATCACCAATCACCTCCTACTACCGCAAGGAGGGACTTGCCCCTTCCCCTGAGAGGATTTCTAACACTGTGAGCTCATAAAGAGAGGTATTTTTATAATAAATCTAGGTGATAGATGCATAAACATTAAATGTACATGGTCAGGATTAGGTACAGAGTAAAAAAATTTTTTGTGTGTGGTATCTAACAAGTACGCTTTAATGTACTGAACATAGTCATATTGGAACTTCACACGTGAGCCTATGTTCCTGCTGGAAATAAATGACTGCCACTTATAGGGAGTATTTATCAACGGTTTTATGTGGGGGTTTTTCGTAACTTTGGCGCAATTCTTTGGCACAGTGTCATTTTGCACCAAAGTTTGGTGCATTCTCTCCACTGTCATTTTTAAACCTTGCTCAAAATCACACTGTCCTGTATGTGATTTTTGCTTTGGTCAGTAATTCATCATTTGCTCCAATCGATCTTTGGCCTAATTTTGTGCCTTTAGTTTTTTTTTTTTTGGTGCAATTCACAGCCAAGAAATGTTGTACATGGAAAACACACATAGCAATGTCAGAGAATGTAAAGGTGTCAAAATACATAAAAAATTTTTTTTGTGAAAGCAGCGACGCCTCCGGGGATGCGCACTACTATCCTGTGACATGGTTGTCTCTGAGGGACCTTCACCCTCTGTTGAGCCAGCATTGGACATGGCCACACAGGTTCAGGAAAGGTAAGCACTAAAGATAACCAAAATATAAAATCCATTTCACATGGTGGCTATAAACCCCACAAAAGAAAATAACTCATGTCACTGATATACTGCAGGAGGTACTCTGAAATGGCCGCTCTACAGGGTAAAATATGCTGTCCTGTGTGGCGGTAAGTTCTGTGTAAAAGGTGCTGTGAACAGCTGGAATTCAGCTTTTGCGACAAAATGACTAACAACGTGTGTCAAATGATAAATTTGGCGCACGTCCACAAAAAAAAAAAAAAAAAAAAAAAAAGGGTAAAAACAGGCAAAATTGATAAATACCCTCTATAGTGTATAGTAGCAGCTTATTCCCTTCTGCCCATTGACAAGAACTGCACACTTGGCCAATGGGGAGTAGAGGAGTAGGAAGGAGTCAGGAGAAACAGCTGATGGCCAAACAAGCAAATTATATATGGGCAGCTATTTAAATAAAGTAGTCATCAATATACACCAAAGTATTTTTGACAATGAACTACCCATTCAAACCCATTGCATAGCAATATAATATGTCCATGCCGGAACACTTCAAACTGTGAATGCTTCTTTAAACTACTGTCTACTAGAAGCAAAAAGCACAGACCACTAAAAGCAACAGTGCTGCCAAATGTGAACTGGTAGAAAACAAATACCTTGTACAGAAAAAAAAGTATGCTTCTAGGCAAATGAAATACAAACCAACCAGTAATTGGAACACAGTAAAGAGCTAAAGAAAACAGAAGAAAATCAAACATAAGGCAGAAGGCACTGTACAGGATAAACAAGACATTCCCTCAAGTACTTGCACTTAGCACTGGAACCATGCCACCAAAGTATAATGCTTCAGGGTAAGGTTTTTTCTATGTCACAGCGCAGATGTGTATGGCATCTTCAATGGAACATATGAGAAACTGGCAGAGAGCACAGAGTGCTTGCATAATGTAGTCTTTGTGCACACAACCATACTAAAAAGGTAGCAACTAAAAGCTTAGGTATTTGCAGAAGATTTTCTGTCCCCTGAGGGATCATGTAATGTACCAGCATCACATAAAAGAATAATATGACCCAGAAGTGTATTGTCTGCTGTTATAAAAACGCCAAACTCTTTAACTGTTTCTGCATTTTGTTCTTGTGCATAAAAATATCACAATTAACCCTGCAAGAATAAGATAAATGACTCTGGTGCTAAGATACAAAGCTACTGAGCCTATCACAGAGCCGCCATAGGGAAAATGTAGTATTACGGTATATAGTGGTCATTCAGATGAATGGCTTCAGTCTGGCTTTAGTGGCTTATAGAAGGGGTCCAGAGTAGGGACTATCTGTATAGGACATTCATATGCCCTAGTAAGGCTTATCTTCATGAGTCCTCATGTTCTTTTTATAGTACTTTATCATTATCAGAATAGGACGTGTTCCCAGTGTATCACCAGCTTCATTAAAAGTAAAAAAAAAAGAAAAAATGGTTTTAAAAGAAGGAGATTCAGCGAGACCTGTGCTGAGAAAAGGTTGACAGGCTTCTTCTATTTTCAGAGACCTTTTCAAAAAGAAGCGATCCAATTGGTTGTTATGGGCAATTTAGTAACTTTTCCTTTGCACAAGTTTTGATGAATCCCCCCAAAGACCTTACAGGAGATTTATCCCAGTCTTCTAGTAAGATTCTCTGTGTTGCCCATCTCAACCAGAGATCCGGAGAATTATTTTTTAGTAACCAGAGATCAGTTCATTTCTCATATTGCTCTGGTAAAATCAATGCCGAGTTGTGAGTGGTTGTTCAGGCAATACAGAGAATCTTACTAAAGACAGCTTGAGAAATCTCCCCCTTTGTCCTAAATGAGCACTGTCAGGATAAAAAAAAAAGGTTTATATGTTGCACATCTTGGCAAAACATTAAAGGGGGTGATCCAGTGGCTAAGGGGACGATCTGTCAAGAGTATGCCCATTGTGTGGGGTATAACAAAATAAACCTTACCTCCAGCATTCCCACTATGCCTCCATTCCCCACAGTTATAGTTTTTTTGTGCTGCACTGCGATGTGCTGGGCCTGGGGAGCAGGACACCTGACCGGAAGCAGAAGTCAATAGGTGATATACGATATGACAATGGCATTCAGAGCCTTCTGTCAGAGGTATATGCTATGCAATACTCCTGGATCAAATGAGAACAGATTCTTGAGCCTCGTCCACACTGCAGACATTCTGCTTGTTTTCAATGGGATTTTGCTGCTCTATATAGACTGCGGAAATGTCACAGCGAAATTCTCCTGGGACTGCATTGCCATCTATAGAGACTGCAAGCAGACATACAGCCAGCAAATTCCACAGTGTGGACGAGGCCTTACTGTATATTTTACACATTTTCTTCTCTCTTTAATAACCAATCCACCTAGTATATTTGTGTAGACTTTTTCAGTGCAATCAGTTTACTGATCCAGATGAGTAAAAAATAGAACAAAATAGAAGTTGATCTTTCTTATCCTGGGTGCTGGTTTCTGATTCATCTCCTAGGGCTCCTATACAAACAGTGCATATGGGTGCAGCATGTGAAGAAAACCACAAAGAGCAAATCCAAGCGGCTTTTCATTGTCTAAGCAAGTAAAGACTAATTACTTATTGTCTGCAGCGGTTCAGGGCAAACACTGGAGGAGTTGTAATGATGAAAAGATGGCTGTCCCACTGATGCACTGTAAAGAAAGGTCTCATGAACTAGAATTATACCAATTCCAATCATGTCAGTCTCACCGATATACAAACTGGTTTACAATTTCCCCCCATGCTTTGAGTGAATTGAGATCAGTGTGCAAGTAAACTAGCTCATTCTACTCTATAGACCAGCTAATCTGTTAATCTATTCACTGTTTTCTACATAGATCAACTCCTTCCCACTATTTCAGGCCTATTGGCATGGACCCTATATGCCAGAATCACATCAATTTACATGTTCTCTTTGCTGGCACTGACAGCCTGACCCTGTACTTTGAGTTCTGTAAAGAGTCCTGTGGGTCAAAACAATTAAAATGATACTCATGTTTATATAGCGTGTCTATTATTGTACTGCTTAAAAAAAAAAAAAAAAAAAAAAAATCACAAAAAAAAAAAAAATCAAACCTTTGAAAACACAATGGCCGGCATTTATCATTGTCTTTAGACAGTTTTTTTGTGTCTAGAAAAAGGTGCAAAAAAGGCGCAAGCAGGGTTTATTTGTACCTTTTGGTTTACACATTTCTGCTGATTTTGAGTTGCAATCCACGGATTTTGGAAATACACATGATATCGACTGGTTTTATGAACTGCGCCTTTTTTTTAAAAAGGCGCAAAGCACTGAAAAGTCTCAAATGATTCCAGCCCAGACTTAGCTTGGCTTTATGGTGTATGTGAAGAGAGAAATTTCTGAAAATGTGACCTGCACAAAATTTATGAAATTCTCTGTTACCATTTAATACATTTGGTGCTCCTACACATTACCAGCACATAAAAAACAAGGTGTAGAAAAATGCTTCGCTTACACCTACAATGACAAATGCCAGCCAGTAAGTGGGGAGAAAAAGTCGGTGCGTCTTATACGGCGAATACACCCCTATCGCGGCGGTCCCTGCGGCCATCAACGGCCGGGACCCGCGGCTAATACAGGACATCACCGATCGCGGTGATGCCCTGTATTATACCTTCAGACGCAGTGATCAAAGCTGACCACCGCGTCTGAAGGGAAAGTGACACTAACCCGCCTGTTCGGGACCGCCGCGATTTCACCGCGGCGGTCCCGAACAGCCCGACTGAATAGCTGGGTTAGTGCTTACAGGACACAGGGAGGGACCTTACCTGCCTCCTCAGTGTCTGCTCCGTGCCGGGATCCCCTGTATGGCCGGCGCTCTCCTTCCTCGTCGTCGCGTACGTGCGTCGGCGTGCGTAACGACGTGATGGCGGCGACGGAGAGCGAGGATACCCGGCCGAGCAGCAGAGACGTTCCGGACTGACGGGGACACGGCGACAGCGATGGAGCGACATCCAGGGCAGCGGTGACGGGTCCGGAGCGGCTGGGACACGTGATTATTACCTCCTATGCAGTGGTCTTCAATCAGCGGACCTCCAGATGTTGCAAAACTACAACTCCCAGCATGCCCGGACAGCAAACGGCTGTCCGGGCATGCTGGGAGTTGTAGTTTTGCAACATCTGGAGGTCCGCAGGTTGAAGACCACTATAGGGTTCAAAATCTTTATTTTTTTTAGATTTTGCACCTATAAATTGGGTGCGTCTTATACGCCGGTGCGTCCTATAGGGCGAAAAATACGGTATATTTACAATTGCAGTTTTGTGACCTTTATTTTTAGGTATACTGCGCTGAATAAAGGCTCTGTCGTTTTTACCTGTATCACTTTGCGTATAAGACTCTTTGATCACTTTTTATTTTATTTTTTCCTGGAATGTGATGTGACCAAAAATTTGCAATTTTGGAAGTTTACACTATTCACCATACTGGATCATAAACATTACGTTTTAATAGTTTAGACATTTCCGCACATGACAATACCAAATATATGGGGTTTAACCCTTTAAGGACACAGCCATTTTAGCATTTTCGTTTTTTCCTCCTTGCCTAATATCCTTAAAGGGGTACTCCGGTGGAAAATAATTTATTTAAATCAACTGGTGCAAGAAAGTTAAAACAGATTTGTAAATTACTTCGATTAAAAAATCTTAATCCTTCCAGTACTTCAGCTGCTGTTTACTACAGAGAAAGTTATTTTCTTTTTAAATTTCTTTTCTGTCTATCCACAGTGCTCTCTGCTGACACATGATGTGGACAGAGGTGTCAGCAGAGAACACTGCGGACAGACAGAAAAGAAATTCAAAAAGAAAATAACTTTCTGGATTAAGATTTTTTAATAGAAGTAATTTACAAATCTACATAACTTTCTGGCACCAGGTGATTTAAAATGAATTGTTTTCCACCGGAGTACCCCTTTAACTTTTTTTTTTTTCCATCCACAGACCCATATGAGGACTTGTTTTTTGCGTGATCATTTGTACTTTGTAATGACTTCTTTTATTTTACCTTAATTATATGGCCCAAAAAACTTATTTTGTGGGAAAATTGAAAAGAAAAAAAAATGCAATTTTGAAGGTTTTGGAGGGTTTCATTTTTACACTGTGCACGTTGACGGCATGTTTTTTGTGCTGTGATTTGTAGCTTTGATTGATTTTGTATATGTGATTTTTAGATCACTTTATTTTTCTGGGATGTGATGTGGCTAAAAATGGCCAGTGGCCAGCAATTAACTTTCATGTTTATGCCAATCACTGTAGGGGATCATTAATTAGCATTATATACCGTATTTTTCGTCCTATAGGACGCACCGGCATATAAGACGCACCCAATTTTTAGGGACAAAATCTAAAAAAATAAAGATTTTGGACCCAATAGTGGTCTTCAACCTGCGGACCTCCAGATGTTGCAAAACTACAACTCCCAGCATGCCCGGACAGCCGTTGGCTGTCCGGGCATGCTGGGAGTTGTAGTTTTGCAACATTTGGAGGTCCGCAGATTGAAGACCACTGCAGGAGGAGGTAATACTCACGTGTCCCCGCCGCTCCGGACCCGTCACCGCTGCCCTGGATGTCGCTCCATCGCTGTTGCCGTGTCCCCGTCGCTCCGGAACATCTCTGCTGCCGGCCGGGTATCCTCGCTCTCCGTCGCCGCCATCACGTCGTTACGCACGCCGACGCACGTACGCGACGACGTGATGACGAGGAAGGAGAGCGCCGGCCATACAGGGGATCCCTGAACGGAGAAGACACCGAGGAGGTAGGTAAGGTCCCCCCCGGTGTCCTGTAAGCACTAACCCGGCTATTCAGTCGGGCTGTTCGAGACCGCCGCGGTGAAATCGCGGCGGTCCCGAACAGCCCGACCAAACAGCCGGGTTAGTGTCACTTTCCCTTCAGACGCGGCGGTCAGCTTTGATCGCCGCGTCTGAAGGGTTAATACAGGGCATCACCGCGATCGGTGATGTCCTGTATTAGCCGCGGGTCTCGGCCGTTGATGGCTGCAGGGACCGCCGCCATAGGGGTGTATTCGCCGTATAAGACGCACCGACTTTTTCCCCCCAGTTTTGGGGAAGAAAAAGTGCGTCTTATACGGCGAAAAATACGGTAATTCAGACATTTACACAAGCACAGATAGAAAATAATAATTTTTAACACATTTTATAAAATCCGGAAAATCCCATTTTTTCCCCCCATTTTTGTCATTAGATTGCTAATACTGTTCAATGTTATGCATCAACTAAATTTGGTGCATGTACCCATTATCTGGGTCACTTAATACACTATAGGGGAAATTGATCAAAACCGGTGCAGTGAAAAAGTTTACCAGTTGCCCATAGCAACCAATCAGATGTCTTCCTTTATTTTTTCAGAGGCCTTTCTAATGATAAAACAGTCAACTGGTCAACTTCTCCTCTGCACTGGTTTTGATAAATCTCCTCCCATATTATCAAGTGGACAAAAACAGCATAAGGATATATTCACACAGGGGAATGCCGCCACAATGGAATTCTGCTGCACTGTGAAAATTTTCAATTCTGGCGTCCACAGAAAGAATAGACTTATCTGTTCTTTCTGTGGATTTCGCTTGGAGATGCATTGCTGTCTACGAGACTGTGATCGGTCCTAGCACCAGTCGGATTATTCAAATGTGCAGATTATCTGCCAGTGCATTCAGGACATTTTATGCTGTGTGAACATGGCCTAAGAATGACTTTATGCACAATTTAGGCACCTTCACCTTGTAAAATGTAAAATATGAAGCTCCCAGTAAAAGATGTTGACTAATCCGAACCAAATTTTACACGCGGAATATTGAGACACCCTTTTCCTCACCATATAACATTATAGATAAATATAGACTGTGTTCAGTACTGTACAGGTAGACGTTATCCAGGATGTGCAAAATCCTTAATGGCACATTATTTTATATAGTATAATTATATATATATATAAACAACAACATAAACCAATTGGCTTATTCAGATAACATGACCAAATGTATCAGTCTCTTTAGCCACTGGTTTTTACATGTAATTTCTTAAACAGCTAAGAAAGTGTTGTTACCCTAGTTTAGCACACCATTTCTCTGTATAAACTTCTATGCAGAGAAATGGACGGATTTCTCAGTTTGTAAGAAAGCAGAGCGCAATGCTGCCCGCTTCCGCCAGCTGATAACTCTCTAACTCTGATCAACATGCCAATAGTTGTTTTCAATGACAGTTGCTTTAGTGACCCAAATCAATTCATCTACATTACTTACTCATACATCCTGTTATCCTGGATATGCCGATGTAATGATAACTGGTCACTCAGATAAATATTTATGGCATACTTTTCAATGCTTTCCTCCTGCATCTTCTTTTCAGCAATATTGAGCTGCAGGTTAGCTGCTTTGCCCCATTCTCCAGGTGCATTTGGATTTGGGGGAGGTTTATTGTATAGTGGACGGCTTAAGTCCTCAAATTTATCCTCAGTCGCAGGTAAATCTCTTTCCCACCTCTTTTTCGCAGTATGATCATCTTTATCTAAGGAGGAGAAGGAGGAAACGGAAAGTTCCACCACCATATAGGTAACCATGAAGAGTCCAACCAACACAAAGGCCTTCACAATAAGTGAGCATCTTCTGAAGCGGATCCTCATGGCATGAGACTCGTGATCTGGCCAAGCATGAACTCAACTAACACGGCAAGTCTGAAAGAAGAAATATGTCAAATCACATTTAGTACAAATGTCATGTTCAGTGGTTAGATGGTGTAGTCAAACATTAATATAGACTTTCTGTTGGCACAATACTAGGGATGTAAGAAAAAAATCGATTCCCGCGATTTTTCACTTGCCGATACTGAATCGATTCTAAATATTTTTGAATCGATTCTTTTAGTGATGTGGAATTTGTATCTCCTGATCCCCGGAACAGCATGTCCCGGGCATCAGGAGATACAAGTTCCACATTTTGTCAGCCGGATCTGACGCGGCAGCGCTCTGGGTGTATGGAGCGGGCTCCGACTCGTGCCCGCTCCATACTCTGCGGCCCCCGGCTGATTTCAGTATCCGGAGGCCGCTGATGCATCACCGCCGCTAATATCCAGCATGCGGTGCTCTGCAGTGTGTATGGAGCGGGCTTCCGACTGGTGCCCGCTCCATACTCTGTAACACCCGGCTGTTCTCAGTAGCCGGGGGCCGCCGCTAATAGCCAGCATGCGGCAATCGCCGCGGCTGGCTATTAACCCTTTAGATCGCCGCTGTCAAAGCTGACAGCGGCGTCTAAAGGGATCTGTGAATGTTCCCTGGTGGGCTAGTGGGGTGGATCGCCCCCGGAACGCGATCGCGGGCGGGCGATCCACTGTGGAGATAGCGGAGGGCTTACCTCTGCTTCCCTGCTCTCCGTGACTCTGTCATTGATAGAGCCTGGCTGGACCAGGCTCTATCAATGGATCGCAGATAAATGGAGTTCAATAGAACTCTATTCATCTGTCTGAGGAATCTAATGATTCCTAAAAGAAAAGACTAATAAAGTGTATAAAAAAAATAAAATAAAAATAAAGTTTTAATAAAAGTGTAAAAGACATTGTTTTTTAGACAGAATCGGGATATATCGCGATGTATCGTCACCTAGACGGTATCGCGATATATCGGGATTTATCGAATCGCCACACTGGTATCGCGATTCGAATCGAATCGCCAAATTCTTGGCGATTCACACCCCTACACAATACTATGACAACATGGAGAATGCATGAATCTAAATTCAAGTGAACAGTGCTGGCTGCAGATCCCAGCACTGCAGGGTGTGCTAATGTGCAAAAAGCATTTTGAAGAAGATGCAATGCAACACTAGCTTCCATCCAATCATCACTTTGGGTCTTAGAGATCAGACCTCCATGGACTATTAAAGGAAATCTGTCAGCTCTATATCATGCTCAGAGTTGCAGACATCTCATAGGGAGATAAAACAAGCTCTTTGCAAAGTTATACAATTATGTTTTTCTTATTCGATCAGAAGGCCATGCTGTGCTGCAGCTTGTCCTACCACTCAGTGCTGAAAGGAAAGTAGGGAGGGGTGAGGGAGGGAGGAGGCATGCATGCTTCAACTCAGAATGGCCTCTACAGCTCCAGTATGATTTCATAACTTAGCAAACAACCATCAGCTATCTGCCTATGGGGAAGATTTATCAAAATCTGATTGGTTGCTATGGGCAACAGTACCCCTTTTGATAAGGCAATGTTCACACAGCAGAATTTTTGCATGGAATTCTGCATTAAAATTTTTCATACATTTTTAGTGAATTCACTTCAATGGAATTTCTGCAGTACAAATTCTGCTGTGTGAATGGGACAGCGGAATCCCATTGAAATGTATTGGCTATAAATTCATGCAGAATTCCATGCAGAAATTCTAGCATGTGAACATAGCCTAAATCTTCCCCTGTCTCCCTGAGCATGACATAGAGCTGACAGATTCCTTTTAAGCCATGGCATTTTCTACCCTTTTTCATCACTCAAAGAGCTAATTTCCGTGTGAAACATATAAAATATCTCGTGCTGCAAAGATTGTATGCAGTATATAAGTGAAGTGAGGTGGACGGTGAGGTGGGGGGAGTCAGGGATTGGGGCATTGCGACTTGCTTTATGTTACTTAGTACCTTAGTTATACATGCAGATTGGACGGAGTATTTATATAGACAGTTAATTTTGGCAGCTAGTATCTCAGGCACCTTACCAGGGTGCTTCGAGTTCTCAGAGTATACATTCTGCCCAGATCTATTTAAACACGTTTACAGTGAGGATGATGTTTACAATTTGAATGCTGCTATTAGATATCCATTGACTGTTGTTAATCTTATTAATCTATCAGGCATTTGCACTTTATCCCATTTCCATCTGTATGCACTTTGGTTGTATCTATATTTGCCTCTGGGTATTGTCCTTTATATTTATGTCCCACTCCCCCTGTCTTGTGTGATTTATGTTATTTTATGGGTAGTATTTAGGGGGGGGGGGGGGGGGGGGGGGGGGGTTTCGGTCTTTCAATAAAATTAATAATTGATTATATTCCTTTTGTGGTATTTATTATAGTGGTGTGTACTACTTTTTGGGCTATATAAGTGAAGAGCCTGTAAATATTACTACACTTATTAATTGTATTAGAAAGAGAGAAAAAAAAAAAAAAAAAAAACACTTCCCATACCTGGCAAATGAAAACACATACGATTCTAAGGTTAACATTTAACCAGAAACTAATTACAACCAATTACAGGCAGAGCAACACTGTAGTAAAATATAAAGTAAATACAAAGTGAGACTATGAATAGAGGGACACGTCAGCAAATTATTCCTTGTCAAGTCAGTTGCTGCTTCTTACATAAGGTAGTCCAGCAATGTAAAATTATGATATAGAGGTTGCAGCTGTATCTATATGGTAAAATAATCTGTAAAGATCTACAGAGAAAGAGCTTCATCAAGAGTGTCATGAGAAGTTTGACCTTTTTCAACACTGGGTACACCGGCATGAATGTCTGATGGGCGGGAGGGGAATGTTCCTGTGACTAGTCCCCCTTAACCCCATGCTACCAGATGAGGTGGTCGCAGATGATTAAAGTCCTCTGCATTCAACTGAAAGTAACATTTTCATAGCTCAGCACTAAGCCAAGCAGGGGGACACATTTTATGGCCAGCCCTGCTTTCAGTATTGAGCTTGAGGTCATTAAGGGGTGATTAAGCTTGAGGTCACTCAGGCACCCCCGACACACCCCATGCACATCTATAGCAGCAGGTATCGGGACATTTGTAGTCATTACATATATGTTACAATTAATACAACCAACTTTATAATTTATTTTTGTACTACATGAAAAATGTTACTTATTGGAGTTGTATGAAAATCTTTAGGCTATGTTCAGTTTTCTTGCCTGTTCTTGGGCTGCAAAATGGATGTTTTATGTCTCAAAAAAAATAAAAATGTATTACACCTTCTATTGAATTAAAGGGGTTCTCCGCCCCTAGATATCTTATCCCCTATCCAAAGGATAGGGGATAAGATGTCAGATCGTCGCGGTCCCGCTGCTGGCGACCCCCGGGATCACCGCGCTATCATTACAGCACAGAGCGAGTTCGCTCTGCATGTAATGACGGGTAATACAGGGGCCGAAGCATCGTAACGATGCTTCGGCCCCTGTCTTGCCCGTCATTATATGCAGAGCGAACTCGCTCTGTGCTGTAATGATAGCGCGGTGCCGCAGCAGAGATCCCAGGGGGTCGCCAGCAGCGGGACGTAACGTCTCGGCTCCGCCCTTCGTGACATCACGGTCCGCCCCTTTCAATACAAGTCTATGGGAGGGGGCGTGGCAGTCGTCACACCCCCTGCCATACACTTGCATTAAGGGGACGGGCCGTGATGTCACGAGGGACGGAGCAATGACGTCACGCTGCTCCGTCCCCTGTATCGCCCGTCATTACGCACAGAGCGAACTCGCTCTGTGCAGTAATGATAGCGCACTGCGGCAGCGGCGATCCCCGCGGCGATCTGACATCTTAAGATGTCTAGGGGCGGAGTACCCTTTTAAATAGTAAAGTGATCACTTAGGGTCTATTCACATGGGCAGAATTTCCGCTTGCAGAATTACACTTGCGGAATTCAGCCTCAAATGAAAGCCCAATAGACTTCTATGTGATTCCACACTTCTGAATTTCCACATGTGGAATTTCTGCATGAATTCCGGACCAATTCCACAAAAAAATCCGCACAAGCCAGAAACCACCCAAGGAAGCGGAATTGGTGTGGAAATTCTGCCCGTGTGAATAGACCCTTAGTCCCATGTGTAATTACTTTATGGGAGTCATTTTTTAACCCCTTAGGGACCCAGCCCATTTTTGTTCTCCCTTCATGTTTAGGACGTAAATGTACATCCTGGTAGATTAAGTACCAGGAAATACATTTATGTCCAATGTCGTTAAGGGGTTAACGACTAAAATGAAACATCATACCCTTTTTTCATGAAAATTTGTTTTTTGTTTGTATTTGTTTTTAATACTGAAAATATGTCCCAAAAACAGTATGTAAACATTGGGCAATTCTAAACTAAACAGTCTAAGGCTATTAGTTGTAGTTTAGTTTTATGCCAAAAATGTGTGCCAAATGTGTACACACAAATTTGAGATAACAAAAGTTCAAGACGTTGTGCATAGCGCACCACGCTTATCCTTATAACACTTGACAAATGTGCCCCAGTGTTCTTGGAAGTAGAAATGTCAATGTCTTGATGTAATTACGTGATAGTAGTAAATCTATCTCACTTAAAAAGAAATAAAAAAAAAAATCAGGTTTCAATGTCAAATCCTCTGTGACGAAGTAAAATACAGAGACTGACAAAAAATATCCGCAGATGTAATCTGTCAATCTGACATTACTGTTGGGCAGTCACAACCTCATCCATGTTCTGAGGCTCTTTATATGAAAGTCTCCAGCGCAATATTCCAAAACCTGTGGCTGTCCAGCTGTAGCAAAAATACACCTCGTAGCCTGTCCTGACAGTCTTTAGTTGTCTATGCATGCTGGAAGATGCTCCAGCGTATAAGCATGTACATAGGGCCGAGAGGGACTTCCTTACATTACATGGTTCTTTTGTATAGAAGTCTCAATGGCAGAACCCAGTATATTGGGCTTAGTGCGGGTGAACAGCCTGTCAGTTTCCCTTTAATAAACCATCTATTATGAAACATAAAATGACCCTTCAATTCTGAAAGATTTACAGGAAGATTTAGAGAACTTCACTGTATCACTAAGTTCATACTTCATCTTGATTGTGTATTTACATGCAACACACTGTTCTAATGTGCATTGTCTTATCTTGTCATGCCCTAGGATCAAGGAAATGCTGTTAGAGGCTTGTCCTTTGTCTTTTTAAAAGTTTTTCTGTTTAAAAGTTACACTTCACGTAAGGTCACACTGGTGACCATGCTCCAGATCCTTTCCTTTGTTTCCTTAGATTTTTTTTTTTTTTTTTTTTTTTTAGAGATAATTGATCAGTGAATTTCATGCTTCAAACTCCTTGATCAAATGTTCCTTCTTTTACTTTTCCATATTATAACCAGCAATCTAAGTCTTCTGTCTGTTTGCTTTATGTATTTAACAACGTGAGAATATCTTAAAGGGGTACTCCGCTGCTCAGCATTTAAAACAAACAGTTCCGAACGCTGGAGCCGGAGCTTGTGACGTCATAGCCCCATCCCCTCTTACGTCACACCCCGCCCCTTCAATGCAAGTCTATGGCAGGGGTCATGATGGCTGTCACGCCCCCTCCCATAGACTTGCATTGAAGGGGTGGGGTGTGATGTCATGAGGAGGCGGGGCTATGACGTCACAAGCTCCCAGCACCAGTTCCAGCGTTCGGAACAGTTTGTTCCAAACGCTGAGCAGCGGAGTACCCCTTTAATCCCTTAAGGACCAGGCACGTATGAGTATATCCCTGCGCCCTGGGTCTTAAGGACCAGGCACATACTCATACGTCCTGGCGAATTTCGCATCCCACCACGCGGGTTGCGAAAATGGACGCCTGCTGAAATCGTTCAGCAGGCGTCCAAGGCAAATGCCGAGGGGGGTCCCGAGACACCCCCCCCCATGTCGGCAATCGCAGAAAATCGCATGTCAATTCAGACATGCAATTTTCTGCTATTCCGGGCTGATCGGGTCTCTGGTGACCCGATCACCCGGAAAATAGTGATGATCTAACCTGTCAGTGACAGCCCAGATCACCTTGCAGGGTAGGAGTGAGGTCGCAGTGATGCGATCTCCTCCTATCCCCTGCCATTGGTCAGAACTGATTCTGACCAATGGCAGAGCAGGACAGTGGGTTGCCATGGCAACCCCAGTTCTGCCCACCCCTCGATGTTGAGGGGAACATGGGGAGAAGATGGAGGTCGGTACCTGGAGGAGAAGATGCCTGGGAACAGCTGGTCGTCGCTGGAGACTGCTGGATCCTGGCTCAGGTAGGGAAGCGACGTGTGTGTGGGGGGGGGGGAATGAAAGTGAAAGTAATGTGATCTTTACTGTTGCAACCACTAGGAAGTCCAAACTGCAACTCCCAGCATGCTGGAGGGTCACAGTTTGGGGACCACTGTTACAGTGGTGCCCAAACTGTAGCCCTCCAGATGTTGCAAAACTACAACTCTCAGCAAAACTACAACTCTCAGTTGTAGTTCTGTAACATCTGTCTCTTCAGATTTTGCAATTTTCATGACATTTTTGAAAATTACTGCTCTACTTTGAAGCCCTCTAATTTTTTTTAAAAAAAAGTAAAAATATGTCCATTTTATGATGCCAACATAAAATAGACATTTATTTGAAATATCCATTTTCCTTACAAGCAGAGCGCTTCAAAGTTAGAAAATTGCAAAATTTTCATGAAATTTGGGGATTTTTCACCAAAAAAGGATGCAAGTAACAACGAAAATTTTCCACCAAAATAAAGTAGAATATGTCACGAAAAAACAATCTTAGAGTCAGAATATTCGGTAAAAGCATTTTAGAGATATTCATTTTTAAAGTGACAGTGGTCAGATGTGCAAAAAACACTCTGGTCCTACAGTGAAAATTGGCCTGGTCCTTAAGGGGTTAAAGGGATACTACAGTGGAAAACTTTTTTTTTTTTTTTTTTTTTTTTAAATCAACTGTTGCCAGAAAGTTAAACAGATTTGTAAATTACTTCTATTTAAAAAATGTTAATCCTTCCAGTACTTATTAGCTGCTGAATACTACAGAATTCTTTTCTTTTTGGAACACAGAGCTCCTGGTGCCGGCTCCAGCGTTCGGTACAGTTTGTTCCAGTCGCTGAGCAGCGGAGTTCCCCTTTAACAACATGGGATGCAGTTGGGCATGGAGGATGCAGGTTCAGTATCCTCCATGAAGCTGGGACTGTAGAACCTGAACACTCGTAGGTTGCAGAATCTGGCCATAAAGGAAATCAAGTAAAAGTTGCAACATGGCAGAGAAATTCCTGGCAAACCTTTGCTGTGTGTTCCTGCTGAAAAATGCCAGATGGAAGACCTGCCATGAGAGGCAACACATGTGGGTGCAGGATGTCCTGCGCATTTTGCTGAGCAGTTAGTGTCCCTCGTATCACTACTACGGGTGAGCAAGTGTTGGCTGCCCAGATCACCACATCAGCAGTTGGGGCAACGCATCACTCCGCAGTAAAGGCAGGACTGAAGTACTCTCCACGAGGCCTCAATATTCTAACCCAACTGAGGTCTCATCCCAAACAAAACCTGCATTAGTCAAAATTGGTGATATGATTCCAGTATGAAGCATTCCAGTTTTCCTGTTCAGGACACAAGTCAACAGCAGTACATGGAATTTTTTTACTGCCAAGCATCTGAAAATGGTCAGGGCAGGGACAGGGATGTGTAATAAAGTGCCACCTGTGTCTGGGTGGTGGACAAGGAAACTAAGGGAGCTGCTCGTGCCGTCGGTGGATGAAGACATCCTCTCTACTGGTGGTCTGTCTGAGCCGCCCACAGCATTTTCCTGGGTGTGACGTCACATAACCCCCTGCTTCCAGCACCTCCTAACAACTTGGTAAGAACTATCTAAATAGCACACAAATCCTGTCATCTGGGCAAAAAGTCTTTGAGTGCATTAGTCATGTCTAGCAGTCAATGATCTCTCACTAAGAAATATACTACCCAAAAGTAGCCTCTGAGAGCCTCTTCATAGAGTAGCAAAGGGAAGCCCTTTTATACCTTGTGGCAAAACACGGGGGGATTTATCAATGTTGTCTATTTCCCGCATCAATATAGTCCAAACTACAGATGGTTAGGCCGGTCTATTGTGCGCTTAATTTATCAAGAGTCGCACGGCTCTTGATAAATTCTGCGCACGGACTTCGGGATCTATGGTTTAGACTGTATTTAAAACCCTTAAGGACCACGTGTTTTTCCATTTTTGCACTTTCGTTTTTTCCTCCTCACCTTTTAAAAATCATATCCCTTTCAATTTTGCACCTAAAAATCCATATGATGGCTTATTTTTTGCCCCACCAATTCTACTTTGCAGTCACAGTCATTTTACCCAAAAATCTACGGCAAAACGGAACAAAACAAAACATTGTGCGGCGAAATTTAAGAAAAAACGCCATTTTGTAACTTTTGGGGGCTTCCGTTTCTACGCAGTACATGACACCTTATCTTTATTCTGTAGGTTCATACGATTAAAATGATACCCTACTTATATAGGTTTGATTTTGTCGTACTTCTGGAAAAAATCATAACTACATGCAGAACATTTTATATGTTTAAAATTGTCATCTTCTGACCCCTATAACTTTTATTTTTCCGCATATGGGGCGGTATGAGGGCTCCTTTTTTGCGCCGTGATATGAAGTTTTTATCGGTACCATTTTTGTATTGATCGGACTTTTTGATCGCTTTTTATTCATTTTTTCATGATATAAAAAGTGACCAAAAATACGTTATTTTGGACTGTGGAATTTTTTTGCGCATACGCCATTGATCGTGCGGTTTAACTAATTATATATTTTTATAGTTCGGACATTTACGCATGCGGCGATACCACATATGTTTATTTTTATTTACATGGTGTTTTTTTATGGGAAAAGGGGGGCGATTCGAACTTTTATTAAGAAAAGGTTAAATCTCATTTATGAATTTTTTTATTTTTATTTTTTGCAGTGTTGTAGCTCCCATAGGGACATATAACACTGCACACACTGATTGCCAGCACTGTTCACTGCAAAGCCATAGCTTTGCAATGATCAGCGTTCTCGGCGGTTGATTGCTCAAGCCTGCATCTCAGGCTTGGAGCAATCAATCGCCGAGGGGACATGCCAAAGGCCCAGCTGATTGGGACACCGCATTTTCACTGCGGTAGTCCCGATAAGCCCCGCTGAGCAGACGGGCAGCTTTCACTTTCGTTTCAGACGCGGCGCTATTAGCCCCGGATCCCGGCATACATGCCGGGACCGACCCGATATGACGCGGGAGCCGGCCCGGGACGTAAATATATGTCCTTGGTCGTTAAGGGGTTAAACCTGCTTCAGTATGGTCTCACATTTCAGCATACTTTCGGCCAATGCAACTTTTCGCTGAAATTCAGCACCAATGCATTTTTCCGGCTAAAATAGACTAGAATGCATCATGTTCTAAAAATCCTCTAAAGCAAAAGTTGCAAAAAAGTTGCACGTATTTAGACTGCGACTTTCTGTGAGACAATTTTAGACAGGAAAAAACTATTAAAAAAAAAATAAATCCTTTGATAAATCTCCCACAGTGTCGGACCACATCTGATATAATTTACATATTTTCCTAAAACATAACTGCATGCAGAGTTTTGACGCAATCCGCCATTTCTATCTGGGTTCATTACATTTTCGTCAATGAGTATTTTAGACACTCATTGTCCTTTGAGCTGTGATGTGCGGTCTCCATAGAGCCGACTTGTTTTTCCAGCACATATAAACTTTGAACTCTTTGTCATGTTTCTTAAACCATACCTGAACAATTTATGCAGTGTGGCAGTGCATATTATCCTTCTGATGCAGTCACTGACATTATGGTATTCTGTTCCCACCCAGGGGTGTACTTTGTCATCAACACCAAGACCCAAAAGTTTTCCTGCAGGCCCTTCCCAGAGTATTATCCTGACTCCACCAGGTCCACATGGGCCATCTGACCAGTCTGCAGCTTCACAGCTCTTTATACAGCAAGTTGTGGTACACTGTATGATCATATGCCCTTCCATTAACTGCTTTTGGTATGTACTAACCACTACCCCCAACAAGACATGTCATTTTAGAAAAACTCTGGCCCAACCTTTTAATGATCACAATTTGGCCCTTGTTATAGTCACTTAGATATGTGGGCTTGCCCATTTTTCTTACTTCTAACATATTAATGTCTGCTTTCTTGCCATCTAATCTAGCGAACCCTTTCCAAATGATTACCCCTTATCCATAAAAAAATTCTGTGACAGATCTCAGTGGCTAACCATCTCAAAGAGGTCTCACGGTCTATCCTAACCCTTGTTAGATGTCACTGTCACAAGATCATCAATGTTATTCACTTGTCCTGTCATTGATTTTAAATGGAACGTCACCTCCAAACTGCTACAGAAACAAGTCAAAGTACCTTATAGTGCTGTGTAAATCGATTTCTGACAATGTCTCTGTGGATCCCTTTTTACATACAATCAGCATAAAAGTATTTTTTCCACAGAGGAGTATTCTAGTCATTCTGGTCCACCTATATTCTACCACCCAGACTTAACGATCCCTGAGAGCAGAGAACGCTGTGTTCCTTGCTCCCAGGGACATTCATAAAGAGGGCATAAACAAAATAGAACAAGACAACTCATTGTACTGGTCTACCCCATTCTATTATAACTGGAAAGCCACTTTGTCAGAATCACATCACTAACATCATCCTATCAAGTAACACTTACTATACCCAAACTACAGCCAGCCATAGATGTAAGAGGTTTCCTATATATTCTGAGCGTTTGGCATACACAAAATGAATAAACATAATTCAGATGTAGTCGCAGTACTACGGCTATCACTCTACAGAAACACTGGGTCTCAACATTTGTTCTATTACATTTCCAAGCAACCTTAATGGGGTGGGAGAATTGGAGGAATTTATCAATGCTTACATCAGAAAGCCAGTGCAAAAAAAATAAAAAATTTCAAACTCAAAATATTTTTGTGTAAAACACAGGACAAGTAGCATTTTTTTTTAAATCAAAAACAGGGCTTTTGCACAAAGTTGCAACTTTTCTTTATGCCAGAAAACTGACATGCAATCTTCCGATGTGTCTAACTGATCAGTTTTAGAGTCACAAACAATATCGTCAATAATGATTTGTATGTTATAGCCAGGAGGGAGGGATATGGGAAACTAGGGAGATTTAGGGTGCGTTCCCACCTGGTGAATACGCATCGTATTTCACGCTGTGCAAAATTTGCGGCAGCAGGGGTAAATATGCTGCGTATTCCTCGCTCACTATACACACCGGCAGCAGCCCTATGTGTGCAGGGAGTTTTTGAGGCGGAGCAGCGCGTCAGTCACGCCGGCACAGAGTCCCGCCTCTAAAACTCACTACACGCATAGGGCTGCCACCGGAAAGCTCTGTGTGTATATTGAGCGAGGAATACACAGCGTATTTCCCTCTGCTGCCGCAAGTTTTGCGCAGTGTAAAATACGCTGCACATACACCAGGTGGGAACGCACCCTTAAAGCATGGCGGAAGGATAGTCACTATAAAGATAAACTCTACACTGCAAGGACTAGGGGGGTGGGGGAATGCATCAAGAGTGGTGTAGGTGCATGTCTTTTTATCCCTGTCAGCCAGTTCACACACACTAAAACCAAGTCAGTTTACAAAAAGAACATATTAAAAAGGCGCATGAACACACTGCACCTAAAGATGCGCCTTTTTGCTGCCAAAAAAGTCCGGAAACACAATAATAAATGATTCCCTTTGTCTGTGTACACACATGCACTTGGTGTTGCCATGGCTTTCTGTCCAGTGTTAGCTTTTCGCTCTATTCTGATATTCCTCTTATGTGTGCATGGTTGGGTTAGTCGGTCCCATTTATGTCTTGTTTAGTATTCCCTGCTGGTGTGTGTTCACTTCCGCTTCTGTGAGTCTTGAATCTTGACCCCTGTTCAGACATGTTTGCGCGTTTATGAATCTGTTTAGTATCTGTTACCATGTTTAGAGGTGTTTTGGAGTTAGTTTTATCCAGGGTTAGATCCTGTCACTTGGATTTGATATTTTGTGTCTCTCTATTACTGGAGTTTGGTGTGGTAGTTATCTGGTTCCTTCTAGGGTTAGATCCATTTCCTGAGCTTCGCTTCATCCATAACATAGGATTTTGTTTGCTTTGTATCTAGTGTGATTTAGTTCTGTGTATCCTGTTCTTGGTTTGTGTTCAGACCAGCGTTTGTGTCTGTTCTTGTCATTCTATTATTTGCATATCCTTGAGTTATGTAGCGTGTCTTCAGTCTAACCTTATTCATCCCCTGCATCTCTGGATACATCTCGCTTTTTCCATGTTTTCCTGATGTCTGTTTTGTGCTACTTTGCATTCCTGCTGTAATTCTGTATCCTGGTTCATTGTGTGTCCCCGACCTGTACAGTTCTTAGTGTCTTGTTTATTGTTTTGACTATGATGCCCCTGCACCTTAGAGTTTGGAATGTCGCCCAGTTGTGAGCCGCCATTGTAGGGCGGTTATGCAAGTAGGCAGGGGAAGAGGTTCCGGGTCAGCTCACTCTTACCTGCCCTACGTGATGTTTCATGACCCATAGTCATGACAATTAATTCATGTGGTGGAAACTTGTGTACCTGCAATATATGTATTACATGGTGCAGGGCGTGTGATAAATCTGGTGCTGATCACATTTCTTACTTCAGTACTCCACTTTGTATGGTGCTCCCTCTGCGACTTTTTAATAATGCTAATATCATAAAAGAAACAGGTACCCGCACTCACTGCTAGGCTGCTGTAGCTCGACTCTTCTGGCGTGTACAGACGATCCGGTGTCAGACTTGTAGCAGGGCGCTCAGAAGCGAGGCGACTTCTGGCAAAATTTTGCGCTGGTTACGCTTCTTCCGGCCTCGAAGAAGCGCAACCAGTGTGAAAGTTTGCTGGCAGTCGCCTCGCTTTTGAGCGCCCTGCTACAAGTCTGACACCGGATCGTCTGTACACGCCAGAAGAGTCGAGCAACAGCAGCCTAGCAGTGAGTGCGGGTACCTGTTTTTTCTATGATATTATCTGTTATGTGACTTTGGGCTTCTAGGTCCCCAGCCCCCCCGGACTCACAGGCACGAGGACCCCGATCTACCACAGTGACAGACCGCTATCTACAGCATTTTATACACAGTGACCTTATCACTTATGTCTAGGTCCAGGACCACAACAGTGCCCTCATCTATTGTTTAGTAGGTTTTTTTTTGTTAATGCTGCCCACAGCCAGTTTAGTAAGCCAAGTCAGGGCTGGTGTACATTGTCGCCTTAATTAGCGCAGTTGCCCCAAGAGATTACAGTGCTCCAGAAAAGTGCCAAAGAACAGAAAAATAAAAAAATAGGGTAAAATGGTTCATAAATTTCCACTATACATACATATACCCACATGTGCGCATATTATAGTGTCAGATACTATACATCTAATAGTGTTGGTGATATAATTTATCATTATTAAAAACATTCTATAAAAAAATAAAAAATATATACATTTTGTCCCAAGTTCACCAGACCTTCTCATCTCTACATGCAATGTTAGTAGTGTTAGATTATATATAAATATATATCTCGGTCTATTAGTGTATATGCTCAGCTTCTAATGCAATGTTAGTATTCTACAGGCACATAAACACCCCTACTATTCTTATACAAATACTACCTCAGATACTACATCTATTGTCAGATACTACATATTTACCCCCATCTGTCATGTGTCTAGTGTCAGACACCATACATATACACCTCCATTATGCCCGCATACAATACATATATGTGTGTGTGGAGTTGGTGACACCTATGCAGATGTATAGATAAGTTACAGACCCCACAGCCTTATAATACGAAGGTGGCAGAGCACCCTGTAGCTGCCAGCAGTAGGTGTACCCCCCCCCCAGTCACCCTGTAGCTGCCAGCAGTAGGTGTACCCCCAGCCACCCTGTAGCTGCCAGCAGTAGGTGTACTCCCAGTCACCCTGTAGCTGCCAGCAGTAGGTGTACCCCCAGCCACCCTGTAGCTGCCAGCAGTATGTGTACCCCCAGCCACCCTGTAGCTGCCAGCAGTATGTGTACCCCCCCCCCAGTCACCCTGTAGCTGCCAGCAGTAGGTGTACCCCCAGCCACCCTGTAGCTGCCAGCAGTAGGTGTACTCCCAGTCACCCTGTAGCTGCCAGCAGTAGGTGTACCCCCAGCCACCCTGTAGCTGCCAGCAGTATGTGTACCCCCAGCCACCCTGTAGCTGCCAGCAGTATGTGTACCCCCAGCCACCCTGTAGCTGCCAGCAGTAGGTGTACCCCCCCAGTCACCCTGTAGCTGCCAGCAGTAGGTTTATCCCGGTCACCACAGGACTACTTACAGTGTAGACTTCTCCCCATGGACACATCCCCCTGCAGGCTTGTGAGGAGCTGTTACGGACGCTCAGTACCGCAGCTAGTTCAGGGGAAGTGTACAGGTTCTGTGTAGCCGCTTCCTTTCACTTTCTCGGAGCCCTCCTGACGTGTCTCTGGCCGCTCCTCCTCTCCAGAGAGCCGACCCTCCCTCCTTCTTCCTCTGCTTCGCTCCAGATCATGTGCCTGGCCGGGAGCTCTGAGCCCTCCACGGGATGAGGCCAGGGCGGTACTGCTGTGAAGCGCGCCTCCAGGCCGGGAGCTTACTCCCTGAGCGCCCTACAGGGGAGCCTTATGATAGGGGTTCCGTGTGCTCCAAGCACAATACTGCAACTCTAGGGTTCTGCATCTAATGTCCTCTGAGGTGGCTTCTTTCTGGGTCGTTAGGGCCTCATAAACAATACAATGGCGTGTATGCGCGATACATAATCAGTACCATGTTCACATAGGGCGGTAGTCTGTCACAGTGTGGTACCTCAGCTGTACAGTGTCCATTTTAGGACATTGTCAGTCGTCAGCCATAACTCCATTCGTGAAACTCCGTCAGGTGAAACGGCGTCCCGCCTCGGACCAATCGCCGTCAGCCGCCACTCCGTCCTCCGTCAGGTGAAACGGCGTCCCGCCTCCTCCCTCACACCAATCGCCATCCTCCTTCAGTCACAACTCCCTCATCCAAAACGCTGTCATGCCTCAGACGATTCTGCCTCAGATGCAACTTCCTGCTGCAATGCAGAGGCGACGCTGCACAGCATGTATAGCAGTCGAAACTGTGAAACTTGCACATGTACTACAGACACTACATGTGCTACAAAGTCTGTATAGCAGAGCCGACATTGAATAGCGTGTACGGCAGAACCCGTATAGTAGAGAACTGACTCTGCTCTGCTACACGGCAGGATTGTTTTTTGAGCGATGACGGAGTTTCGGATGAGAGACTTTAGGATGACAAAGAATTGCGGCTGACGCCTGATGGAGATTGGCCCGAGGGAGGAGGCGGGATGCTGTTTCACCTGACGGAGGACGGAGTTACGCCTAAAATGGACACCGTACAGATGAAAGAAGTGAAGCCCACTGCCTACTCCCTCACACACACACACATACCTGCTATTGTGAAGGTGACTGTCATGGTGCTTCCTACTCTATACTGACCCCCCCCTCCTCTAACTTAAGTGACTACTTCTGAGGCTGGTCACCACTGCAGCCACGGGTTGGCTAAGCAGCCTGTACTTGTGGGGTTCACCTGTCACAGGAGGCAGACATCAGAATGGTGATCGGAGAAGAGTATGACTTTTTTATTTTAAAGAGGACCTGTGGCCAACCCCAAAAGCAGGTCCACTTTAATGCTCCCCCAGTGACGTAAAAAACAAAAAAATTATGTTCCTGGACACAGTGGCGTACTAAGGCGGGAGGGGGGGGGCGTACCGCCCCGGGTGCCGCTCACAAGGGGGGTGCCAGGGGCAGACTGACCCGCCGCCACCACTACTGCTGAGGATCCGGGACACTCGTCCCAGATCCCCAGCAGACAGCGGTGCCTTCTCCTGTATGCGCGATACACGCACATACAGGAGAAGGCATCCCCTCTGTGTGAGCCGCATCTGCAGCTACACAGTGGAGACGTGACCTCCGCCCCCACGCAGCACGCAGTACAGGCGCCGATTACGTCACTCATCCAGCGCCTGTACTGTGGAGGGGAGAAGACGCGGGCCCTGCAGCTGAGGAGATCGCTGTGTGGGATATCAGGTGAGCATCCTTTTTTTATTTTCTTTCTCAACTCTGCATACACCTATGGGGAAGAGGGGGGGGGGGTGTAGCTGCATATACATATGGAAAAGAGGGGGGTGTAACTGCATATACCTATGGGAAAGGGGGGGTGTAACTGCATATACCTATGGGAAATGGGGGGGTGTAACTGCATATACCTATGGGAAATGGGGGGGGGTGTAACTGCATATACCTATGGGAAAGGGGGGGTGTAACTGCATATACCTATGGGAAAGGGGGGGGGTGTAACTGCATATGCCTATGGGAAAGAGAGGGGGTATAACTGCATATACCTATGGGAAAGAGGGGGGGGTATAACTGCATATACCTATGGGAAAGAGAGGGGGGGTATAACTGCATATACCTATGGGAAAGAGAGGGGGGTATAACTGCATATACCTATAGGAAAGAGAGGGGGGGTATAACTGCATATACCTATGGGAAATAGGGGGGGGGGTATAACTGCATATACCTATGGGAAAGAGAGGGGGTGGGTGTAACTGCATATACCTATGGGAAAGAGAGGGGGTGGGTGTAACTGCCTATACCAATGGAGAAGAGGGGGGTAACTCTGCTTATACCAATGGGGAAGAGGGGGGGGGGGGGAAATCTGCCTAGACCTATGGGAAAAAGGGGTTTATCTCTGCCTATACCTATGGGAAACGGGGGGGAGGAGGGTTTTAACTCTGCCTATGCCTACGGGGAAAGGGGGTGGGGGCGACTCTGCTGCCTATACCTAAGGAGAAAGGGGGGTTAACTCTGTTCCTATACCTACTGGGAAGGGTGTTTAACTCTGCTGCCTATACCTACAGGGAAGGGGGGCTACCTAACTTTATACCTGGATGCCTAACTACTTACCTACATACCCAGCTACCTAACTATGTACATACCTGGCCTTCATACATGGCTGCCTAACTACCTAGCTAGCCCCCTACCTACCTAACTTGTCACCTACCTACATATCTGGCTTCCTGATCTACCTACCTAGTTACCTATTTACCTGGCTCACTACCTACCTGCCCTTTTACTGAGCAGGACACCAAGGAGGGCATTATTACAGTTTGTGGGCCTATAGAGGGAAAGATTTTGTAGAGGAGGGGAGGGCACTAGAAAACTGCAGAGTCTGACATGTTTTTCCTGCAGATGTTAAGAGATCCACATGGCGGTCTTATCTGGACGGAGAAGAAAAGGAAAGAGGACGCAGCTGATTAGAAAATACGTAATTGTGAGTCCCAAAATGTAACTGCAATCACTTATATGGTATACACATCCTGTGTACAGCTGATATATACCGCCATATGGTCCTGTATATAATCACTTATACAGATCCTTTATAGTATACTGGTCTGTGTATAGTGGTTTTATTCAGTACATTATGGCGGTATTATCCAATTATTGTGTGGTGGAATATACTTGCTCCTTGTATACCAGTATTATTGGTCATGGAAATTTACCTATGTTAAAGTGTTTCTTATATATGTAAATTTTAGTTTATTGTGTGTGTGGGATTTGGGTGGAATAGGGCTTGGCAGAAGATTGAAGAGCTGCAGAACCTAGTAGGGGCCCTTGCTTTTTTTTGGTCCGTGGGCCCCGAGTGTTGTCAGTCCGCTCCTGGGAGGGGGGTAATTAAGGGGGGGTGCTCTAGGTACGCCCCTGCCTGGACAACCCCTTCATAGTGCCTGCCCAGCTGGTATTTAACCCCTTAAGGACCAGGCCATTTTATACCTTAAGGACCGGAGCGTTTTTTGCAATTCTGACCACTGTCACTTTAAACATTAATAACTCTGGAATGCTTTTAGTTATCATTCTGATTCCGAGATTGTTTTTTCGTGACATATTCTACTTTAACTTAGTGGTAACATTTTATGGTAACTTGCATCCTTTCTTGGTGAAAAATCCCAAAATTTGATGAAAAAAATGAAAATTTTGCATTTTTCTAACTTTGAAGCTCTCTGCTTGTAAGGAAAATGGATATTCAAAATATATTTTTTTTGGGTTCACATATACAATATGTCTACTTTATGTTTGCATCATAAAATTTATGAGTTTTTACTTTTGGAAGACACCATAGGGCTTCAAAGTTCAGCAGCAATTTTGAAATTTTTCACAAAATTTTCAAACTCACTATTTTTCAGGGACCAGTTCAGTTTTGAAGTGGATTTGAAGGGTCTTCATATTAAAAATACCCCATAAAAGACCCCATTATAAAAACTACACCCCCTAAAGTATTCAAAAAAACATTCAGTAAGTGTATTAACCCTTTAGGTGTTTCACAGGAATAGTAGCAAAGTGAAGGAGAAAATTCAAAATCTTCATTTGTTACACTCGCATGTTCTTGTAGACCCAATTTTTGAATTTTTGCAAGGGATAAAAAGGAGAAAATTTTTACTTGTATTTGAAACCCAATTTCTCTCGAGTCAGCACATACCTCATATGTCTATGTTAATTGTTCGGCGGGCGCAGTAGAGGGCTCAGAAGGGAAGGAGCGACAAATGGTTTTTGGGGGGCATGCCGCATTTAGGAAGCCCCTATGGTGCCAGGACAGCAAAAAAAAACACATGGCATACCATTTTGGAAACTAGACCCCTCAGGGAATGTAACAAGGGGTAAAGTGAACCTTAATACCCTACAGGTGATTAACGACTTTTGCATATGTAAAAAAGATATATATTTTTTTTACCTAAAATGCTTGGTTTACCAAAAATTTTACATTTTTAAAAAGGGTAATAGCAGAAAATACCCCCCAAAATTTGAAGCCCAATTTCTCCCGATACAGAAAACACCTTGCATGGGGGTGAAAAGTGCTCTGCTGGTGCACTACAGGTCTCAGAAGAGAAGGAGTCACATTTGGCTTTTTGAAAGCAAATTTTGCTCTGGGGGCATGCCGCATTTAGGAAGCCCCTATGGTGCCAGAACAGCAAAAAAAAAAACACATGGCATACCATTTTGGAAACTAGACCCCTCGGGGAACGTAACAAGGGGTAACGTGAACCTTAATGCCCTACAGGTGTTTCACGACTTTTGCATATGTAAAAAAAAAAAATTTTTTTTACCTAAAATGCTTGTTTTCCCAAAATGTTTACATTTTTAAAAAGGGTAATAGCGGAAAATACCCCCCAAAATTTGAAGCCCAATTTCTCCCGATTCAGAAAACACCCCATATGGGGGTGAAAAGTGCTCTGCTGGCGCACTACAGGTCTCAGAAGAGAAGGAGTAACATTTGGCTTTTTGAAAGCAAATTTTGCTCTGGGGGCATGCCGCATTTAGGAAGCCCCTATGGTGCCAGAACAGCAAAAAAAAACCACATGGCATACCATTTTGGAAACTAGACCCCTCGGGGAACGTAACAAGGGGTAATGTGAACCTTAATACCCTACAGGTGTTTCACGACTTTTGCATATGTAAAAAAATATATATTTTTTTTACCTAAAATGCTTGGTTTCCCAAAATTTTTACAATTTTAAAAAGGGTAATAGCAGAAAATACCCCCCAAAATTTGAAGCCCAATTTCTCCCGATTCAGAAAACACCCCATATGGGTGTGAAAAGTGCTCTGCTGGCGCACTACAGGTCTCAGAAGAGAAGGAGTCACATTTGGCTTTTTGAAAGCGAATTTTGCTCTGGGGGCATGTCGCATTTAGGAAGCCCCTATGGTGCCAGGACAGCAAAAAAAAAAAACACATGGCATACCATTTTGGAAACTAGACCCCTCGGGGAACGTAACAAGGGGTAATTTGAACCTTAATACCCTATAGGTGTTTCACGACTTTTGCATATGTAAAAAAATATATATTTTTTTTACCTAAAATGCTTGTTTTCCCAAAAATGTTACATTTTTTAAAAGGGTAATAGCAGAAAATACCCCCCAAAATTTGAAGCCCAATTTCTCCCGAGTACGGCGATACCCCATATGTGGCCCTAAACTGTTGCCTTGAAATACGACAGGGCTCCAAAGTGAGAGCGCCATGCGCATTTGAGGCCTAAATTAGGGACTTGCATAGGGGTGGACATAGGGGTATTCTACGCCAGTGATTCCCAAACAGGGTGCCTCCAGCTGTTGTAAAACTCCCAGCATGCCTGGACAGTCAACGGCTATCTGGCAATACTGGGAGTAGTTGTTTTGCAACAGCTGGAGGCTCCGTTTTGGAAACAGTGGCGTACCAGACATTTTTCATTTTTATTGGGGAGGGGAGGGGGGCTGTGTAGGGGTATGTGTATATGTAGTGTTTTTTACTTTTTATTTTATTTTGTGTTAGTGTAGTGTAGTGTTTTTAGGGTACAGTCGCACGGGCGGGGGTTCACAGTAGTTTCTCGCTGGCAGTTTGAGCTACGGCAGAAAATTTGACGCAGCTCAAACTTGCAGCCGGATACTTACTGTAATCCTCCGCCCATGTGAGTGTACCCTGTACGTTCACATTGGGGGGGGGGGGGGGGGGGGAATCCAGCTGTTGCAAAACTACAACTCCCAGCATGTACGGTCTATCAGTGCATGCTGGGAGTTGTAGTTTTGCAACCGCTGGAGGCTCCATTTTGGAAACAGTGGCGTACCAGACATTTTTCATTTTTATTGGGGAGGGGAGGGGGCTGTGTAGAGGTATGTGTATATGTAGTGTTTTTTACTTTTTATTTTATTGTGTGTTAGTGTAGTGTAGTGTTTTTAGGGTACAGTCACACGGGCGGGGGGTTCACAGTAGTTTCTCGCTGGCAGTTTGAGCTGCGGCAGAAATTTTGCCGCACCTCAAACTCACAGCCGGATACTTACTGTAATCCTCCGCCCATGTGAGTGTACCCTGTACGTTCACATTGGGGGGGGAACATCCAGCTGTTGCAAAACTACAACTCCCAGCATGTACGGTCTATCAGTGCATGCTGGGAGTTGTAGTTTTGCAACAGCTGGAGGCACACTGGTTGTGAAACACCGAGTTTGGTAACAAACTCAGTGTTTTGCAACCAGTGTGCCTTCAGCTGTTGCAAAAGCTACAACCCCCAGCATGTACAGACAGCGGAAGGGCATGCTGGGTGTTGTAGTTATGCAACAGCTGGAGGCATACTACTTTGGCTGGGGATGCTGGGGATTGTAGTTATGCAACAGCTGGAGACACACTGGTTTGCTACTTAACTCAGTGTGCCTTCAGCTGTTGCAAAACTACAACTCTCAGCAGTCACCGACAGCCAACGGGCATGCTGGGAGTTGTAGTTATGCAACCACCAGATACACCACTACAACTCCCAGCATGCACTTTAGCTGATTGTGCAAGCTGGGAGTTGTAGTTACACAACAGCTGAAGGTACACTTTTCCATAGAAAGAATGTGCCTCCAGCTGTTGCAAAACTACAAGTCCCAGCATGCCCATATGGGCATGCTGGGAGTTGTGGTGGTCTGCCTCCTGCTGTTGCATAACTACAGCTCCCAGCATGCCCTTTTTGCATGCTGGGAGCTGTTGCTAAGCAACAGCAGGAGGCTGTCACTCACCTCCAACGATCCTCGCCGCACAGGTCAGTCCCTCGTCGTCTCCGCCGCCGCCGCTGCTCCTGGGGCCCCGATCCCAACAGGGGTGCCGGGGATCGGGGTCCCCAGCACCCGGGGTGCATGTCCCGCACCCGCTCACGTCCTCCGGAAGAGGGGCGGAGCGGGTTGCGGGAGTGACACCCGCAGCAGGCGCCCTGATTGGTCGGCCGGTAATCCGGCCGACGAATCAGGGCGATCGTGAGGTGGCACCAGTGCCACCTCACCCCTGCTGGCTCTGGCTCTTAGGGGCCGTCTCTGACGGCCCGGATCAGCCAATAATTCCGGGTCACTGGAGACCCGATTGACCCGGAATCCGCCGCAGATCGCTGGACTGAATTGTCCAGCGATCTGCGGCCATCGCCGACATGGGGGGGTCATAATGACCCCCCTGGGCGATATGCCCCGATGCCTGCTGAACGATTTCAGCAGGCATCGGGGACCGGCTCCGCTCCAGATGGTTGCGGGGGGCCAGTAAAACACATGACGTTCTCATACGTCATGTGTCCTTAAGGACTCGGAAATGGAGACGTATGAGAACGTCATGTGTCCTTAAGGGGTTAAAGGGGTACTCCGGTGGAAAACTTTTTTTTTTTTTTTTTTTTTTTAAATCAACTGGTGCCAGAAAGTTAAACAGATTTGTAAATTACTTCTATTAAAAAATCTTAATCCTTCCAGTTTATTACTCGTGGCTGTATACTACCGAGTAAATTCTTTTCTTTTGGATTTCTTTTCTGTCACGACCACAGTGCTTTCTGCTGACACCATTTTAGGAACTGTCCAGAGGTGTCAGCAGAGAGCATTGTGGTCGTGACAGAAAATAAATTCAACAAGAAAATAATTTCCTTGGTAGTATACAGCCGCTAGTAAGTACTGGAAAGGTTAAACATTTTTAATAGAAGTAATTTACAAATCTGTTTAACTTTCTGTCATCAGTTGATTAATATAAAATAAAAAAAAGTTTACCACTGGAGTACCCCTTTAAGGGGTTATCCAGGAGGAAGGATGCTTTAAAGGGGTATTCCGCCCCTAGACATCTTATCCCCTATCCAAAGGATAGGGGATAAGATGTCAGATCGCCGCGGTCCCGCTGCTGGGGACCTCCGGGATCCCCGCTGTGGCACCGCGCTATCATTACAGCACAGAGCGAGTTTGCTCTGTGTGTAATGACGGGCGATATGGGGGACGGAACAGCGTGACGTCATGGCTCCGCCCCTCATGACATCACGGCCCGTCCCCTTAATGCAAGTCTATGGGAGGGGGCGTGACGACCGCCACGCCCCCTCTCATAGACTTGTATTGTAAGGGGCGGGCCGTGACATCACGAGGGGCGGAGCCATGACGTAACGATGCTCGGCCCCTGTACCGCCCATCATTACGTGCAGAGCGAACTCGCTCTGTGCTGTAATGATAGCGCGGTGCCGCAGCGGGGATCCCAGGGGTCCCCAGCAGCGGGACCGCGGTGATCTGACATCTTATCCCCTATCCTTTGGATAGGGGATAAGATGTCTAGGGGCGGAATACCCCTTTAACTATGCCCATTCTGCTTACTCTGTCACATATAAAAAATAAAATAAAATAAACCTTTAATCGCCTCTAGAATCCTTCTCCGGTCCTTCATGCAAACCTCCTCCTGCCTTTGGAGCTCAATATTTGGATGCTGCAGCTCAGCTAATCACTGGCCACAGCTATGTCCTGCCTTGGCCAGTGATTGGCTGAGCGGGGTTGCTGCAGCCACTGGGTGTTAGTAAAAGTACCTGTTCACTATGTGACGCAAGGGCACCCTTTTTCCAATCCACAGTCCAAAAGTTGGAGACAGTTTTTCCTGAGCCAGACACAATGGGCAAATAAATACACCTACGTCAGGTTACGGATAACTGTCTTTACTGAGCTTGTGCAGATGGTAACACACAGAAAGCTCGCCTTGGTGTGAGAGTGCAGCATACCCCTTGCGAGCCCTGTGGCCTTGCAGAGATTTGTGCCGCTTTTACCGGACGGAATTGTAGACTGTAACTTGAGCTAGGAATTGTAGACTGTAGCTAGGGTCCTTCCAAGGCACTGTAGACTATTCTGCAGGGGCATGAATTCCTCGTGCAAGTGAACCTTGTAAGATGACCAGTAGAAAGATTAGAGCTGGAGTAGGCCTCTTCTCAGAGCACACAGCACACCTGAGTTTAGCTGTTGCTCAGGAGCCACTAAACTAGAGACTGGCTAGCTAGAGACTGACTAACTCCTCCCCTGTACCTCACTATAAAGTGGAGATTTTTGGGGTCTCATTGGCTCACATGGGGTTCACTGCTCACATTTTAAAGGCACTGTACACTTATTACAACCTATATACACATAAATAACAAAATTTATTTATAAAAATATATTACTTGATATTATAAACATTACTACAGTGGAACTTGTGTTGGTCAAACAATTTGTGCTGACGAGCTGCCAGAGACAGTCCAAACACAGTTGTCCTGTTATATTATCACTCATTAGTTTACTGTGGACTGTTTCATATGGTTCCCTGTAGCATGACAACTGGTTATTTCTAACACTTTTATATCTATATAACCTGCACTGTAGGACTGGTTGTTATTACTGATAATAATTACTACTGGTCACCACAATATTAATATAGGTTCCAACTGTACCTTATAAATTATAGTCCCATACTTCATCTTCAATATTAATACATTATATCAGTGACAACTGGCCTCAGATACACATTTTCTTATGGTTCTTATGGTTTCATATACATACCCTCCCTCTTATTGCATGAGACCCTCCGTCCAGTCCCTCTTATCAAATGAGACCTTCTAGTCTTTTTCTCTTATATGACCCTATACAGCCGAGCCCATACAAAATCAGATGCTCCTACTCCCATAACAAGTACCTCGGACAGACACCTCTATCACCATCAGGGTAATGCTCTTCATACACTCCTATTGTCATCAGGGGATTGCTCTTACATCAGGGGATTGTTCCCGTGCATCAGGATGACGTTCTTTACTCGGAACAGCGGACTGACAGCAAGCCCTGCTTTCCTCTGCAGGTCCCCGGTGAATAGCCTCGTTTTGGTTCTTTCATTCACAAAAGTTACGTCATCCTGCTACTCCTTGTATACTATGCGCTACATTGTATTCACCCCCACCCCTCAGTATCGCTACGGCGAGCGTCACACATCAGCCTTTTTCTGATGCCGCGATTAACCTCCGCTGATCGGGAGCCTCCAGCGCTACCAAATCGGCGAACATATAAGTTTTATACTAGACTCTGTCTAATTTTAAGTTAACCTTATATATGTATCTTTTAGTTCTTTTATCACTTTTTATGTTTTATGCTGTGTTTTGTAATGTGAGTGCAATGTTACTGTGACCTTTCACCCGGAACCATTTTGGGTCCCGGGTGTTTCAAATGTATGTGTTTGAACCCTTTGCCATATACCTGAAGAAGAGTCTGGCACAAGACTCGAAACTATTGTTGCGAATAAACCCTTTTTTAATTGACGGAACTGCCTGCCTAAGATTAAGAATTTTATAAGTAGGGGAAGCGCCCGGAACCTAGTCCTCCTTTTATGTGCCCCAGGCTTTTGGCTCACATTACTCCAGACCGCAAGAAACAGTCCAAAGGCCTGGGACAGCCTCCAGTGCTGGGCTACCACAGCAGTGTGACATATTGGGCCTGGGCCAGAGTTTTCTTCCTGGTGCCCTGGCCAAATATGTCACATTGTCGCTCAGGCAATCACTGGCTATAGGATCCTGGCTTATAGGATCTTTCAGTAAAAAACAGAAAGTGACATGTCGCTCTAAAACATAGGAGTGAAATACCGACGTGTTTTGATCCTAAGCTCTTAATCATGGCAGAGATACCATCTAACAAGGGAGTTTAGATACCAACGTACATGTGAAAAATGAAAAACACACCCTGTTACAAATCCACTTCCCGGCTTCCCAAAACCTGAACTGCCGTAACACCAACAAGACGTCAAGTCCAAATCACAGGTGATGGTAATTCTGGATGTTACAGAGTTGCACCCAAAGCCCATTCCTGGGGCAAAGGAAGTAGGGCAGTGCGTGCAGTATTCCTGTGTCCCTCCCTTATCGCATAGTGGGAATTTTGGTCTGCAGTTTTGTGATATATATAGATCTGACAATTCATGATAAATATACCAATCACAAAACAGTAATACAATGCTTGTGTTGGATGGCGGATCTCCATTAAATGTGAAAAAGTGCATCTCAAACAACTTTTGTGTCAAAGACATACATTAAGCCAGATCACATGGTTGTGGTAATTTCGAACATTGCAGGGTTGCACCCACCGCCCATTCCTAGAGCAAAAGGAAGAAAGGGCAGTGCATGCAATTCCTTGTATCGCTTCATTGCCAGGAGCGGAAAGGAGCCCTTATTAATGCTGGATATATACATCTGGTGAGATTTAACCAAGGCTACATCCGTCTTTACAAGTTTGTCCCTGAGATTGCCACCCCTTCTATATGACATCAAGGGGGGGGGGGGAGCAGTTGAACTCAGGGATACGATCATGCCCCTCCCAGTGTCTCCTCATAATATTTGTGATCTTCTGTAGACGTGGAGACAAAAGCCACCCGTCGGCCGAGATCGATCCAAACACATTAAAGAAATCATGAGACGGCTCAATGATTCTGCAACGTACAGTGAGCTGACTAGTGATCCCCAATGGGAAATACAGACATACATCAAAAGGGTACTGCTTGAAGCCAAGGGATGGGATCTTATTGATGAATCCTTGTACAACTACTTATACATTACTCATCCAGTGACACCAATGCTCTATGTATTACCTAAAATACATAAGACATTGGTTGACCCCGCCAGGGAGACCAATAGTCTCTGGACAGGGGTCGGTGACCAGCCATATATCCATATTCCTGGATAAGATCCTTAGACCCTATGCCTCAGCAGCTAAATCTTACATAAGGGACACCAGTGATTTTCTAAATAAACTGAGCAAAATTTGTGTACCAGATGGAGCCATATTGGCTTCCTTCGACTTCGTCAGCCTGTACACCTCCATACCCCACGATGGGGGTGTACAGTCTGTATCCTCCATTATTGCAGGGGATTTTACACCTGAGAGGAGAACGTTTCTCACTGAACTCCTGTATATCGTGTTGACAAAAAATAATTTCATGTTCAACGATACCCATTACATACAACGCATGTGCACAGCCATGGGGACCAATATGGCGCCAACATCTACATGGCACACATTGAGGAAAACATCATCTATGCATGCCACCACTTCAGCCATGTGCTGAGGTGGTGGCGTTACATAGATGATGTTTTCTTGATATGGACTGGGACAGAGACTCAATTACATGCCTTTCACGCTTTTTTGAACTCTATGATTGACAGTATTAAATTTACTTTGACCTTCTCTTCTACCACGGTTAACTTTCTGGACACTCAGGTTACTATCTCAGGACATCATTTGGACACTGATATCTTCATAAAAAAGATGGACTGCAATTCGACACTTAGGTTTGATAGTAATCACTCCAGGAGTATGATACGCTCACTACCAATCAGCCAAATGAGCAGAGCTAAAAGTATCATTAGCACTCAACAACATGTAGATCAGGCATTAGACACTATGATAAAAAATTATGTACGCAGGGGTTACCCTAGAAAATTGGTGGATGACTGTAGGATGAAAGTATCGGGAGACAGGAGCTACTCAGGGGCCGTGAAACCAATCTCGGCCGACGGGTGGCTCTTGTCTCCACGTATTCCGAGGCATCACAGAGGATCACAAATATTATGAGGAGACACTGGCATATTCTCAAGGAGGGGCATGATCGTATCCCTGAGTTAGACTGCCCCCCCCCCTTCATATAGAAGGGGTGGCAATCTCAGGGACAAACTTGTAAAGACGGACGTAGCCTTGGTTAAATCTCACCAGACATATATATCCGGCATTAATAAGGGCTCCTTTCCTTGCCGCTCCTGCATGAATTGTTCTTATATGCAGAAGGGTAAAGAATTTATGCACCCTGTGACTGGCAAAAGATATACCATCAAGAGTTATTTAACATGCACCTCGGATCACGTAATTTATGTTTTGTGGTGCCCCTGCCAATTGCTTTATGTAGGGGAAACTACCTGGGATGCAAAGACCAGGATAAACCGGCACAGATATACAATTCGGAAGGGTCGCACTGACTTACCAGTACTGAAGCACATTCTGAGAGCGAGTTAAAATTTATGTTATTGGACCAAGTAGGAGGCAATCCAAAGGAGGAGGCAATCGTGTACTCTATTAAAAAAGAGGGAACTCTGGTGGATATTTGAGCTGAATTCACTCAAGCCACATGGCTTGAACATGGATTTTAAAATAACTCACGATATATGCAATGCATATACTCTGTATATGAAGGATAAGAGAAAATATGTATTTTTTTATGTATATATTTTTTCATTTTGTGTAAGCATGATTTTAATATCACTTTGTATTTGTTTATTATGCAGGGCGGAGGAAACAGGTTACTTATTCTAAGGGGTGAAAGAGACGTGTGGAAAAGCTGGAAATAATGGCAAGATTGTGAGGTCGGTTCTGCTTATCATATGCATAATGTGGCAGTAAGGTCCCTTCCCCGCACTACTGTTCTTTGCACCTTGTTACCCGGGGCAACCGCTGTCCGGTGGGGACCCGGGTGGACAAGGAGGGGTTAACTGGGCAGACTGCGGTCCCGCAGTAGCCGGGTAAGCCTGTTTGCTAGAAGATCGGTGGGGATTGTTGTGTACCTAGGGGGGGCGCGAGGCTCCGTAAAGGGGGGCCCGACTCACTCGCAAGCGGCGTCCCACACGGCATCGGTTGCCTAGCAACTCTACGGCTGGATCTTACTTACAGCCCTGGGTTGTCAGTGTGGCTGCCTGGGAGAGGCGCTTTGAACTCCATGCCAACCCACTGAGCGCCCGTGCCTCCGCCCAGGTAATTAAGAAACGTCAGTCACACATGAACACTACTAAGTAATTTTTAACTGTATATTGTATTTTACTGTATGCATATGGAACTGCACCTTGCATCCCAATAAGGGGAAGCCTTACAAGTGTTTACATAGGCACCGATCACTTTAGTATATGCAGTAATATGTATGTTTGTTTTAATGATGCACTATGATGTCACTAATTGGTGGGCCCTGCGTGGCCATATATACCCACATGTTTGCACATTTCACTGCTTGACAATGGCTGGGTGAGCAAGCCGAAACGTTATGTGAATAAAGGACTGTTTATTTGCACCTTATGGGAGTGCTGTTACCTATTCGTTTGCTATTGGGAAGGATCTGCTGCCAGGATCTTATGCGACTGTGTGCACCCCATCACCTGTTTGTGGATATACAGGAGTGTCACCAAAGGTATATATAACCCTACATATATAGTAGGTAAAGGTATGTAATTGTAATTATGACACCAAAAAGAGAACCATACCACACAATAGACAGAAAAGTAATAGAATGTACAAAATCAACTTTATTAATACAATTTAGTGATAAAAAATAGATATTAAAATTGGAACAAAGAATGAATAGGCACTGGTGGACATACAAAGATATAGGACAATGGTAGGACACAAATACATCAAAATATGCAAGTATAAGGAGTAAATGCCACGGTAGCTGGTAGGATACAAGGGTGATACCTGCCAAAAATATGCAATAAAGGGTGCCAAACCATACCTACACCTGAACCCCAACGATCGTTTCACTGTTATGCCGCTTCTTCAGGGGGCGTGACTAACCTGAGAGAGTCTGTAACCTTTATATCCTGCCCTAACCAATGGGATCCTCAGTATTATGATCGGCATCTATATAGACCAATTGTAGCATAGCCCGTAGTTAACACACAGGTGCTACCACTAACCTCCCTTCCTATTGTGCATGAGAGCACATATCTCCGTGGCGTGCTCTCCAGCGTGGAACGCAGGAATCCCTATGGTGCGCAGGCGCAACCGGAAGTCTCTAGTGCGTCCGCGATAGTGACATGTCACATGACCGCTATGTGCGGTCACATGACCTGTCAGCACGAGATCGCTGGAGGCACACACCAAGCAGGCGTAGCCAGATTCAGATCATTTCTGAAATTTAAGCCTATGGGTGCTCTCGTTTCCATTCTTAAGATCCAAAAAGCTTCCCTAGTGAAGAGAGCATGTGCCCAGTCCCCTCCCCTTTTAGGGTATGTTCACACTACGGAATTCCCCGCAGAACTGTTCCGCCGCTGAAATTGTTCCACGCAAAGAAAGAACATGTTCATTCTTTGCGCGGAAGTCCGCGAAAACTGCATAGCCGTCAATGGTGACGGCGCAATGCCGTGCAGTCCTTCTGCCGCTGCCGGCTGCCAGTCTGAATCTCCGCTCGCTGAATTCAGCGAGCAGAGATTCTGTTCACACTCTGTAGTGTGAACATACCCTTAGGAGGAGGAAACTTCTCTATACCATGGATCTTTAAAGTATTACTATTCCATTATGTTTTTCAATTAGATGTCTTGTAAGACCGGACAAGGATTGACTAGAGCAGGGGTACTCAACTACTTTTAGTAGGGGTCCAGGTCTGCCATTCAGTGAAGGTCCGAGCTAAATGCTAGACCTTAGAACCTAATGCTCAGCAGCTAAATCTTACATAAGGGGCACCGGTGATTTTCTAAATAAACTGAATGAAATTTGTGCCATTCAGTGAAGGTCCGAGCTAAATGCTAGACCTGGTTCACACCTAGTGGCCGCAGTGCCATGCCAGAAATAGGAGCTGTCTGTTGTAAAACATTATTTATTAAGTCATAAACGTTCTCCAACTGCCACACACTGTGCCCCTGGTATAATACTGTCACACACTGTGCCCCTGAATATAATACTACCACATGCTGTGTACCTATATATAATGCTGTCAAACACCATGCCCCTGATATAACACTGCCATACACCGTTTCTGAGTATAATACTGCCATTTAAGCCTGCCCCCTATATGAACTGTGCTACAATGCCTTCCTCCCACATATGAACTGTGACATGATGCCTTCCCCATATGAACTGTGACATGATGCCTTACTCCCCCATATGAACTGTGACATGATACCTTTCCCCCCATTTAACTATGTCACTATGCCTGCCCCCCCCCCCCCCCCCCACTATGTGAACTCTCCAGATATTGCAAAACTACAATTCCCATCATGCAGACAGAAAAGTATGGTGGGAGCTGTGGTTGTGAAACAACTGTAGAGTTAAAGGTTGGGAAATACCTGTAATACACTTACTTCCAGACTGGGAGCAAAAATAGGCTCGGGGGTATTAGACTATGCAGCCCATTTTTTTACAGTGGGGGTTGTAAAAAAAAAAAAAAAAAAAGTTTACCACCGGTGTACCCCTTTAACCCCTTAAGGACCCTTGACGTACGCGTACGTCATGACACCCTGGTACTTAAGGACTCATGACGTACGCGTACGTCATGGACAATTCCGGCCCCCGCCGCGCACCGGGTGGGGATCTGACCGGGATTTCAGCAGGCATCCCGTGCAAAGGCCCAGGGGGGGGTTCATCAGACCCCCCCCCCCCCTCATGTCGGCGATCGCGGCAAATCGCAAGTGAATTCACACTTGCGATTTACGCGATTCTGGGTCATTACGGGTCTATGGTGACCCGGAATAGAAGGGGGATCACGGGTGTCCATGACACCCACAATCCCCCTGAAGGGATAGGAGTGAGGTGGCAGGGGTGCCACCCCTCCTATCCCTGCTATTGGTGGTCTAGACGCGACCACCAATAGCAGATCAGGGGCAGGGGGGGTTAACTTTCGTTTTCCCCGTCCTGCCCACCCACAATAGGCGGGGCAGGACGGGGAAACCCGACAGGGACCAGCGCCGAAGATCCACTTACCGATCCGGAGGCTGCGGGCGACAGAGATCGGCGGACGGCGACGGAGATCGGCGGGCAGCGACGTCGTGCGGCTGGATCCTACGGAAGCCGGTGAGTTGCCTAGCGACATCTGGAGGGTACAGTCTGAGACTAGATAGTGGTCTCTAACTGTAGCCCTCCAGATGTTGCAAAACTACAACTCCCAGCATGCCCAGACATCTGTTTGGGCATGCTGGAATATGTAGTTTTGCAACAGCTGGAGGGCTACAGTTTGAGACCACTATCTAATGGTCTCTAAACTGTAGCCCTCCAGATCTTGCAAAACTACAACTCCTAGCATGCCCAAACAGCTGTTTGCTGTCCGGGCATGCTGGGATTTGCAGTTTTGCAACAGCTGGAGGACCACAGTTTGGAGATCACTTTGCAGTGTTCTCTAAAACTGTAGCCCTCCAGATGTTGCAAAACTGCAAATCCTAGAATGCCCAAACAGCTGTCTCGGCATGCTGGGAGTTGTAGTTGCGTACCTCCAGCTGTTGCATAACTACATCTCCCAGCATGCCCTTTGGTGATCAGTACATGCTGGGAGTTGTAGTTTTGCAACAGCTGGAGGCACACTGGTTGGAAAATACTGAGTTAGATAACAGAACCTAACTGAAGGTTTTCCAACCAGTGTGCCTCCAGCTGTTGCAAAACTACAACTCCCAGCATGCACGGTCTGTCAGTACATGCTGGGAGTTGTAGTTTTGAAACAGCTGGAGGTTTGCCCCCCCAGGTGAACGTAAAGGGTACATTCACACGGGCAGGTTTACATTAAGTTTCTTGCTTCAAGTTTGGGCTGCGGCAAATTCCTATCGGGAAACTCACTGTAATCCGTCAGTGCGAATGTACCCTAAAAACACTACACTACACTACACTAACACATAATAAAGGGTAAAACACTACATATACACCCCCTTACACTGTCCCCCCCCCCCCCCCCCAATAAAAATTTAAAATGTATTGTACGGCAGTGTTTCCAAAACGGAGCCCCCAGCTGTTGCAAAACAACAACTCCCAGCATTTCTGGACAGCCACTGACTGTCCAGGCATGCTGGGAGTTTAGCAACAGCTGGAGGCACCCTGTTTGGGAATCACTGGAGTAAAATAGCCCTATGTCCACCCCTATGCAATCCCTAATTTAGTCCTCAAATGCGCATAGCGCTCTTACTTCAGAGAGTTTAGGGCCACATATGGGGTATCTCCGTACTCGGGAGAAATCGAACTACAAATTTTGGGGGGCTTTTTCTCCTTTTACCCCTTATGAAAAGGAAAAGTTGGGGGCTACACCAGCTTGTTAGTGTAAAAAAATAAAAAATTTTACACTAACATGCTGGTGTTGCCCCATACTTTTTATTTTCACAATCGTTAAAAGGAAAAAAAGACCCCCAAAATTTGTAACGCAATTTCTCCTGAGTATGGAAATACCCCATATGTGGGCGTAAAATGCTCTGCGGGCGCACAACAAGGCTCAGGAGTGAGAGTGCACCATGTACATTTGAGGACTAAATTGGTGATTTGCACAGGGGTGGCTGATTTTACAGCGGTTCTGACGCAAAACAATAAATACCCACATGTGACTCAATTTTGAAAACGACACCCCTCACGGAACGTAACAAGGGGTACAGTGAGCATTTACGCCCCACAGGTGTCTGACAGATTTTTGGAACAGTGGTCCGTCAAAATGAAAAATGTAATTTTTCATTTGCGCAGCCCACTGTTCCAAAGATCTGTCAGACGCCAGTGGGGTGTAAATACTCCCTGCACCCCTTATTAAATTCTGTGAGGGGTGTAGTTTCCAAAATAGGGTCACATGTGGGGGGTCCACTGTTCTGGCACTACGGGGGGCTTTGTAAACGCACATGGCCCCTGACTTCCATTCCAAACAATTTTTTCCCTAAAAGCTCAATGGTGCTCCTTCTCTTCTGAGCATTGTAGTGCGCCAGCAGAGCACTTGACGTCCACACATGGGGTATTTCCATACTCAGAAGAGATGGGGTTTCAAATTTTGGGTGGCATTTTGTCCTATTACCCCTTGTAAAAAAAATAATTTGAGGGAAAACTAGCATTTTAGTGGAAAAAAAAATCATTTACACATCCAACTTTCACAAAAAGTCGTCAAACACCTGTGGGGTGTTAAGGCTCACTGGTCCCCTTGTTACGTGCCTTTAGGGGTGTAGTTTCCAAAATAGTATGCCATGTGGTTTTTTTTTTGCTGTCCTGGCACCATAGGGGCTTCCTAAATGCTACATGCCCCCCAAAAACCATTTCAGCAAATTTTGCTTTTGAAAAGCTAAATGTGACTCCTTCTCTTCTGAGCATTGTAGTTTGCCCGGAAAGCTTTTTACATCCTAACATGGGGTATTTCCATACTCAGAAGAGATGGGGTTACAAATGTTGGGGGTCATTTTGTCCTATTATCCCTTGTAAAAAAATCTAAATTTGAGGGGAAAACTAGCATTTTAGTGAAAAAAAAATAATAATTTTCACATCCAACTTTAACGAAAAGTCGTCAAACACCTGTGGGGTGTTAAGGCTCACTGGACCCCTTGTTACGTGCCTTGAGGGGTGTAGTTTTCAAAATAGTATGCCATGTGGGTTTTTTTTTTTTTTTTTTTGCTGTTCTGGCACCATAGGGGCTTCCTAAATGTGACATGCCCCCCAAAAACCATTTCAGAAAAACTCCCTCTCCAAAATCCCACTGTCGCTCCTTCCCTTTTGAGCCCTCTACTGCGCCCGCCGAACACTTGACATACACATTTGAGATATTTTCTTACTCGAAAGAAATTGGGTTACACATTTTAGGAAGTTTTCTCTCCTTTTACCCCTTGTAAAAATTCAATAATTGGGTCTACAAGAACATGCGAGTGCAAAAAATGAAGATTTTGAATTTTCTCCTTCAATTTGCTGCTATTCCTGTGAAACGCCTAAAGGGTTAACAAACCTTTTGAATGTCATTGTGAATACTTTGAGGGATGCAGTTTCTATAATGGGGTCATTTGTGGGGTATTTCTAATAAGAAGGCCCTTCAAATCCACTTTAAAACAGAACTGGTCCCTGAAAAATTTCGATTTTGAAAATGTTGTGAAAAATCGGAAAATTGCTGCTATACTTTGAAGCCCTCTGATGTCTTCCAAAAAGTAAAAACATGTCAACTTTATGATGGAAACATAAAGTAGACATATTGTATATGTGAATCAATATATCATTTATTTGGGATATTCATTTTCCTTACAAGCAGAGAGCTTCAAAGTAAAAAAATTTTCAATTTTTTCATCAAATTTTGGAATTTTTCACCAAGAAATTATGCAAGTATCGACAAAATTTTACCACTATCATAAAGTAGAATATGTCACGAAAAAACAATCTCGGAATCAGAATGAAAGGTAAAAGCATCCCAGAGTTATTAATGTTTAAAGTGACAGTGGTCAGATGTGCAAAAAATGGCCGTGTCCTACAGTGAAAATTGGCTGGGGTTAAGGCTGGGGTCCTTAAGGGGTTAATCTAATGTGTATAACCACCAGCAACTAATCTGGGTACCATGAGGATGTATGTATATACTTTTTTTTAATTTTACTTGATGATTTATGATTTTGCTTTGGTAAAAACGGCAACTCACTCAAGACATTAGGCAGAGTAGCAGTAAAACATTTAATGCACTGCCCTCACGTCTCTGACATGCACTATTGGCCATTGAACTATAGGATGCATATGCTCTGTGACATTACAGAGACTTTGTTCCAAGTAAGCATTGGGTTCAGTGACCCTCATCAGTTCCCAGTAATGCAGAAGAAGTTTAACCCCTTCCCGTCACAGGATATATGTATACGTCCCAGTTGTCTACATGTTAACGCAACTGGATGTATGCATACTCAGCGTGATGTGCTGCAGGAGATCGCCTGTGGGACCCAGCTGTCAATCACAGCTGGGGTCCCACCACAGTTGCTAAGACTGGGATTGCGCCGGTCTCAGCAGCATTAACCCCATAGATGCAGTGATCAGTACTGATCACGACATCTATGGCATTGACGGGGGAGGGGGCTCTCGTGGGGTCGTGTTGGTTGCCATGGCAGCAGGAGGCCAGCTGATGGTCTCCTGTCTGCCTAGTATGGCAGCCTGTGAGGTCCAGCCATAGGCTAGATCGCACAGGCTGAATGTCTGTGTGATACTGACAGTTATTTTAAAATTTTATGTTTTCCAAATAATAAAGTATAAAAAAAAAAAAAAACCTATACATTTTAGGTATCGCTACGTTTGTAATGACTAGTTTCGGTATAAAAAGTGAAATAAAGATCAAAAGATAGCATGTATCACTAAAATGGTACCGATAAAATGTAATGCTCATATGTCACAAAAAAACTATCTCAGAATTGTGTCACTTAGTAAAAGCATTACAACATAAAGAGACACATGCAAGATTTGAAAAATTGGACTTGGTCATTTAGGTAAAAACAGGTGGTGTCCTTAGAGGGTTAAGAAAGAATCACCAACTGCAGGATTGTTTAAATGTGGAAAATATCGATCTTTCATACAAATGGGAGTATTTATAAATAAAGACATCCTTTTTTCCTAATTCTGTAAGCCTGCAAATCACTTTCAGTGCACCTTGTAAGCTCTCAACAGGATATAGATGTGGCTCAGGATTTTACTGAAACAATTTTCTAAGATTTGCCAGGACCATACAAGTGTGAGTTTGGTACATTTCTATAAATAACCTCATCTGGATAAACAAGAAGGCTTATTTATTTCCGATCCAATTACCACTGATATGGAATGCTATCTGTAGATACTCACATTTTTATGTTTTTCCACCATATTTACTTTGGCTCATGTAAATGTCTAGTTTCATCAGCTAAAATCTTTTATTTTCCTAACCAATTTTTTGTGCGTCTACGCAAAATTGATATAATTGCTCGATGCCATTATAAGCCATCAATAGGGTTTCTCTGGAATATCATGTTCCCTATATTCTTTATTGCTCATTTTCCAAGATTACTTAAAAACAAACCTATTAGAAGACAAAAAGATCTGGGGGAAGGATGAACAATCAAACTAGTTTGACTGGTCTTCCTTCCCCCATGTCTTTTTTTTTTTTTTCTTATACTTACACTGGTTCTTATGCTAGTTTAAAGGGGATAAGATTCTTATAAGAATCACATTTAAATCTATTGGAACATCATTGTAGGAGTTACAATATTATCTGTCCTACACCTGATATACTATTTACAGTTGAAACCAGAAGTTTACATACACTATATAAAAAAATGAAATCAGAATAAACCTTACCCATTTTAGGTAAATTAGAATTACTAAAATTACCTAGATTTGCCAAATGCCAGAATAATGAGAGAGAGCGAGAGAATATTTTGAGGCATTTTTCTTACTTTCTGCAAAGTCAAAAGTTTACAAACATTTAATTAGTATTTGGTAGCATTGCCCTTAAACTGTATGACTTCGGTCAATAATTTTAGATATCCTTCCACAAGCTTCTCTCAATAGTTGGTAGAAATTTTGGCCTATTCCTCCTGACAGAACTGGTATAACTGAGCCATGTTTGTAGGTCACCTTGCTCGCACCTGCCTTTTCAGCTTGGCCCATAAATTTTCTATAGGATTGAGATCAGGCCTTTGTGATGGCCACTTCAAAACATTGGCTTTAACCAGTTTGGTAGTAGGTGGGCAACTCAAGGGCATTCACATATTAGTCCCTAAGCCACTTCGACATTGTCTTGGCTGTCTGCTTCAGGTCATTGATTTGATGGAATGTGAACCTTTGGCCCAGGCTGAGATTCAGAGCACTCTGGATCAGATTTTGATACTTTGCTCCATTCAGTTTTCCTTCAACCACAACCAGTCTTCCTGTCCCAGCTGTTAAAAAACACCCCCACAGCATGATGCTGCCACCATCATGCTTTAGTGTAAGGATGGCATTGGGCTTTATAACAAAATGTGAAAAAAGTTAAACACTCTAAAAACTTTCCAATTGCACTGTATGTCCATATTTATACTGCACGTTACTGTCCTCAGAAAATACATGATCAATAATTCTGGGCAAAGAATGAACAATCTGTCTGAAAATGTTCTTTCCCAGAACGAATGGACTAGAGACTATAGGATAAAATTTTTAAACACAACCAATCGTCCGTCATTGGTCAGCTAATTAACTTTTGTTGTTTTAAAATCCCTCCCTATGAGTCATCTAGGTAGAAGCCATTTTCATATTTTTTTATTGAATGGACGGCCGTCCATAGACTTGCATTGAGGGGACGGGCGTGACGTCACACGGGGGCGGAGTCCTGACGTCACAGACTTCTGTTCTCGGAATCGCAACTCAGACCCTCCAGCGGTTCCGGTGAATAAATAGGTGGGTGCCGCATGCAATAATGCGGTGGTCCCCAGCGGCGGGACCCCCACGATCAGACATCTTATCCCCTATCCTTTGGATAGGGGATAAGATGTCTAGGGTGGGAGTACCCCTTTAAACCCTTAAGGACCCAGCCCATTTTTCACCTTAACCCCTTGGGGATGGAGCCCATTATGACCCTAAGGACAGGATCATTTTTTTGCAAATCTGATCACTTTAAGCATTAATAACTCTGGGATGCTTTCACTTATAAATTTTATTCTGAGAATGTTTTTTCGTGACATATTCTACTTTATGTTAGTGGTAAATATGCACAATTTCTTGGTGAAAAATTCCAAAATGTCATGAAAATTGAAAATTTTGCATTTTTGTAAGGCTGGGTTCACACTACGTTTTGTCCCATACGGGAGCGCATACGGCAGGAGGGAGCTAAAACCTCGCGCTCCCGTATGTGACCGTATGCGCTCCCGTATGCCATTCACTTCAATGAGCCGACCGGAGTGAAACGTTCGGTCCGGTCGGCTCATTTTTGCGCCGTATGCGCTTTTACAACCGGACCTAAAACCGTGGTCAACCACGGTTTTAGGTCCGGTTGTAAAAGCGCATACGGCGCAAAAATGAGCCGACCGGACCGAACGTTTCACTCCGGTCGGCTCATTGAAGTGAATGGCATACGGGAGCGCATACGGTTACATACGGGAGCGCGAGCTTTTAGCTCCCTCCTGCCATATGCGCTCCCGTATGGGACAAAACGTAGTGTGAACCCACCCTGACTTTGAAGCTCTCTGCTGTAAGGAAAAAAGACATACCAAATAAATGATATATTGATTCACATATACAATATGTCTACATTATGTTTGCATCATAAAGTTGACATGATTTTACTTTTTGAAGACCTCAAAGGGCTTCAAAGTTTAGCGGCAATTTTCCAATTTTTCAAGTAAATTTCAAAATATGAATTTTTCAGGGACCAGTTCAGTTTTGAAGTGAATTTGAGGGTCTTTATGTTAGAAATACCCCATAATAGACCATTATAAAAACTGCACCCCTCAAAGTATTCAAAATGCACATGTTCTTGTAGACCCAGATTTTTTATTTTTACAAGGGGTAAAAGGAGAAAAAGCCCCTCAAAATATGTAACCCAATTTCTCTTGAGTAAGGAAATACCTCATATGTCTATGTAAAGTGCTCTGTGGGCACACTCGAGGGCTCAGAAGAGAAGGAGCGACAATGGGATTTTAAAGAGCGAATTTTGCTGAAATGTTTTTGCGGGGCATGTTGCATTTAGGAAGCCCCCCATGGTGCCAGAACAGCAAAAAAACACCCCCCATGGCATACTATTTGGGAAACTACACCCCTCAAGGAATGTAATAAGGGGTACAGGTACAGAGAGCCTTAACACCCCCACAGGTGTTTGACGAATTTTCAATAAAGTTGGACGTGAAATGAAAAATTTAATTTTTTTCACTAAAATGCTGATGTTACCCCAAATTTTTCACTTTCACAAGGGGTAATAGGTGAAAATGTCCCCCAAACTTTGAAATCCCATTTCTCTCGAGTATGGAAATACCTCATATGTGGATGTAAAGTGATCTGCAGGTGCACTAGAGGGCTCAGAAGGGAAGGAGCAACATTGGGCTTTTGAAAAGCGAATTTTGCTGAAATGGTTTTTGGGGGCATGTCTCATTTAGGAAGCCCCCATGGTGCCAGAACAGCAAAAAACACATCACATGGCACTCTATTTGGGAAACTACGCCCCTCAAGGAACATAACAAGGGGTAAAGTGAGCCTTAACACCCCACAGGTATTTGACGACTTTGCGTTGAAGTTGTATGTGAAAATGAAACATTTTATTTTTTTAACTAAAATGCTGATGTTACCCCAAATTTTTCATTTTCACAAGGGGTAATAGATGAAAATGTCCCCCAAAAATTGAAACCCCATTTCTCTTGAGTAAGGAAAGACCTCATATGTGGATGTAAAGTGATCTGCAGGTGCACTAGAGGGCTCAGAAGGGAAGGAGCAACATTGGGCTTTTGAAAAGCGAATTTTGCTGAAATGGTTTTTGGGGGCATGTCTCATTTAGGAAGCCCCCATGGTGCCAGAACAGCAAAAAACACATCACATGGCACTCTATTTGGGAAACTACACCCCTCAAGGAACATAACAAGGGGTAAAGTGAGCCTTAACACCCCACAGGTATTTGACGACTTTGCATTGAAGTTGTATGTGAAAATGAAACATTTTATTTTTTTAACTAAAATGCTGATGTTACCCCAAATTTTTCATTTTCACAAGGGGTAATAGATGAAAATGTCCCCCAAAATTTGAAACCCCATTTCTCTTGAGTAAGGAAAGACCTCATATGTGGATGTAAAGTGATCTGCAGGTGCACTAGAGGGATCACAGTTGGCTTTTGGAGAGAGAATTTTGCTTAAATGGTATTTGGGGGGCATGTCTCATTTAGGAAGCCCCCACGGTGCGAAAAACACCCCACATGGCATACTATTTGGGAAACTACACCCCTCAAGGAACGTAACAAGGGGTGCAGTGAGCATTTACACCCCACTGGCGTTTGACTTTGTAACAGTGGGCTGTCCAAATGAAAAAATTACATTTTTTATTTTAACAGACCACTGTTCCAAAAATCTGTCAGACACCTGTGTGGTGTAAATGCAAAGTTGAAGCGGGAAACTTGCTGTAAACTTCCACCCATATGAGTGTACCCTGTACAGGGGGGGGCAAAACTACAACTCCCAGAATGCACTGACAGACCGTGCATTCTGGGAGTTGTAGTTACGCAACAGCTAGAGGCACACTGGTTGGGAAACACTGTGTTAGGTAACAGACTACCGCAGGGTTTCGCACCACTGTCTGTTTCCTAACTCAGTGTTTACCGACCCATGTGCCTCCAGCTGTTGCAAAACTCCAACTCCCAGCATGCATGGTCTGTCAGTGAATGCTGGGAGTTATAGTTTTGCAACAGCAGGAGGCACACGGGTTGGGAAACACTGAGTTAGGCAACAGACAATGTTTCCCAACCAGTGTGCCTCCAGTTGTTGCAATACTACAACTCCCAGCATGCCCAGACAGCCGAAGGTCATGTTGGGAGTTGTAGTTATGCAACAACTGGAGGAGAATAGTTTGGAGACCACTGTGTAGTGGTCTCCCAACTGTGCCCTTCCAGATGTTGGAAAACTACAACTCCCAGCATGCTGAGACTCTCCAGGAATGTTGGGAGTTATAGTTCTGCAAAATCTGAAGGCCAGATGTTACAGAACTACAACTCGCAGCATGCCTGGACTGTCTGGGCATGCTGAGAGTTGTAGTTTTGCAAAATCTGGAAGGACACAGTTTGGAGACCACTGCACAGTGGTCTCCAAACTGTGGCCCTCCAGATGTTGCAAAACTACAACTCCCAGCATGCCCAGACAGCCAAAGGCTGTCTGAGCATGCTGGGAGTTGTAGCTTTGAAACTCATCTCTTCTGAGTATGGAAATACCCCATGTGTGGATGTCAAGTGCTCTGCGGGTGCACTACAATGCTCAGAAGAGAGGGAGTCACATTTTGCTTTTGGAAAGCAATTTTTGCTGAAATGGTTTTTGGGAGGGGGGGGGGCATGTCGCATTCAGGAAGCCCCTATGGTGCCAAAGCAGCAAAAAAAAAACAAAAAAAAAACACATGGCATACTATTTTGGAAACCACACTCCTCAAGGAGCCTTAACACCCCACAGGTATTTGATGACTTTTCATTGAATTTGTATGTGTAAATTATCCTTTTTTTTTTTTTACCAAAATGCTGGTTTTCTCCCAAATGTTACATTTTTACAAGGGGTAATAGGACAAAATGCCCCCCAAAATTTGTAACCCCATCTCTTCTGAGTATGGAAATACCCCATATGTTGATGTCAAGTGCTCTGCTGGTGCACTACAATGCTCAGAAGGAAGAAGTCACATTTGGCTTTTGGAAAGCAAATTTTGCTGAAATGGTTTCGGGGTTTAGGAAGCCCCTATGGTGCCAGAACAGCAAAAAAAAAAAAGAAACACATGACACACTATTTTGGAAACTACACCCCTCACGGAACGTAACAATGGGTACAGTGAGCCTTAACACCCCACAGGTGTTTGAAAAATTTCCGCTAAAGTGGGACATGAAAATGAAAAATTCTATTTTTTTTTTCACTAAAATGCTGGTGTTACCCCAAATTTTTCATTTTCGCAAGGGGTAATAGGAAAAAAGCCTCCCAAAATTTGTAACCCCATTTCTTCTGAGTATGGAAATACCCCATATGTGGATGTAAAGTGCTTTGGGGGCAAACTACTTCTCAGAAGAGAAGGAGCGCCTTTTGGAGAGATAATTTGATTGGAATAGAAGTCGGGGGCCATGTGCGTTTACAAAGCCCTCCATGGTGCCAGAACAGTGGACCTCCCCCCACATGTGACCCCATTTTGGAAACTATACCCCTCACAGAATTTAATAAGGGGTGCAGTGAGCATTTACATCCCACTGGCGTTTGTCAGATCTTCAGATCTTTGGAACAGTGGGCTGTGCAAATGAAAAATTCAATTTTTCATTTTCACGGACCACTGTTCCAAAAATCTGTCAGACACCTGTGGGGTGTAAATGCTCACTGCACCCCTTATTACATTCCGTGAGGGGTGTAGTTTTCAAAATGGCGTCACATCTGGGGGAGGTCCACTGTTCTGGCACTATGGGGGCTTTGTAAACACACGTGGCCTTCAATTTCGAACACATTCTCTCTCCAAAATCCCAATGGCGCTCCCTCTCTTCAGAGCATTGTAGTTCGCCCACATAGCACTTTACATCCACATATGGGGTATGTTCTTACTCAGAAGAAATGGGGTTACATATTTTGAGGGGCTTTTTTCCTATTCTCCCTTGTGAAAATGAAAAATGTAGGGTAACAGAAACATTTTAGTGAAAATAATTTTTATTCATTTTCTCATCCAACTTTCATGAAAATTCTTAACATTTTGGGGTGTTAAGGCTCATTATACCCCTTGTTACATTCCGTGAGGGGTATAGTTTTCAAAATTGAGTCACATGTGGGTATTTATTGTTTTGCGTCAGAACCGCTGTAAAATCAGCCACCCCTGTGCAAATCACCAATTTAGACCTCAAATGTACATAGTGCGCTCTCACTCCTGAGCCTTGTTGTGCGTCTGCAGAGCACTTTACACCCACATATGGGGTATTTCCGAACTCAGGAGAAATTGTGTTACAAATTTTGGGGGTCTTTTTTTCTTTTACCGCTTGTGAAAATTAAAAGAATGGGGCAACAACAGCATGTTAGTGTAAACATTTTTTTATTTTTTTAAACTAACATGATGGTGTAGACCCCAACTTTATCTTTTCATAAGGGGTAAAAGGAGAAAAAGCCCCTCAAAATTTGTAACGCAATTTCTCTGGAGTACAGAAATACCCCATATGTGGCCCTAAACTATTTCCTTGAAATACTACAAGGCTCTAAAGTGAGAGAGCGCCATGCGCATTTAAGGCCTGTTGCGGGGATTTGCATCTACCACCAAAATGCCCTAAAGTGTTTCCCATACAGGGTGCCTCCAGCTGTTGCAAAACTCCCAGCATGCCTTGACAGTCAGTGACTGTCCGGTTATACTGGGAGTTGTTGTCTTTCAACAGCTGGAGGCTCTGTTTTGGAAACAGTGCCAAACAAGTTTATTTATTTATTTTTTTATTTGGGGGGGGGGGGGGACTGTGTAGGGGAATATGTATATGTAGTGTTTTACCCAAATTTTATTTTGCATTTAGTTTTTTTCTCCGTACCTTCTAAAAATCATAGCTTTTATATTTCCATCCACAGACCATTATGAGGGCTTGTTTTTTGCGTCATCAATTTTACTTTGTAATGGCATCACTCGTTTTACCATAAAATGTACGGTACAACCAAAAAACATTAGTTATGTGGGGAAATTGAAAAGAAAATAACAATTTATGAAATTTTGGAAGGTTTTGTTTTCACGCTGTATATTTTACGGTAAAAATGACATGTTTTCTTTATTCTTTGGGTCAGTACGATTAAAATGATACCCATGTTATATGCTTTTCCATTATTGTACCACTTTAAAAAAAATCTCAAACTATTTTAACAAAATTTATATGTATAAAATTGCCCTATTTTGACCACTTATAACATTCTTATTTTTCCGTATACAGGGTAGTATGAGGGCAAATTATGTTTTACTTTTTAATCACTTTTTATTGAATGTTTTTTGGTATAAAATGTGAGAAAAAAGCAGCAATGTTGTACTTTTTTTTTTTTTTTTACGTTGACGCCGTTCACCATACGGTATAATTACACTATATTTTGATCGGACATTTATGCAGGCGGCAATACCAAATATGTTTATTAATAATTTTTTTACGCTTTTTGGGGGTAAAATGGGGAAAAAGGGACGATTTCCATTTTTATTGGGGGAGGGGATTTTTCACATTTTTTAAAAACTTTTTTTAACATTTTTTTTTTTTTTACACTTATGTTCCAATAGGGGACTATTTATAGCAATCAGTTGATTGCTAATACTGTACAGTGCTATGCATAGGGCATAGCACTGATCAGTATCATCAGTGATCTCAGACCAGAGCAGAAGACCCCAGGAGAGACCTCCGGCCACCATGCTGGAAGATCAGATCCCAGCGGCAGTGCTGCGGGCGATCCGATCATCCATTTTAAGTGCCACACTACTGCAGACTATTTATAGCAATCAGTTGATTGCTAATACTGTTCAGTGCTATGCATAGGGCATAGCACTGATCAGTATTATCAGCGATCTTTTGCTCGATCTCAGACCAGAGCAGAAGAACCCAGGAGAGACCTCCGGCCACCATGCTGGAAGATCGGATCCCAGCGGCAGTGCTGCGGGCGATCCGATCATCCATTTTAACCCCTTAACGATGCAGGACGTATATTTACGTTCTGCGACGGCTCCCGCAATATGAAGCGGGGTCGCGCTGCGACCCCGCATCACATCGCGCCAGTCCCGGCGCTCATCAACGGCCTGGACCCGTGGCTAATACCACACATCGCCAATCGCGGCAATGTGCAGTATTAACCCTTTAGAAGCGGCGGTCAAAGCTGACTGCCGCTTCTAAAGTGAAAGTGAAACTATCCCGGCTAGTCAGTTGGGCTGTTCGGGACCGCCGCAGTGAAATCGCGGCCTCCCGAACAGCTTATAGGACACCAGGAGGGTACTTACCTGCCTCCTCGGTGTCCGATCGACGAATGACTGCTCCGTGCCTGAGATCCAGGCAGGAGCAGTCAAGAGCCGATAACAATGATCACAGGCGTGTTAATACACGCCTGTGATCTGTGTAAAAGATCAGTGTGTGCAGTGTTATAGGTCCCTATGGGACCTATAACACTGCAAAAAAAAAAAAAAAAGTGTTAATAAAGGTCATTTAACCCCTTCCCTAATAAAAGTTTGAATCACCCCCCTTTTCCCATAAAAAAAATTAAACAGTGTAAAAAAAATAATAATAAACATATGTGGTATCGCCGCGTGCGTAAATGTCCGAACTATAAAAATATATCATTAATTAAACCGCACGGTCAATGGCGTACGCGCAAAAAAATTCCAAAGTCCAAAAAAGCGTATTTTGGTCACTTTTTATACCATTAAAAAATGAATAAAAAGTGATCAAAAAGTCCGATCAAAACAAAAATCATACCAATAAAAACTTCAGATCACAGCGCAAAAAATGAGTCCTCATACCGCCCTGTACGTGGAAAAATACAAAAGTTATAGGGGTCAGAAGATGAAATTTTTAAACGTATACATTTACCTGCATGTAGTTATGATTTTTTCCAGAAGTTCGACAAAATCAAACCTATATAAGTAGGGTATCATTTTAACCGTATGGACCTACAGAATAATGATAAGGTGTAATTTTTACAGAAATATGCACTGCGTAGAAACGAAAGCCCCCAAAATTTACAAAATGGCGTTTTTTTTTCCGATTTTGTCGCACAATGATTTTTTTTCCGTTTCGCCGTGCATTTTTGGGTAAAATGACTAATGTCACTGCAAAGTAGAATTGGCGACGCAAAAAATAAGCCATAATATGGATTTTTAGGTGGAAAATTGAAAGGGTTATGATTTTTAAAAGGTAAGGAGGAAAAAACGAAAGTGCAAAAACGGAAAAACCCTGAGTCCTTAAGGGGTTAAACGTATAAATTTTCCTGCATGTTGTTATGATTTTTTCCAGCAGTACGACAAAATCAAACCTATATAAGTAGGGTATCATTTTAACCGTATTGACCTACAGAATAATGATAAGGTGTCATTTTTACCGAAATATGCACTGCGTAGAAACGGAAGCCCCCAAAAGTTACAAAATGGCGTTTTTTCTTCGATTTTGTCGCACAATGATTTTTTCTTCCGTTTTGCCGTGAATTTTGGGGTAAAATGACTAATGTCACTGCAAAGTAGAATTGGTGATGCAAAAAATAATCCATAATATGGATTTTTAGCTGTAAAATTGAAAGCGTTATGATTTTTAAAAGGTAAGGAGGAAAAAACGAAAGTCCAAAAACTGAAAAACCCTTAAAAGTCCTTAAGGGGTTAAGTGCCACACTACTGCAGATGTCGTGATCTGTATTGATCACGGCACCTTAGTGGTTAATGGCAGACATTAGCGCAATCGCTGATGTCCGCCATTACCGGTGGATCCCTCGCTGCTGATAGCAGCCAGGACCTGCCATGGATGTCATTACCGAGCGTAAATGTACATCAGGGTGCGCTAAGTACCACGGCACCATGACGTACATTTACGTCCATTGTTGTTAAGGGGTTAAGATATTATTTTTCAGGAACTGAGATTATAATCTGTAAGGGGGGGGTCAAAAAGGAAAAAAAGATATGCGGTGTCCTAATCAATTACTATTTACCAAGAACTTTTTAATGGGCACTTTGAATGTGGGTTCATCTCAGACAAAAAAAATACTGTATATACTCGAGTATAAGCCGAGTTTTTCAGTACCATTTTTCGTCCTGAAAACATCCCCCTCGGCTTATACTCGAGTGATGGGAATAATAAAAAAAATAATAATCGCAGGCATACTGGTGGGGGTGGCAAGGGGATGGGCCGGGCCGTCCATCGTCGCCCATCTATGCTGCAGGGACCGTCCGACTTCCGGTGGGGAGGGTGAGCTGGTCCGGGCCGTCCATCTTGACCGATAGACCCTCTTCTCCGCTGCAGGCTGGCCCCGGACTAGTGACGCTGCATTGACGCCTCCATGCAGGGACGTCCGTGCGCAGCAGACATCCGTGACGTCAGGGGCGTCCCTACGCGGCGGCATCAATGCAGCGTCACTAGTCTGGGGCTAGCCCGCAGCAGAGAAGAGGGCCTCTCTGTCAAGATGGATGGCCCGAACCGGCTCACCCTCCCCACTAGAAGTCGGACGGTCCCTGCAGCGAAGTTGGACTGCTGCTAGGGAAGGACCGACAGAGCTGCAACTGGAAAGGTGAGTAGACAACAAGAGAGGAGGGTCTGGATGATGACAGGGGGGTATGAGGGGGATCTGGATAATAATATGGAGCAAGGGGGATCTGTATGATGGGGGATGAGGGGGGTCTGGATGATGACAGGAGGGATGAGGGGGGGGGGGGTCTGGATGATGACAGTGGGAGTCGGGATGATGACCGGGGAGGGGGGGAATGATATATTTCCCATCCTAGGCTTATACCCGAGTCAATAGGTTTTCCTGGGTTTTTGGGGTGAAATTAGGGGCCTCGGCTTATATTCGGAACAGCTAATACTCGAGTATATACGGTACCGCATCATTTTGTTGTTCAGTATGTTTTTTTTTGCATCCACAATAGTTCTTTAAATGTACTATTCAAAAGATTCTAGTGATACTTCTAGTGATACTTCTTCAGATTTAACTATCAGAAAGACACTTGACGTCTGGCACAGATAGGTGTTAGATTTTTAACAAATGACAGTGAAACTGCTGATGTTCTCTATTGTTTGGGCAGGCTTCTTCCTATCTATAATGCACCAGTTTCCAGATGACATTTTAAAAAGCAATGAATGGTTTGATAGAAGCAGCTAGCTATAAGGAACTATACAACTTATGTTACTCCTGACAAATCTTTATAAACCACCTTTTTCCAAATGCTGCCCTGTAGATCTTTTCCTGTTATAATTATGCAGTATCTACTAAAGCATTGCCTTACCTTACATACAGTGCCTTGCAAAAGTATTCACCCCCCCCCCCCCCCCTTAGCTTTTTTCGTATTTTGGTGCCTCACAATCTGGAATTAACATGAATTGTTTAAGGTTTTTGATAATTAAATTTACAGAGCATACCCACAACTTTGGCAAATTTTTTATTTATTAATTGTGAAGCAAACAACAAATAGGACAACATAACAGAAAAGTCAATGAGCATAACTATTCACACCCATAAAGTCAATACTTTGTAGAGCCACCTTTTGCGGCAATCACAGCTCCAAGTCACTTTGGATAGGTCACTATGAGCCACCAAATCTTACCACTGGAATTTCTGCCCATTCCTCCTGGCAAAACTGCTCCAGCTCCTTTAAGTTGGATGGTTTGCACTTGTGAACACAATCTTTAAGTCTGACCACAGATTTTCCATTGGATTGCGATCTGGGCTTTGACTAGTCCATTCCAACACATTTACATGTTTCCCCTTAAACAACTCAAGTGTTGCTTTAGCAGTGTGTTTGGGGTCATTGTCCTGCTGGAAGATTAACCTCTCTCCTAGCCTCACATCATGCACAGAGTGGTACAGGTTTTGCTCAGGAATATCCCTGTATTTAGCACCATCCATCTTTCCCTCAACACTGACCAGTTTCCCAGTCCTGGCTGCTAGTGTTCTTTGGGTGATGGGATGCGTTGTGTTTATGCCAGACATAGCGTGTTCTTTAATGGCCGAAAAGTTCAATTTTAGTCTCATCAGACCAGAGCACCTTCCTCCATACATTTTGGGAGTCTCCCACATGCCTTTTCGCAAACTCACAACGTTCCTTTTTGTTTTTAGCTACAAGTGGATCAGCGAGATAGGGGCTCGATTGCTCAAGCCTGTAGTGCAGGCTTGGAGCAATCAAACCCAGATCAGCCCGACTGAGTTGTCGGGAAGCCTATACTTTCACTTTCAGACGCGGCGGTCAACTTTGATCGCCGCATCTGAAGGGTTACTAGCGTGCGGCACAACGATCACGTAGTGGACCACGGTTTTATGGCCGGTGGAAAACCGCATACGGGGCAAAAATGAGCTGACCGGTTCACTCCGGTGGGCTCATTGAAATTAATTACATACGGGCGGCATACGGCAGGGATACGGGAGTGCCCGCTTTTAGCTCCCCCCAGCCGTATGTGGTCTCGCATTGCTGAAAATGTGGTGTGAACCCAGCCTTAGGCTGGGTTCACACCACGTTTATTCAATACAATTCCTGTATCAGGTTTTTGATTTAAAAAAAAAAACGGATTCCTAAAAACCTGTCTAAACTGTATCAAAACATGTGTACAAATTTTAATACAGTTTAAAAAATTATGTCCAGTTGCATCTGTTTTTTTAAGAAAAAAAAGTATAAGTTTTTAACTTTTCACTCCATTATGAATAAAGTTTCACTTGTTTGATTGAAATTCCAAGAAAAAAAAACTGTGCAAAGTCAAAAACCGGATGGTGAAAACCGGATGGAACTGTACGCACATACGGTTCTGTACGGTTCCCATTAACTCCCATGTTAAAAAAAAAACATATACAATTCAATACGGTTTTTTTACCCGGACCAAAAACCGTGGTAGGCTACGGTTTTGGGTATGAAAAAAAAACTGATAAAACCGTACAGGATGCAAAATGGACACAACCTGATGCATGTTTTTGCATACGGTTTTCAATACGGTTACGCACGGTTTTCAAATTGAAAACGTATATGGCAACTGTATTGCAAAAGCGTGATGTGATCCCAGCCTTAGCATGGTTCATTAACAGGAGAATATCAGGATGGGAGAGAACGGCAATGTGGACCTAGCCTTCGACTATTGTGTTCTGATCCATCACATAAAATTCAGAATAACAAAACATAGAACTCAAGGCTGTAATGTAATACGAAAAAAGTCAAGGGGGTGAATACTTATGCAAGGCACTGTACATCCAACAGACAGTCTTTTTATATCATTCAGACCTCATTCAGCTATAACTTGTTTATTTTTATATTTATGAAATGATACAATTTTTGAGTACCCCCCCCCCCCCCCCCCCGCCCTTTTGTGGTGGTTTAACTTGTAAATGACTGAGCTGTTCCTCTGTGATCATGTGCAGATTTGAGGTATGACATCTCATTGTTTTTTCCTTCTCTAAGCAAGCAAAATGAAGAGTTCGTAGTAAATCCATAAGCAGTGGACTACAAAGTACATGGATATTTCTACAGTTGTTTTTTTCCTTTAAGAGGAAAACTTTTTTTTTAATCTTTTTGTAAGATATGCAGATATCTTTTGTTACAAAACCATCTTAAAATGTTTGTCAGTCATATATTTACTGTTATAATACTATGGGAACAAAAAAAGAACTATTCCTTTATTCTGATGTGTAGTAGATGAGTACATGCCTGGGTGAAATGTGTATACGTGTTAATAAATATGCCATGGCTGAACATTCTTAACTGACTTATTGACACAAGCTGACAAGACTCAACAAACACGTCAGCAGTTCATATGCAGCCAAGTTACAGGACACACCCTTCACTGAATAATGTCACATTAGTATCCCTTAAGTGGCTAATGTCTAAATGTTGTTTCTGTCTTGTGTTAACCCTATATTTTAATAATCCTTTATATTTCTTAATTTAAGAAAATTAGACACCTGTGCAAGGGTGAGTACTGGAAATAGGCTAGATTTGTGGGTCTGGAAAACATTAAAATGCTGCACATATCCCAACTGCATGAGTAACACTAAAGTAATACATTAATGTATACACTGAGGTTTACAACACTTGGAATCTAGGAATCTTGGTCTAGAACTGTGTTCCTCCAAAAAGTTGTGTATCTCACATGATGTGACTACCACCATGACAAAACATGGGTGGATTGTAGCAGTTTCTTTTAGCCTTCTGGTTTGTTGTGGTGAAGCTTAGACTGTTATGTGAAAGTAGTTTGTAGTAATTTTTCTATGTAAAGTTCATTTAGTACTATTTAGTATCCAATACTGGATATATGTATAATATTGAACCATAATTCCGCTAGTATTATTGCAGGTTTAACTATAGAGTAGTCACAGTTCATAATGGGTTAATTTACATTATTGACATTATTTCCTACCATTTGAATTACTGTATATTCTGTCTAAGGGTATGTTCACACTGCGGAATTCCGCAGTGAACGTTCGCATCATTGTGAATGGGTCTTCCACAAGACCTGTTCACACTGCGGAATTTCAGCAGCTGAAATTGTTCAGCGCAAAGAAAGAACATGTTCATTCTATGGTGACGGCGCAGTGCCGCGCGGTCCTACCGGACACCGCCGACGGCTGCCAGGCTGAAACTCCACTCGCTGAATTCCGCGAGCGGAGATTCAGCAACACATCCGTAGTGTGAACATACCCTTAAAGGAGCAGTGCAGTGAAGCATAACTTATCCCCTATCCAAAGGATAGGGGATAAGTTATAGATCATGGGGGGTCCGATCGTTGGAATCCCAGTGATCTCCTGTACTGGGCCCCATCAGTCTGCCGGAAGAGGCAGTTCTGACCCCCGCAGGAAGTCGCGGCCAACATGGCCCCGTGCAGGTATCTCTATGGGATACATGAAGGGAGACTGCCAGGGCCCCATTCAGGAGATTATGGGGATAGGGGATAAGTTATGTTTCACTACAGAACTCCTTTTACTTCTGACCTTACCATCTCAGTTTTCCATCAGCAGTGTCAGCAGTTGCTTGAATCTTCTCACATGATGCTAATACCACAAGCAAGATATCTGTGCAGATTTTTTTTATAATGGAGATATTATTTTTCAATAATTTTGCTAGTTGACACTAATAAAATAATACAATATATGATAAAAACTTTTAGTTGTAAAAAGTTTAGCAGTGTTTAGCATATGCCTCTATGAAAGATGAGTGATTGCCAAAATGGTTGTTTTTCTTCGTCTCACTGAGTAAATTCTCAAAAATGTCATATTGTTTGGTCTGTCATCTTTAGAAACCAAAATCTTTAATTAGGCTAGGTTCACACGGCCGTTCTCTTCCGTCCTGCTTTCATCCCGCTATTGAGGTTTACCAACCTTTCTTTTAACAGACAAACAGACTGAAGTAAATTGATGTTATCCGTTTGCATCTATTATTGTTCAATTAATAAACAATTTTTTTTTCTTCTGAGCATGCTCAGAAGTAAAAACGGATCAAAAATGGATGCAAATGGATGGCATAAAAGGCTCATCTGTTTCCCATGGACTTCAATGTTAAATTTATTATATCCGTTCTTGATCTGTTTTTTTCTTACGGAGAAAAAAAATACTGCATGCAACATGCAGAAAAAACTGTGGGTAACAAACGGGTGCAAACTGGTGACAAAGGACTGTAAAAAAAAATCCTATTGACATCAATGGGATCCTTTTACAGCCGTTTGCATCCCGTTTGCAAAAGTATCGAGCGGATTGCATAATGGGCATGAATTTACGGGGGCAGACGGCCGAGTGAACGAGCCCTAAGAGTTTCTTGATATATTACTTTCTGGTAATGGTTTTGGAGCCATCTGCTGGAAAAGTGTTGCAATTAATTCAGCATGTAACATTGACCCTATGCACATGGCAATGCTGTAGACACATGAAGAAAATAAAAAAGGGAATAGCATTATTCCATAATTTTTATAGGAGTGTATTCAGGATCTATGTAATATGGATTCTAAACACAGCCATATGTACTAACGCTCGCGTTAAATTTGGGGTAACATAGATCTACTTTTTACGATCCTATAGTAATGAGGTCGCTCTGGGTAAAGTCTACGGGCATCCAAACAACCCAAATTCTTTCAACTTTGATCGCCACGTCTAAAGAATCAATGCTGGACATCTGCCGGGCATTAGCTGCTGATAGCAGCTTGGATCGTGCAGGGATGATGCGAGCTCAGCTCCTGAGCTCTCTTCATAACCCTCCCGTGCCGCAGTGCCGGGTATACCTGGCGTTCTGCGGCAATGGGTTTATTCATACAAACTTTAAACCCACGTTTCACCCCTTCAAGGGTGGAATTTTAGAAAACGTTAAAACACGTGTTTCTTTTTCTCTAATTGTTAGCCTAAAAACTAAGTTTTATGCTTCTAGCTTCAAAAATGACTGACTTCCATACAAACTTTCAACCTCTTTTTCACCCCCTTAAGAGTTGAATTTCGAAAAATCCTTTCTTATTCCTCGTCTACATGTTAAAAAAAACACCTGTGAAAAAAATTCAGCTTTCTAGGTCCAAAGGTTTAGGCTGGGCGTTGATGAGTCAGTGAGTCAGGTCTTCTCTTTTTATGTATAGATTGTTGATAGATTATGAATGGTATGTCCAACATGGATTTTTTTTAACAAATCCCCCTCGATAACCGTGTTTTATTGTTGTTAAGGGGAACTGTATTCTGTTTGTTCTTAGGGATTTTATTGAAAAACAGTTATAGATTTGGATCTGGGAAAGTATTAGCTAATACACCATAAATTTCGCCTGAAGACTGGCTTTGTAGATGGGTGAAGAACAATATTTACATAATATGTATTCTCATGTTTCATTAATTTATATAATTCTACATCTAGAATTGATTTATTTTTATGTACTATCAGTCTTTAAAATGTATTAATAAAATTATTTATTAACAAAAAGCAATTCTGGATCATTCTCTGGTTGTAATAAAACACAGTAAAACTTTAAAAGGGGATTGGTTCTCAGAAGGGTTGATTCTCATTAAGTTGCATTATGGATTCACACTTAAAAATTATGCAATAAGAATGTAATAGGAATTCTCTGAAAGAGGTACATGCACTTACACGCCAGCTACTGCAATTGTCGATCAATGATGAACCACATGTGCTTTAGGGGAGACAAATTTAGAGGTACTGCAGGCCATGGCAGAAGGTTTAGGACACAGAATCTGATCAACCTTTTGGTTATCTGAAACTTTGTCAACTGGTTGACGCATACTTGTATATATCAATGAAGAAAAGAACATTCCAATTTCCTCAATTTTGTATATATTTCCATGCAGTTGCAGAGCCAAGGGAGTAGGGTTAATGGGACCTGCTTTTGTGAAAGCATTTTCATGGCATTGCCTAAATGGTCTCCAGCCAATTTCCGGACATTGTTGCATTCAAGAGAAAAGCAAGACTCCTCTTGTTCTGCATCATGATAGCCTTTAAAGGGATAATCAGGGTAACTAAACCCATAGCTCATCCTTTCCCTATCATCAACCTATTTAATTGTCTAAATATCATTCATTAAATATATAGAGTAGTTTACCCTATTTGGTTGTCACTTACATGCATGAAGTGAGGGAATGACACCGTCCAGCCATCCACTCTGTCCAAATCCCTCTCTGAAAGCATCCCCCACCCTCCTAAGAGAGACAGATCATGTGATTTATGCCCTGCACTGATGAATCATGCTTCCTTTAGTGCTGAGAACTGGGAGATGTGTGCAGCGACCATAGCTGTCACGCCCCCTCCCATAGACATGAATTGAGGGGGCTTGGCTGGATGTCCCGTTTCTCAAGTTCAACCAAGGAGGTAAAGAGGAGAGGATGTGATAGTATATTTTTGTATATAAGTCAAAGTTATTTTGTTCTAGGAATGCATTGAAGCCCTCAACTTATTGCTGTGAAAAGTTCTCATAGTAAAGAAGGCTTGTTGCCCCTGAAGACTAAACCACCTTCTTCTTTTTTTCTAGGCAAAGGGACTTCCCCCTTATATTTTGAGGGAGTTTTACCTGAAACTGTTTTGCCCCATATGTTTTGTACTTGACATTTATATACTTAAATAAGTTGATCATATCCCACCTAAAGCCTCTTTTTTACAGTTACATGGTAGAAGCATGAATTTACATAGAAACATAGAATGTGCCTGCAGATAAGAACCATTTGGCCCATCTAGTCTGCCCAATAATCAGAATTTTATGAATAGTCCCTGGCCCTATCTTATACGAAGGATAGCCTTATGCTTATCCCATGCATGTTTAAACTCCCTTTTTTTCTTCTATATTACATTTTTTATATATTATATTATTGTACTAATTGTAATTATAATTTGGTATACATGGCTCTGGAATTGGAATATCCCAGGTAGGCAGTGAAGGGACTTTTTTTTATTTTTTTATTTTTATTTTTTTGAGGTACGTGCTCTCAAGTCACCCAAGGGCAGAAAAAAGTGCAAAACGTGTCCATTGCAAGCCCTTTTCCAAAAGGAGAAAAGCCCCCCAATAAACCAAAACCCTTAACCTCCGGGCCAGAAAGCAACTACAAGGTTCCAGGTACAATCTCCGCTTTCGCCGAAGCTACTCAGGGGCCGAAAGTTCTCCTGGCCAACCACTAGGCATTAACCAGGTTGTCAGAGAGGAATCAGTAAAACCGGTTTGGCATCCCTGCCAAAGCGGGAATGCCTGGGGCATGGCAGGGAGGTGAGGAACCTAATGGCCACACACACCTCCCCTAGACCAGCAGGAAGGACACCCAGAAGGGCACTGCAGCCTGACCAATCCACGTGACACCCAAAAGAACACAAAAGTGGACACAGTGACAAAATGAATAAGTTAATGTGCACAGGATAATACTGCCCAGACATCAGGCCAGATCTATAAAAATTCCTCTGCAGATCTACAGCCAGAAGGCCAGAATGCTAGAGGTGAGTGCCCAGAAGAGTGAGAGAAAAAGTGTGTACTATGTGCCATCTTTCAAGTGGGGCGACGAACTCCCAAGTGAATTCCTGCACCGTGGGGTCACCACTCCCAGGGCACTTTTGCACCTCGACTCTTACTCTAGCCAGACCTTAAGGCCAATCCAGCAGGAACTGGTGAAGGGCAGTGAAGGGGGTGGGGAAGGTGACGTGTACCACATGCAAACTCCCTGTATAAAGGTATATACCTGGCATTAAAGGGTTACTCCGCCCCTAAACATCTCATCCCCTATCCAAAGGATAGGGGATAAAATGTCTGATCGCGGGGGGCCCACTGCGGGGACCCCCAGCGATCTCCCTGTAGCACCTGGCATTCGTTTAGAATGCCGGCTACTGCATCAGAGGCTCGTGACATCACGACCATGCCCCCTCGATGCAAGTCTATAGGAGGCCACCACGCCCCCTCCCATAGACTTGCATTAAGAGGGAGGGAATGACGTCACGAGGGGGCGTGGCCATGATGTCAGTGCTACATTGCTAATCATCAGGCACGGAGCGAAGTGCACCTGATGACTGCGGTGCCACAGCAGAGATCGCGGGGGGTCCCAACAAAGGGATCCCCGCGATCAGACATCTTATCCCCTATAATTTGGATAGGGGATAAGATGTCAAGTGGTGGAGTATACTAATGCTGCCTGTATCTAGTAGGGATAGTTCAAACAAGAGGACTGACCATCTAATGTGTATGGAGTGTCCCATTTCTCCCCCAATGCGTTTCAGGAATACAATTCCCCTTTATCAGACTGCAGGTATGTGTATCATAGGTGTATATAGGAAATAGGTGTATACATGACAGGCTGTGGTTTTATATGTGCAGCAAATGCCGAACCCCTGTGATAGGTCAGAGTAAGGTCAGTCTGAGTTTATCAATCCATTATCATAGTATTGGACAAACAATTATCTATACATATCAAAGAACTAAGTAAGTATATATACAAATCTGAGCTTCAAGACGTCAATCCCATTGTTATTTTTCCACTGAAAGCAGTCAAAAAATTGGGCAGTAGAGCTCGGGAATATCGTGCAAAGCATAAGTTACCAAAGAAAGAAGGACACTCCCAGGATGATGCACAGGCTGCTCAGTCTACTGTGCAACATTAAAACTGCTCGAGAAACAGGATGACGCCTGTGACAGGGGCGGACATACCACCTGTGCAGCCTGTTCAGCTGCACAGGGGCCCAGCGTGTGGCTGCGGGCCCCCTCACATGACACACACACACTGCTGCGGCTCACTGTTCTAAAGCGGCCGCGGGCACTTTAGACAGTGAGATTGCCGGCTGATCCGGGTCTGACGAGGGACGTTGCGCAAGTGACGTACCTCCGCAGACCTGCGCAGGAGGATGTCAGTGACGTCAGGCCGCCGCCGGAGAGGAGAAGCACTGTGTAGGTCAGGTAAGTGTGTCTGTGTGTATCCCTGTGTCTGTGTGTTGGGGGTGAGGGGCTATGGTACCTAATGTGGGGAAACTATGCTACCTAATGTGGGGAAACTATACTACCTAATGTGGGGAAACAGCTACCTAATGTGGGGAAACTGTTACCTAATGTGGAGAAACTATGCTTCCTAAAGTGATGAAACTATGGTACCTAATATGGGGAAACTATGCTATCTAATGTTGGCAAACTATGCTACCATTGTGGGGAAACTGCGCTACCTAATGTGGGGAAACTATGCTATCTAATGTGTGTGGGGGGGGGGGGGGGTGCTACCTAATGCGGGAAATCTATGCTACCTAATTTGAGGAAACTTCTACCTAATGTAGGAAATCTATGCTATCTAATGTGGGAAAACTGCTACCTAATGTGGAGAAACTATGTTTCCTAATGTGGGGAATCTATGCTACCTAATGTGGGGAAACTGTTTCCTAATGTGGGGAATCTATGCTACCTAATGTGGAGAAACTATGCTACCTAATGTGGGGAAATTGCTACCTAATGTGGGGAAACTGCTACCTAATGTGGAGAAACTATGCTTCCTAATGTGAGGAAACTATGCTACCTAATATGGGGAAACTATGCTATCTAATGTGGGGAAACTATGCTATGTAATGTGGGGGGCCTGAATGAGCTGCAGCATATGGGGGGCCTTAACAAATAATTAACAACTGATATTAGGGGGGTCCTCTTGTGCAACTGATACAGTGGGCCAAAAATTATTTAGTCAGCCACCAATTTTGAAAGTTCTCCCACTTAACTCCTTAAGGATGCAGGGTTTTTCCATTTTCATTTTTTCCTCATCACCTTCTAAAAATCATAACACTTTCAATTTTGCACCTAAAATTCCATATTATGGCTTATTTTTTGCGCCACCATTTTACCAAAAAATCCAATGGAAAAAAAATTCATTGTGCGACACCATTTTGTAACTTTTGGGGGCTTCCGTTTCTACGCAGTGCATTTTTCGTAAAAATGAAACCTTATTTTTATTCTGTAGGTCCATACGGTTAAAGTGATACCCTACTTATTTAGGTTTGATTTTGTATTACTTCTGAAAAAAATCATAACTACATGCAGGAAAATGTATGTCATCTTGTGACCCCTATTCCTTTTATTTTATTTTTTTCCACGTACCGGCCGGTAGGAGGGCTAATTTTTTGCGCCATGATCTGAAGTTTTTATCGGTACCATGTTAGTTTTGATTGGATGATTTGATCGCTTTTTATTCATTTTTTTTGTGCTATAAAAAGTGACCAAAATAATTTTTTTGCATGTACACCATTCACTGTTTGGTACATATGCGGCGATACTACATATGTTTATTTTTATTTACACTTTTTTTTTTTAAATGGGAAAAGGGGGTGATTCTTACTTTTATTAGGGAAGGGGTTAATCCATCATTAGTAACTTTTTTTTTTTTACTTTTTTTTTGCTATGTTTTAGTGACAATAATATGCATTACACTGATCATCAGCATAAAACTACATGCGGATGATCAGTGTTATCGGGGCTTGATTTCTCCTGCCTAGATCTCAGGCATGGAGAAGTCAATCGCCGATCCGACGCGCCAGAGGCAGGTAACAGACCCTCTGATCGCGTCCTAGGTGATCGGGACATCGGTGGTCTTCTATGTCTTCCATTTTCCAATAATTGCTCCCACAGTTGATTTCTTCACACCAAACTGCTTGCCTATTGCAGATTCAGTCCTCCCAGCCTTGTGCTGGTCTGCAATTTTGTTTCTGGTGTGCTTCGACAGCTCTTTGGTCTTGGCCATAGTGGAGTTTGGAGTGTGACTGTTTGAAGTTGTGGACAGGTGTCTTTTATACTGATAACAAGTTCAAACAGGTTACATTAATACAGGTAACGAGTGGAGGACATAGGTGACTCTTAAAGAAGAAGTTACAGGTCTGTGAGAGCCAGAAATCTTGCTTGTTTGTAAGTGTATGGCACACAAAGGACAACAGTTCTGGGAAAATACTGTACACCTATAGTGTTACAAGGAATATATAATATTATCTAGTGATACCCCAGTTAAGCCCTTAACGACACAGGACGTATATTTACGTCCTGCGCCGGCTCCTCCGGTAAGGAGGAAAAAATTAAAGTGTAAAAACTGAAAAACCCTTAGTCCTTAAGGGGTTAAAAATATGGGCCGTTGCTGCGGCCGCTGATAGGCTGAGCACAGAGTGAAGTCACCGACCCGCAGGAAGTGGAAGAGACCGGGACCGGAGAACGGGACGGCGATATCGGAACAACGGGGGATCGTAGGCAGGTAAGTGAAAGTTTATTATGTAGAGTTTTACAGCCCGGGCACAGCGGGGGTAAAAAGTTTTAGCTTAGAGAACTCCTTTAATGTGATTGCAAAAACGGCCACTAGGTGGCTCTGTTCTGTTCCCTGCGCAAGTCAAACAGTAAGTTTGGTCTCCTCCTGGCTTGGCAGGAGGCCAAACTCAAGAAGTGCATGCGGGGCATGGTGAGGCTCAGCTCTCTCAGGCTTCAGTGATGTTGTGCCTGCGGGGGAAAGCCCTCTTTCTCCTGCTGGGATCTCACACAATGTGAGCAAGGGTAAAGGTATCATACAGAGTTTTTTAAAGCTCTAATTTTTTTTTTATGGCAGGTGGGGTGTTTGGAGTAGTTAGGGAATATAATCCGAGTTAGTTTAGAAAATATGGCTTGATGACAGGTACTCTTTAAAGGGGTACTCTGGTGGCCAATGTGTTTTTTCAGTTTCTACTTACCCTTGCAGGTGAGTTTTTTTCTTATCTCTGGTCCCGTGTTTGCCCTTTGTTTGTCTTTCTTTTTGCACAAGTGTGTCCATGTAGTGTAGCATCTATTTCTGTTTTAGAAATTGTTTTAGAAACTACAGCTCCCAGAATGCCTTGTAGCCTGTCTCCTCTTTCAGTGCCCTGCCCAACTTGTTTTGCTTTGCAGCCCAGCCCTGTTTGTGGCCGGCTTTTTTTTCCCCCTTAGCACGCCCTTTCCCCGCCCTGCTCATTAGTATACTTTGCACACTGTCAGATTCTCACCCCGCAGTCCCCAGTCCCCATTCAGGGAATGAATGAATTGTTAGCCGCAGCTTGCTGTCCCCACATCGGGGAACTGATCATATGTGACCCACGGGCGCTGGTCTGCTTCTACCCCTCCCCCCCAAAAGCAATGTCTCCACATTGGGAAAAGGGTTAACTGTGAGCCGCAGCACTGCACATTCTTCCCATGTCGGGGAATGAATGGTCAGCCGCAGCGCGCTGTCCCCACATCAATGAACTAATCAAATGTGACCCGCGGACGCTGCTCTGCTTCCTAACCCCCGCCCCCCCCAAAAAAAAGCGATGCCCCCGCATCGGGGAAGGGTTAACTTTGAGCCGCAGCACTGCACATTCTCCCCACGTCGGGGAGTGAATGATTTGTGAGCCGTGAGCACAGGGCTTCTGTTCTCTTCTGATTGGAGAACAGAAGCTGTCACCTCCTACTGCAAGTGCTGAAAGCCAGCTTCTGCTTTGCAGCACCCACTGCTCACACTGGCTTCCTGCTCTGTAGCGCCCGCAGCTCACTGACTTTAAGTGCTTGCAGGAGGAGGTGACAGCTTCTGTTCCCTGATCAGAAGAAAACAGAAGCCCTGCGCCTCACAAATCATTCATTCCCCCGACGTGGGGAGAATGTACATTGCTGCGGCTCATAGTTAACCTTTGCGGGGACATCGCTTTTGGGGGAGGGGGGGGGGAGGAAGCAGAGCAGTGCCCGGGGGGGTCACATATGATTAGTTCTGTGGGAACAGCACGCTGCGGCTGACAATTCCTTCATTCCCTGATGTGGGGACTGCAGGGTGAGAAGCTGACAGTGCGCCCGTGGGGGGGAATCATGATAGCGCTGCGGTTGACATGTTACTAATTCCCCCGCCATGGGGACCATATGCCCGCGGGGGAATCATGATAGCCGATTCCCCTGATTCCCCCCGCGGGCGCACGGTCCCCATGGCGGGGAAGGGGTTATATGTCAGCCACAGCGCTGATACAGGGTATTCAGTACACTGTCAGGCGCGGGCACAGGACTGGCTGACAGCGGGAGGAGACATCCATCCTCCCCCAACAATTCAATGAATATTCATTACAGGGGTGTGGAAAAGGAGCGAAACCATTGAAGGAGAAAAAAAAAAACAACAACGCCTGCAGCACTGACATCTTGTCCACAACAGTGAACAAACATGGCCGCAGGTGTGGACGACAATCAAAAGCAACCAGAAAAACTACTGAACTTCCCTCACAGAAAAGGTCAGTAAAAAACAGACATGCTGTGGACAGATTTATAACATGTAAATAACAAAATTGCTCAACTCGCTAAAAACACGCTAGATAACCATAAAGCTGTGGTACCGGGGTACCCCCTTTAAACATAATTATTATGTAATACTATGAAGAAATGATAGCATGCACTCACTGCTAGGCTAGTGTCTAGGAGTCCGGAGGTCCGGGATCACGGGACAGCATATCAGGTCTCAGAGGCTACACCGGTCATTTCAAACGACAGTGCGCGCTTCTGCTGGCCTCTCCAACTACGTCATCACGCTGCGTCTTTTGTCATGTGATTGTGAAGGTAACCATGGCAGCATCAACAATGACGCTTGACTAATGAGTAGTAGCATAATAGCATAGCAATACTCTACTGAGCTGTATAAAAAGAAAACATGAACTGGGCAATCCTATCATATCTTACTTAAGAACGGAGATAGAATAACACGATCGTTGAAACCAGCGGGACCCTGGACATTACATTTTAAAATCCATCGAGTCTCTCTCTGCAATAGCAGGGCATGCCTATCTCCCCCTTCATTCAAGGCCTCCAAATCTGAGGACACTAGTATAATTAGCAGGACATATAGCTTGATGTTCAGCTTATCTTGGGATACCCTTAGGGCATAAAGATGTTCTCGAAAACGTGTACACATTGGGTGCTTAGTTTTGCCAACATGAAACATATTACATGGGCATACAATATAATAAATTACAAAGGTAATTAACATGTAATTAACTGGGTGATACTGTGTGAGATGCCTCCATATCTACAGAAATCTCCACAGGTATTGAATTGGCAGTACTTTCAACTGCCGCACTTACGATTGCCTATCGGGCTGAAACCTGTAAGCCAATTGCTGGTTTTCATGTTGGCTCTTCTTTTTTAATTTATTTTGATGTAATCAGAGGCTGTTTTTTTCCTATAATTAACTACTGGTTGCTTCTCAGCTACTTCTTTCAAATCGCTGTCATTCTCGAGAATGTACCAGTGTCGCCTCACTGTATTGTTAACTTGAGAGTTCATTTGGTTATTAGTAAAAGAGAACACAAATCTTTTGTCCTGGGCCTTCTTCCGAGTGTTATGCAACATATCCCTTCGTTCCATGGTTTTAACCTTTTCATAGGATGTATTAATTATGAATGCAGGGTATCCTCTTTCCAGAAGCCGAGCTTTCAGCTCTACTGCCTGCCGCTCATAGCTTATAGGATCACTTTTGATCCTTTTCAGCCTAATAAATTGGCTAATGGGGATACCCTTTTTCACATGCATTGGGTGCAAACTATTATAGTGTAGGATGGAATTCCTAGCAATGTCCTATCTGTATCCTTCTGTTACGAAACCCTCCAGTGTGGCTACAATTTTCATGTCCAAGAACTCTATTTGGGATCCACCGAACACACTGGTAAATTTCATGTCGTTTGTAGCGTTTTAATATGAGACAAATTCCTGGGTTACGGGTCGAGAAGATGTACTTACTCTCAAAGGTGGCTAAAAATAAATTAGCATATGGGTGTACCCATTGCCATGCTGGTTTTTTGTTTGAACCACTGTTGCCCGTCCTGAAAGGTGTTTTGGGAGAGGATAAAATTGGTGGCTTCTGTGATGAAATTAATGTAGTCTGCATATTTCTCCAGGTATATTCCAGGAAGTGATGTATAGCCTGTACACCCGCATCATGAGGGATGCAGGTTTACAGGCTCTCGACGTCCACCGATACCAATCGGTATGTGTCATGCCAAAAAAAAATTATCAAAAAAAAACTTAAGACGTCATTAGAATCTTTCAAGGATGGGATCTCTTGAAGGAAAGGGCGGAGCGCCCAGTCTAAATACTAAGACAGGTACTCTGTCGCAAACCCGATCATAGTATTACATTTTGATGCTTTACCTTGATTGAGTGCACCCTGCAGGTGTCACTTCTATACTGGATCTCTGTGCTACACGGCACACCTATCCTCCTTACTGGCTTCATAGTATAGGTGTGTTAATAGGAGTGCTCTCCCCTACTTTCTTCTACTATTGTATATAAAATAATTATGGATGCTTGATTAACTAATGAACCAATAATAAAAGCAATGCAATATATTCATTAGAACCAAATAGATAAAACCAAATTAACAGCCCAAATTCCCAGGGAAATATAAATAATGATGACAGACATTTATGGCAGATTCATAGTATTATTTATCCCCTTAACGTAGTATTCTGTACATGTAACGCAGCCGGCACTCACTGTCTATGACTGACATTAGCAATAGCGCTGATGTCGGTCATTTACCAGTATTTAAAAGGCTAAATTACAGGTGCTGCTCCAGTCTGGTGGCCAATTAGCACCCCAGCAACAAGACAGCCAATTGGTTACTATAACAACTGAAGTTCTTACTATGCCTCCGTTCCTACCATAGTAATTCTATCAGCAGTAAGCATTGATCAGTATAAGCAACCTAATGATTGCTTATAAACGTCTCCTAGAGGGACTTTAAAAGTGCAGAAAAAATGCTTTCCCATTTTTAAACATTAACCCCTTAAGGACTGAGCCCTTTTTCACCTTAAGGACTGAGCCATTTTTTGCAATTCTGACCACTGTCACTTTAAACATTAATAACTCTGGAATGCTTTTAGTTATCAATCTGATTCCGAGATTGTTTTTTCGTGACATATTTTAATTTAACATAGTGGTAAAATTTTGTGGTATCTTGCATCCTTTCTTGGTGAAAAATCCCAAAATTTGCTGAAAAATTTGAAAATTTAGCATTTTTCTAACTTTGAAGCTCTCTGCTTGTAAGGAAAATGGATATTCCCCCCAAAAATTTTTTTATTCACATATACAATATGTCAACTTTATGTTTGCATCATAAAATTGATGTGTTTTTACTTTTGGAAGACATCAGAGGGCTTCAAAGTTCAGCAGCAATTTTCCAATTTTTCACAAAATTTTGAAACTCGCTTTTTTTCAGGGACCAGTTCAGGTTTGAAGTAAATTTGAAGGGTCTTGATATTAGAAATACCCCATAAAAGACCCCATTATAAAAACTGCACCCCCCAAAGTATTCAAAATGACATTCAGTCAGCATTTTAACCCTTTAGGTGTTTCACAGGAATAGCAGCAAAGTGAAGGAGAAAATTCACAATCTTCATTTTTTACACTCGCATATTTTTGTAGACCCAATTTTTGAATTTTTGCAAGGGGTAAAAAGGAGAAAATTTTTACTTGTATTTGAAACCCAATTTCTCTCGAGTAAGGACATACCTCATATGTCTATGGTAATTGTTCGGCGGGCGCAGTAGAGGGCTCAGCATGGAAGGAACGACAAATGGTTTTTGGGGGGCATGTCACATTTAGGAAGCCCCTATGGTGCCAGAACAGCAAAAAACCCCACATGGCATACCATTTTGGAAACTAGACCCCCTCGGGGAACATAACAAGGGGTAAAGTAAAGCTTAATACCCCACAGGTGATTCACGACTTTTGCATATGTAAAAAAAAAAAAAAAAATTTCCCTAAAATGCTTGGTTTCCCAAAAGTTTTACATTTTAAGAAAGGGTAATAGCAGAAAATACCCCCCAAAATTTGAAGCCCAATTTCTTACGATTCAGAAAACACCCCATATGGGGGTGAAAAGTGCTCTGCTGGCGCACTACAGGTCTCAGAAAAGAAGGAGTCACATTTGGCTTTTTTGAAGGAAATTTTGCTCTGTGGGCATGCCGCATTTAGGAAGCCCCTATGGTGCCAGGATAGCAAAAAAAAAACCACATGGCATACCATTTTGGAAACTAGACCCCTCAGGGAACGTAACAAGGGGTAAAGTGAACCTTAATACCCCACAGGGGTTTCGCAACTTTTGCATATGTAAAAAAAAAGAAAATACCTAAAATGCTTGGTTTCCCAAAAAATTTTAATTTTTACAAAGGGTTAAAGCAGAAAATACCCCCAAAAATTTGAAGCCCAATTTCTCCCGATTCAGAAAACACCCCATATGGGGGTGAAAAGTGCTCTGCTGGTGCACTACAGGTCTCAGAAGAGAAGGAGTCACATTTGGCTTTTTGAAAGCAAATTTTGCTCTGGGGGCATGCCGCATTTAGGAAGCCCCTATGGTGCCAGAACAGAAAAAAAAAAAACATGGCATACCATTTTGGAAATTAGACACCTCGGGGAACGTAACAAGGGGTTAAGTGAACCTTAATACCCCACAGATGTTTCACGACTTTTGCATATGTAAAAAAAAATTTTTTTTTACCTAAAATGCCTCTTTTACAAAAAATTTTTACATTTTTAAAAAGGATAAAAGCAGAAAATACCCCCCAAAATTTGTAACACAATTTCTCCCGAGTATGGCGATACCCCATATGTGGCCCTAAACTGTTGCCTTGAAATACGACAGGGCTCCAAAGTGAGAGCACCATGCGCATTTAGGGCCTAAATTAGGGACTTGCATAGGGGTGGACATAGGGGTATTCTACGCCAGTGATTCCCAAACAGGATGCCTCCAGCTGTTGTAAAACTCCCAGCATGCCTAGACAGTCAGTGGCTATCTGGCAATACTGGGAGTAGTTGTTTTGCAACAGCTGGAGGCTCCGTTTTGGAAACAGTGGCGTACCAGACGTTTTTCATTTTTATTGGGGAGGGGAGGGGGGCTGTGTAGGGGTATGTGTATATGTAGTGTTTTTTTACTTTTTATTTTATTTTTTGGTAGTGTAGTGTTTTTAGGGTACAGTCGCACGGGCGGGGGTTCACAGTAGTTTCTCGCTAGCAGTTTGAGCTGCGGCAGAAAATTTGCCGCAGCTCAAACTTGCAGCCGGATACTTACTGTAATCCTCCGCCCATGTGAGTGTACCCTGTACGTTCATATTGGGGGGGGGGGGGAACATCCAGCTGTTGCAAAACTACAACTCCCAGCATGTACGGTCTATCAGTGCATGCTGGGAGTTGTAGTTTTTCAACCGCTGGAGGCTCCGTTTTGGAAACAGTGGCGTACCAGACGTTTTTCATTTTTATTGGGGAGGGGAGGGGGGCTGTGTAGGGGTATGTGTATATGTAGTGTTTTTTACTTTTTATTTTATTTTGTGTTAGTGTAGTGTAGTGTTTTTAGGGTACAGTCGCATGGGTGGGGGTTCACAGTAGTTTCTTGCTGGCAGTTTGAGCTGCGGCAGAAAATTTGCCGCAGCTCAAACTTGCAGCCGGATATTTACTGTAATCCTCCGCCCATGTGAGTGTACCCTGTACATTCACATTGGGGGGGGGGAGAAACATCCAGCTGTTGCAAAACTACAACTCCCAGCATGTACGGTCTATCAGTGCATGCTGGGAGTTGTAGTTTTGCAACAGCTGGAGGCACACTGGTTGTGAAACACCGAGTTTGGTAACAAACTCAGTGTTTTGCAACCCGTGTGCCTTCAGCTGTTGCAAAAGCTACAACCCCCAGCATGTACGGACAGCGGAAGGGCATGCTGGGTCTTGTAGTTATGCAACAGCTGGAGGCATACTACTTTGGCTGGGGATGCTGGGGACTGTAGTTATGCAACAGCTGGAGACACACTGGTTTGCTACATAACTCAGTGTGCCTTCAGCTGTTGCAAAACTACAACTCCCAGCAGTCACCGACAGCCAACGGGCATGCTGGGAGTTGCAGTTATGCAACCAGCAGATGCACTACTACAACTCCCAGCATGCACTTTAGCTGTTTGTGCAAGCTGGGAGTTGTAGTTACACAACAGCTGAAGGTACACTTTTCCATAGAAAAAATGTGCCTCCAGCTGTTGCAAAACTACCATAAGGGCATGCTGGGAGTTGTGGTGGTCTGCCTCCTGCTGTTGCATAACTACAGCTCCCAGCATGCCCTTTTTGCATGCTGGGAGCTGTTGCTAAGCAACAGCAGGAGGCTGTCACTCACCTCCAACGATCCAGCCGCATCACATCAGTCCCTCGTCGTCACCGCCGCGGCCGCTGCTCCTGGGGCCCCGATCCCAACATTGATGCCGGGGATCGGGGTCCCCAGCACCCGGGGTGCACGTCCCGCACCCGCTCACGTCCTCCGGAAGAGGGGCAGAGCGGGTTGCGGGAGTGACACCCGCAGCAGGCGCCCTGATTGGTCGGCCGGTAATCCTCACCCCTGCAGGCTCTGGCTGTTCGGGGCCGTCAGAGACGGGGGGCCGGGATTTGACAGGACATACTCAAACGTCCTGAGTCTTTAAGGACTCGGAAAAGGGGCCGTTTGAGTACGTCCTGCGTCCTTAAGGGGCTAAAACTAATGAAAAAATTATAAAAAAAATAATAAATATATGTGGAATTGCCACATGCGGAAATGTCTGAAATTCTAAATTTTAATGTTGTTGATCTTGCACAATGAGTAATTGAAGAAAAAATACAAAACTCCAGAACTGCTGATTTTTGATCACATAAGTCCAATCTACTCCAAAAGAGTTCCCATAAAAACTACAGACCATGTTACAAAAAAATTTGCACTTATAAATCCCTGTAGATACTAAAAGAAAAAAATTTTAGGAGCTAGAATTTTTGAGTATATATATATATATATATATATATATATATTTATATATATTTATATATATACATACACACACATTAACCCCTTAACGCCAAGCGCCGTAAAGGGCATCCCGGCATCCCGGCATATCGCCCAGGGGGGTCCTGAGACCCCCCTTGTCGGCGGTTGCCGTGATTCGCCGGTAAATTCTGACCAGCGACTCATGGCTTTTCCGGGCTGATCGGGTCTCTGGTGACCCGATCAGCTCCGAAAATAAGGATGATTGGAGCTGTCAGAGACAGCTCCGATCATCCTAAAGGATAGGAGCGAGGTGGCAGGGGTGCCACCTCCTCCTATCCCCTGCGATTGGTCTATCAGGCTGATCGGCGAATCGCAGGGAAGGGGGTCAAAGTTGAGATCCCCGTTCTGGAAGTCCAGGCAGAGCGGGGCAAAGATGGCAGTGGCGGCTGTTACCGGCAAGGGTCGGCGGCTGTTACCGGCAGCAAACAGCGGGGGACCAGCGGCGGGGAGGACCAGCAGCAGCAGCAGCAGCAGCAGCAGAATTCAGCAGTGAAAATCTGGTAAGTGATCTTCACTGCTGCATTGTAATTTCACAACTACAACTCCCAGCAATCCCAGATAACCAAAGGCTGTCTGGGAATGCTGGGAGTTGTAGTTTTGCAACATCTGTAGGGTTACAGTTTGGAGACCACTGTATAGTGGTCTCCAAACTGTGCACTTCCAGATGTTGCAAAACTGACCAGGCATGCTGAGCGTTGTAGTTCGGCTCTCCGGGCATGCTGGAAGTTGTAGTTTTGCAACAACTGGAGGCACACTGGTTGTTAAACACTGTCTGTTTCCTAACTCAGTTTTTCCCAACCTGTGTGCCTCCAGCTGTTGCAAAACTACAACTCCCAGCATGCATTGACAGACCATGCATGCTGGGAATTGTAAATCTTGCAACAGCTGGAGGTACACTGGTGCGGAAACACTGCGGTAGCCTGTTACCTAACTCAGTGTTTCCCAACCAGTGTGCCTCCTGTTGCATAACTACAACTCCCAGCATGCACGGTCTGTCAGTGCATGCTGGGAGTTGTAGTTTTGCAACAGCTGGAGGTTCAAACGGCTCAAGTTCCTACGGCAGTGTTTCCAAAACGGAGCCTTCAGCTGTTGCAAAATATCTCCTAGTATTGCCGGACAGCCATTGACTGTTCAGGCATGCTGGGAGTTTTGCAACAGCTGGAGGCACCCTGTTTGGGGAACACTGCCGTGTCCGCCCTTATGCAAATCCCTAATTTAGGCCTCAAATGCACATGGCGGTCTCTCACTTCGGAGCCCTGTCGTATTTCAAAGCAACAGTTTAGGGCCACATATGGGGTATTTCTGTACTGCCTAACAAATTTTGGGGGGCTTTTTCTCCTTTTACCCCGTATGAAAAGGTAAAGTTGGGGTCTACACCAGCATGTTAGTGTAAAAAAATGTAAATTGTTACACTAACATGCTGGTGTTGCCCCATACTTTTCATTTTTACAAGAGGTAAAAGGAAAAAATGACCCCAAAATTTGTTACATAATTTCTCCTGAGTACGGAAATACCCCATATGTGGGTTTAAAGTGCTCTGCAGGTGCACAACATGGCTCAGGGCCAGAGCGCACTATGTACATTTGAGGTCTAAATTAGTGACTTGCATAGGGGTGGCTGATAGTTACAGCGATTCTGACATAAACGGGGAAAAAAATCACTCACATGTGATCCCATTTTGGAAACTTCACCCCTCACGGAACGTAATAAGGAATATAGTGAGCCTTAACACCCCATAGGTGTTTGACAAATTTTCGTGAAAGTTGGACGTGAAAATAAAATCTGATTTTTTTTCACTAAAATGCTGGTGTTACCCCAAAGTTTTTATTTTTACAATGGGTAATAGGAGAAAAAGCCACCCAAAATTTGTAACACCATTTTTTCTGAGTATGGAAATCCCCCATGTGTGGATGTAAAGTGCTCTGCGGGCGCACTACAGAGCTCTGAAGAGAAAGAGCGCCATTGGGCTTTTTTGAGAGAGAATTTGGCTGGAATTGTATGCCATGTGTGTTTACAAAGCTCCCATGGTGCCAGAACAGCAGAACCCCCCCCCCACATGCGACCCCATCTTGGAAACTACACCTCTCACGGAATGTAATAAGGGGTACAGTGAGCATTTACACCCCACAGGTGTCTGACAGATTTTTGGAACAGTGGTCCGTGAAAATGAAAAATGTAATTTTTCATTTGCAAAGCTCACTGTTCAAAAAACCTGTCAAATGCCAGTGGGGTGTAAATGCTAACTGCACCCCTTATAAAATTCTGGGAGGGGTGTAGTTTCCAAAATGGGGTCACATGGGGGGGGGGGTCCACTGTTCTGGTAGCACGGGGGCTTTGTAAACGCACAAGGCCCCCGACTTCTATTCCAACTAAATTCTCTTTCTAAAAGCCCAATGGTGCTCCTTCTGTTCTAAGCATTGTAATTCATCCACAGAGCACTTTACATCCACATATAGGGCATTTCCATACTCAGAAGAAATTGTGTTACAAATTGGGGGGCTTTTTCTCCTATTTCCCCTTTTTTCACCAAGGAATGATGCAAGTATAGACAAAAATTTACCACTAACATAAAGTAGAATATGTCACGAAAAAACAATCTCAGAATCAAATTCATAAGTTAAAGCATACCAGAGTTATTAATGGTTAAAGGGACAGAATTGCAAAAAACGGCTGCGTCCTTAAGGTCAAAATGGCTGTTTCCTTAAGGGGTTAATGTCTAAACCTTGGCAACAAAAGTACACCCCTAAAAAATGTCCAAATTGGGTCCAGTTAGTAATTTTCCGTCCCCGATATCATGTGACTCGTTAGTGTCTCAGGTGTGAATGGGGAGCAGGTGTCTTAAATTCAGTGTTATCGCTTTCATACTCTCTAATACTGGCCACTGGAAGTTCAATATGGCACCTCATGGCAAAGGATCAGAGGACCTGAAAAAAAGAATTATTGGTCTTCATGAAGCTGGCCTAGGCTATAAAAAGATTGGCAATACCCTAAAACTGAGTTGCAGCACGGTGGGTAAGACCATGCAGTGGTTTTGCAGGATAGGTGCTATTCGGAACACGCCTCACCATGGTCAATCAAAAAAGTTAAGCGCACATGCTCAGCCTCATCAGGTCAGTCTGTCAGTGCTCAGACCATAAGCCAAAGTTTAGCGATTAATGGCTGTGGGTTGAGTTGCTTGTGGGGACACAACATTAACCAGTTATACAGGCTGTGCACTTTACAGTGTAGCAGCCAGTGGCTGAGCCAGGGGGGGGGGGGGGGCGCAATGGGGCAATTGCCCCCCCCCGAGATTGCTGCCCCTCCCAATACTATATTAGTGATGAGCGGGAGCTGTCAGCCCCGGCTGCACTGTCCCCTCACCTGCAGTGTGTGAACCGCCAGGGACACCATTCTCTGCAGGACACCATTCTCTGCAGGCTGCGCGGCCAGCGTGTCATTTCTACAGTGTTGTCACATGAAAAGGTATAATAAAAGGGGGGAATATATACATATATAGTTTTGTGGGTAATAGTAGTAAAATATAGCGATATAAATTGGGTATCATTGTAATTGTCTGACCCATAGAATAAAGAGAACATGTCAATTTTACTGTGCACTGTGGAAAAATTCTATTGGAAAATGTAATCTGCCCAGCAGTCAAGCATCTTGGGAAGTATTGTGGTGTTATGGGGGGACTGATGGGTGTGCAGAGAAGTCTGACTTTCAATTATGGACACTGCTAGATTTGGCCGACCCTATCTTCTAACAAGAAAGGCCACACAGAAAGGCTATGAACTACCATTGGAAAACATAGAAAAACATAACAGCCTGACAGGAAGAGTTGCATTTTCACAAGGCTGCGCTTTGGCAACCTGGTGATTAAGCTGCTGCAACAGAACAAAAAAATGCCCAGACACCAGGCAGTAGAGTAGTTATTCTAACACTCAGAGAAGGTGGTTATGAGAAGAGGAAATCAACCCTTCATAGCATGCTTCATAAGTGCACTGTCTAATCATTAAAGGGGCACTCCGGTAGAAAACAATGGTTTTAAAATCAACTGGTGCCAGAAAGTTAAACAGATTTGTAAATTACTTTTATTTAAAAATCTTAATCCTTCCAGTACTTATCAGGTGCTGTATGCTCCACAGGAAGTTCTTTTCATATTGAATTTCTTTTCTGTCTGACCACAGTGCTCATTCTTGACACCTCTGTCCGTGTCAGGAACTGTCCAGAGCAGGATAGGTTTGCTATGTGGATTTGCTTCTACTCTGGACAGTTCCTGACATGGACAGAGGTGTCAGCAGAGAGCACTGTGGTCAGACAGAAAAGAAATTCAAAAAGAAAAGAGCTTCCTCTGGAGCATACATACTTTTTGGCACCAGTTGATTTAAAAAATACATATATTTTCCACCGGAGTACCCCTTTAAGAAAGCAGTTGGAGGGGGTCAGACAATACCAGGCTACCCTGACTGCAGACTATAGAATGTAGGGACTCTTTATTTTTTAAATCTGAAAAATATGGTATAATAATGTAAATTATGTATATTATTTGTTCCAGAAAAAAACAAGTCCTCATGATACTAGATTGATCAACAAAAAGTTATGGCACACATAATGTGGAAATGTGAAATCAACATGAAAGTATATGTAGCTGGCAGTAGCATACATCTAACAACCTGTAGAATAAAATAAAAACTGTACTGCACAACTTAAAAAATAAAACAAAAAATGACGGAATGACATATTTGATAAGTGTATGATTGGAGAGGGAGTATCTGACTGCTGGGATCCTGTGTGATCTCAACAATTTTGTTCAGAGTCTCCTGTTGGAATGCAACGCAGGACACTTGGGTGTTGTGTTAATTGTCTATAGGAGCTGCTGGAGACAGACAAACAATGAATGTAGTAGCAGTGTGCACACACATCCTATACCTCATTCTGAGTGAAGACTTGGAACCTCATTCTCGAAAATCGAGACCTTCCAGCAGTCAGGCTATCATGTGGTTATACACAAAAGTGTTAATGGCTTTTAAGGTATCTCAACTGGTACCATTGAAAAATATAACACCGCAGACAATAAACAAAATCTTACGTGGCTGTGTCAACAAAAACTTTATAGTTTCTATTTCTGTTCGGCATTAGAGTTATGAATATAAATGTCGGTACTGAACAAAGCCAAGTAAATGTCGATATAAATTTAGAGAGGGCAATACTGAGATGCTTAAAACAGAAGAATAAAGCAGGAATGCTATATAATACAGTACAGTGAGCCACAGGTTATAGGTTTCCACAACACACTCTGCAGGATCACAGTTACCACTACTAAAGAGCTGTGATACCAAAACAACACATCACTGATTTACTTTTAGACTATGTTCACACTACAGAATTTCTGAGTGGAATTCCACTCAGAAATTCTGGTGTAGCAGCCTCCCATTATTTTCAATGTGATTCTGCTACACTATTCACACCTGGACTCTGGACCTGACAGATTTGCACATGGACATGGATTCTTGGCGCCAAAGGATTTTGGTGGAGCATACCAGACAGAATCTCTGGAATGGATATCATAGCCTTAGGCCTAATGCATTTAGTTAAATTATTGGGTGAAACTTATTATGAGGTGGTTCCAGAATAGATATAATAAAGAGATAAATGTAAAGGAAAATCACTAAAAATAGAGATTACTGTATGTTTCTAGGTAACATAATTACATATCTGATTTCACCTATTAAATAAATACATTATAAATATGTTACACAGTTTAAGGTAAGGTACTGGATATGATGCTATAGAAGGATGATCTACCATGTTACCTGCAGAGATTATAATAATAAACATTACTACAGAACTTAATATATAAATATATGGTTACTCATACCAAATGTAAAAGGTGACTTTTGATAAAGAATATCATAATAAAGAAACCAAGTAATACTCACTTTTGTGTCCTTTATCAAGTATTCTCAAGAATTGCTTGTGATACATAAGGTTTGGTTTAGGGTTAGATGAACATTTTGTCTTTATGGACCTCATGAGGTCTCACATTATGATGCAGAGAAGTAAATCTTCAACTAGAAATGTAGATGCAAATCATAAAATGTTGCAGTATCTTGTAATACCTTTTTTATTGGACTAACAGCATTTTGTAGAGACAAGCTTTCGGGATTCCTCCCTTTATCAAGTCCAAAGCTTTGGACTTGATAAAGGGAGGAATCCCGAAAGCTTGTCTCTACAAAATGCTGTTAGTCCAATAAAAAAGGTATTACAAGATACTGCAACATTTTATGATTTGCATCTGCATCACTGGACTAATACGGTGGTTCAAATTTACTACACTAGAAATGTACAAATAGATATAATCTACACCATCATTTGCTACAGGATCATATTACGATTAACATAAATATATAAAGTGAAGAGTCGCCTTGAAGTTTTAAAATACAGTTCAACATCTCCACATTTGTTAATGATGTTTATTATTATAATTTTTTTTATGTTTTTGGATTTGAAGTTCCAAAAAACGTATTGTATATAGTAGTTATCCAATGAAATGCATTCCTTCAATTAATATGTCCAGTCTTGTTATACAAATGACATGAGAAACTTACATAGTATATATATATATATATATCAGTGTTTAAGGATAAACACATTTTAAACCGTGATGTCAATAAAGCATAAAAAAGAATATTGTAACGCCTTGATATAGATAACATTCTATCTCAGTGGGGAATTCTGTAGGTTCTTGTGACAAACTGCAAGACAAGTTTGCAGGTAGTTATCAGCACAATGACAATAACAGTAACCAACACAATGGCTCTTATGAAAGAAAAATGGATTCTAACATCAACAGGAGCGGCAGCAGTAGCTTTACTTTCTGATGGATTCTGCTTTAAAATAGATTCAGGAGGCCATTCATGCTTTGTAGTCACCTCTGGAACGAGCAAGTCAGATAAAAGTTCATTGACTTCATTTCTGAAAACATCTTCAGCTTTGCGAGTAGCTGCCTGGAGAAAAGCCTTTAACACTGAGTCCAGTTTCCTTAAAAGATCCTTGCAGTTACAGTCTTCAGCCACCACATGGTCACCAGAATATTCCGCAGTTGGTGCCATAATGTTATACGGTATAGGAGTTCCGGTGTCTTTCAGAATTAAGCCAGTGTTCAATAGTCTATATTCATAGATCGATGCATAACCCAATGCATGTTATGTATCAACAATATATACGTAGGTGTAAAGATACGAGAAAAGAACAGAACTGGCATCTGGTCACTGGGATTTATAATGGAACACCCCCTTTTATGCAGAAACTAATATTGCAAGATGATCTCTTGAGGTTACAGATGCAGAACGTTCACTCATCGTTGAAGTTTGACCAAGGCTTCATCGAAATAAGGAAACCATGCATTGCACTGACCACAGATCAATTTACTAATGAAAAGCAATGCAATTACAGTCTCCCGAAAGTACACCTAATCCTTTGGCTCTCTGTAATTAAAATTGAAATGGTTAAGTGGGAATAGAATTTCAATAAGATATATATTAACACTTTCCGTCTCTGATAAATGAAATAGGAAAATTGAGAATCCTCAATTCATTAATCATTTAAAGAAACTTTTTGTCTTGTATTGGATGATCAGATACAAAGGCAATTAATCTAGAATGGAAAGTAGCAGTATCTTCCATTTAGGAATAGTTTCCTGTAGATGGGTTCTTTGTATCATCAGTCAGTTCTTAGAAATGTAATGTGTACCAGTCACCAGGAACTAAACTAATTCCTTTTATTTTTTATTCATTGTTTTTGTTGTTGTTTTCTTTAACACATTTAATCACCACTTCACTTCAATATATATATATATATATATATATATATATAAATAATGAATCTACAGAAAATGTAAATGTGCAGATATTTTGCATTGTTTCATTATAGCCCAGAGCTGAAGTTTTTGAGCCAAACCCAGAAGTGGATCCAGCAGAAAGGAGATATATATGTTCTTTCTTTATTTCCCATTCCTTTTGAATCTACTTCTGGCTTTGGCTCAAGAACTGTTGTGACATTTTTCCAAAAAACTGCCAAGTGGAATCCCAGACTAAGGCTAATTCACATGGGTGGATCAGAAGCGAGTTTTCAGCTATGGGTTTTAGCTGCGGTGGGTTTTCCGCAGCAGAAAATCCATTGCAGATTACATCAACTTGAATGGGGGTCTGCTGTGTAAAACCCACCATGGCTGAAACCTGGAGCAGGAAACTCGCAATAGATCCTGCCCGTGTGTCCTGCCCGCCCATGCTCCAAGCCGGCCCCGGATCTGAAGATACCTGAGAAGATTACCAGAGAACGACTGCACGGAACGGGACAAGGTAAGTACTGTTGTCATTAGTGTCACCTGCACTACCTGTTGGACAGGTTAGTGCAGGTGACACTGGAGACAGATTTCCTTTAAGATGTTCCACATTTATCAAAATGCAATAAGCCTCTTATTACTCATCTCATGTACATTTCTGCCATAACTTATGTATAATTTCTAGCATAACTAATAATAAATCTGCAAAATATGGTACAGACCTCAAGATATATATATATATATATATGTAATATATGTGACAGACTAGTTGTATAATCAATTAATGTTTATTATAGTTGAAAATGCTATAAATAGTCCAAGCAGGGCCCTTGCTATGGACTAATATAAATTAACCCTATACAATAGAATAAAAAATAAATATATATATATATATATATATATATATATATATATAGATAGATAAGTAAATAAATACAAAGTCCATGTAAAATTATTCGTATAGCAGCCACCTGATTGCGCAATAGTAGTTTGATACTTAGATTGTAACCAGTTTTTGGACAGTTATATAACCTCTTATTCACTGTATTAAATGTTGCTATTTGCGGATGAAAAAAGTTATTTACAGTAATCCACAGAAGATAAGTTGTATCTTGCTGATGTTTGGTGCTCTGCACCACTCACCGCACCGCTGGTATTCGAGGTCCCGGGATGGTAGCCCTGCTGTGACTGGGTTCCGTACTGCAGACTGGAGGAGTACTGCAGAGCCGGCTCGATGGTAGCGTCTGCACAATGAGTGGATTCCCGATATCCTCCTGATGTGGCACGGGGATGCATCTGGTCGTGTGGATGGTAATAATGCGGTATAGGAGCGGTGGATGCAGGCAAATGGTAATGATACCAGGCAGCATCCTTATGGCTTGATGGGCATGCCTGAACAGTGGTCCCGGTTGCAGGGGGTTCCAGCTGTTGCAAATGTGAATAAGGGTCAAAAGTCTTATTGTAGGTGGTCTGTATGGATAGGGTATATCAGCTAAACGTGTTTCGGGGAGACCCCTTCTTCAGGAACAGTATATACCTTATACCTAAATCTGATGGACCATGGGAGGCCATACTCTCTCTCTCCCACTTTTTCTAAAAATACCATAGGCAGTGCTAAATGGCAAAAGTCATAATTTATCGGCGCAAAGAGGCACATATTTTTATGCAAATTTTTGTAAAAAAAAAAAAACCCTGAAATTTTTGTATGCCAGAACACTAGCATACAACCTTGATAAATCCCCCATGTCCTCATTTTAAACTCTATCCATGCTGATGAAAGCAGCCCTGTTTCTGTGAAGGGGACAAATGCCTCCATGTCCAAACCATTAGTTATGCCAGAGGGATGCTGGGAGTTGTAGTTTTGCATCAGCTGGATGCACTCTGGTTGGGAAACAATGACCTACCTGCATACCTGGCTACCTACTGCAGTGTTTCCTAACCAGGGTGCATCCGGCTGTTGCAAAACTACAACTCCCAGCATGCCCAGGCAGCCAAACATAATAAAAATAAACATATTTGGTATTTGCTCATACGTAATTGTCCAAATTATTAAAAAATAAAATGTTATATCCCGTACGGTCTATGGCGTTAACGTTAAAAAAAAAAAACACAGAATTTGTTTTTTTTTATGTTTATAACATATCCCAGAAAAAATGAAGTAAAAAGTGTTTAAAAAATATGATGGTACCGATACATAAAGTAGATTACGGCCCAAAAAAATGAGCCCTTAAACAGCCCGGTATACGGAAAAATAAAAATGTTATAGGTGTCATTTTTTATTTTTTTTTATTTTTTTTTTTAAAGAAGAAAAAAAAATGGTACTGGTATAATCAGGCCACCTAAAGAATTAAAATAATGTTTAAGTATAACCACAAGGTGAATGGCGAAAAAAAAGAAAACCCCCAAATTTACATACTATTTTGATTTAAACTATTTTGTCTACCAGGACAAATAGATTTTCATGAGGGACAAGTAGATTGTGCTCCGTTTTAGTCCCTTGGACAAGTAGTTTTTTTTTTATTTCCACACCCCTGACCTGGTCCTCAATCATATATTAAGGGCTTTATTTTAGTTTTGTTTAGGTTTTGGAGGACCTAATACACCCAACATTATTTATAATGTTGCCTACATTATTTTTGGGACTAGTGGGGCCTAGACTTAATTTTATTGTTTCCTGAAAGACCAAAGATACTGCCTTAAAGGGGTATTCCGGGCAAAAACATTTTATCCCCTAGATGTCTGATCGCGGGGGGCCCGCCGCTGACACCCCCCGCGCGCGATCTCCCTGCAGCACCCGCATTCTATGTGGGAGCTGTGTCTCCAGTTTCAGATACCTCCGGGTTTCCGGGACTGGGGACGTGGCGTCACGCCACCTCCATTCATGTCTATGGGAGGGGGCGCTTAATTTTACGCTTAGGAGTGTGTCCAGTATGCAGAATAGGATGACACCCACAGCTTGCTTGCCAGGGACTTGTTGAGATTCTGTGCATGCGCCATTTATATAGATGTATGGGGATTGTGGCAAACACATGGTAAGTCTGTGAGAACTTGTCAGACTGCACATACACCACAATCCTCATTCACAATGAAGGTGCAGGCATGAAATAACAAGGGAGACGACATTAGAGTGCAATAAACAGAAATATATTGAAAATATTTCATTTTTGTGAACAATAAAAAACTGGTTAATTTAAATAAAAACATATGGGGAGATTTATCAAAACCTGTGCAGAGGAAGAGTGGTGTAGTTGCCCATAGCAACCAATCAGATTGCTTCTTTCATTTTCCACAGGCCTCTTTAGAGGCCTGTGGAAAATGAAAGAAGCAATCTGATTGGTTGCTATGGGCAACTGCCCCACTCTTCCTCTGCACAGGTTTTGATAAATCTCCCCCATAATGAATACAACATTCACAACAACTATTTTTTATAAATATAACATAAACCATATAAACAAAATACTATATAATTGTATGATACATTGCTCATATAAATATATGTTCTTTAAAGTATTACTCCAAGCATCATAATCACAAAAGTCTGCTGATATGGTGCCGAGATTAAAGGGGTATTCCAGGAAAAAACTTTTTTTATATATATCAACTTGCTCCAGAAAGTTAAACAGATTTGTAAATTATAATGGATTTACTAAATTAGTATATAACAAGAGCTACAAAACCGGAAAAATATGGATATGGTAGCTGCAGTACTGAAGTATGGGCTCCCGTTGCTCATACAATATAGAGATACTAAAATACAATATATATATGTGTATGTTTGTGTATGTTACACATATATGTTACAGTACGTGCTTATATTTGAAATTGTAGATACACCTACCTGGCTAATAGAAGAAGCTCAAACTGTAAGTGTGGTAAAATTGTTTGCAGGGTTATTCTTTAAGTTGTTCTTTAGGGTGCGCTGAAAAAATGTGTAATAAATATATGTATTATATTTATTAACCGTATTGTGTATATATTAGTAAATAGATAAATGATACAGTACTGTATGTACCTGTAGGTATGCTTGTTTATATGAGTTTCGGCGTGTTCCAGGAATTTAGCTGTATTGGTTTATTAATGGTGGTGAAATCCTGTTGTTTAACTGGTGGCACTACAAGTCAAAGAATGTCCATTTAGATACGAGCAAATCTAACTAAGACGTGCAGGATAGATGTATAGTTCACTTGTTGGCATATACCTATGGATGTGCGCAGAATATTGGACTTCTAGTGCAATCACTTTAAAGATTTTACTTGCGTTTTGCTTGCGTCTTTGTGTAATTGTTTTTCTTGTCGGAGATGCCCGCACTTCCTCTTGTTCTGAAATGTTCCGAAGAGTGCGTATCCTGTAACCGAAGATCCTAGTTGGGGATTACGGGAGTACACCCCGGCCGGTGGCGTTCTCTACCGTGATAGCCCCGGTTCGCTGGAGACCGATGTCGTGACGTCACTACGGTACGGGATTAGATCCAAAATACCTCCAACACGTTTCAGAAGCACGGCTTCCTTCGTCAGGGAGATGGTAAGACCCTGGATCTGTATTCCTTATATATCCTGTGAATGGGGAGGTTCTTCTTGGATTAGCATTCTCCGATACTTTATGAATATGTGCTATGATTGTTGTCAATTTTAATTTTCCAAAAAACCAAAGAGCTCGAACTCTGAATTCAATCCATGTGGGATCAGGCTGTTCATATTTGGATTCTGCCCTCGATAGTTGTGAAATGTAATTTCCTCCCCGCCAATCTGGGTTAATTTTTTCTATTGCAAAGAATTGTGATCCCTTAATATTTTGACAATGTTTTTCCTTGTAATGAAGTGAGAGTGGATGTGATTCCATACCTTTTTGAATATTTTGTAGATGTTCCTTCATTCTGATACATAGTTGTATTTTTGTTCTACCTATATATAATTTATCGCAGGGGCATGAGATGCCATAAATAATTCCTGTGGATTTACAATGGATATGACTTTTTATTTTATATTTTATATCTTCTTTTTGGTTTCTGATTATATATATAGGGTTTTTTGTTTGCGTGGCTGTACACATTTTACATGTTTTACATGGAAAAAAAACTTTTTTCGGTTGTAGAAATTTTTTTTCAGATTTCTGAAGTGTTAATCCTTGTCTTTTAACAGTTGGTGCAATTTTATTTCCCAGATTTTGGGCTTTCCTATATATAAATGACGGATGTGGAGTAATGTGTTCTCCTATGATTTTATCATTGGACAATAATTTCCAATTTTTTTTTACAATATTCTGGAATAAGTAATTGTGCTTACTGTAGTTAGATATTATTGGAATTTTTACTATGTTACTCTGTCCTTCATCCTTATTTTTCTTCTTTTGTTCATTGTTATTTATTAATGACTTTCTATCTATTGTTTCTATTTCCTTATAGGTTTTTTGTAGGGTTTCCTCATTATAGCCTTTTGTTATAAATTTTTTCTTTAGTTCTGCCGCCTCTTTATTACATTGGTCAGTCTCTGTGCAGTTTCTGCGCAATCTCATGAACTGGTTTCTAGGGATATTCTGGAGCCAGATGGGCAAATGACAGCTCTCTATGTGGATAAAACTATTGCTGTCCGTTGGTTTACTGTACGTATTGGTGGTGATTTTGCCGTTACTTATGCTTATTGTGAGATCTAAAAAATGTACCTGTGATTGGCTAAAATTGGCTGTGAAGTTTAAAAAGAATTCATTTTTATTGATATTCTCTAAAAACAAATTTAAACTAGTGTGACCCCCCTTCCAGATAAAAACAACATCATCGATAAAACGCCTCCAGAGGACCAGATTCGCACCATGTTTGCCCTCTGGGAATATGACTGACTCTTCCCAGAGATTTTTAATTACCTCTATTAAAAAAACTTAATCCTTTCAGTACTTATGAGCCTCTGAAAGGTTGTTCTTTTCTGTCTAAATTCTCTCTGATGACACCTGTCTCAGGAAAAGCCCAGTTTAGAAGAGGTTTCCTATGGGGATTTGCTTCTAAACTGGGCGTTTCCCCAGACAGGTGTCATCACAGAGGATTTAGACAGAAAAGAACAACCTTAACTTCAGAAGCTCATAAGTACTGAAAGGATTAAGATTTTTTAATAAAAGTAATTTACAAATCTGTTTAACTTTCTGGAGCCAGTTGAGATATATATATATATATATATATATATATATATATATATATATATATATAAGTTTTTTTCCTGGAATACCCCTTTAACTTGTAAATGGACAAATAGGGTTATTCACAAAACTGTGTGTTAATATACGGTAAATAAATGTAATTGGCAAAGTAAAATTAAACTAGACATTCACTTTTTAATATTTTTTGCTTGCAAATTCTTCAATTGTATAATGGGGATTAAGCTCATTCAGCAACCCATTTTCATTACATAACAAAAAGAGAGTATTTTAATGCTCCTGACTCATGGAAGATCTTTGTTCACCTCTTCCTCAAACAGGGGGTCAAGATCTTTGGTATATGATGTCACCCGTGTTCTGGTTTTGGATCTGTTACTAGAGTGCATATTTCTGACAGAAGGCCGCATTTTTCTTCAATTACCCTGAATGCTTATCTGTGCCTTAGAAATTCTGTCAGTTGGTGAAATATGAGATAAAAGTTGTGTACTTCAAACTTCTCAGATGGTGCAATTTCAGCATCATCATCTTCTACATCACCATAGTCATGCCTCCTATTTCTTAAAAAAAAAAAAATTCTACATTGTAGCTGGTACTCCTCCTTGCAGCCTGCAATATTTTTGCCCTAGTCAAATTAAGGGTGCGTTCCCACAGGGCGTATACGCAGTGTATTTGACGCTGCGCAAAACTTACCGCAGCAGCGGGAAATACGCTGCCTATTCCTTGCTCACTATACACACAGGGCTTTCCGGCAGCAGCCCTATGTGTGCAGTTTTGGAGGCGGAGCCGCGCGTCACAGACAAGCCGGCACACGGCCCCGCCTCCAAAACTCACTACACACATAGGGCTGCCGCCGGAAAGCCCTGTGTGTATAGTGAGCAAAGAATACGCAGCGTATTTCTCGCTGCTGCCATAAATTTTGCGCAGCGTCAAATACGCTGCGTATACACCCTGTGGGAACGCACCCTCAGAGAACAAAGAAGCAGCACAAAATCCTTTAGAGAGGTCAGCATGTCTGTTGCTGTATAAAAATTTAATTTTTGCATTTTGTAGACACAGACTGGTTAAAAAAAAAAACGAGCACATTTCAACCATTATTCCATTATTTCCATAACAATGCTAAGGCCCTTTGCTTGTAAACCAATTCATTTTTGTGGAATTATCATTTAGAATATTTGCAAGGATGTCTTTGATAGTACATAGTACTGTAATCTTTTTGTAAGGTATTCATAGCATCATGGTAAGCAGACCAATGAGGATCGGCTAACCTTTTCAATGTCGGTATACCACATTGTGTGAATAGTGAAACAGTTTGTTAACAAATCCCACTGTTGAGTCAAAAAAGATACAACAAAAAAACAACACAGCTGCTGTTCAAAATTAAAGAAGTAAACTGCAACTGGACACCTGTTTGGTGAATGTGCACGATAAGGAATGTACTCAACCAGTGGGGTTTTTCCCTAATTAAGACCTGCATACCAGTATATTTACCACTCATATAGATGCATTATCATATGACTGACCCCTTAAGGGGTTAATGATAATTCTTTTTTTCTTCTTGAAATTGATAAATGATATTTGCCATACCAGTATGTCCATATATTGGGATAAATTTAGTGAAACGCATAGCGAAATATTATGGTCATTTGATCAGAATTAGCAATGTCAGGGGTGGAATCTACAGAAATGTAATGATATTTGTCTTTTTGATTTCTGTTTATGATCTACTATAGCAGTCGGTGACTAATCAATTCAATAAACTCCTCACATATTGTTCATAACAGGTATGATATGTGACCTCTTTCCTTGTTGCCATGCTTTTGACTGTGTTCTGCAAGAAATAGATCAGATCAGCTAATAGCTCAAGACAACTGAAATAATTCCCATTGTGTACTGATCCAATAATTTCATCATTTCATAGAAATGGAAAATATTGTGAGTCAAATTAGTTATATAAAGCTCAGGATAAGGCAAAGTATATTTTGTGCCAATATTTTTTCTGATTCTCAAACTGTTTAAGAAGCCATTTGTTTATGTGCTGGCCAGAAAAGTTTCTTCTCATACGGTTTTCAATTGTTTTCCATGGAAAGCACTATTTTCTTCCCTGCTTAAATCTCTTGTGGTGTTTCCCTAATCTGAATAACCAGTTAAAGCCAAATGCGTTGTTTTGTCTTTCAAAAATAGTTTATAAAAGAGAACGAAAAACTTTGCCAGTTTATGGGGCCTAGACTGGATGTACTGACATCGATTGCATTGGTTAAACCTGGAGCACTTGAAGTGTAAGCATGTACATCACATAAAGTGTAGGCATGTACATCACATAAAGTGTAAGCATGTACATCACATAAAGTGTAAGCATGTACATCACTTGAAGCCCGTGAAGTGTAAGCATGTACATCACATAAAGTGTAAGCATGTACATCACTTGAAGCCCGTGAAGTGTAAGCATGTACATCACATAAAGTGTAAGCATGTACATCACTTGAAGCCCGTGAAGTGGAAGCATGTACATCACATAAAGTGTAAGCATGTACATCACTTGAAGCCCGTGAAGTGGAAGCATGTACATCACATAAAGTGAAAGCATGTACATCACATAAAGTGGAAGCATGTACATCACTTGAAGCCCTTGAAGTGGAAGCATGTACATCACATAAAGTGGAAGCATGTACATCACATAAAGTGGAAGCATGTACATCTCATGAAGCCCTTGAAATGGAAGCATGTACAACATTTGAAGCCCTTACAGTGGAAGCATGTACATCACATAAAGTGGAAGAATGTACATCACATAAAGTGGAAGCATGTACATCACTTGAAGACCTTGAAGTGGAAGCATGTACACCACATAAAGTGGAAGCATGTACATCACTTGAAGCCCTTAAAGTGGAAGCATGTACATCATATAAAGTGGAAGAATGTACATCACATAAAGTGGAAGCATGTACATCACTTGAAGCCCTTGGAGTGGAAGAATGTACATCACATAAAGTGGAAGCATGTACATCACTTGAAGCCCTTGAAGTGGAAGCATGTACATCATTTGAAGCCCTTACAGTGGAAGCATGTACATAACTTGAAGCCCTTACAGTGGAAGCATGTACATCACATATAGTGGAAGCATGTACATCTCTTGAAGCCCTTGAAATGGAAGCATGTACATAATTTGAAGCCCTTATAGTGGAGGCATGTACATCACTTGAAGCCCTTAAAGTGGAAGCATGTACATCACTTGAAGCCCTTGAAATGGAAGCATGTATATCACATAAAGTGGAAACATGTACATCACTTGAAGCCCTTAAAGTGGAAGCATGTACATAAAGTGGAAGCATGTACATTACATAAAGTGGAAGCATGTACATCATTTGAAGCCCTTAAAGTGAAAAAATGTACATCACTTGAAGCCCTTAAAGTGGAAGCATGTACATCTCTTGAAGCCCTTGAAATAGAAGCATGTACATCACATAAAGTGTAAGCATGTACATCACTTTAAGCCCTTAAAATGGAAGCATGTACATCACATAAAGTGGAAGCATGTACATCACATAAAGTGGAAGCATGTACATCACATAAAGTGGAAGCATGTACATCACGTGAAGACCTTGAAGTGGAAGCATGTACATCACATAAAGTGGAAGCATGTACATCACTTGAAGACCTTGAAGTGGAAGCATGTACATCACATAAAGTGGAAGCATGTACATCACTTGAAGCCCTTAAAGTGGAAGCATGTACATCACTTGAAGTGGAAGCATGTACATCACCTAAAGTGGAAGCATGTACATCACATAAAGTGGAAGCATGTACATCACATAAAGTGGAAGCATGTACATCACATAAAGTGGAAGCATGTACATCACATAAAGTGGAAGCATGTACATCACATAAAGTGGAAGCATGTACATCACTTGAAGACCTTGAAGTGGAAGCATGTACATCACATAAAGTGGAAGCATGTACATCACATAAAGTGGAAGCATGTACATCACATAAAGTGGAAGCATGGACATCACTTGAAGCCCTTAAAGTGGAAGCATGGATGTTGGCAATAGGCAGGAGGGGAGGGTTGGCAATAAGCGGGGGGGGGGGGGGGGGGGGTCCGCTCCCCCCTCCCCCAACTACCAGCCGTTGCAGCTGGTGCCTCCAGCTGTTGCTAAACTTCCATGACGGGAGTTGTAGTTTAGAAATGGGGTGCCTCCAGCTGTTGCTAAACGACAACTTTCATGATGGCAGATGTAGTTTAGGAATAGGGTGCCTCCAGCTGTTGCTAAACTACTACTTCCATGATGGGAGTTGTAGTTTAGAAATGGGGTTCCTCAAGCTGTTGCTAGACTACAACTTCCATGACTGGAGTTGTAGTTTAGGAATGGGGTGCCTCCAGCTGTTGCTAAACTATAACTTTCATGATGGCAGATGTAGTTTAGGAATAGGGTGCCTCCAGCTGTTGCTAAACTACTACTTCCATGATGGGAGTTGTAGTTTAGAAATGGGGTTCCTCAAGCTGTTGCTAGACTACAACTTCCATGACTGGAGTTGTAGTTTAGGAATGGGGTGCCTCCAGCTGTTGCTAAACTACAACTTCCATGATGGGAGTTGCAGTTTAGGAATGGGGTGCCTCCAGCTGTTGCTAAACTTACAACTCCCATGACAGGAGTTGTATTTTAGAAACAGCGAGACTCCAGCTGTTACTAAGATACAACTTATATATTTCCTAGACAACCAAAGGCTGTCTGAAAATCATGGGGGTGTAGTTTAGCAACAGCTGGAGGCTCCTTGTTAGTGTCCCCGTCGACGGCAGCCCCTTGAGAAAGTAGGGAACGAAACGGCGTTGGGGAGCCAGGGCACGCTGACACAATATAGGTAAGCATACAGCACTTTACTAGTAGAGTATTTTGTTTACTGCACTGGCCACTTTTTTCACAACTTGTTATCTATAGCAGAGGTAGGCTGTTTGCAGCGGGATTCGCTACTGTTTACTAGTATGCAAATTGCACTTTAGAGTCTTGAAATAGACTACATGTTAGTCGTCCTCTGTTTTGCATATGGTTTTTTACAAGGTGTGGTGATCCAGTGTGGCTAATTATATTGTAAATCAATAGCGCTGTTGTCCACATAACATAGTACTTTTTAGTGCCCTGGCAGCAGTCCAGGCATTGTTCTTTGATTCATCTCGTCCTTAATGTAGTATATTTTATGTATTTTTGGAAATAAAGATTTGGTGATTTTAAAGGCAATTATATTCCAGTGGTTTCTTTTTGGTGTTATATAAAACTATAATGTAAATTATCCCGCACGGTGAACGCTGTAAAAAAAAAAAAACATTAAAAAAAGCGCAAAATTCGCCAATTTTGGTACAAATAGCAGAATAAAAAAGATCAAAAGGTAGCACATAGCACAAAAATGATACGAATAAAAAGTAGAGCTCATCCTGCAAAAAATAAGCCCTTACTCAATGGCATTGGACGAAAAATAAAAAAGTTGCGGCTGTTGGAAAATGAATGGCAGAAAAAGAATTTTGCTCAGAAAAGGAAAAAGAACATAGAAAGCTATGTAAAATGGGTATCGCCACAATCGTACTGACCCTCAGAATAAATATAACATCACTTTTACCGCACGGTGTACATCATAAAAAAACGCCAGAAATTTTCCAGTTTTTCACAAAAAAATGCTGCATGTGTCAGATCGCTCTGCTCAGAAAAAGCCTTCTAAAGTTATTACCATTTAAAGAGATACATGTCAAATAAAAATAAAAAAGAGCCTGGTCATTGAGGTAAAAAATGGGTCCGTCCTTAAGGGGTTAAAAAAAATTATAAAAAAAATACAGTAGTGATGGAAAAAAAATTGTATTTAACGAAATCTATCTATTTTATAACAAAATGTTTATTCATTTTTAAACAGGGATCAAGTTATGTGGGCAGGCAGGGCACTAAAAATGTAGCCGACAATAATAAAAATGTAGTGTGTGTGTTTCACTTTTTATTCTTTATTTTTTAGGTGGTTCTACTATTCCCAACATGGAACATACTGTTTCATGATGGGAGTAGTAGTACCTGTACTAATGGTTCCAGCCAATCACAGCTCTCTGTGGGAAATATGAATAGGTGTATATATACGTCAGTGCAGGGGACCTTAGAAGAGCAGCCGGCCGCATCTATACATTATACAGGACGATTGCAAAGGGGCGATCTGTAAATTAGTTCAGGTACTACTACTCCCATCATGAAACAGTGTGTGTTCCATGTTGGGAATAGTAGAACCACCTAAAAAATTAAGAATAAAAAGTGAAACACACACACACTACATTTTTATTATTGAAATTTTTTTTTCCTATTTAAAAAACGAAAGTTAGATTCAAAATGTCCGACTTCAAAATGGACGCTATGGTCACCACATATAATAATGTGCCACAAACAGGAAGTTAATATCCCCAACCATTCCCATTTTATTAAGGTGTATCCATATAAATGGCCCACCCTGTAGTCGTCATAGCTTATTGTAGCTATATATAGCTTATGGTTTTGGTCACTGAAAAAGTGTGGCTGACTAAAACTATGACGAAAATGATTAGTCAATGAAATTAAAGGAGTAGTCCAGTGGTGACTCAGTGGTGAGCAACTTATCCCCTATCCTAAGGATAGGGGATAAGTTTCAGATCGCGGGGGGTCCGACCGCTGGGGCCCCCTGCGATCTCCTGTACGGAGCTCCGACAGCCCGTGGGAAGGGGGCGTGTCGACCTCCGTATGAAGCGGCGGCCGACACGCCCCCTCAATACAACTCTATGGCAGAGCCGAAGCGCTGCCTTCGGCAATCTCCGGCTCTGCCATTGAGATGTATTGAGGGGGCGTGTCGGCCGCCGCTTCGTACGGGGGTCGACACCCGCTATCTGGGCGGAGAGCCTGGCCCCCGTACAGAGAGATCGCAGGGGACCCCAGCGGTCGGATCCCCCGCGATCTCCTGTACGGAGCTCCGACAGCCCGTGGGAAGGGGGCGTGTCGACCTCCGTATGAAGCGGCGGCCAACACGCCCCCTCAATACAACTCTATGGCAGAGCCGAAGCGCTGCCTTCAGCAATCTCCGGCTCTGCCATTGAGATGTATTGAGGGGGCGTGTCGGCCGCCGCTTCGTACGGGGGTCGACACCCGCTATCTGGGCGGAGAGCCTGGCCCCCGTACAGAGAGATCGCAGGGGGCCCCAGCGGTCGGACCCCCCGCGATCTCAAACTTATCCCCTATCGTTAGGATAGGGGATAAGTTTTTCACCACTGGACTACCCCTTTAACACTGTAGAGCAGTGTTTACTAACCAGGGAGACTTTGGCTGTTGCAAAACTACAAGTCCCAGCATGTTCAGACAGCCAATGCCTGTATGGGCATGCTGGGAGTTGTAGTTTTGCAACAGCTAGAGGCACCCTGGTTGGGAAACACTAGTGATGAGCAGCATTGGCCATTATTCAAATTTGCGAATATATATACGAATATTCGTCCTATATTCGCATATTCGAGGAAGAAAACATTGAGGGGGTGGGCAACTTTACTATTGGTTGCTAGGGATGTTGTTGATAACCTCTGACAAGTCTATTTGCATCATTCTAATTGGCCCACAAGTGAAAAGAAAGAATATGCGCATATGCCGAAAAAAGTGAATATTCGTAATTTGGAATATATAGCGAATATATGCACAATATTCGCGATAAGAATTCGAAATGCGAATATTCGCGCCCAACACTAGGAAACATTGCTTTAGAGGGCAGGAGAAATCGTTGGACTACAAATTGGGGCATCGTGGGTAACAGGCTGGACCCAGAAGATGGTTTCCAGGGTTGCCAGGGCTTGGGGCATAGTGACTGGTTGCTTATGTGCCCACACTGATTATGTCTTGCCATAAAGTATCTGGTTTTATCTTGGCACTGAGGGAAGGGTACAGGGCACTGTCTGGCACAAAGGGGCCTCTTCACACTGTCAGTACCAAGAGCAGTGTTTCCCAAACATTGTGCCTCCAGCTGTTGCAAAACTACAACTCCCAGCATGCCCGGACAGCCTTCGGCTGTCCGGGCATGCTGGGAATTGTAGTTTTGCAACAGCTGGAAGCACAATGTTTGGGAAACACTGACCTAGAGGAACCGCTTCAGCCTCTAGATGAGGACAGCGCATGCGCAGTTAGAGACTGGGAATGTCCGAGTCCTCCCGAGGAATGTCACCGCGGACAGTGTACACACCGGAGGAGGGGCCGGTGGAGTAGAGAGGAGTCTGTGTCCGCTGATCCGTTACTTCCTCCGTTACCGGGGGCTTGATGCGTGGCAGGCGCCGGGACAAACTTTAGAATCCTGGCTCTATGGAGTGCACCATCCCGGCCCAGTGCCAGCTGCTCTTCCGAGCCTGTGAGGACGGGGATGTGGACGGTGCCCGCAGGCTGCTAGAGCCCGATACATCCAGCGGCTCGTCCTGCATCGGGAGCCGGGCGGGGGATGGCGCCGCGGTACCCGACACTCCCGGAGAGAGCTCGCCTCTGGTTCCCGTAGACTGCACGGACGAGGACGGTAACACCGGGCTGCAGCTGGCGGCGGGGGGCGGACATGAGCCCCTGGTGCGGTGTCTGCTGAGGAAAGGGGCCTCTGTGGACAGCAGGAACCACTATGGCTGGACGCCTCTCATGCAGGCTGCCAGGTAGGCATTCCGCCGAGCACTACAAGTCTCAGCACAGACAGGCCCCATATATATATAATATATATATATATATATGTATGTACATTAGGTCAGCCATAGACAGACACTTTCCGTAGCCGCCTCCTACTAGAGCTGGCATCTCATAGGAACCTGTTTGGAGTCAGATACAGACATCTTTTCCCATTTAAATAAACCCCTTCCGGTCACTACCACCCTAAACTATCTATAAAATCAATTATTTTTACAGCGCCCCCATAGGTTTTTAAATGGGGTATTCCCATCACTGCTAACATGATTAAATGGGGGCTCCTTCTTATTTCCTCACTTGTTGACAGCCTGTTGCCTAGGAAACAGACCACCACTCCACTTTAGAAGAGGTAGTCGGGTTGCTGTTTGTGTATGCCATCAAGCATTTTACATGTCTTTTTAGTGTGTGTAAAAAAAAAAAGAAGAAACTTTGGCGTGATTTTTGCCAAACTTACTTGAACAATTTTGCCATTTGACTTTGTTCTCGTTTATCATGTGTGACTCCAAATGTCACAAACCAATACCAGCAATCTTTTCACTTACAAAACTTGCTTACAACAGCGACACGGAAGCGAAAATTTATCACACAGCGTGCGACTTTGGATGAACTTAGATGCGCGTACACATAACTTCAGCCTGATTAGTTAGTTTAAACCCCTTATGGACATTGGAGGCAAATGTACATCCTGATGCGCTGGTACTTCGCACACCAGGACACTTATGTCCCGTACATGAAGCGAGCGCAGGGGTCCTGTGGTGCCAGACAACTTATCCCTTATCCAAAGGATAGGGGATAGGTGTCTGATTGTGGGGGGGGGGGGGGGGGGGGGGTCCGACTGCTGGTACCCCCGCGATCTCCTGCGTGGTGCCCAGCTCTCCTCATGCACCAAGCAATCTCCGCTCCATGGAGTCTGTCGATCCCTTCACAAAACAGTGGTCAACACATCCCCTCCATGTATCTCTATGGGAGAGCCGGATACATGGAGGGGATGTGTTGACCACTGTTTCGTGTCAGCCACTGCTTTATGCGGGCGGTCAACCATGCATAGTTAATGCAGAGAGCCGTTGCGCGGGTCCCAGCAGTCAGAACCCCCCCCCCCCCCCCCCCCCCCGCTATCGGACACTTACCCCTTATCTTTTGGATATGCATAGCACAGTATAAACAATCTAATGATTAATATAAATTGTCCCCTATGGGGAAATACAAATTGTAAATTAAATGGTTAAAAAAAGTAAAAAGAAAATGTGAATAAGCTCCTCCCCTAATGAAAATTTTAATCTCCTCTTTTTCCTATTTTACCTAAAAAGTGTACAAAAAAAAAAAATAATAATAATATACATATTTGGTACAGTATTTGCGCATGAGTAAATGTCTGAACTATCAAAATATAAGATCCTGTACTGTGAATGGCGTAAACAAAGTAAAAAATTGCTGCTTTTTGGTTACAGAACACATGGGAAAAAAAAGTGATTTAAAAAGCTACATATACGCAAAAGTGGTATATATCTGAAACACTAGGATTTGCTGCATTCTATTTTATGAAGTTACAGCTCTGTTAAAATGAGTCTTTTACTGTATGTACTACAGCAATGTTTTCCAACCAGGGGACCCCCGCCATCTCGCAAGCAGCACCCCGCTCTCATCAGGCCCCGGAGCGAACATCGCTCCGGGGCCTGATGACTGCCGATCACGGGGCCGGAGTATAGTGACATCACGGCTCCGCCCCCATGTGACCTCATGCTCCGCCCCCTCAATGTAAGTCTATGGCAGGGGGCGAGACAGCTGTGACGTCACGATCACCGGCCCCGTCATCAGACAGGGACTGATGAGAGCGGGGTGCTGCGTGCGAGATCGCGGGGGTCCCCGCACGATCAGGCAACTTATCCCCTATCCTTTAGATAGGGGATAAGTTGTCAGCATGGTAGTACCTCCTCATCTGTTTTCCATAGACTTCAATGTTAAATTTACTTTATCCGTTTTTTCTTCAGTTTTTTTGACGGAAGAAAAAATACTGCATGTGCCGTTTTTTCTGCCGTCAAAAAAACGGAAATGAGCACAGACGGGTGCAAATGGATGTAAACGTATTGTAAAAAAATCCCATTGACATTAATGGGATTTAAAAAAAAAAAACGTTTATAATCCGCTTACAGCCTGCAAGAACGGAACCGAAACGGAGATAAAAAAAACACAAAAACGTGGACAGACGGCCATGTGAACTCACCCTTAGACTATTGCTAGTGCTATGTAATATTTCAATCTGTTCCTTTGCTTTACACTTCAGGTCTGGACATTTAAATGTCGCATATATACTTCTGGAGAATGGCGCCGATTTCAACGCTCAGAATCGTCTAGGAGCAAGTGTCCTGACGGTGGCTTCAAGAGGAGGCCATGCAAGTGTAGTCAAGCTGCTTCTGGAGAGAGGAGCTTTTGTGGACAATTATGACCATTTTGATGTCAACCTAGTGAATAGCAAAGGCCACCGAGAGGATATGCCCGAGATCACCGCCCTGATGACATCTGCCCAGCATGCGCATGAGGCAGTGGTACGTTTATTATTGGACTGGGGAGCTGATGTGAACTATCGTGTAAAGACAGGATGGAACCCATTGATGTTGGCAGCCCTTCATGGACGGGTCAGTGTGGCCCAGCAGTTGGTAGATAGGGGTGCTGATCCGGATCAAGTAAACAGTTTGGATAAAACACCTTTTGAAATTGCCTTGAGCTTCAAACACAAAGACATGAAAGATTATCTGGATTCTATAACCACAATTAGACCTAAAACGGGTATGGGGCAAATTCTCTTATTTTCATGTGTCGTTTTTTTTTTCCTTCTAATTTTATCTATTCTGTTAAAGGGTTATTCCAGGGAAAAAAAAATGTTTTTATATCAACTGGCTCCAGAAAGTTAAACAATAAAAAATCTTATTCCTTCTAGGGCTGCACAATATGGGGAAAATGTGCGATTGCGATTTTGCGCCTAAATATTGCGATTTCAATATGCGATGTGATATAATAAAAAAATGGTGAAATCCCCCCATTTCATGTCTAATCGCCTCCATTTCATTTCTAGCTACCCATTTTATGCCCACCGCCTATTTCACACCTCCCCCTTTCACATTCTCCCCTCCCCCTGCTCTGGCCGGCCCCCGCCAGGGGAGCCAGCCCGAGCAGATAATCGCATGTTTCTCGGGTGGCTATATCGCAAAAAGCAAAAATCGCGATTCGATTGCTTTTGCGATATATCATGCAGCCCTAATTCCTTCCAATAATTACCAGCTGCTGAAGTTGTGTTGTTCTTTTCTGTCTGGCAACAGTGCTCTCTGCTGACATCTCTGCTTGTCTTGGGAACTGCACAGAGTAGAAGAGGTTTGCTATGGGGATTTGCTTCTACTCTGGACAGTTCCCGAGACAGGTGTCATCAGAGAGCACAGACAGAAAAGAACAACTCAACTTCAGCAGCTCATAAGTACTGAAAGGATTAAGATTTTTTTTATAGACATAATTTACAAATCTGTTTAACTTTCTGGAGCCAGTATATATATATATATATATATATATATATATATATATATATATATATATACACACACACACACACATACAGTGACACCCCCCCCCCCCCCGACATACGTTAAAATTTCAACAAGCGATGCCCTCTCCGAGGCCATCGCATGTTGAAGGCAGCATCAACATACAATGCTTTTGTATGTCGGGGCCATTGCATAAACGCTATCCGGCAGCGCTGACTGCTTCAGCTGCTGCCGGATAGCCGTTTACGGTGCCCTGTGTGCTCCGGTAATGGTCTCCTACCTGTCCTCGGGCTCCGGAGCATCATCTTCGGGATTCCCTGCATTGCCGGCGCTCTCCATTGTTGTCATCACGTCGCCGTGCATGCCGTCCCGTCATCCAATAGGAGCGGCGTGCGTAGTGACGTGATGGCGGCGACAGAGAGCGAGGATCGCGGGGAAGCAGAGATGTCCGGAGCGGCGGGGACACTCCGGGGACGCGGCAACAGCGATGAAGGGCGACATCCAGGGCAGCGGTGACGGTCCGGAATGGCGGTTACAGGTGAGTACAACTTCCTATTCTTTTCATTGCACGGATCCCTCAACATACGATGGTTTCAACAAACGATGGTCCATTTGGAATGGATTACCATCGTATGTTGAGGGATCACTGTATATAAGTTTTTTTTTTTTTTTTTTATATAAGCTTGGAAATTACAATGCACCAGCCTCCCATTGTTCTCAATGGAATTCTGCCGCACCATTCACATAACAGAGTTTCTGCGGTGAACATTCTAGAACAGAAATTATTGGACCCCACACTTTGAGTGTCCGCTCCAAAATGCATTGTCGTCCATTGAGACGGCACAATTTCGAGTGGTCCTAGTGCCGGCTTGCTTTGCTGGTGCTCGTTCCTGATAGAATCTCCACCTGGAATATCTAATCATTATCAGCTTTCATCAAATTTGACCCATTACCCCAGAAAAAAAGCGTTAAATGTCCAGGCCACAAGGTTTCTCACTTCCCTGCTAACTACTGTCCACTGCCTGTTGTCAGGGGAAATCTGTTTCTTGCAGCAGAGATACAAAGACAGAACGCAGGAAACGGGAAAGTTGTTAGCGATTTTACAGTATATACAAAAATAAACCTCTACTTACCTCCAATGCTCCTGCGGTGCCTCTGGTGTCCTGCTCCGATCCCCAGCTATGATCCTCTTACTTAGAGAAAGCATGATGCTTGGGCCTAGAATGATGTCGGGGCCCAGTATAAGATACTGCTCCTCAGCCAATCACTGCCTGGAGACCGGAGCAGGACACAGCAGGAGGCACCCAGCAAAGAGCCAGCCTGTTCAGTCCTGCATACTTTCACCAGCACTGAGGTGGGCTCAGGTAGTCAAAAACAGCAGTGAAAGCCCCAAAATCATTAACTCATCAAATCATTAACATATCTTGTTTAGGGTGCTCCCATTAACTGGATTGACTGCTGCCAAGCTACCTTACCTGTTCTCTGCTGGCAGCTCTGTGCCAATCTAGCTTTGAGCTGAAGTTTATTACAAACAGATTGTGGACACACTGGTTATAGAGGACCTGTCAGCTCCCCCAGCCATATGTTTTAGTAAATGTAAGAATATGTATATATAGAAAACTCAACGCGTGTATATGTATGTGTGTGTGTGTGTATGTATGTATGTGTGTATGTTCCACAAAAACTTTCAAACGGCTAAAGATATTAACATGAAACTTGGCACACATGTTACTTAAATGTCAACAACAAACATACGATAGGTGATTTAACCCTTACTCACCCCCATTTGCAAGGGGCGGGGCTTATGTTTAAAGTCCCATGCAAGTCAATGGGAAATATATGTTACTGCATATCTCCGGCCAACGGCTGGAGATATTTCGATAATACTTGGTCACATGTTACTTATATGTCCACTTAAAATATAGGATAGTTAATTTAACCCTTAACTACCCCCATTTGTGAGGGTCGGGGTTTTTGTTTAAAGTCCCATGCAAATCAATGGGAAATGTATTTTCCCATATAATTTCCGTACGGCTGTAGCTATTTCAATGCTTGGTACACATATTACGGGTCGGGATAGGAGGACAGGATGGGAGGTCGGGATAGGAGGTCTAGATAGGAGGTAGGGATAGGAGGACAGGATAGGAGGTCGGGATAGGAGGAAGGTATAGGAGTTCGGGACAGGAGATCAAGATAGGAGGAGGAGATAAGAGGTCGGGATGTGGGGTTGGGATATGACAACAATATATGAGGATGGGATATGAAGTCAAAAGCTTCCTCCTTTGTTTATTTTCCTCCCCAACAAGGATTAGGAAGGAAAAACCGGGCAACACCGGGTACTCAGCTAGTTGCTAATAAAATAACAGTTCTGAGTCATCCTTTGTCATGATTCTGATTTGCGCTATTATTCTGTTAATAATAATTTTTTTTTTTTATGATACAGATGAAGAAAAGAGGCGACCGGACATTTTTCATGCAGTAAAAATGGGTATGTTATTATTTGTTTGTACGTACTGTAATGATTATTTTGTGAAAGTGTTTGTAAAACTGAAAAGAACTGTTTGATCCTGTCTTATATATTTAAAGGGGTACTCTGCCCCTAGACATCTTATTCCCTATCCAATCACTGATCACTGGTTGAAAGCATCTTCCTCATAGCTTAAAAGGAGAGGATGTTTGGAAATTTTAAGGAGAATCAGCGTTCCCAAGCATCCTATGCATGGCGACATCTGGTGTTCTGAAGATGTGTGTGCCCTGGCTTCTTCATTGCAGGAGTACAGATGTGGGAGGTGGGTTTCCTTTTCCTTCCAGTGAAGATCCAACCTGGACCTGAGGAAGGAGGGAGCCCCTCCGAAACGCGTAGTCCAACCCTGTATGTCACTTTTTATGATTACCAATAAAAAGTTCTATTACTTGACACCTGACTTCTGTGTCATCACGCCAGTGTAACACTACAGTGCCGCAGTCGGATCTTCACTGGAAGGAAATGGAAACCCCTGCCAGGATTCCCACATCTGTACTCCTGCATTCTTCACCGTCCTCGACGGGACCAACGGCCAGCTGCTCCCGTCACACCAGCGTCCTGCCCAAAACGTTTATTCTGTTTTACTCTCCGCAAATACTGCGGACAACCGGCACTATAAAGCGCCATCTCTACCTTTTTTTCTCCTATATCTCCAACTGTCTTCTTCATTGTCACTCTCCTCCCCCTGTGCTAAGCCTGATGGAGCTCCACTCTGCAGCATAATGACTCCTCTGCATGTGCAGTAGCTACGGCAACAGCCGTTATGCTGCAGAGACATGCTCCATTTTGCTGCATAGCAGGCTCAGCACAGGGGGAGAAGGCGTGACAATGAATAAGCCAGCACGCACAGATCTTCAGAACGCTGGATGTCACCCCCCCCCATGATCTAAGAAGACCGGTATTATTCTCATTACCATATCCAGAAGACAGAGGATTACAGATGAATGGACAGAAGATCTGTAAATATGGTTTTCATCAGCGTCACCCGCACTATAACCCTGCACCAACAGGTTACTGCAGGTGATATTGATGACAGATGCACTTTAAGTACTAAAAGAATAACTAGAATTATTGAAGCTCGGTGATCTAAGTCATAAAGCAGAATATTGCATCACGTAACACACCATCTGATTGATACCTTATCTCTTTGTGTTATTTCTTTGTAATTTTAAATACATTTGCAGATGAAATACATTTACCATCCTGACTTTGTCCTCTAGGCAATCTGTCACTAGTTAATGAGATTGTGGATGAAGATCCCAGTCAGGTCAATGCTGTTAATGCAGATGGGGCATCTCCACTGATGATCGCAGCAGTTACTGGCAAACTGGAACTGGTGCAGCTCCTGGTGGATAAGAAAGCAGATATTAACAAGCAGGACAGTGTCCATGCCTGGACGGCGCTCATGCAAGCCACCTACCATGGGTAAATCACTGAATGGATAGACTTAGTTTTTGTTTTGTTGCTTTTTTATTTTTTTACTGTTTTGTGTGTGCGCACAGCTACCTCAGAAACCAACTACACTTTTATGGAATTCTATTTTATAGAGTATGGTATGAAAAATAAATGTTGTAAATATAATAGCTTTGCCAGGGGTTTCTTATAGGGGTACTTTGCCCCTAGACATCTTATCCCCTATCCAAAGGATAGAGGATAAGATGTCTGATCGCTGGGGACCCCCACGATCTCGACTGTGGCACCCCAGACATACGTTGCATGGAGCGAACTTCATGCCGAATGGCTGGCAATGCGGGGCGGAGGCTCGTGACATCACGGTCATGCCCCGCTCGTGACGTCATGGCCACGCCCCCTCAATGCAAGTCTATGGGAGGGGGCGTGACGGCTGTCACGACCCCTCCCATAGACTTGCATTGAGGGGGCCTGGCCGTGATGTCACCGAGTGGGGCACGGCCGTGACATCACGAGCCTCTAGCGCTCCGGCACTGCACCCGACGCTCTAAACGAATGCCGGGTGCAGCAGGGAGTTCGCGGGGGTCCCCAGTTGCAGGACCCCCACGATCAGACATCTTATCCCCTATCCTTTGGATAGGGGATAAGATGTCTAGGGGCAAGAGTACTCCTTTAAATTGCTAGTACAGTGGTCCCCTATCAGTTCCTGTTTAACCAAAGCAATGACATGCTGGACTGCTTCAGGCAATCACTGGCCGCAGCAATGACAGAGGTCATGTTCTGCTATCGGACATCATCCCTTCAGTGAGGTGAACACAGAATGGCAACACTAGGATATTCCCTTACATTCCAAGGTTACATTTCACCCAGTGGAAGGATTCCTTTATGGCATCGCTTCCAATCAGGATTGTCAATACTATTAAAGCTTTAAAGTGAATTAGGATTGCATAAATAGCATAATGCAACAAGCTATGCAGTTTCTGTAGTTTTCTAGTTATGAATACAGTATAGCTCCTGGTGCTATGCTGGTTTGTGCTACTTTCATTTACTCTTATGATAGGTATGTAAACTGCAGAACACATACTGTTTGGCTTCTTAATCACCTTTGACAGCTGCAACCAGACCAGATCTACGGATAGGTGCGGGTCCCAAAAGTGGGATCTGAATCTCTTAAACGTTGTTGTGGGACATCCTGGGTCGCAGAAATACCCCTTTCACTGTCTTGGCAGAATTGAAACAAGCTATAACGTTACAATAGGTCATAGCAACTGCACTCTATTAATTCATTGTTCTTTTTTATTTCAATGTAGAAACAAAGAAATAGTGATATACCTGTTAAATCAAGGAGCTGATGTCAATCTGCGTGCAAAAAATGGCTACACCGCGTTTGACTTGGTGATGCTGCTGAATGATCCAGGTGGGGAAATGTATCCTCTTTGGTAGTGTATGATATTACTCCTCTAACTATTTGGTGCATTTTTCAAAGGCCTTTTAAAAAAAAGGAAAAAAAAAAGAACCTGGTTGGTTGCTATGGGCAATTACACTACCTTTTCTTTGCACAGCTGTTAAATCTACTGTGTGTTTTAGGCTAGGTTCACACTACCGATATGCTCTGTCCTGTTAAGGATCTGTTAACGAACCCTGAACGAGTTGGAGCTCAATGGAAACCAATGGGTATCGGCGACGCTCATTTACTTTGCATGGGGTCCATTATTTCGGAGGCGGTAGTGGGACATAAATACTGGACTTGCAGTAAATTGTCTCCTGCTAAACTCCCGTCATTTTCTAACAAAAATACTGCTAAACACAGTAGTGTGAAAAAGACCCTATATTATTTTTTGAATTTCTGTTTTTTTCCCCCTACTTTCTTCTGTTGTCTACTGCGCCACACACTAGACTTTAGAAAACATAATTATCTTTTCTTATGTCTGGTAGCTCCATACAAGTATAACTGCCTCCACACTGCTATTGTAAAAGTGTGAGGAAACACTCCACGCCAGCACCTTTCACAGAGGCTGACAAGGGCTGGTAACAAGCATGAAAGGACATTAAAGGGAAGACAGCGAGGGTACGGTCACATAGTGTACAACCTGCATGCAGTTTGTGTTTTCACAACCAAAGCAATGTGCTTATCCAAAGAAGATAGTGGCCTAAAGTGAAGTGTGTGCCGCACAGTATATTGGGTTTTGTGTCTGGCAGCATGTCATGTATAGGGTACTGCTGCTTGTGGAAGAGGTTGTGGATCCTTAGGTTTACACAAACAAATGTAATAAAATTACAAATTCAATACAACAAATCTGAGTTAATGCAGATAAACTTTGCTTTTTCAAACTTGCTTTCAAAGACTGTATGGTAAACACAAAAGAAACGCATTGGCTTCTGCACTGTAATACCGTTCCCTTAATAGGAAATGCAACAAAGTAAAATTGATTGTTTTTTGCTCTCCCATGTTAATAGTAATAGAGATTTACAATTAAAAGCTGCTAACCAGTTAAGATTGCAATGTCAAGTTAGGTTCACATCTGTGTTGGAGACTCTGAAGTCTCTGTTGGTTGCAGATATAATCATGTTTGATGCAACATGTTGAATTTCATGACAAAACCAAACATTTCCCAATATATATCAGTGGGATCCTTTGGGCATCGTTGGTGTGCATTATAATGGATAAGGTACTATATAATTTTGCGTTGTCTTTTTTCCATGACAAAACAAAGCTATAAATAAAAACGATTACAATCATATAGGGAATAGAGGGCACTGACAGGTATGAACAACTAACCGAACCAGCAGTGTCTTAGTCCTGTTTAGCGGTGCAGTGGCCGAGGCAGACGGTACATAATGAAGACACTATGGGTGCGCCTTTCAATATGAAAAAGACTAATGAGGCTATGACTGTTTAATGTGGAAGAAGGCCGGAAGAAGTGCGTCATTATGCATGAAACGGTCGTAGTCTCAGTGCCCTGTGAATGTCTGTCCTCGCCATCCTGTAGTAAACATCAGACATGGTTAGTGCGCTTCATTCTACTTTTTTACCATTTATAAATAAAAACACTCATGTGAACTTAGGCCAAGACCAAAACCATGCACAATTGTTATAGTATTATGAGGATGTCCGAGGGGATAGCAGTTAGACGAATTGGTTGTCATACAAAATTTACTTTATATGTGCATAGCATGTTTTAAATTAGGAACTATGGGGGAGATTTATCAAAACCTGTCCAGAGAAAAAGTTGCTGAGTTGCCCATAGCAATCAATCTTTCATTTTTAAAAAGGCCTGTGAAAAATTAACCTGTTAAGGACCAAGGGCATACCTGTACATCCTGGGTCCTTTCCCTTTCTATAATGCGGGGCCACATCATAGCGGGTCAAGCCAGGCCGGTACCCGTGCCGCGCTCTATTAACCATTTAGATGCGGGATTCAAAGTTGATCGCCGCGTCTTAAGTGAAACTAAACTACCCCCGGCTAGCTCAGGGGGCTGTTCGTGACCGCCGCGGTGAAATTGCAGCATCCTGAACAGCTGTAGGACACGAGGAGGGTCCCCTTACCTGCCTCCTGGAGTCCGATCGCCGAATGAGTGCTCAGTGCCTGAGATCCAGGCATGAGCAGTCAAGCGGCAGAATCATTTATCAATGGTTTCCTATGAGAAACCATTGATCAATGTAAAAGATCAGTGTGTGCAGTGTTATAGGTCCCTATGGGAGCTATAACATTGCAAAAAAAAGTGGAAAAAGAAGTACGTCACAATTAAACATATATAAGTAGGGTATCATTTGTCATATCATATCAATCGTATGGCCCACAGAATAAAGATAAGGTGTCATTTTTACCGAAAAATGTACTGCCTAGAAACGGAAGCCCCCAAAAGTTACAAAATGGTGTTTTTTCTTCAATTTTGTCGCACAATTATTATTTTTTTCCGTTTCCTCGTAGATTTTTGGGTAAAATGACTGATGTCATTACAAGGTAGAAATAAGCAATCATATGAAATTTTAGGTGCAAAATTGAAAGAGTTATGATTTTGTAAAGGTAAGGAGGAAAAAAATGAAAGGGCAAAAACCGAAAAATCTCCCCCTATTTTTATTTCTTTCCCTGGGGTGTAAATGTTATACATATAATCACACACATTTGGGTATTCTCTTTAACCCCTTAACGACGCAGGACGTATATTTAAGTCCTCCGCCGGCTCCCGCGATATGAAGCGGGATAGCGCCGCGATCCTGCATCATATCGCTTCGGTCCCGGCGCTCATCAACGGCCGGGACCCGCGGCTAATACCACACATTGCCAATCGCGGCGATGTGCGGTATTAACCCTTTAGAAGCGGCGGTCAAAGCTGACCGCCGCTTCTAAAGTGAAACTGAAAGTATCCCGGCTGCTCAGTCGGGCTGTTCGGGACCGCCGCGGTGAAATCGCGCCGTCCCGAACAGCTGATCGGACACCGGGAGGGCTCTTACCTGCCTCCTCGGTGTCCGATCGACGAATGACTGCTCCGTGCCTGAGATCCAGGCAGGAGCAGTCAAGCGCCGATAATGCTGATCACAGGCGTGTTAATACACGCCAGTGATCAGCATAGGAGATCAGTGTGTGCAGTGTTATAGGTCCCTATGGGACCTATAACACTGCAAAAAAAATGTAAAAAAAAAGTGTTAATAAAGGTCATTTAACCCCTTCCCTAATAAAAGTTTGAATCACCCCCCTTTTCCCATAAAAAAAATAACAGTGTAAAAAAAAAAAAAAATAAACATATGTGGTATCACCGCGTGCGTAAATGTCCGAACTATAAAAATATATCATTAATTAAACCGCACGGTCAATGGCGTACGCGCAAAAAAATTCCAAAGTCCAAAAAAGCGTATTTTGGTCACTTTTTATACCATTTAAAAAATGAATCAAAAAAAAAAGTGATCAAAAAGTCCGATCAAAACAAAAGTCATACCGATAAAAACTTCAGATCACGGCGCAAAAAATTAGTCCTCATACCGCCCTGTACGTGGAAAAATAAAAAAGTTATAGGGGTCAGAAGATGACATTTTTAAACGTATAAATTTTCCTGCATGTAGTTATGATTTTTTCCAGAAGTGCGACAAAATCAAACCTATATAAGTAGGGTATCATTTTAACCGTATGGACCTACAGAATAATGATAAGGTGTAATTTTTACCGAAATATGCACTGCGTAGAAACGGAAGCCCCCAAAAGTTACAAAATGGCGGTTTTTTTCCGATTTTGTCGCACAGTGATTTTTTTTTCCGTTTCACCGTGCATTTTTGGGTAAAATGACTAATGTCACTGCAAAGTAGAATTGGCGACGCAAAAAATAAGCCCTAATATGGATTTTTAGGTGGAAAATTGAAAAGGTTATGATTTTTAAAAGGTAAGGAGGAAAAAACGAAAGTGCAAAAAACGGAAAAACCCTGAGTCCTTAAGGGGTTAAATTATTAAACTTTTATTTCCACAATTTATTTAATTAAAATAGTAGTTATTGTAACATACCACTTGAGGGTAGTATTTCACTTGTTTTGAATGCTGAGCCTATATGTTAGATGTCTTTTCACATTTTACATGAGTAGTTCAGTATAGCTATTTCCTAGTAGCAAAATCTAGTATTTTCTGCTGTCTGTCTGAAAGGCAGCAATATGCGTGTGCAATAGGTATCCAGCCCTGGTTCGGAGTTTCACCTACTCCTATAACAACTCACACTGTCCTGGGCTATAGTACTTGCAAGTAACGGCACTTTAGAAAACAATAAATGCAAAAGCACTCAGTTAGACGTTCTCATTCAGCATCTTTCTTTGTTCATTCAACTGTAGTTTACAAATTAGATGGATGTTATACACAATCTAGTGTCAATACATATCACAGGTTAGCACGTGTAAGACCTCCGCTAACCTGTGATATGTATCGACACTAGATTGTGTATAACATTTATCTAGTTTGTAAACTACAGAACAAGAATGAATAAAGAACGATGCAGAATGAGTCTAACCACGAGTGCTTTTGCATTTACTGTATTTGCAAGTACTATATATAGCCAAAGGACATTGTGAGTGGCTCGATCTTACAGGGGTTTCCCAGTTGATTTTCATTTATTTTCTTACTGTCCCCTTACTGCCTAATTAAATAAGGAAACCACAAAGAGAAAAAAAAGGGAGAAGGGATTGCGCCCCTAGTGAAGTACGTTCATGAAGAGGTATAGGTGATGGTCAAGAGCACTACTCACCAAGAGCACAACACCTCTGCTGGCTTTGTACAATATCCAGGCCTGCAGCCACGGTCCTCTGGGATCAACTCGTTCTCCCAGTGTAGATAGATAGAAACCGTCTCTGGCACTGGTCTGCTTCAGTGGTTAGGACTCAGACATCTGATGTAGTGGTTTAAAAAAGGTTTTATTGTATAAAACACATGCAACACGTTTCTGGCCCGAAATGGACCCTTCGTCAGGCATGGTGCTTAACAATAGTGTGAACGGCCAGGTTACCAAACCCTCTACATGCCTCCTGTGCAGGGAAATGTTCATGAATCTTGTAATGAATGTAACCTTTTATGTGTACGTACTGAGTGCTTTTATACCTGGCTGTTCACTGAAGCAGACCAGCGCCAGAGACAGTTGTTTTTTTCCCTTCCTTTCTATATAATTAAATAAGGAAAACTTTAGCTACTCCTTTCTTTGTTCCTTCCTAGCTCCAGAACCGGGGCGCCCCATACACGGCCTGTGACTCCGCCTTACCCCGAGCTGAAGAGTATAGTATTTACAGACGGGGGAACTGGCGGTGCCACTTGCCAATCACAGCTTGGGCCAGCACTGGTGAAGCATACTGTCAGCAGAGATCTGCTGGAAACAGGGCGCCTCGATACCTGAGCAACAAGGGAGCGGAGAAAGGAGAGTTAAAGTTTATTTTAAAAGGCAGCCTTGGGACAATATGAAAATTAAAAGATTCCATCGAATGGCATCTCCCATTGGGCTGTATGGAGCTGGACTTCATAGGAAAGCTAATCCTTTGTATATCAATTGAAGCTTTGCACCAATACCAAGTGCTCAAAACCATAAATCTAATACATATTTAGTATGCATCTGCATTCATGACTTGTCTGTCAACTGCTAAGACTGCATAGCAAATAGTTCACTCCCATGACTGATATGAGCCTCCATGTAATAGTGCCTATATGTTGACATTTGATGTTCAGTATTAAAACAGGTTTTATAATAAAAGTTATGATGATATATAATTTGAGGAAATATTTTCTCTTTTTCTTTGCTGGTAGACACTGAACTTGTGCGACTCTTAGCAACTGTATGTCTGCAGGCAGACAAAGAGAAGTCAAAGCAGAAGAATAAAACCTTGTTCTCTAATTCCAAGAACAAGCAGCCATATACCATCCCGCTTCCACCTGATGACAAAGCTGGATTAAAGGTACAGCATAGATTATGGGAAATGTTTAGAAGAAATGTGTCTCTGTAATATTAAAGGTTATCTGGCATTAAGTTATAAAAACAAACAGCTGAGACAGGACACTACTGTGGCCAGTGATTGGCTTAGAATAAATCGGCCATTTTGTGCAGGTTCACCGGAGATGGGGTGCTGCGGTCTGCATGACACCTTGCTGCTCAGCCAGTCACCGGCTACAGTGGTGTCCGGCCTCAGCCAGTGATTGTCGATTAACCTTATGCTTAAATGACAAAGAAAACGACTGCTGTGTTACCATCAGTAAAAGGTGTAAGATATATATGTCAAGCAGTGTATAACAGAGGTTCTCAATTTTTTTGAATAGCCAAATTTTCCTTTAAACAAGATATGTAGTTGAAGTCTATAGAAAATACAGACACAGCCAAGTGAGCTGCTTTCTTGTCTGTGATAAGTTTTAAAGTGAAGGTATCACCTACATTTTTTTTTACAGATCAGAGCCAGATACTGAAACATGTCCTTTTTAGTACATTATTAGGGGGATAGCCAACTTTCCAGAGCGGCTCCTAATGGAATTTAGAGAGATGCTTTACAGAAAGCCCTATAGGTATAGGCACAATGGGGGAAATTTATCAAAACCTGTGCAGAGGAAAAGTTGCCCATAGCAAGGGAGAGGCCCTTTCAAAAATGAAAAAAAGCGATCTGATTGGTTGCTATGGGCAACTGGACAACTTTTCCTCTGCACATGTTTTGATAAATCTCCCCCAATAGACTCCTATGGGAGACCTGTGCATAGGTCATTCCACAGGGGGAGAGGCTAAGCTCTTAGCTTCATCTATTGTGAAAGGTGGTAGATTTAGAAATGCGTCCAGGACTGCTCTTTAAGGGGAACCTGTCATCAGGTTTAACCCTTTATAGGTATCAACAACACTCTATACATTGGAAAATCAGATCCCTTACCATGTGTGGATGTCCTCTTTGCCATCCAATAAAGTGGTTAAAACAACTTTTAAAACGGTCCCTCGCCCTATGAAAATTAGCCCTTGCTGAATTCCCGTGCAGGCCCAGAGTATATAGCAGTGCGCAAGCCTAGAGATGGTCCTGCAGGAGAATTCAGCAAGAAGAACGGTGACGTTAGCTGTGCCCGATCTGTCAATCATGCTTGAGTAGGCATGGATAGAGGATGAATAATTGTGATAAGCCAGTGACTAGTTCCATATAAATATAATGTCATCAGTGTAGTGGCCAAACCACACAATATTTATTGTGTTCATATAAGAAATCTCACTCCTCCTATCACATGAACACATTTGCAAGAAGAGGGTGAGAATTTGTTACCTGTTGATGTTCCAGTGACCTGCAGAAAGAATCTGTCATAAAAATTGTAATAATTGTATGAGTAGAAATTTTACAGAGGAAATTATATACATCTGCAGGTCACTGGAAGAAGTCCTGAAAGGACTAAATATTTTCCCTTCCCCTGTGCCTAGGCTGCCAAAACAAAAACAAAAAAAACTTTAACTCCCCTTCCTACGTTCCCCTGTTGCGCCAATATCTGCGTTCCCATTCCTTCGCTGCTGCTCGGCTTCTTAGGCTCGGAACATCACACTGCAGTCAGCGTATCGCCGGCCTCAGTGATGTCCCGCCTCGGCCGGTGATAGGCTGAGCACACTGTCATGTAAGGGGCCCGGGCAGAAGGGAGAAGGTGGGGTCCGAGCTCCTAACATGAAAGTGCGCTCAGCCTATCATCGGCCGAAGCAGGATATCACTGAGGCCGTCCATCTGCTGACTGCAGTGTGACAGTCCGAGCCTAAGAAGCAGGGAGCTGAGCAGCAGAGAAGGAATGGGACGCCGATATCGGCGTAACGGGGGAACGTAGGAAGGGGAGTTAAAGTTTTTTTTTTTTTTTCGTTTTTGCAGCCCAGACACAGGGGAAGGGAGAGTTTGAATGGCCAGGCGATGTGGTATAACTGTACACAGTGACGCCACATCAGCAGTAAGACAAATGTAATTATCTCTCTGTGATCTTATCCAAATGGGCAGTTACAATTGATATCATGTAAATAGCCAATGTAAATATATGGCTCATCAATAGCTGGAGTAAATTTTTTATGCATGTTTATACATTTTCGACAGAATAAAAAATCTCCAGTATTGAATGTTATGGTACTAGAAATTCAGCTTCCCGTCTTGTCGAGATTGCAAAGGAAACATTGGATTCAACCAGATTGTTGAGATTTAAAATCAATAGTTTGATCACTGCATAATTCCTGAATTGTATTAGTATCAGAAAGCATCTGTAGGTTTTCGTTATACCTATAGAGCAGAACTTGAAAAATGTGTTAAGAAACTAGAAACCAGCAAAAAAAATGTAAGGAGCCAGGATGCCCCATGTCAAGTAACAGGAGGTCACTACGTGACATTATGTGACATCATATGATCTGTTATTACTGTCCCCTCATCTCCCCCCGTTTGTCAGTTATTACTGTCCCCTCATCTCCCCCTCCCGTTTGTTAGTTATTACAGGTTTTTTTTTTGTTTTTGTTTTTAAAGGGGTATTCCAGGAAGCAAAAAACTGGTCTTTTTTCTTTCAAAAAGCTCTTGCTGTTTGTCTCCAGTTTGGGTGTGGTTCTGCAGCTCAGTTCCATTAAAGTTAATGGAGTCAAGTTGTAATACCACACACAAAGTGGAGACAAGGATGCTGTCTTTGAAAGAAAAAAGGCTTGTTTTTTTATTCTAGGAATACCCCTTTAAACTTTACTTTTCTCCACCTCCGTTCCCATGCTGATCCCCCGTTCTGCTTTCGTTGTTCTGCATTGGATGTCTTCTGTCAGCACTCTAGTGTACAGCAGCGATTGTATTTGGTTGATGCTCTAGTGTCTTGTGACTGCCGCAGCCAATTAGCAGCCTTGCCTCTACGGAACGTCACTCCTGATTGGCTGTGGTGGCCACCTAACATCTGATGCTTCTGTAACAACGGAGCACCGACTGCAGGCAGAAAAGGTAATCAGCAGAGGCTTGGAGGCAGTTTGTTTTTTAAGGGAAAGAACGTGAAAAGGGCTGACAAAAACCTTATCACCACTATAAAATTTTTAGCCACCAGAGTGACTTTGCGCCAGCGATTTCTTAAGTTCTGCTATAGAGGCCAAGCTTCCTACAGGGGAGTCCTACATATAGGGGACAGTCTACCTACAGGGGACTCCTTCATGCAGGATAACTTGGTACGTGTTAACCATTGTACTAGCTGTGTACATTTTAACTGGGAAAATAGTAAAAAAGTTTAAATGAAAAATTGCGGTGTACAGTACAAAAAACTCTGGCTCCTAACTGTTTTTTCTGTCTCCTAGATTCAAAGCAATTTGCTAAGCCCTGTCATAAATAGATGTTTTACCCTGTTCATAGTATATGCTGTTCAGTATCCATGTGCATTTGCAGGATATGTTAATTCATAGGTTAGAATGTAATTAGAGAGAAAACCTCCATCATTTCACATAAATCCTGTTGATGATGTTCTTATTATTGTCCATGCTGTGCTATCTGTTGCATATAGTTTTGTTAAAGAGTACCTGTCATCAAACCATATTTTCAAAACTAACTCAGATTATATTCCATAACTACTCCTATCACCCCTTTTGCCCTTAATTTTTTTTTTGAGCTTTAAAAAGCTCTGTATTATATCTTTCCCTTGTTCACATTGTGTGAGCTCCCGGCAAGAGAAAGTGGGCGTTCCCCATCAGGCGTGACGTCACTGAAGCCTGTGAGAGCTGAGCCTCACCATGCCCTGCACACACTTCCTGAGTTTGGTCTCCTGCCAGGCCAGGAGGAGACCAAACTAACTGTTTGACTTGCGGCAGGGCACAGAACAGAGCCACCTAGTGCCCATTTTTTTTTATCACATTAAAAACATATAAAGGTTGAGAATTTTAACAGCAAGTAAATAGCAAAGTGTCTTATAATTACATAAGGAACTATATATTAAATGTTTAGTTTACTGACAGGTACTCTTTTATGTAGGCTTTTTAATAAGATCATTTTTGTTTAATACTATTTACTGTATATGTCATTTCTTTCAGTCATGGTGGAACAGGATGTCTAATCGTTTCCGCAAACTGAAGCTCACCCAGACCCTAAGACATGGGTTCTCCTCCAACCGTCTCGTGCCTTTAACAGAAAATGCTAGTGCATCTCTTGACTCTATGTTGAGAGCTCCTTCCCAGACAGATATAAGCAATCCACGAGGACGGGAGTCTGGTACAGCTTGGACAACATCCTCCAAAGACAGTGGTGAGAAGGCACATACAAGTACAAACTCAACTAGTCAGCATATGCCCGTATACTGTGCACTTGTAAGATCTTGTTCTGGTGACTGATGCCTGAAACCTGAAATTCTCAGTTTTTCTTTTATTTCAGGACTGGGAACCACAAAAACTGAGAATGCTGATTTACTACTGGCTACTATGGTAAGCTTTTAAAAATGTGTACATAATCTTTGGTAAACATTCAAATCCCCTTTGTATTATGAGTATAGTCTATTTACATGTGGGAGCAGTCTAATAATACAGGCATTAAAGGGGTATTCCAGGAAAAACTTTTTTTAATATATATATATATATATATATATATATATATATATATATATATATATATATATATATATTAACTGGCTCCAGAAAGTTAAACAGATTTGTAAATTACTTCTATTAAAAAATCTTAATCCTTTCAATAATTATCAGCTGCTGAAGTTGAGTTGTTGTTTTTTGTCTGGCAACAGTGCTCTCTGCTGACATCTCTGCTTGTCTCGGGAACTGCACAGAGTAGAAGAGGTTTGCTATGGGGATTTGCTTCTAAACTGGGCGGTTCCCGAGACACGTGTCATCAGAGAGCACTTACACAGAAAAGAACAACTCAACTTCAGCAGCTCATAAGTACTGAAAGGATTAAGATGTTTTAATAGAAGTAATTTACAAATCTGTATAACTTTCTGGAGCCAGTTGATATCTAAAAAAAAATTTTTTTCCTGGATAACCCCTTTAAGTTTCTAAAGATTTCTTGCCGCCCTCTTTTACAGAAGCCCATGACCTCTGCAGCAGGGCAGTGAAAAAGTGAGAGTTTTTTTGTCTTACATATTTATTATTAGAAAAATTCAGTACACTGAATGACCTATTCACAGGATTAGCTATTAATGTTAGATCGAAGGAAGGAACCAACTCTTGGTAGCCCTGCCAGTCAGCTCTATCATGAAAGCCTACAAATAGCTTAGTGTTGCAAGTACGGATTGTCCTGAAGCCAATGCAAACATTGAATAGGCTGCAATGTCTGCGCAAGCACCCTGGCCTCTTTAAGCAGCTGATTGTTGGGGTGCCCAGGAGTCAGCCCAACAACAACCTAGTAGAGCCCATGCATTATTAGTCAGACCTGGCCTAGTGTTTATAGCTATTTTATTAATGGCTGTAGTTTTAGAGACATCAGAGGTTTTCTTATTCAGTTTTTACTTAGGGATTTTTTATTTTTTTAAATAACTGTGCTCAGGCTGCTGAAAAACAGAAAAAAGACTGTACTTACCTTTCCTACTACCCCACTGCTGTTCTCACTGTGTCGGTTCACACTGTGCAGCACTTCCTTGCATTTGGATCACTTAGTCACCACTAAGGTCACTGGTTGGCTGAGCGGGCAGCTGGAAAGAACACCATTTAAATGGCAACAGCGTAGAACAGGGAAGAGGAGTATAATCCTTTCTTTTTCTATATATTAGCAGCCTGAGCACAGCTAGTTACAACAAAAGAAGTGGAATACACCATTAATGTTAAATCCTATTCTAGAAAAGTTAAAATTTGTACTTATAAACAAAACAAAAATGGAGTAAGGCTGGCTTCAGATGGCCGTAATGCAACCACATTTAGCTTTTTTATTACAGCTACAATACTTGGACAACCTGCAGTTCTTCTCAACCGAACTTCTATAGGAGGCCCAGGTGATGAGGCTGAACTCTAAAAGGCAAACACATAAACATCATCTGAAACCAGCCTTTATGATTAAAGTGTATTACCGTATATACTCGAGTATAGGCCGAGTTTTTCAGCACGATTTTTCGTGCTGAAAACACCCCCCTCGGCTTATACTCGAGTGAACTCCCCCACCCGCAGTGGTCTTCAACCTGCGGACCTCCAGAGGTTTCAAAACTACAACTCCCAGCAAGCCCGGGCAGCCATCGGCTGTCCGGGCTTGCTGGGAGTTGTAGTTTTGAAACCTCCGGAGGTCCGCAGGTTGAAGACCACTGCGGCCTTCAACATCATCCAGCCCCCTCTCACCCCCTTTAGTTCTGAGTACTCACCTCCGCTCGGCGCTGGTCCGGTCCTGCAGGGCTGTCCGGTGAGGAGGTGGTCCGGTGAGGAGGTGGTCCGGGCTGCTATCTTCACCGGGGAGGCCTCTTCTAAGCGCTTCGGGCCCGGCCTCAGAATAGTCACGTTGCCTTGACAACGACGCAGATACGTCGTTGTTAAGGCAACGGCTCTATTCCGGGCCGGAAGCGCGGAGAAGAGGCGCCCCCGGTGAAGATAGCAGCCCGGACCACCTCCTCACCGGACCACCTCCTCACCGGACAGCCCTGCAGGACCGGACCAGCGCCGAGCGGAGGTGAGTACTCAGAACTAAAGGGGGTGAGAGGGGGCTGGATGATGTTGAAGGCCGCAGTGGTCTTCAACCTGCGGACCTCCGGAGGTTTCAAAACTACAACTCCCAGCAAGCCCGGACAGCCGATGGCTGCCCGGGCTTGCTGGGAGTTGTAGTTTTGAAACCTCTGGAGGTCCGCAGGTTGAAGGCCGCAGTGGTCTTCAACCTGCGGACCTCCGGAGGTTTCAAAACTACAACTCCCAGCAAGCCCGGACAGCCGATGGCTGCCCGGGCTTGCTGGGAGTTGTAGTTTTGAAACCTCTGGAGGTCCGCAGGTTGAAGACCACTGAGGGCGAATGATGAGAAGAGGATGATGAAGGGGGGGGGGGTGTGGGGATGATGAAGGGGGGTGGGGATGATGAAGGGGGGGGTGTGGGATGATTACAAGGGGATGATGAAGGGGGGATGTGTGGGATGATAAGGGGATGTGTGGGATGATGACAAGGGGATGATGAAGGGGGGATGTGTGGGATGATGACAAGGGGATGATGAAGGGGGGATGTGTGGGATAAGGGGATGTGTGGGATGATGACAAGGGGATGATGAAGGGGGGATGTGTGGGATAAGGGGATGTGTGGGATGATGACAAGGGGATGATGAAGGGGGGATGTGTGGGATGATGACAAGGGGATGATGAAGGGGGGATGTGTGGGATGATAAGGGGATGTGTGGGATGATGACAAGGGGATGATGAAGGGGGGATGTGTGGGATGATGACAAGGGGATGATGAGGATGTTAATGACGGGTCTGGATGATGACAGGGGGGGATGAGGTATTTCCCACCCTAGGCTTATACTCGAGTCAATAACTTTTCCTGGGATTTTGGGTTGAAATTAGGGGTCTCGGCTTATACTCGGGTCGGCTTATACTCGAGTATATACGGTATGTTTTCTTAAGTGAAAACTAGAAAGTAAAATTCTGAAAATGTTCTTTCTGTCTTAAAGCTAAAGAATGGCGCTCCTTTTGCTAAACTCCCAAATGACAAGCTGAAGGCTGTCATTCCTCCCTTTTTGCCTCCATCAAACTTTGAGCTGTGGAATTCTGATCGGTCCAGGATCAGTAAGGATGGGAAACTGGAGCAGACTCGCTCTTCAATGGCAAGGCTCTCGAAACCCAACTTTAACAGCAGTGGAAATTCTGATATTGTAAGTTTTAGACGCCCAGCAAATAAGGGCATTTGAAGTAAACAATCTTTCGTTCTCTGTATTGTTATATCATATGTAACAATATTGTCTAAAATATATGCTGTACAAAAAAATCGCAAACAAGTTTTGACCAAATATTACTGATCTTCCCCAAACGTACATGGCACCCTCACAGACTTGTTGCTGTTGATAAGGTTGCTGTTCATTATTATTTAATACGGTTCTGGCTTTGAGTGTTACTGTCATTAAACTAAACTTCTAACCTATCTTAGAGACATGTCAAAAGCTTTCATTGCTTGGGGTCGGGGTTTTCAGACTTTCACTGATCACTTGAACAAGCTTGGAGAAGCGCTCGGCTGAGTGGTCCTCTTTCTGTTTTGCTGCAGTAGATGGGCTCTATAGACTTACTAGAGAATCTGTCTCCTGCAGGGAGATGAGGAGAAATGTGAGCCTGGGAGAGCAGAACTCAGCCGAGTGTTCCTCCTGGCTTCCTCTAGTGATTGGGGGTGGTCTCAGCACACAGACCCCAAGCTATTAATATTTTGTCTGTACGACAGTATAGCTTTAAGGTAGCCATGTGATAGCTGATACAAAAGAGAAGAGCGCTCCATAGCGTAAAACAGCCACTGAAGGGTTCAAGTTAAAGTAGTATGAAACCCTTACCGAAAGTGGTTGTGTGAACTCGCACACAACAACAGTCTGCGTGGATGAGTACATAAGCCCGGTCTGCAGCCTCCCCGACCTGGACAGAAATTTGACAGGTGAATACTTCCACAGGGCGGTAGGGGATGTCGGCGCTGACCAAGATCGGACATGTCCGGTAGGTAAAAGAGGTTTTATTCAAATGCAACGTGTTTCACCGCGCTTGTGCGGCTTCATCAGGCCTCTGATGAAGCCGCGCAAGCGCGGTGAAACGCGTTGCATTTTAATAAAACCTCTTTTACTTAGCAGACGTGCCCGATCTTGGTCAGTGCCAACATCCCCTACCGCCCTGTGGAAGTCTTCACCTGTCGAATTTGATAGCTGAGCATCTATGTGTTCTGAATGGGAGGAGGGGTAAACTATAAAAGTAGCTGATATCTCACATGCCCAACGCTTCTTTTCACCAACTTCATCTGTCCGGGGAAAATCAGATCTCTCTGTACAGCAGTGTTTTCCAACCAGGGTGCCTCCAGCTGTTGCAAACCAACAACGCCCAGCATGTCCGGACAGCCGAAAGCTGTCTGGGCATGCTGGGAGTTGTAGTTTTGCAACAGCTGGAAGCACCCTGGTTGGAAAACACTGCTGTACTTATTAGACAGTTGTGTTCACTGCAGGTTCAGATGACTTTTCTAGTCAGTATGAGGACCTTTAGAGAACAGTGCTTGACATGTCATTTTTACTTGCTACATAGGTTCTTTTTGTTATTTCTGCTTCATGATATTTATTTTTTTCTGTTTGGTTTGCATTTTTATCTATTGGTTTGTAATATTGCAAAATGTCTATGTTCAGACTTCGGTCAGCAGAGCTCCAAGAACAGTCAAGTTTCCTTCCTTGCCAAGAAGTCCTGCTTCACCTTCAAATTCAGGCAACTTTAACCATTCTCCACATTCATCTGGTGGAGCCAACAGTATTACAGGTAAGGAGGTGATGTAGATCTCTACAGTGTAGCCTAGCAAAAAAGTGGTGTTTTATCAAATATTCTAATAAGGCTTTGGTGCCTTATGGGCATTAGTTTACCCCTTACGCCTACTGATAAATATTCTCCCTCTGTAGTGACTCGTTTTTAATGACAATAGAAAGAATTGTAAAAATATTTGAGAAAAAAAGTTAATTCTTTTTTTTAAACTTCCACTGACAACAGCCACTATAAACCAGTAATATACAAATAAATCCTCATGTATTACAGAATGCTTTTATTTTGGGTAACCTATTGAGGAAACAAAACATTATAGTTGCATGTGCTAAAAGAAACCATGTACCAAGGGAAACATATGTAGTAAAGAAAAGGTAGATGATCCAGCAATTCCTTTAAAGCTTCGGTGTTTTATTCCAAATCGTTAAAAACTGCAGGAGATACACACATCACACCACCAAGCTGGTAACACACTCCAAATGGACACATTTCGAGTGCATGCGCACTCTTCAGCACCACCAAGTTGGTGATCAAGAGTGCGCATGCGCTCGAAAAGCGTCCATTTGGAGTGTGTTACCAGCTTGGTGGTGTGATGTGTGTATCGCCTGCAGTTTTTAACGATTTGGAATAAAACACTGAAGTTTTAAAGGAATTGCTGGATCATCTACCTTTTCTTTACTACATATGTATGGAGCTGGGGACAAGCTTGGATCCGTGCAAGACCAAGGAGAGGTGAGCTGAAGATTTTCTGCATTTACCAAGGGAAACAGCCTTGAACTGGTTAAGGAAATATGTGACTGACTTGTAAACATTCACAAATAATCTCCAGAGGAAACAGAATTATGAAGATTTAATATACTTCTGCTGCACAAAGTCCTCAAAATTACTGGTTATTTATTTACTTGTTTTTTTTCTTTCTTGTGAGCCTTCCAGATTTATTTTTGAATGGTTAGGTTGCTTCCAGATGGTTTTAGGGCTCAGTTTTAGTGTCAATAACTATTCATTATCCTCTTACTCTTTTAAGGTGGAAGCGCAGATAATGTCTTGTCTCAAATTGCGGCCCAAAGACGAAAAGCAGCCTCTTTATCAAGGCAGAAAGAAGCTGTGCCACAGAGTCTGGTCAATACAACCTGTGAATCCACGGTCCCTGAGCAGCCAGCTATCCTCCCTACTAGCAATGGACATTTACAAAAGGTGACTGAGGTTGTATACTCGGATGCTGTATGTCATTGTTGTTCCTTTATGTGACATCATTTTTCAACTTTTACTGTTTTGCTAATTTAAACAGAAAATTGAAATTGTGATGCGACCCCCATCTGGGACGTCTTCAACCTCCAAGAGCACATCTCCTACACTAACACCTTCACCATCTCCCACACCAAAAGGACGTCTGGCTGAGTCATCTGTATCGTCTTCCTCTTCTCATAAGCAGTCAAAGAGCAGCGGAGGCTCCAGTAGTGGGACCATCACTGATGAAGGTGCATGTATCTTCCAGTATTTCATACTGGAAAAGCTAGTCAAACAACTGCCCCCCCTGCCTGCTTGGACACATACTAGTCCTGCTGTGTCCATGCATCATCACCTATGTCATGGACACATTTCCTTGATTGACAGCTGTGAGCGCAGGGCTCACAGCTGGAGGAAAAATCCTCCCACTGTCAGCTTGTGTCCCGCTACTGTCAGTGAGGACAAGCTGGGAGTTGTAGTTCTGCTAATGCTAGGGGAGATGTGAGCAGACAGCATACTGAGGGAGGGGGCGGAGACATGCACAGTGAGGCCACGCCCCCTCCCTTTGAGAGGAATTCAGACTAGTGAGCTAAATTAAAAGTGTAATGGTCAGGATTAGGTACTGAGTGATATATTATAAAAAAAAAAAAAAAAAATTGGGATCTGATGGGTACGCTTTAAGCCTTTCAGTACTTATATGCCTTTGTATGCCCTGGGGTAAATCATGTAGTCGTTTCAGTCAGACACTGTTCTATTGAGATTTGCTATTGTCCAGAACAATAGCAAATCTCAGTAACAGTCCTCAATAGCAAACCTCTGCTCTGGACACTTCTTGACACGGACAGAGGAGAAAGCAGGGAGCACCGTGTCTGACTGGAAAGACTAGATGACTTCCTCCTGGACAAACAGCAGCTGATAAGTATTAGAAGGCTTGAGTTTTGTAAGTAGCAGTGATATTCAAATCTGTATGACTTTCTTGCACCAAGTGATTTCAATAATTTTTTTCTCCAGAGTACCCCTTTATTGCTGAACATTATGATGTAACAGATCCAATCTAGTGTGATGCCCAGGGGCATAGCTATAGAGGTAGCAGTTGCACCAGGGCCCTGGTGCTTAAGGGCGCCCCAAAACACATCTGCCCCATAAGAGACCAGTAGTATATTTGGCATATGGGGCCCTTTTGCAGATTTTGCATTGGGGCCCAGAAGCTACAAGCTACGCCTCTGGTGATGCCACCTTCTTGCACCAAGTACCACACAGTTTAGCCAGAACTGCGGTAAGCAGTAGTAGAATTGTAATGTAATGATCTCTTTTATTTATTTGTAGATGAGTTGTCTGCCATCCTCAAGAAGTTATCATTGGAGAAGTACCAGCCCATTTTTGAAGAGCAGGAAGTAAGATATTAGATTCCTATGTGGATTATGATTTGTACAGAGTATATTCATGTATAATATGTATGTAAATCTAAGGCTAGGATTACATAAGTACAGTGTCCGGCATCTTTTCCCTCTGGCACTTTAGAAAATGCTCCGAAGGGAAACTGATACTAGAACTGATCCCATTCATTTAAATGGGACAGTGCATTCTTCCGGCATCTCAGTCCGGCACTGGCCAGGGGAAACATCTTGCTGCGTTCCCCCGTCCGGCGTTCAGCAACAATGTATACCTGGATATATATATATATCACATCCTTTTCTTTCTTTCACCTTATACCACCAACACATAAATCAATTTATTTACAACTATTTAGTATTTAACTAACTAAATAAGCCCAGATTTGAGAAAATAAGCAATCAGTATATATATCCATATATACACCTCTTCTATAAACAATGGATACCAGTTGCTATACAACTAATGACAACTACTGCATGTTGTCATCAGTTGTGACATCAGTTGCATCAGGATTCAGGCTGGGTTTACCTATGCCGAACACCGGACATATGTAATCCCAGCCTAACATAGCCCCCATACCTCCATATAGGAAGTAAACTTTACAAAGCAGTCATATTAATGGGCCAACGAGTGCCTGGTGCTTATAAGTATAACATTTTGAGTGTTGTATATTTCACTATTCTTGCACCAATGTACAGCCTCTTAAGTTATGCAGAGTCGGTTTTTCCAAATATGGAAAATGGTGTTTAACCCCTTAATGACCCATGATGTTTATTTTAGTTATGGCACCTTTTAAGGATGTTTGAAGCTTTGGACTCGACAGACTAAGGACATTGTGGCACATGGCTACTTTCAGCAGCTGAGAGACAGGCACCAATAGCTGGCACAGGTTGATCTCCAATTCCAACTATTTTAACTTTGAGGGAAGTCGATCTGTTGTCATGGTAGCCCGAGGCCTTCTGACAGTCTCGGGGCCTGCCTGTCTGTCTGTTTTTTGATAACTTCATATCCCACAAAAAAATGGAATGAAAAGCAATCAGACAGTTTGATCTATGCCAATCACAGCGCAAAAACATACAAACGGTACAAATACAATTTTAATTTCACCACACGGTAAATAGTGTAAAAACAAGACACCCCTCCCTCTCCCAAATTAAGCAAAATGAAGGGTGTTGTTATGAAGTACAATTGGCCTCATATGGCTCTGTAGATAGAAAATTAAGAGTTACGGCTCTTAAAAGCAGAGGAGAAAATTAAATTGCAAAAATTAAAATATCCTGGGTCGTTTAAGGGGTACTCCAGCGTTTAAAAACACATTCCCTATCCATGCAGCGGGGAGATTCTAGACCCGATTCTGGAGATTGCGGGGGTCAGACCTCTGGGACCCTGTGGATAGGGAATCAGTTGTTATACGCTGGTGTACCCCTTTCGGTTGTTAAAACGGCTCATGGAAGAGATATAAAATATGTAATTCCACTTGGTTAATAAATTATCCATATTGCTATGCATTACATATTAGCATGTACTGGGTAAAGGTGTTTCTGTGATTTTCATTGGTTTGTACTTAAATCCAATTCTGTATGATCCCTTCCCCCCCTTCCGATACTAATAAAGAATACGAGTCTTCCTACTTAAACCTTGTCAGAAAGGAAAAGCAACAATGACACTCTTGTCCTCATATTTCGTCCTCAGTTGGGGCTGAGCTATGATGAATAGATTGTAGACTGAAACTAGAAGGGGGCCTTGCTTATGGGAGAGGCATGGCTTGCAAGTCCGACCAACCCACTCACCTGGAGATGCAGAGCTTGTGGAGTAAGGCGCGGCTGAGCTGTGATCAAGAGATTGAGGTTAAAGGACGTGTGATGTGGGTTTAATGGGCAAACATTTTGAAAAATTGGATAAATAGATGGCTTGTCAGCTTGACAGACACACTTGCCAGGAGATGCAGAGCATGTGGAATAAGATACCCGATATCCCAAAGACTTGGATTGACATGGGCTTTAAACAAAAACCCTGACCTTCGCAAATTGGGATGGGTTAGGGTTAATTTAACAATCCTATATTTTTAGTTTCCAGCATATGCAGGTTGAGTTTTATCTATCTATCTATCTATCTATCTATCTATGATGTCAGTTTAATCATATGGCTTTAGGTACATATTATACACAGAGGTACATATCATACTCTGCTGTAACTGTTTCTCTTTCTTGACTTTTCTCTTTCTTTTATTCTTTTCCCACTGGGTTTGTCTATCACTTCAACTCTCCCTAGTCTGCTTCATTGTCTGCTAAGAACACATGGTAAGGTGCTCTATTTTGGAAATGTATTGTATCTACTGATGTGGTAAAGACGTGATAACGTGTTTTTCATACTTACCTGTTTGCTTTAACATTATGTGCATGTATATTCTATGTAGGAGTGATTGACAGTAGGATTAGACCTTATAAAACCTTTTTGTGTTTTGTTTATTTTTTATTTTTTTTAACATAAATTGTTTAGCACAGGATTTAATAACTCAGATTCTTTCTACTTACTATCCACTTAACCCCTTAACGACAATGGACGTAAATGTACTTAACGCACCATGACGTACATTTACGATCCGCAATGATCGCGAGCACCGGACCGGTGTTTGCATCATGCGCAGTAGGTCCCGGCTGCTATCAGCAGCCAGGGACGCGCTGGTAATGGCAGACATGCGCGATCACACTGATGTCTGCCATTAACCCCTCAGATGCCGTGATCAATACACAGGGATCCGATCATCCATAATGGCGGACGGAGGTCCCCTCACCTGCCTCCATCCATCTCCAGGGGTCTTCTGCTCTGGTCTGAGATAGAGCAGACCAGAGCAGAAGATCGCCGATAATAAATAGTCCCCTATGGGGACTCTTAAAGTGTAAAAAAAAGAAAAAGTTAAAATATTTGAAACAATCCCCTCCCCCAATAAAAACATAAATCATCAATTTTTCCCATTTCACCCCCAAAAAAGCATTAATAATAATTAATAAACATATCAGGTATCGCCACATGCGTAAAAGTCTGAACTATCAAAATATATGGTTATTTATCCCATAAGGTGAATGGCGTAAACGTAAAAAAATTAAAGTCCAAAATTGCTACATTTTTGTCACATTTAATTCCCAAAAAAACTTTATAAACAGTAAAACCTAAACAAAAGTGATACCGATAAAAACTACAGTTCACGGAGCTAAAAATGAGCCCTCATACTGGCCAGTATACAGAAAAATGAGAAAGTTATAGGTGGTCAAAATAGAGCAATTTCAAACATACTAATTTTGTTAAAATAGTTTGAGATTTTTTTTTTTTAAGTGGTACAATTATAGAAAAGCATATGACATAGGTATCATTTTAATCATATTGACCCACAGAATAAAGAAAACATGTAATGTTTATAAAGTGTACTCCGGGAAAATAAAACCTTCCAAAATTTGCTAAATTGCGGTTTTCTTTTCAATTTTCCCATGTAAATAATATTTTTTTGGGTTGCGCCGTACATTTTCTGGTAAAATAAGTGGTGTCATTACAAAGTAAAATTGGTGACGCAAAAAACAAGCCCTCATATAGGTCTGTGGATGGAAATATAAAGGAGTTATGATTTTTAGAAGGCGAGGAGGAAAAAACGAAAATGCTAAAATAAAATTGGCCTGGTCCTTAAAGGGGTAATCCGGTGGAAAACTTTTTTTTCAAATCAACTGGTGCCAGAAAGTAAATGACAGATTTGTAAATTACTTCTATTAAAAAAAATCTTTACCCTTACAGTACTTTTTAGCAGCTGTATGCTACAGAGGAAATTCTTTTCTTTTTGAATTTCTTTTTTCTCTTGTCCAAAGTGATCTCTGCTGACACCTGATGCCCGTATCAGGAACTGTCCAGAGCACGAGAAAATCCCCATTGCAAATCTATGCTGCTCTGGACAGTTCCTGACACGGACAGAGGTGTCAGCAGAGAGCACTGTGGACAAGACAAAAAAGAAATTTAAAAAGAAAAGAATTTCCTCTGTAGCATACAGCTGCTAAAAATTACGGGATGGGTAAAGATTTTTTAATAGAAGTAATTTACAAATCTGTTTAACTTTCTGGCACCAGTTGATTAAAAGAAAAATAATGTACCCCTTTAAGGCCAAAATGGGGGTTAAAGGGGTATTCCAATTTTTTTTTTTATATTTCACTATGATACAGGGGCTGTAAAGTTAGTGTAGTTCATAATATGGTGTATGTACCTGTGTATGACGGTGGTCTCGCAATTCTTATGTGATTTTCGCAATATTTATTTTTAAGAGCATACAAAATTACTCAGGCCTTCCCAGGTTGCAGTGCATTGAGACATGACCTTACTAGTTAGTTGTGCAAAGGGAGCCTGTCCTTCTTCAATGGGTGGAGCGACTGGTGGGTGGGAGAGAGATCATTTTGCAACAGCTGTAGGCCCCCTGGTTAGAAACCGCTGGTCTTTTAAATGGATGCAGCTCATTTGTGCTGAAATTGGTGGGGTGGCTGTTGTGTGGAGGGAGGAATGTAACTTCACATTTACAAAATATGGAACTATAGGATGTGTAGTTTAAGAGACCGAGCTCCAACAGGAAATACCCAGTTCACAAAAAGATAGCCTGGCAGGTATGTACTAAAATCACCTTATGTTGGATAACCCCTTTAATGATAGAAGACATTGTAATACATACATTGATGAGTTTCATGGTTTTATTAGGTGGACATGGAAGCTTTTCTCACACTGACTGATGGCGACTTAAAGGAATTGGGGATAAAAACAGATGGTTCCAGGCAGCAGATTTTAGCAGCAATTTCAGAACTAAATGCAGGAAAGGTGAGTATTCCTCTGAACATAGCTAAAGTAAATGTGGAGAAAAGGAAATTACTGTATGGCTTAAACTGGATCATAGACTTAGATGAAATATGCCTACTCACCCCCTGGAAGCTGTGTACTGTCTTATCCTACTGCAGCTTGCATTGTCTGCTGGCTTCTACTACCTTTCTGGGCCCAACACATAACAGATTCAGTTCCCGATACCAAGGTTGATGCAGCCTAGCTATACAAGTCACCTGAGCCAAATCTGTCACATGTTGGACCCAAAAGGGGAGGGAGAGTCAGCAGACAATAGAATCTGCCTTGGAGGACATGCAGGAGGAAAAGAGTAGTATATAGCTTCCAGGGGGAGGGTGAATACATGGACATCACAGAAATCTTTTACATTGAGTGTGCTTGGCCACACAGAAGGGAAGATTTATCAAAACCTGTGTAAAAGAGGGGCAGTTGCCCATAACAACCAGTCAGAGTGCTTCTTTCATTTTCAGAGACCTTTTTAAAAATTAAAGACGCAATCTGATTGGTTGTTATGGGCAACTGGACCAGGTTTTCTTCTGCACAGCTTTTGATAAATCTCCACCAGAGGCTTTAAGCTGAGTCCGATGATGGTGGACTCCTTGAAAAACAAATGTATGGGTGGGTAGATGTGAGCACTCTTGGCACTTTTAACCTCTTAGCCCTGCGCCCGGTCCTGGTATATAACGCAGGGTCACGCCGTGACCCCGCGTCATACCGGGTCGGTCCCGGCGGCTAATGACAGCCAGGACCCTGGGCTAATAGCGTGTGAGCCGTGCGCTATTAACCCTTTAGACGTGGCGTTCAAAGTTGATCGCTGCATCTAAAATGAAAGTAAAAGCTTCCCAGCAGCTCAGTTGGGCTGATAATGACCATTACGGTGAAATCGCGGTGTCCCAATCAGCTAGAATGCAAACGGAGGTCCCCTTACCTGCCTCAGTCGCGTCCGATCGGGGATTGATTCCTCCAAGCCTGAAATCCAGGCTTGAGCAATGGACCGCCGATAACACTGATCTTTGCCGTGTCAATGATCTGTGTAAGAGATCGGTATGTTCAGTGTAATAGCTACTAGGGGAGCTATAACACTGCAAAAAAAAAAAAAAGTGTGAAAAAAAGTTAATAAAGATCATTTAACCCCTTCCCTAATAAAAGTAAGAATCACCCCCCTTTTTCCATTTAAAAAAAAAAAAAAAAACGGTGTAATAAAATAAACATATGTTGTATCATTGCGTGTGTAAATGTCTGAACTATAAAAATATATCATTAATTAAACCGCATGGTCAATGGCGTACGCGCAAAAAAATTCCAAAGTCCAAAATAGCGTATTTTTGGTCACTTTTTATATGATGAAAAAAGGAATAAAAAGCGATCAAAAAGTCCGATCAATATAAAAATGGTACCGATAAAAACTTCAGATCACGGCGCAAAAAATTTACCCACAGACCGGCCCGTACGTGGAAAAAAAAAAAAGTTATAGGGGTCAGAAGATGACAATTTTAAACTTATACATTTTCCTGCATGTATTCATGATTTTTTTTTTAGAAGTACGACAAAATCCAACCTATATAAGTAGGATATCATTTTAACCTTATGGACCTACAGAATAAAGATAAGGTGTCATTTTTACCGACAAATGCACTGCGTAGAAACGGAAGCCCCCAAAAAGTCACAAAATTACATTTTTTCTTCAATTTTGTCGCACTATTTTGTTCTGCTTTGCCGTGGATATTTTGGTAAAATTACTTATGTCACTGCAAAGTACAATTGGTGGCGCAAAAAATAAGCTGTAATATGGAATTTTTGGTGCAAAATTGAAAGTGCTATGATTTTTAGAAGGTGATGAGGAAAAATGAAAATGCAAAAATGGAAAGACTCTGCATCCTTAAGGGGTTAAGTAATCGTGTGTTCAGTCAGAGGTGGCTTGTATTATTTGCATACAGTGTGTACTAGATTTCAGCTTGGCATTGGGCAACATTTTTTTGTGTAGCAGTATATTTTTGTGTAGCCGTATATTTTTGTGTAGCCGTATATTTTTGTGTAGCCGTATATTTTTGTGTAGCAGTATATTTTTGTGTAGCCGTATATTTTTGTGAAGCAGTATATTTTTGTGTTGCAGTATATTTTTGTGTAGCAGTCTATTTTTGTGTAGCAGTATATTTTTGTGTAGCCGTATATTTTTGTGTAGCAGTATATTTTTGTGTAGCCGTATATTTTTGTGTAGCAGTATATTTTTGTGTAGCAGTATATTTTTGTGTAGCAGTATATTTTTGTGAAGCCGTATATTTTTGTGTAGCCGTATATTTTTGTGTAGCCGTATATTTTTGTGTAGCCGTATATTTTTGTGTAGCAGTATATCTTTGTGTAGCAGTATATTTTTGTGTAGCAGTATATTTTTGTGTAGCCGTATATTTTTGTGTAGCAGTATATTTTTGTGTAGCAGTATATTTTTGTGTAGCAGTATATTTTTGTGTAGCAGTATATCTTTGTGTAGCAGTATATTTTTGTGTAGCAGTATATTTTTGTGTAGCCGTATATTTTTGTGTAGCAGTATATTTTTGTGTAGCAGTATATTTTTGTGTAGCAGTCTATTTTTGTGTAGCAGTCTATTTTTGTGTAGCAGTCTATTTTTGTGTAGCAGTCTATTTTTGTGTAGCAGTCTATTTTTGTGTAGCAGTCTATTTTTGTGTAGCAGTATATTTTTGTGTAGCAGTATATTTTTGTGTAGCCGTATATTTTTGTGTAGCCGTATATTTTTGTGTAGCAGTATATTTTTGTGTAGCAGTATATTTTTGTGTAGCCGTATATTTTTGTGTAGCAGTATATTTTTGTGAAGCAGTATATTTTTGTGTAGCCGTATATTTTTGTGTAGCAGTCTATTTTTGTGTAGCAGTCTATTTTTGTGTAGCAGTCTATTTTTGTGTAGCAGTCTATTTTTGTGTAGCAGTCTATTTTTGTGTAGCAGTATATTTTTGTGTAGCAGTATATTTTTGTGTAGCAGTATATTTTTGTGTAGCAGTATATTTTTGTGTAGCAGTATATTTTTGTGTAGCAGTATATTTTTGTGTAGCCGTATATTTTTGTGTAGCCGTATATTTTTGTGTAGCAGTATATTTTTGTGTAGCAGTATATTTTTGTGTAGCAGTATATTTTTGTGTAGCAGTATATTTTTGTGTAGCAGTATATTTTTGTGTAGCAGTATATTTTTGTGTAGCCGTATATTTTTGTGAAGCAGTATATTTTTGTGTAGCCGTATATTTTTGTGTAGCCGTATATTTTTGTGTAGCAGTATATTTTTGTGTAGCAGTAGATTTTTGTGTAGCAGTAGATTTTTGTGTAGCCGTATATTTTTGTGTAGCAGTATATTTTTGTGTAGCAGTATATTTTTGTGTAGCAGTATATTTTTGTGTAGCAGTATATTTTTGTGTAGCAGTATATTTTTGTGTAGCCGTAGATTTTTGTGTAGCAGTAGATTTTTGTGTAGCAGTAGATTTTTGTGTAGCCGTATATTTTTGTGTAGCAGTAGATTTTTGTGTAGCAGTAGATTTTTGTGTAGCAGTATATTTTTGTGTAGCAGTATATTTTTGTGTAGCAGTATATTTTTGTGTAGCAGTATATTTTTGTGTAGCAGTAGATTTTTGTGTAGCAGTAGATTTTTGTGTAGCAGTATATTTTTGTGTAGCAGTATATTTTTGATACTGGTCAAGTACAGTTTGTAAACATGTTTAGCTGCTTTCACTGATGTGACTTTTTTCCCCTCCTGCAGGGTCGGGAGAGACAGATTCTACAGGAAACCATTCACAATTTTCATTCCTCATTTGAGAGCAGTGCCAGTAATACACAGCCAGCAGGGGCTCACCAGTGTAAGTACTCAATTGGGCCGCTTGAAATGAAATAGACCTGCCCCTGCCTTCTAAACATTTTGCAGAATAAAGTTTATAGTTCACATGGTTAAAAAAGACACATTCTTCAAGCTGAACCAAGGAAAAGGATGAATGGAAAAACATACCACGGTCTCCCCACACATTTTTCTGTGCTTTTTTTTTGGGGGGGGGGGGGGGGGGGGACCCTTGAGCATACAACATTTTGCAAAAATGCAGATCTGCAGAACACTGCAAAAGTAAAATGCATTGTCTGTAGTGTGTGCATTATTTCATTGTAGAATTTTATGTAAGATTTGCCCTAAAAAGGAAAAGGTTCCCTCTTGATCCAAAGTGACCATCAAACTGCATCACGTTTAATGCAAGAAACCTCTATATTATGAATATTGATGTTCTGTCTATACCACAAACATTTGTACCAAAACAAGACCAATTTGGCTCAATTTTTCTTAGGCTTCTTTCACACTATGAAGTTGACCCGTTATTAAGTATCTGTTTTCTGTGTAAAAAACGCATGTTTAATAACGGATGAAATAACGGGTGCTTACAGCTGAATAAATATTCATCCGTTAAGACCCGTTATCCCTCATGTATGGCCGAACACCTCTGCCTACAGACTCCCACAGCCGGGACTACTACTACTCCCATCATGGAACAGACTTGTTTCCATGATGGGAGTAGTTATTTCCTGGCTGTGGGAGTCTGCAGACAGCTGGGGAGACTACATTAGTGTTTGTACTACAACTCCTGTCATGTTTGTACTACAACCCCCATTAATGCCCCCGCCGGCGCATTAATAAATATATACACCCCCCCGCAGCGCATGTATAATGTATAGCGTGATCTATGCAGATAACAGCATTTAAACACTAAATGCCACTATTCCCTGGTGTCTAGTGCTCCCATAGCCCCCCGCGGATTACATCTATGGGTTGCTAGGGAAGCCAGAGGTCTTACCTGCTCCTCTGCATCTTCCCTGGCTCTGAGATTGCTTAGGACTCACTAAGGCAGCCCTTAGCAATCGAGCACAGATTTCATAGATCAGTGTAATGCAATAGCATTACATTGATCTATGTAAGCCATCTGACGATGGTTTATGATTGGAATAATTGGAAAGTCCAACTCGTCAGGCAGAAAATAAGCCCTAACACAACTTTGTCAGTCGAAAAACATGAACCAGAAATCTAAATTATCTGGGTCATGAAGGGGTTAAAAAAATTATAACTACATGCAACAAAATTAGTATGTTTAAAATTGTCATCTTTTGAACCCTATAACTTTTTTTTATTTTTCCGCATATGGGGCTATATGAGGGCTCATTTTTTGTGCCGTGGTCTGTAGTTTTTATCGATAACATTTTTGTTTTGATAGGACTTTTAGATCGCTTTTTATACATATTTTTATGGTATATGAAGCGACTAGACATGAGCGAAGTTACAGTAATTCGATTCGTCACGAACTTCTCGGCTCGGCAGTTGCTGACTTTAGCCTGCATAAATTAGTTCAGCTTTCCGGTGCTCCGGTGGATACAGTCCTAGGAGACTCTCTCTTAGGACTGTATCAACCTTTTCCAGCCCACCGGAGCACCTGAAAGCTAAACTAATTTATGTAGGCTAAAGTCAGCAACTAGAAAGAGTAAAGGAAGTTCCGGCTCCCAAGGCTGGATAAAACATTCAAATTTATTTCTCCATATAAAAAATCCAGTGCATGAGCAAACAGTGAATAAAAACAATGTAAAGAGGACAACACCGAACGCACCGACGCGTTTCGACTTAACGCTAAGTCTTAGTCATGGCAACTACAAAACCCAGCAAAACTTCCTTTTATATCGTCATATCCCATAGGAGAGGAGGAACCACCCATGGGTGTGTATCCACAGGTGGGGAAATTAGTGCAACATAGTCCCGCTAAATGGAACCACCATGATATAATATTTAAGACATGAATGAAAAGACATATGTAAATAGAAATAAAAATAGTGGTAATAGTAAATGTGTATATAAATAAGTAAACATGATTCTACACACATCTAACATTATGAAAAAATGTATAATGACTAATATATATATGACAAATCCTGTCTATAATTTAGTCCAGACGGGAAGCGAGAATCCATGCACAGGATCCAAAACGCCTCCCGTCTGAACAGGGACTTGCACCAATCCCCTCCTCTACGAGGAGGATGTACTCTCTCCAAACCTGTAACTTCTATCCTGGGAACGATGCCATCATGTTTTTCTATTATATGTTTGGCTATGCCCGACAAGGATCTATTAGAAAAATGACCTGGTGAAGGTAAATTAAGATGTTCTTGTATTCTGATTTTTAATTTTCGACTAGTACATCCAATGTACTGGAGCATACATTCTAAACAGGTAATACTGTATACAACGTGATGTGTCTGACAGTTAATGTAACTTTTGATGTTGTAACTGGTGTTAGTGACACATGATTTAAAAGTGTTGGAATTAGTCATAAACTTGCAAATATTGCATCTATTTCTTCCACACTGATAACTCCCTTTCATGGAGAGCCAGGTATTGCCCTGTGTATTATGAGCTGTAATGTCACTAGGTGACAGTTGCGAATGTAAGGATCTAGCCCTTAGAGGAACGACTTTGATACTGTTTGCCTGTAGGATCTTGGACATGGTGAGGTCATGATGTAAAACCGGTAGGTGTTTGTAAATAATGTTCTTAATTTCCCCAAACTGATTTGAAAATGAAGTAGTGAAAGTTAAGTTATTTTCTGTGTCTGGGTGTCTATCAATTACTTTATCTTTGAGATAGTACCCCGGCGGTTTGGAATTCACGATACCCTCCGCTCTTGCTATAGTATGTGAGTTGTATCCCCTGTCCCTCAGGCGTTTCCTAATATCTTTGCATGTATCAGAATATACAGAATCCTGTGTGGATGTACGCCTGGCCCTGACAAATTCACCTATTGGGAGGTTTGAAATAGTGTGTTGGGGATGACAACTAGTAGCATGAAGAAGGCTATTTCCTGAGCATGGCTTACGAAAAAGTTTAGTCTGAATACAATCATTTACTTGGTCCCCCGTGAGTGTGACATCTAAAAAATCTATATTCACGGCATTAGTATTCATAGTGAATATTAAAGAAAAATCATTAGAATTGAGAAATTGCGAAAAATGCTGGGCTTCAATAGAAGTCCCCCGCCACACCAGGAGGAGGTCGTCCAAGTATCGCCCATACCACCCAATAAGATGGTAGAACGGGTTGGCTGGCGAAAACAAGACGACCTCCTCCCAGTATGCCATATAGAGATTGGCCAGGGATGGCGAAAATTTAGAGCCCATCGGGCAACCAGTAATTTGCAAATAATAAATATTATTAAAGCAAAAAAAGTTGTGTTGAAGCAAAAAAAGCATGACCTGTAAAATATATTCTTGTAGATCATAATCATAATTACTATATTTTTTGAGATGGTAAGATACGGCTATAACAGCCTTATCATGCGGTATGCATGTATATAAAGCCGTAATATCACACGTCATCCAGCTCTCCTGATTAGACCAATGTAGATGTTTCATAGCCTGGAGTAGAGTTTTAGTGTCTCTAATATATCCCATATCTCAGGAAATAGCCTTCTTCATGCTACTAGTTGTCATCCCCAACACACTATTTCAAACCTCCCAATAGGTGAATTTGTCAGGGCCAGGCGTACATCCACACAGGATTCTGTATATTCTGATACATGCAAAGATATTAGGAAACGCCTGAGGGACAGGGGATACAACTCACATACTATAGCAAGAGCGGAGGGTATCGTGAATTCCAAACCGCCGGGGTACTATCTCAAAGATAAAGTAATTGATAGACACCCAGACACAGAAAATAACTTAACTTTCACTACTTCATTTTCAAATCAGTTTGGGGAAATTAAGAACATTATTTACAAACACCTACCGGTTTTACATCATGACCTCACCATGTCCAAGATCCTACAGGCAAACAGTATCAAAGTCGTTCCTCTAAGGGCTAGATCCTTACATTCGCAACTGTCACCTAGTGATATTACAGCTCATAATACACAGGGCAATACCTGGCTCTCCATGAAAGGGAGTTATCAGTGTGGAAGAAATAGATGCAATATTTGCAAGTTTATGACTAATTCCAACACTTTTAAATCATGTGTCACTAACACCAGTTACAACATCAAAAGTTACATTAACTGTCAGACACATCACGTTGTATACAGTATTACCTGTTTAGAATGTATGCTCCAGTACATTGGATGTACTAGTCGAAAATTAAAAATCAGAATACAAGAACATCTTAATTTACCTTCACCAGGTCATTTTTCTAATAGATCCTTGTCGGGCATAGCCAAACATATAATAGAAAAACATGATGGCATCGTTCCCAGGATAGAAGTTACAGGTTTGGAGAGAGTACATCCTCCTCGTAGAGGAGGGGATTGGTGCAAGTCCCTGTTCAGACGGGAGGCGTTTTGGATCCTGTGCATGGATTCTCGCTTCCCGTCTGGACTAAATTATAGACAGGATTTGTCATATATATATTAGTCATTATACATTTTTTCATAATGTTAGATGTGTGTAGAATCATGTTTACTTATTTATATACACATTTACTATTACCACTATTTTTATTTCTATTTACATATGTCTTTTCATTCATGTCTTAAATATTATATCATGGTGGTTCCATTTAGCGGGACTATGTTGCACTAATTTCCCCACCTGTGGATACACACCCATGGGTGGTTCCTCCTCTCCTATGGGATATGACGATATAAAAGGAAGTTTTGCTGGGTTTTGTAGTTGCCATGACTAAGACTTAGCGTTAAGTCGAAACGCGTCGGTGCGTTCGGTGTTGTCCTCTTTACATTGTTTTTATTCACTGTTTGCTCATGCACTGGATTTTTTATATGGAGAAATAAATTTGAATGTTTTATCCAGCCTTGGGAGCCGGAACTTCCTTTACTCTTTCTGATTGCTACACCTGAGGACTGGGCCTCAGAGTTTATCCGGAGCTCCCGCTGGTGTAGGTGTATTGTGCTATCCGCTACATACCTTGGAGACGACTTGGTGAGCTGATTTTTTTTATCTATTGTTACTAAAGTCAGCAACTGCCAAGCCGAGAAGTTTGTGACGAATCGAATTACTGTAACCTCACTCATCTCTAGAAGTGACCAAAAATTGACAATTTTGGACTTTGCTATTTTTTTTACGTGTACGCCATTGACCTTGTGGTTAAGCTAACCTTATATTTTTATAGTTCGGACATTTACACACGCAGTGGTACCACATATGATTTTTTTTTATTATTACATTATTTTATAAAAAAAAAAAGAAAATAAAGGAAAAGGGGGGTGATTAAAACTTTTATTGGGGGGGGGGGGCTTATTCACATGTATTCTCTTTTTTTAAATTTTTTTAACACTTTTTACTATAGACTATACTAGGGGCTATACCATGCAATCTTCTGATTGCATACGATGATCATTGCTATGCCATAGCATAGCACTGATCAGTGTTATCAGTGCTCTGCTGCTGCAGACTGTTGAGCAGGCTTGGAGCAGTAGATCACTGGTCGGACGACCAGGAGGCAGGTGAGGACCCTCCTGTCGTCTAGTAAGCTGAACGGGACATCTGCTCCGCTGAGCTTCCAGGATAGTTTTACTTTCACTTTAGACACCGCAATCAACTTTGATCGCAGCGTCTGTAAGGTTAATGCCGGTGCTCGACATTAGCCGTGGGTCCTGGCTGCCTGTAGCAACCAGGACCCACGGGGTTTAACCCGTTCTCCGGTCGTGAGAATGGTTTAAACCTCGTTAGCGGGACTTAGGACGTACAGGTACGCCCTTAGTCCTTAACCTCTTAACCTGTGTTTAAAACGGGGTCACGCGTCAAACGGGGTTACGCCTCATGCATCACACCGGGTCGGTCCCGGCTGCTAGCCATAGCCGGGACCCTGGGCTAATCGCGATGTTCCGATTAGCCCGACTGAGCTGCCGGGAAGCGTCTACTTTCACTTTCTGAAGGGTTAATAGTGCGCGGCACAACGATCGTCGCCGCACGATATTAACCCTTCAGACGCGGCGATCAAAGTTGACCGCCGCATCTGAAAGTGAAAGTAAACGCTTCCCGGCAGCTCAGTCGGGCTGATCGGGACATTGCGATAAAATCGCGATGTCCCGATCAGCTAGAATGCGAGCGGAGGCCCCCTTACCTTGCTCCGTCGCCTTCGATCTGGGTTTGATTGCTCCAAGCCTGAGCTACAGGCTTGAGCAATCGAGCACCTATTTCGATGATCCATGCAAAGCTATGGCTTTGCAGGGATCAGGGTAAAAGATCCGTGTGTGCAGTGTTATAGGTCCCTATGGGAGCTATAGCACTGCAAAAAAAAGTTAACAAATGTTATTTAACCCCTTCCCTAATAAAAGTTTGAATCGCCCCCCTTTTCCCATTAAAAAAAAAAAAGCCTGTGTAAATAAAAATAAACATTTGGTATCGCCGCGTGCGTAAATATCCGAACTATAAAAATATATATCGTTAATTAAACCGCACGGTCAATGGCGTACGCGCAAAAAAATTCCAAAGTCCAACATAGTGTATTTTTAGTCACTTTTTATATCATAAAAAAAATTATAAAAAACGATCAAAAAGTCCGATCAATGCAAACATGGTACCAATCGAAACTTCAGATCACGGCGCAAAAAATGAGCCCTCATACCGCCCCATACGCGGAAAAAAAAAAAGTTATAGGGGTCAGAATATGACAATTTTAAACATATAAATTTTCCTGCATGTAGTTATGATTTTTTCCAGAAGTCCGACAAAATCAAACCTATATAAGTAGGATATCATTTTAATCTTATGGACCTACAGAATAAACATAAGGTGTCATTTTTACCGACAAAATGCACTGCGTAGAAACGGAAGCCCCCAAAAGTTACAAAATGACATTTTTTCTTCAATTTCGTTGCACAATGATTTTTTTTCCCGTTTCGCCGTGGATATTTTGGTAAAATGACTAATGTCACTGTAAAGTAGAATTGGTGGCATAAAAAATAAGCCATCATATGGAATTTTATGTGCAAAATTGAAAGCCTTATGATTTTTTGAAGGTGATGAGGAAAAAATGAAAATGCAAAAAACGGAAAAACGTCCTTAAGGGCATACCGTAAGCTCTGGTACTTAAGGGGTTAAGGACTGAGCCCATTTTGACCTTAAAGGGGTAGTCCAGTGGTGAAAAACTTATCCCCTATCCTAAGGATAGGGGATAAGTTTGAGATCGCGGGGGGTCCGACCGCTGGGGCCCCCTGCGATCTCTCTGTACGGGGCCCCGGCTCTCCGCCGAGATAGCGGGTGTCGACCCCCGCACGAGGCGGCGGCCGACACGCCCCCTCAATACATCTCTATGGCAGAGCCGGAGATTGCCGAAGGCAGCGCTTCGGCTCTGCCATAGAGTTGTATTGAGGGGGCGTGTCGGCCGCCGCCCCGTGCGGAGGTCGACACGCCCCCTTCCCGCCGGCTGTCGGGGCTCCATACAAGAGATCTCGGGGGGCCCCAGCGGTCGGACCCCCTGCGATCTGCAACTTATCCCCTATCCTTAGGATAGGGGATAAGTTGCTCACCACTGAATCACCACTGGACTACTCCTTTAAGGACCCGGCCAATTTTCCTTTTTGCACTTTCGTTTTTTCCTTCTCCCCTTCTAAAAATCATAACGCTTTCAATTTTGCACCTACAGACCCATATGAGGGCTTGTTTTTTGCGTCCTCAATTGTACTTTGTAATGACATCACTTATTTAACCACAAAATCTATATCTTGACCAAAAAAATTATTTATGCTGCAAAAGTGAAAGAAGAGCTATTTTGCAATTTTTGGGTGGCTTAGAAACCTTAGCGCTTTGTGTTAGAAAATGAGTATGCTGAAATTTGTCATCTTTTGACCCCTAAAACTACTTTATTTTTCTCTATATAGGAATGTATGAGGTCTCATTTTATGCGCTGTGATCTATAGTTTTTGTTTTGATGGGTCTATCATTTTTGTTTTGATGGGTCTTTTTCAATAGCTTTTTATTCATTTTGGTATATGAAGGACCAAAAATACTTTTTTGTGTAAAACTATCATGTACTTTTTAAACTTATACACATCTAGACCTATACCACAACATATGTCATTAATATACTTTTGTGGGGGAAAAAAAATCATACACAATTATCAATTATACAGGGGACAAAAGTAGCCAAAAGTGACATTTGACTAGATTGGTGTGATGGAAGTCTATCGGTATTCCACACCATTGCTATGACATAGATGTGACCGAGCCCGTAGCCTTTTTAGAAGCCCCTAACTCCCTAACTTAAAGTTGTATTCCAGTGAAAAACATTTTATTTTTTTCATATCAACTGGCTCCAGAAAGTTACAGATTTGTAAATTACTTGAATTAAAAAAATCTTAATCCTGCGGCACACCCTCAATTGGGTGATCTGGCTCTTCATAAGGTTGAGCACTTCCTTCTCTACACCGAACAACGTTTTTATGAAAAGGGCAATAAGGCCCATACTATGCTCGTCGGAGGCCTGCGTGACCGTGCCGCTGCGCAGTTTCCTTCGGTCCTGATGGATGCTGCAAGTACTCTTCACTATCCCCCTGAAGCTATCTCTTGCCTCTCCTTAGACTATTACTCTAAACTTTATTCCCTTCCTTCACAACTCCCATTTGACACGCGGGAGCGTGATGCCGCCTAGCACTTCTGCAATGTAACTTACTGACCCTCGTTTCTCTGTTTAAAGGGGTTCTCCCTTGTTTATACTGTTTTCTGTTATTATGTTTGTGTGTTATGTGTGTATAAGTATGTGTTTTTTTTTGTGTGTTGTGATTATGTGTATATGTATTTTCTTACCCTTTGTGAAGATCCTGAAGCTGGCCCCTTTTTCTTCCAGTGGCTTGCTGTGTAACCTCGGCCTCCGCCATGTTGTGTTCGGTAAGTGGGATGTAGGGGGGTGTGTTCTTGCTTCTGTCCCTCCTATCTTCTGACGTCCGAGGCAAATCTTTTCTTCCTGTTTCTTCCGTGGCTCAGCGACGAATCTGCGGCCTCTTCCGGCGCATGCGCAGGTCGTTTTTTATTTTTTTTACCAATAAAGTTTTTTTTGTCTAATTGACAAACTGTCTGCGCTTGTGCGAAGCTACGCTATTAGCCCTAAAGTACGCTACGCTGTTAGCGTAGCACTTGCGTACTCGCGCATGCGCAGACAGTTTGTCAATTAGACAAAAAAAACTATTGGTAAAAAAAAAAAACTACCTGCGCATGCGCCGGAAGAGGCCGCAGATTCGTTGCTGAACCACGGAAGAAACAGGAAGAAAAGATTTGCCTCGGACGTCAGAAGATAGGAAGGACAGAAGCAAGAACACACCCCCCGACATCCCACATACCGAACACAACATGGCGGAGGCCGAGGTACACAGCAAGCCGCTGGAAGAAAAAGGGGCCAGCTTCCGGATCTTCACAAAAGGTAAGAAAATACATATATACATAATTACAACACACATAAAAAAACACATACTTATACACACATAACACACAAACAAAATAACAAAAAACAGTATAAACAAGGGAGAACCCCTTTAACTCTATTCTGAGGGGTGAGGGGATCCTGAAATCTTTTTTACATTCCTTAGTCACTCTTATCCCTAAACCAGGTAAGGACCCCCATGATTGTTCGAGCTACAGACGCATTGCCCTTCTTAATTCAGACCTGAAGCGGTTTACTAAAGCCTTGGAGGCACGCCTCGTTAGCTTTCTTCCTTTCTTTATTCACAAAGATCAGATTGGCTTTATCCCCTGTCGCCAAGTAGTCGACATGATCAATTAGCGTTTTGAGCAGCCCCTGGTCCTTATCCTTGATGCAGAAAAGTCCTTTGATAGGCTGAGTTGGCCGTTTCTTTTCACTACCCTTCGGAACTTTGGGATTACTGGGCCTTTTCTGACTGCCTTGCAGGGCCTTTACTCCTCCCCTACTGCCTCATATGACTTCTCCAATTTTTCCTTTGTTTAATGGGACCAGGCAAGGATGTCCGTTGTCTCCCTTGATCTTTGCTCTGGCTGGCTGCTCTGATCCGGAGAGACCTGGACATCACTGGGATTAAGTTGCATGATAGGGATTTTAAGATCTGTCTGTTTGCAGAAGATGTTCTCCTCACCCTCACTCGTCCTTTTATTTTCTCTCCCTGCTTTGTATCACCTTCTGCACTCTTATGGGGGGGTCTGGGGCTATAAGGTGAATCTTTCTAATTCTGAAGCGATCCCTTTAAACCTCCCCCGCTCTGTCTACTCTTCTTCAGGCTAATTTTTCTTTCAAGTGGTTTCCCTCTGCTCTTAAGTATCTTGGGGTTCTCTTGAAACCTTCCTATGCTTCCCTTTATTCTGCTAACTTCCCCTCTTTGTTTCTGGATCTTTGGGGCCTTATGGAGAAATGGAGGTCCCAATATATTTCATTTTTTGGCCGCATAGCTGCCGTTAAAATGAAGGTCCTCCCTTAGTTGCTCTATTCTTCGCTCCCTTCAGTCTGCTTTGTTTCGTTTTATTTGGAATGCTAAGAGGCATCGTCTCCTGATGTCTGTTATGTTGGCTGGTAGGTCCTTTTGGGAGTCTGGCTGTCCCAGATGTGGTCAAATATTATTGGGCTGCCCACCTACACCACCTGGCTGCGTGGTCATCGTATCACGCTTATAGCAGAGGAATGGAGCTTCAGAAGCTTGCCCCTGTTCATCCTAACTCTCTTCTTTGGACTTTACCTCTTTTCTAACCTTCCATGGGTCCTCTTCTGGGTCCGATGGCTTTCTCCCCTTATGTTTGGGGGTTATTGTTCTGTATAGTTTAAATTCATGTCCTTGTCTTCCCCTATGAGATCCTTTCTGTACCGCCCTGATTTTCCGGCTGGCTTGACCTCTGGTATGGTGCGGGAGTGGGGCTCTCGTGTGGCCCGTACTAAGCAAATTAAACAGGCAAACCACCCTCCAAAAGCCCACTATAAGCGGACAAGATTAAAAAATATGAAACGTAGACCCAATCCCTACCCCACAACGCCAGCACTGCGGAGGAATGGTGTCTGTCCCTCTTGACCCGCTGGTTTTAACTCCTGCACTTGTCATACAGGGATTTATCCAAGAAGCCATTTAAACTCTTAATGCATATTGTTTTAGCCGCCAAAACACTGATTGCTAAACACTGTAAGCAGACGCTCCCCCCCCCCCCTCCTTTGGAGAGTGATCTTTTGGCCCGTGTTCGTGAGATCCGATCCCTCGAGTCACTGACTGCTTCTCTGAACAATACTGTGCCGTTATTTTTGTCTGTCTGGGATCGCTTTACTGACCGGCAACCTCCTCGAGCTACCACCCCTCTCCTTGTCCTGTTGGCTTTCCCTTTTTCTTGTCTTTTCTTTTTCTCCTGTATGTCTGTATGATGTGGTCTCTTTCTCTCTGTGTTTGTCTTGTGTTTTTTGTGCTTGCATCTTGAGTTCATATTTGGCTTCACTTTATGCTTCCTGATTTTGCCTTAACGTTGAATACTGTATGCTGTATGCGCTTTGTCTCCCGGGTACTCCCGGTTTGTTTAATTTGATGCTTGTCGACTACCTGCATTTTTCTATGTTATAAAATATTTAATAAAAATTACATACTTAAAAAAATCCTACCAGTCCTATCAGCTGCTGAAGTTGAGTTGTTCTTTTCTGTCTGACAACAGTGCTCTCTCTGTTGACACCTCTGCTGTCCAGAGTAACAGCAAATCCACATAGAAAACCTCTCTTGCTCTGGACAGTTCCTGAGACAGACAGACAGGTGTCAGCAGAGAACACTGTTGTCAAACAGAAAAGAACAACTTGACTTCAGCAGCTGATAAGTACTGGTAGGATTAAGATTTTTTATTTTAAGTAATTTATTTTCTGGAGCCAGTTGATATGGAAAAAAAAAAATCACCAGAATACCCTTTTAATTCCACAGATTTACAGTTCTTATAGTACAGAAGATTTGTCGCCTCTGGAACTTATATGTTTTTTTTTTTTTCCTATGGACAATGGGAGGGCCATCATTCTTTTTAAGGGGATTTTTTTTTATTTTACAGGTTGTATTCACATGTTCAGGTTTTTAAAGGGGATGTGCAGCGGAAAGTAACTTATCCTCTATTCACAGGATAGAGGATAAGTGTGTGATCACAGGGTATCGGACTGCTGGGACCCCCATCTCCTGAACAGCCCCGGGCCTCTCAGAGGAGCGCAAGCTAGTGATGGCTATTTATTTTATATGGGAGCGCCAAGAGTTCCCAGCATGCGCTTTTTGGAGAGACCTGGGGCCCATGCAGAAGATTGTGGGAGGGTCCCAGTAGCCAGATCCCCCGTGATCAGACACTTATGTGGATAGGGGATAAGTTACCTTTTCTCTGCACAACCCCTTTAAATGCAATTACTGAATACGAAGCCAGGATTGCAAAAGAGTTCTACTTTTCATAAACCTGTTCCATTTACTCCCTCCTATAGAAGTGTCCTACTTGAATAGACTAACTGTAAATTCCTGTTCTATGGAGGGCACAATTATTCAGTAGAGTCCGTGGAGGTTTAGCAAATGTTTTTAAAATAATTAAACATCAGAATCTCTATATAGTCACCATTTAACTTTCTGCCATTTAATGATATTTGATATTTCCTATTTCTCACTTTTATAGCTCCTCGTGTCTGTACAAAACCAAAAGCCTCTGTTGCCAACAAAAGGTAGCATTGCGTTTTCCCTGACCATACACAGACTTCATATCCTGAGTGAACAAAGCAAAGACACCAGCGCCTTGTCACAAATGGTGCATAGACACTGAAGCATGGTTCTACTTATCACCATCTAGAACACTGCGCACCTCATGGTATAATATGGATATATAGAGAAAACTACTTCAAGCAAAAGAAGCTTTATTCAAGCGGAAAGTTCCAAGATGTTTAAAATTTCTTATCACAACCTAATATATTTATTCTAAATCTACAGCCTGATTGACTCACGTACTTAATTTTACTCATACCCCAGTTAAGTTCTGTGATGCAGCACGCTAGAGATGAGCAAAGTTACAGTGATTCGATTTGTCACGAACTTCTCAGCTCGGCAGTTGCTGACTTTATCCTGCATGAATTAGTTGAGCTTTCAGGTGCTCCGGTGGGCTGGAGACTCTCTCCTAGGACAGTATCCACCATTTCCAGCCCACTGGAGCACCTGAAAGCTGAACTAATGTATGCAGGCTAAAGTCAGCAACTGCCGAGCCGAGAAGTTTGTGACGAATCGAATCACTGTAACTTTGCTCATCTCTACAGCACGCTATAAAGGGAATTTATCATCGGTTTTACCCTGTTTTTGTGGTGTTGTTTTGTTGCACGATTTGTCTTTTCATTGCGACTTTTGCTTTAGATGCTTTTTCTAAAATTGTGTAGCTTTACCATAGTCTGGTTATCTTTTTTGCAGAGATCATGAATTTATCATGTAAAATTTGTCGCAAAGCCTTCAAATTGCCACAAATCTACACCAGCCCAGACCTGGCTTACAAACCTGGACAGTATTTGTAAAAGTTGCACATTTTAGTGCAAACAGGATAAAAAGTCATAGAAAAAGTCAGAGAAAGAACCATACAAAGTGGAGTACTGAAGTGTAATAAAAAAGCACCATAGTTATCACGTCATGCAACTATTTAATAAATTTGCCGCATGTACACATTGCTACCACACAAAAAAGGGGTTCAAAAATCGGTTACCTACACCATCCTTGATAAATTCCTCCATATTTGTTTTTTTTTATTTATTTAAAACAACAAGCTCCACTTTTGTTGAGATTTATGACACATGGTACTTTACAATGCCAGGCTGTACTCTGCATCTTTTACCCCTACTTTACATTAGAAAAGTGCTATAAAACTATGATGAATCAATCACACCAGCACCCTTTTACAGACACACAATGAAACTGAAATTTGTGTTTTTATCAGGAGGTAAACGTCATAAATATAGTATTTGCGATGTGTGATGTTGTTTTCGGCTTAAATAGGCACTGTCATTTTATCAAACTCTTTATCAATAGTTCAAGTGAATATTAGAAGCTTTGTAATATATCTTATTGGACAGTAATGCTTCTTTCTCTTATCAAACATTTTCTCCCTCTCCTGTAAAAGACTGTATTCCACTCTAAAAATCAGCTCAGCTTTGTCCTGTGTCTGTGAGACAAGTCTGTGGAGGGGGAGTTCTGTCCATCAGCTCTGGGAGAACTGAAAATTAGAGATGAAGCCTGCAGAAAACAAATCTGCTATAAATATCATATACTAATTATATAATAGCCAGAAATAATGCTCCTCCTGTACACACACAGGTCATCTTATCCTGAAAAGTCGCCTGACATGACAGGTGTGCTTGGTTTGCTGGTATTATTACAATGAAATAAATTATTCTGTTTCTGTGTTTTTTGTTTTTGTTTATATATTTATGGAGCTAACTCCATTTGCAGCCTAATGAAGCTAAATTCCATCCAACCTGTTAATCCTGTTGCTCCCATTTCATTCTCTCAGCATGCAGCCACATGCACTCTACTGAAAGAAGGGAAAATAAGATCTGCAGAGAAAATCTGGGACATAACAAGCACGCTGCAGACTTGAAAGTCCTCGGCATACTCAGAATTCTGCACCAATTTTTTTTTGTATCACATGTAGATGGCAATTTTAAAACTATCAACATGTACTGTAAACTGAACAGAGTGAGGCTTTTTGGCTTCTATTATTGTGGCAGAGATGCAGCAGTTTGACACATTGTGCCAAAAATTATGTGATTTTGCATGACATGCCACTTCACAAGCAGCTGAAAACAATTGGAGGGGGGGGGGGGGGGGATTTATCAAAACCTGTCAAAAGGAAAAGTTGCTCATAGCAACCAATCAGATCGCTTCTTTCATTTTTGAAAAGACCTCTGAAATATGAAAGAAGTGATCTGATTGGTCCCTCTGGACAAGTTGTGATCTCTCTCCCCCTAGTTGTTTTACACAAGTGGGCCATATGGGTTATCCTAAATGGTAAAATCACACAACTGGTCGCCTGTATGCAGCTAAAATTAGACAGCCAATGGTCTTGGGATAAATGCAATCCCATAAGACAAATTTTGTATCAATATTTAAGCATACAGTTTTGGTGTAAAGTAAGCCAACAAACAGGTGGAGATGTGCCAAACTTATCAAATCGCCTGAGCCACTGTGATGGCATATTTTTTTACTGTCTAATGACAGACAATATTAGTAAATCCACCCCATTTTATTTTAGTGGTACATTTTGGTTTATATGTACATGAATAAATCCAAAATTTATGGAAAATTTGGAAACATTTGCAGTTATTAAAATTAGATTTAATCCGTGCCCAATGACTGGAGATGTCGGCCGCCACGCCCCTCCATTCACCTCTATGGGAGGAGGCTTGACGGCTCTGTACTAGCAGTCACACCCCCTTCCATAGACATGAATGGAGGGGGCGTGGCATCACGAACGCGGAAGCTGCAAGCTTCTGTGTTGTGGATGCCAGCGCTGCTGGCCCGGAAATCGCAGCGGGACCCCCGCAATCTAACATCTTATCTCCTATCCTTTGGATAGGGGATAAGATGTTTACAGAGGAGTACCCCTTAAGAATACAGATCAGTGTCAGAAATGTACTCGCTGAAAACATTATTTGTGAACTTTGTTGTTAATATCTGATTGAATAGATGGAACTCATGCTGAATAGGAATACGCTTCAAATTCAGCATGGATTGTGCTCTTATAGGAAATGTTCGCACTCTGGAATTACCACCCCCTGAATTGCGCTCCGGAATTCTCCTGTGTGGGTCTTCCATAGACCTATCCTACTTGTCACTAGTAGACTACATTCAGTCTATTTAATGTGAATGGGCCTGGTATCTTTTTAACACACTTCTGACAACACATAAACAGGGTAAACAACTAAATTATATGTTCTGAAATGAAATTTGTTGTCCATTAGCAGTCATAGCAAGCTATAGGCTGTGAGCAATATGAATGATGTACGTATAAGAACATTTTATATATGGGTTAAATACGTGATATGCTTACTATACTCTCACATGCCTTTTTGTGGTTGTGTCTTTTTGGTTATTGTTTTATTACATTGGGGGGGGGGGGGGGGGGGGGAAACATCAAAGACTGCTGCACAAATCATACATGTGAATATGGACTTACACCACCAGTGACATTTAAACATTCAACAGAAATAGGCAGAATTCCAGTTTCTTTATTGAAATGTTTAATTACTTGCATAATATGGGCTATTTGCCATATATAGATCACAGTTTGCTTAACAAAGATGCAGTAGAAGTTGACATGCAGTTGTACTAAACGTATGCAGCTCTGTACCAAACACGATGGTGGACCAAGCAGCAGTGACAGTGCTTCATTTATAAAATACCAGCCTTGCATGCCAAGTGTTTTAGTATCACATTTATTCTGGAAGCCATTAAAAAGCGATTAGGCAGCTGCCTGGCTTTTTACCAGATTCAGCTATCTGCTGAACTATGTTTTGGCTTCTGGATGCTTTCACACATGCATATTTTTGCTGCAGATTTTGTTGCCCATTGACTTCAATGGGTAGCAAAATCTGTGACAGCAAAGGGTGCATTCACACGTGCATATTTGCTGTAGCAGATTTTGCTTTCCAATGAAGTCACTTGTCAGCAACAAAAATGTGTACGTGTAAACGTATTCTAACAATAGAACCTATCACTAGTTCCATGCTTCCTAAGGCTGTGTTCACATGGTGTGGTTTTTCAGTTTTATTTTATTTTTTTCCCCCCAGTTATTTTGGCAAATCATTGCCAAAATTTTGCTATTTTGAAGCAATTTTACAAATGACTGTAAACAGCACCATTTTTGAAGCCTTTTCGCCTTCACACAAACTCAAAAAACCACAGTGAATACAGCCCGAACCACAGTCAGCATGAGAGAATGACAGCTTTCCTATCAAATTATCTAATATTTACTCTGAATGACTGCTCCCTTTAAAGGGGTACTCCACTGGAAAACATTTTCTTTTAAATCAGCTGGTGCCAGAAAGTAAAACAGATTTGTAAATTACTTCTATTAAAAAATCCCAATCCTTCCAATCAGCCACTGTATAATACACATGAAGTTCTTTTCGAATTTCCTTTCTGCCTGACCACAAGTGCTCTCTGCTGACACCTTTGTCCATTTTTGGAACTGTCCAGAGCAGGAGAAAATCCCCATAGCAAGCCTCTATTGCTCTGGACAGTTCCTGACATGGGATAGAGGTCTCAGCAGAGAGCACTTGTGGTCAGGCAGAAAGGAAATTCAAAAATAAAAACTTCCTGTAAAGTATGAAGCAGCTGATAAGTATTGGAATGATTGTGATTTTTTAATAGAAGTGATTTACAAATCTGTTTCACTTTCTGGCACCAGTTGATTTAAAAGAAAATGTTTTTCAGTGGAGTACCCATTTAAAGCCCCATTCACACAGAGGAAATTCTGTTGCAGCAGACTCCAATAGTTTTTGATGGGATTCTGCTGCACCGTGCACACGGTGGGAACATCTGCTGCAGAAAAATGAATTCCAATCTCCGCAGAAAGAATTTCTGGGCGGACATACCGCCATGTGACAAACCCTTAGGGTCTACTCACACGGCAGAATTTCCACTTGCGGAAATCCGCCTCATATTAAAGCCCATAGACTTCTATGGGATTCCGCACTTCTATTCAACCTTCTGAAATTCCGCTTGTGGAATTTCAGCACAAATTCCACACCAATTCCACAATCAGAAATTCAGAAGTGTAAATGGGAGTATGGAATCCCATAGTCTATAGAATCCCATAGTCAATGGGCTTTAATTTGAGGCGGAAATGGGCTTTAGGCTAGGTTCACACTGCGGAATCTCCGGGCAGAAAATTTCCGCCCGGAGATTCCAAGTGAATAAGTCGGCGCTAGGACTGCGCAGACACTGCAGTCTCCAATAGACTGCAATGTGTTCCACGAGTATTTCCGCCTGAAGAACGAGCGACGCCATTCTTCAGGCGGAAATTTTCAAGCGGATTTTCCATTCACAAATTCCGCAGTGTGAATTTGTGAACGGAAATCCATTCACTATACTATACATTTTAGAAATTGCGTAATGTGAACCTAGCCTTAGGGTTTATGAGATTCGACAATAGCGGCAGGAGTCCTAACCACGAATACTTTGAAACAACACAGCCGTTCGGAGTGAATCAGACCATTTTGATAAGGAAGCCTTCCGTGTTTCATGCTGCTTGTAGCTTAGGCAACATGAAACTAGTGAAGATTTCGTTTAATGACAGACATGCACCATATCCACTATGTTGTATGACATAATTGCAGTAAATAATACAAAATTCTACATTTTCAAAAAGAAAATAACTTTAAAATTGGTATTTCACTAGCCACACAGAGGTAAAACAAGATTGGCCTTGCCAATGAGCATAACTATTTGTGCTTAGTTCATTGCATGAATCATGAAGGTAAGTACTAGAAATCACAGTTTACATACAGAAGTTAAATCCAGACTGTACATAGGTGACATGATCCATAATAAAAGCGAAAACGGATTTAATACAAACCCTTAGGTACACTTAGGTTTCTATCTGTAAACATCCCACATATATTTGCAGCTTTTTATCCTTCAACAAGATTACTTAACCCTTTCAGGAATGGGCTCATTTTGGCCTCAAGGAATGGGCCAATTTTCGTTTTTTTTAATCCATACCTCTTATTTTTTTTATCTACAGAACCATTCAAGTGCTTGTTTTTTGCACAACCAATTGTGCATTGTATTGGCACCTTTCAAGTTACCATAAAAGTTTTTACGCAGTGCACTTTACAGTAAAACTGCCATGTTATCTTAGTTTTTATTGCACTACTCTTTAAAAACTCTTTTGCTTAAGACAGGCCTTTATTATTGCTTTTTATTCCATTTATTTTCTGGGGTGTAAAGTGATCAGCAGTCAGCAATTTTGGACTTCTGTATGTTTTGCGTTTACCATATGCTGCTATTAGAGAGACTAAGGCCGGGTGCAGAATTTCTGCACTGAATTCGGTATGAATATATTGCCAATTCACTTCAATGGAATTCCCAAAGTGGAAATTCTGCAGCAGAAATTTTGCTGTGTAAATGGGACAGCGGAATCCCATTGAAGTGTATTGGCTATAAATTTGTGCAAAATTTTCCTGCAGAACTCCATGCGGAAATTCTGCCCTGTGAATGCGACCTAATAGTAAAAGCCTCCAGCTGTCATAGAAACTGATCGACACTCTGTACATATGTGCAGGGGGTGTAGATCAGGAACTGAAGCTGTCATTTAGGCGCTATTGATCATGGCACTTAAGGGGTTAAATGACTGATATCTGCAGGAATGCCCATGTCCATCATTCACTGTGAATGCGGGCTGAAAGCAGTACTCACTCACAGTCTAAAGTGAGTGCAGCTCCTTTTAATAGTCAGAATGCACTCCGTGACGTAAATGTATGGCATGGTGCAATCGTGCTGTACCTTTACATCCTTTGTTGGAAGGAAGTGGAGAATGGCTTACAACATACTCTCATGAAGACAGTAATGTCATCAAAAGATATTGCTGGTGGTGGTGAAAATGCTTAGATCTCACCTGGCAGACTATGGTGGCATATCCAGTAGGCATGATTATCTCCAGAAATGGAATACTGTATATACTTGAGTATAAGCCGAGTTTTTCAGCACGATTTTTCGTGCTGAAAACGCCCCCCTTGCCTTATACTCGAGTGAACAAAAAACGCTTCTGGCTTAGCTGTGAGGGGATGGTCCGAGCTGTCCATCTTCAGCCATCTATGCTCCAGGGACCGTCCGGTGGGGAGGATTAGTCGTTCCGGGCTGTCCATCTTCACCGGCCGGCCCCGAACTAGTGACGCTGCATTGATGCCACCGCGCAGGGACGTCACGGACACCTGCTGCTGTTCACGGACATCCCTGCGTGTCATTTTCAACGCAACTTCACTAGTCCGTGGCCGGCCCGGAGAAGAGGGCCTCCCATTGAAGATGGACAGCCCCGAACGACTAACCCTCCCCACTGGACGGTCCCTGCAGCATAGGTGGCCGAAGATGGACGGCCCGGACCAGCTCATCCTTCCTTCCTTCCCACTGAGAAAGCAACAACTGGGGAGGTGAGTACAAAACAAAAGGGGGGGGGGATGATGAAGAGGGGGATAATGACGGCAGTCTGGATGATGACATGGGGGGGGAGATGATGTATTTCCCACCCTAGGCTTATAGTCCAGTCAATAACTTTTCCTAGGTTTTTGGGGTGAAATTAGGGGCCTCAGCTTATATTCGGAACGGCTAATACTAGAGTATATACGATAACAAAGCAATCTTTCCTGTAAGAACATAGAGGAAGATTTATCAAACTGTGTGAGAGAAAAACTGAGATATTTCCACCGCAACCAATCACAGCTCAGCTAACAAGCTGAGGTAAAGTGAAAGCTGAGCTGTGATTGGTTGCTGTGGAAATATCTCAGTTTTTCTCTCACAGTTTGATAAATCTGGGCCATTATGGATTAAAAAAAAGCTCATCAGTAAAGAATGAAGAGATCTCACAATTGGTCCCTCATTGCTTCCTACTTTATCTAAAAAGGAGAAAAAAAAATGAAAGCAGAAGCGTGCAAAGTATCCTGTATAAGTGTAGAGATGCAGGCATAACATAGTATAAGAACTGGCAGAAGCTGTTTTATTTGATCAGTGTTCATATGGCCCAAGTGCAGCTGCTTCTAAATTTCATTTTCTGATTTACAGTAAACAGAATAAGTTTAGATTAGTGCATTAGTTCATACTCAGTTCCATGGTCAGGTCCACAAATAGAATACAAACCTGTTACATCTGGCTATTACTATTGGATGTGTTAAAAAAAAAAAAAAAAAAAAAAAAAAAAAAACAACAACACATATTTAGGGGACGTTCATATGGGCAGCTTACATGCAGAATTTCCGCAGCCCATTTGTTGCGGAAAATCTGCAGCAGCTAATCTGCCATCATTGAATTCAAATGGGTCCAAAGAAAAATCTGCAAAACTGCCTCTACTGCGGAATTTCTGATCACCCATTGAAGTCAATGGTAGCAAAATCCGCTGCGGATTTTCCACAGCAAATACGCTGCGGAAATTCCACAGGTAATCTCCCCGTGTGAACGTACCCTAAAGCTTAGTGAATGGATAGAAAATAACCACCATACAAATGTGTGGCTATTAGGAAAGATTAAAGGGGTTATCCAGGATTAGTTACGCATTGTGTTACTTATTCACACACAGGAGTGTAGTACTCATAAGGCCTTGTGCATACTATTTCAATGCAGTCTTTTACAGATTTTGCATCAAGAGCCCAGTAGTCACAAGACTTTGTGGTGTGGATTTCACTTTCCATTATTTTCCTTTTTTGTGATTTATATATGAAATTTTAAAAAACCAAAAGTGACATGCCACTTCTGATGTGGAATCGGTGCACAGTCTGTGTTGGGTAGCCTGGATGTGGCATAACTTCAGTGAATGGGGCAAACCAATATCTACAGTAAACATACTGCAAATATAAGGATATGCCTCCGCTTTCTGCTGTAGATATAACAATAGGGTTTTCTGGGCAGGTGTTCTGAAAATACGGGGGCACATTTATGGGTAGTACAGCTAGAAAAACACTTCACAAAGGGAGATTTGCGGAAACACATGGCATACTCAACATGCTTTTCTCCTTATGCAACTTTATGGCTATTGTACATACATGCCAAAATCATACAGCAAAAGATGGTGCTAGACAGCATTACATTTAGTGCAAGACAATGTCTAGAAATGTGACACTGATGCATCTTTTTTTTGGGTTTGTTGTAGGTCACAGAACAAAATAAAAACAAACGACAGACGTGACACACACCTTTTTTCTAGTGTGTAACACTGCATTTTTATCCATTTCTATTTAGGAATGGGCTCCTAAGAGTTCTTGAAATGTTCTTTTTATCTATACATGCTTCCTCACTTTTTAAGTCATATAGGAGGAGATTTATCAAACCTGTGCAGAGAAAAAGTCAGGGCTGTGGAGTCAGACGAAATTTTGGGTACCTGGAGTCGGAGTTGGCAAACAATGCACCGACTCAGACTCCTACAAAATTTAGATCGGAATAAAAAAAAAAAAGCAAGTTTAAAAAGGAGTAGTCCAGCGCGCACTTTTATTTTATCCGGTCCAGGCTACAAAAAATAAATAAAATAAAAAAATAAAGAAAACAAACTTTCTCTTGCCTGCCTGCACAGCCCCGGAGCTCCGGTACAGGTGTTCAGTCGCCAGGCTGTTTTCTTCTTACTTCCTGTTAGCCCGGCACGTCACACGGAGCTTCAGCGGCAGAGGCGGGACATCACTGCGGCTAGTCATAGGCTGAAGCTCCGTGTGACGTGCCGGGCTAACAGGAAGTAAGAAGCAAACAGCCTGGCGACTGAACGGCTTTACCGGAGCTCCGGGGATGCGCAAGCAGGCAAGAGAAAGTTTTTTTTTTTTTTTGCAGCCCGGAACGGATAAAATAAGAAAAGTGCGCGCCGGACTACTCCTTTAAATGTCCCAATACACAAAAAGTTAGAAATTAATGACTTCTCTACTGTAAGAATAAAGACCAATGCATGCAGCGCCTCACGTAACCGCAAAACGAACACGTTAAGTGACCGTGAAGAAGCATGTTTTCATGTGCTTCACAATATGGCACGCAACGCACAATTAGGAGTGGCAATACTTATACTTTCCATAGTGTTATGTTCTGCTGTTACAGGGAACCCATGGGTAACCTAGCCTCTCACTGATAAGGGATTAAGTAAATATGTTTTTTGCAGGACTAGAGACACTTGTATAGGTTTCTCTAGTGTAATGGAGGGTCAATAGTTCAAGACTGAAGCTGTAATCCATTGGAAAAACTGCTGCCATTCAGCTAAGGCTATACAAACTTGTAAACTGTGATTGTTAGCTTAAACTTTAAACATGACTATGGGATTCTACTAGGGAAATCATGTTTTATAATAAATGCCCCTTCCTGGATCCTCCCACTGCCCTATCTTCAGCAGCAGATTAGCACACAAAAAGGAGAAGGCATCAGCTTCTGCCCAACTACCTCTCTCTGCTAGAAGAGCTTAGAAGAACTTGGTGGAACAGCTTCTTGGATTCAACTGTAAGTGTTTATAAATTCATTCGCATATTAATACAGAGGAGTCGGGGAGTCTGAGTCTGAATCGGAAGTAAAAAAAAAACAAACAAAAAAAAAAAAACTGTGGAGTCGGAACATTTATCTACCGACTCCACAGCCCTGGAAAAAGTTGCCCTTAGAAACCAATCAGATCACTTCTTTCCTTTTTAACAAAAATGAAAGAAGCGATCTGATTGGTTGCTATGAGGAACTGGGCAACTTTTCCTTTGCATAGGTTTTGATAAGTCTCCCCCATAGAGTTTCTTTTACATTTATATTCGGATTGGTATTTCACATGGAAACATGTCGGCACGCATCTCTGATGTAATCTGATCTGCTTTTATGGGAGGATCAGCAGAAGAGAGCATCAGCCCTAATGTCAGTCAGTGGGGCCAATTCACACCTTTTCTGAGCATGCTGCATATAACATGCAAATCTTTGCTGCTGTATGTGAATTATAACAATTGTCATTGGAGCTATCACAGTGCTCTGCTCTGGAGTAATGTAAGCACATCCAAATTACCTTTAGACAAGACATCATCATATACGATTATTTACATAGTTCTATTCAGATTATTACTAGGAAATCTTTTCCCTTGTATTTTATTATACATCCTTTAGTGCTAAATGCTGGCTATGTCCTACATATTTTTTGTTTATTTTAAAGTCATACATTTTTACATGAGAGGTCGCCCTAAGACATTTAAAGACTACAGGCAGTACCCATGAATTGGAATAGAGTGCAAAGCTTACTACTGATTTAAGACGGTATGCAATTGGCTAAATAAAAGTATTTTATGGCACAGGAAGCAAAAGTTACACACTACATGATAAAAACAACATATAATGGCCTCAGTTTAAGACATTGTGTTAGCTATTCATTGCAGTGCAAACAGAAATATGGCTAGATTAATAATATTACTAACAGTAAAAATAAGCTCTTTGTATATACAACTTAGAGTTTGTTGAAGATGGTAGAAAAATGTAGAGGAGGCTGAACACATAGCACCGTAGTTGTGCCACATTCCAGTATTGATTTGGCAATTCAGTCTCTGCACTGATCTGGACCAGTGATCCTTTTGGCATCATATTACAGCGAAGACCATGGAAAGAAACTGTTCATATGAGATTTGTACCCAGCCGTCTTGGTCCGTGTCTTGGCGTCTAAAAGCATCAGTCAGTTTCTGGGGAGGGAAAGAAAAAAAAATAGATGCAAGTAATGTAATACAACCATTCTAATCCAGGTACTCACCGCCACAAACAGTGGAAGAGTCTGAAACACATGGACTAAAACCAATCATATGTGAATCTCTACCACCCTTCCCTTATGTAAATATGCACTTATTTTTTTTTTTTTTTTTCGGGGGGGATGGGGGGGGATCCCAAGTTACAACTCATATAGACCAAACAGTCACAGTTCTACTGGCTGTTATAAGAGACAGTCAGCAAGACTGGGAGACTACTGTACTGTGCCTGTTCCACCCAAAGGGAACGTGTCACCTAGAGCCAGATAATGAAACATCTTGTATGGGATAGACCTGCTCTGTGACCTGTGCAGGAAGGGAAAGAGGGAAGCGGTGACCATCAACTATTGTGAAAGGAGAATCTTGTATTATCTAGTCAGGTGGGTGAGATACATGAAACTACAGAATATAATAATCTGTGTGATCAGTATCTATTATACAGGTACTCTTAAAGCAAGCTCTGCAGTACATATACTGCCAAGAATCCTGCTATGAAGCTGCAGAACACTACATTTCAGTACATCCTCGTATACATGACATGTCTGTCCTTTCTGAATTCTCCCTTGCACCTTCTATTATAACATATTACTTGCATGAACAAGGTCTGGGAGGACCAAAACTTGAATGTTTGTTCAATGAGGTAAAAAAAAATAAAAAAATCCACTGGAGGTAAATCTACAGTTTAGGCTGTGTTCACACTACCATCAGAGGCTCAATTTGGAGACTCCTTCCTTTTAAATCTGATAGAATTACTGAAATATTGCAGCATGCTGCATTATTCCTCCTGTCAAAAAGCTTTGGTGCCACAATGGACCCCATTAATCATTGGAATCAGTCTGGCACTACTGGTGTCTTGACAGGTGGGTTAACCACTGAGGTCATGGTTTCAGTTATAACAGAAACCATGCTGGAGAGCATTCTACGAGCTGTAACCAGCATTACCATTAAGGCCTTTTTCACACCTCCATTAGTTCTTTTCTGCTTTAGTACATTTTCCTGGTCACCCAAAAAACATGTCCTGACTATAAAGTGGATCTGTCAGCTGAATAAAGTGTCTTATGTAAGGGCTGCATATTATACCAAATAACCTATAGGAGTGTTTAAAGGGGTACTCCAGTGAATTTTTTTTTTTTTTAAATCAACTGGTGCCAGAAAGTTAAACAGATTTGTAAATTACTTTAAAAAAAAAATATTAATCCTTCCAGTACTTATTAGCTGCTGAATACTACAGAGGAAATTGTTTTCTTTTTGGAACACAGAGCTCTCTGCTGACATCACGAGCACAGTGCTCTCTGCTGACATCACAAGCACAGTGCTCTCTGCTGACATCACAAGCACAGTGCTCTCTGCTGACATCACAAGCACAGTGCTCTCTGCTGACATCTGTCCATTTTAGGAACTGTTCAGAGCAGCATATGTTTGCTATGGGGATTTTCTTCTACTCTGAACAGTTCTTAAAATGGACAGAGATGTCTGCAGAGAGCACTGTGGTCATGATGTCAGCAGAGAGCTCTGTTCCAAAAAGAAAAGAATTTCCTCTGTAGTATTCAGCGGTTAATAAGAACTGGAAGGATTAAGATTAAGAAGTAATTTACAAATCTGTTTAACTTTCTGGCACCAGTTGATTTAAAAAATAAAAGTTTTCCACCGGAGTACCCTTTTAAGTATACAGCAGACTTGTAGTTATGAATCCAGAGTTGTTCTCTTCCTTTCCTGGCCAGTGATTGTATATTCTCATAATCCTCTCATTTCTCTAATGATTGCCAATCTCTATGGCTCAGAATGGTGTCACATATAATGCACAATAAACCAACTGCTGGATACAGAGGACACATGCCATATACATTGATGTCACTGCTGCAGCCAGTGTCATCATACTGGTAAAATGAACTACATAGGATAGAAGACCATGGCTCAGGCAGCATAGGAATGACAAGCAATTTAAACATAGACTTTTTGACATTTCTGTCTAGACAGGCATTATTCTTAGGGAAACCCCCCCAATGGTCTTATCTGCCTGCTGTAGCACAATATAGAGCCCTAAATTATTCATACACTGTTGCCCAGGAAATACTGTAGGTTATCAATTAGTTGGCATTTTCTTGTGAAGTTAAGCTTCAATTTGTCCAACGATAATATTGATAAATAATATTTAAGTGCTATTTGACTTACCTGCAAAACGATACAGCACTGAATGAAATCATCAAATGCTACCTGTCCTTTTCTCTGCCTGTCAAATTTTCTAATGAGAATGTCATAAAACTGATCCGTCAAGCGATAACCTGCAAAAAACAATTGAGGAGGAAAAAACAGAAATGAATGTGTGTATTTTAATTGTAATAAATCCAAACAAAAAGAATTGCAATGTAAAGTAAGGCAGAGGAAAGAGCCATAACTCAAGTTCCAAAGTTCTACAACAGTAAAGCTGCTGTCACTGACATTCACAAAGTTGTCCCTGTGTGTCCTCATACTGGATGTGTGTAAGCAGCATTACTGCCAAATGTATGCACCCCTAACATTATTATGTACCAGTAAGCTAGTATCACTTACCAAAACCTGATAAGGCTTGCTTTAGTTCATTCTTGTCTATTAACCCAGAGTTATCTCTGTCATAGGTCCGAAAAATATTCTGCCAGTCAGTAACATACTTCCATACCCCGGTAAACTCGGCGAAGTTCACACCACCTTTATATTCTCTGTCAAACATTGCTGGAACATACAAAAATACTAGCATTAGAAGACTACATATACAGTACAAATGGAGGTAAATATTACAATTTCAATATGCGATTGCAATATAATAGACAAATGGTGAAATCCCCCCTATTTCATGTCCAATCCCCTCATTTCATATAGCCAACCCCCCTCCCAATTTAATGTTCATTGAATTTATCAGATGCACTGAGCTACCGGCCCTTGTTTTCAGCATTTTAGACACTGCAATAAACTTTAATTGCGGTGTCTAAAGGGTTAAGGCCGGAGAGCACCTGGATCGGTGATGTCCGGTGTTAGCCAGTATGAAGCGAGGTCAGCTCCTGAGTCCATTTCACAGACCTGCGCCGTTTACACTGGTGGAAGGATTAAGTCCCCTCCTCCCAGTGCTGGACACTGCTGGGAGGTGCGACAGTGAGACGAAGGCTGGAGCGGCCAGAATGTGTCGCACAGGAGCGGAGCCTGCCTCCGTGTTTCATCTGCTTCCGTGTGGCACGGCAAGGCCCCTTCAGTGTGCCACCCACTGTTTATCCTCATAATTGCACATTTTTTGAAAGGGCTAAATTGTTATAATCGCAATTCACAAAAATCGTGATTAGATTGCGATATATTGTGCAGCCCTAGTTAACACTCTACCATTAGTGATCAATAAGATTCCATTTTACAGTCCGAACTTTTCAGCACATGGCAATACCATTTATGTTTTTTATTTTATTTGAAAAGTAGGTAAAGGGATTGATTGTACACAGCGGGAACTTGTATAAGAAATCATTTCATTGCCTATACAGTTCTATGCAATGCAGCGCTAGGAATATCAGAGCTGTACCAGCAGATGTCAGGGCAGTCATGGCCTGACAGGTACAGCACCCGTCAAATAATTGACTAGATGATGTAAATTGCTATTTATTATGGCATCTAGACCTTGCTTACTGGCTGGCATCTCTGATATTCATGAATTTGGTTATTGACAGCGAATGTTGGCTGTTTGCTGCTGATCTAGACCTTGCTTAATGGCTGGCATCTCTGATATTAAAGGGGTACTCCACTGGAAACTTTTTTTTTATTTATTTTTTTATTTTAAATCAACTGGTGCCAGAAAGTTACACAGATTTGTAAATTACTTCTATTAAAAACTCTTAATCCTTCCTGTACTTATCAGCTGCTGTATGCTCCAGAGGAAGTTCTTTTCTTTTGGGATTTTTCTATCTGACCACAGTGCTCTCTGCTGACACCTCTGTCCATGTCAGGAACTGTCCAGAGCAGGATAGGTTTGCTATGGGAATTTGCCCCTAATATGGACAGAGGTATCAGCACAGAGCACTGTGGTCAGACAGGAAAGGAAATTGAAAAAAAGCAAAGAATTTCCTGTGGAGAATACAGCATCTGATAACTACTGGAAGGATTAAGATTTTTAACCCCTTCCTGACACATGACATACATGTATGTTATGCACTGGGTGAGTAAATACTGAGTGGGCTTAGGATCTAAGCCTGAGCTATATCCGTTATCAGCAGCCAACATTCACAGTCAATAACCAAATTCCTTAAAGGGGGGGTACTCCGCTGGAAAAAAATATATTTTGTTTTTATCAATTGGTGGCAGAAAGTTAAACAAATTTGTAAATTACTTGTATTTAATGGCACCCACACTAATACATTGACTCTCTAAACTGGTTTCTATGCTAGTCAACGGTGCATCATTCTTTTTATAGTGTTTCTGTCACTTAAAAAAAATAAACAACCTTTTAATATGTCATAAAGACATGTCAAAAGTTTTAAGTGTTCAGACCCTGACTTATTCCTAGAACCAATAAGAGAAGAGCAAAAGTAACTGCTTATCTCTCCACTCTCAGCCTGCCCTGGCCTGCTCGCCGCGCGAATGGGTCGGGTAACCGGCGGATCACCAGCGGAAAATACTCTGCGGATCCCTTATGTGTGACCCTAACTTTATAAGTATTTTTTTTTAAGTGACAGTGTATCCTCTTACTAGGATATGTTACACTTCAGCTATTGGAGGTGCAAACAATAATACAGCTTGAACATAGTCATAGTTATAACCTGTATTAAATAATTGTATGAAGGTCCTCTCTCCTTCCGATCTAAGGTGGAGGATCCAGTAACTTATGGGATAACCCTTTTGACAGTTCATTCATTCATACCACATTATACAGATACCAGCACATTTTAATAATGTAAGAACTAGTGCACACCCCAGCATCTAATGGAAATCGGATGGACAATCTCCAAGCTACCATTCCATTTAATGATACACCACCCTTAAAAACGGTAGATATTATTTAAAGACATCTTGGCTGAGTTTTGGCTTAAGAGCAACTGACTTGTAAGAGCTTGAAAAACCTGATTGTGTTGTAGTAACCATGAGAATGTATAGTTATCCATTGATCAAGCGGCCCATCCCTATTGCTGGGAAGTCTCTTCTGCAGAAGAGAGAGGAGGGTAATAAACCAAGTGTGAATGGCAACTTACAGATAATAGCTCTGACAGTGACAGGGTTAAATGGTGTCCATGTACCTGAAATGAGAAGCGAGTTTAGTATTCCCACAGTACTTCTATAAGCAGTTCTATTAAAGATTACATGCACATCCTACAGAACAAGAATAGTAAACATATATATAACAAAATCTATCATCATTAAAATAAATTCTCCTATTTCTAGATATTGCTATGGCGCCTCCTGCTGTTATGTTGATGTCTATTTCAAGTGTTAAGGCCGGTAGTTACTCATGATCAGTTCTGCTACCTGTATGCCCTTATACAAAAGTGTAAGCAGACCTTGTCCCTAATATTGGGACCATGCAGAGCAACCCCACAGCCATCCATAAGTCTCACACATGAGGTACTCCTCGAATTCTGCTCAGCTCCAATATTGTCTTTCAGCTTAAAGGCAGTCTGTCAGCAGTTCTGAGCCATTAAATCTGCTGACAGCCCCCCACATATGTCCCGGAGGGAAACCATACCAGTGGTCTCTGTAATGCAGCTTGCGTAACCGAGACAAATGCTTTTTAACACCCCAGCTGCCTCCTTGAGAAGGGCTCAGGATGCGGGCTCCCCTTGATAGATGAGCAGAGCACCCTGTATTGAGATCTTTTACGGATTTTCCCCTTAGCTATGATTGACAGCTCTGGCAATCTCCTGGTTGGATGAGAGAGACGTCAATCATAGCTAAGGAGCAGAGCTTGGAAAACTCAATACAGAAAACCCTGCGCACTGAACAATAAAAGCCCTCCTCCTAGACACTTCCCGAGGTAGCTGCTAAAGCATGACTAAGCCCTCAAGTATTGTTGGACTACCATCCCTGATGTCTACAAGGGGCAGTCAGCAGTTTTGATGGCTTAAAGGGGTACTCCGCCCCTGGCATCTTATCCCCTATCCAAAAGGATAGGGGATAAGATGTTAGATCACCGCGGTCCCGCTGCTGGGGACCCCGGGGATCGCCGCTGCGGCACCCCGCTATCATTACTGCGCAGAGCGAGTTCGCTCTGTGCGTAATGACGGACAATACAGGGGCCGGAGCAGTGTGACGTCATGGCCCCGCCCCTCATGACATCACGGCCCGTCCCCTTAATGCAAGTCTATGGCAGGGGGCGTGACATCTGCCACGCCCCCTCCCATAGACTTGTATTGACGGGGGTGGGCCGTGACGTCACGATGCTCCGGCCCCTGTACTGCCCATCATTACGTGCAGAGCGAACTCGCTCTGCGCAGTAATGATAGCGGGGTGCCGCAGCAGCGATCCCCGGGGTCCCCAGCAGCGGGATCGCGGCGATCTGACATCTTATCCCCTATCCTTTGGATAGGGGATAAGATGTCTAGGGGCGGAGTACCCCTCATTTTTTTTTTTTTTTCATATTAACTGGCTCTAGAAAGTTAAACAGATTTGTAAATTACTGGAAGGATTGAGATTTTTTTAATAGAAGTACTTAGCTGCTTTATGCTACAAAGGAAGTTGAGTTGATCTTTTCGGTCTGACCACAGTACTTTCTGCTGACACCTCTGTCCATATCAGGAACTGTCCAAAGCAAAAGCAAATCCCCATAGCAAACCTCTCCTGCTCTGGACATTTGCTAACATAGACGGAGGTGTCAGCAGAGAGCACTGTGTTCAGACAGATAATAACTCAACTTCCTCTGGAGCATACAGCAGCTGATAAGTACTGGAAGGATTAAGATTTTTTAATAGAAGTAATTTACAAATCTGTTTAACTTTCTGGAGCCAGTTGATTTTTTTTATTAAGTACTGTGTCTTGTGGAGCAGAAACAAGAACACCAATTCAATCTTTTTCTTCAGCATGAAGTAATCTGAGCCATGACTGCTGTACCCTGGTTTGTGTGTTTTCAGATGTGTGCCAAGGACTTGTGGCTCTGAATGCCCAGATTATAAAGTCACTATTCAGGGTGGTCAGTCCGCTTTAAAAATTGTAACTGCTAAAACTAACATTTTAATATTTAATATTGTCAGAGTAGCAGCTTGCTAAATATCACATTTAATCCAGATATTTTCATGGAAGTCATTAGAGTCTTTACGTACCTAAATTCACATTACTTGATTTTATCTTACTTTATTCTTCTCCCACTTAACATTTCCCACCCAGATGCCATTGCCACAAGATAATGTTGTTCACATGGGTCAGACCATATATTTTAGACAGACTAAAATATCATCAGCCCAATAAACTGGAAAGTCTGATGATCTGGCATCGGTTTTTAGATTTACAAATGTAATTGTTTATTTTTATAAAATCAAAAAAGGGGGCGCAGAGAGATATGGTCCTGCATCTGACCACACTAATGTGTAGTTAGTCACCCAGCTTTAATATAGAAAATGATAAGAACACCAATATTGTGTCTCGGGTGTGCCTATGGGCACACCCGAGACACAATATTGGTGTTCTTATCATTTTCTTGTTTATTTTTATACACAGATATTACCGCTCATGTGGTCTTGAATAGGGTGGGGTGGATGCATACAGATGTGGTACCCTGCGATACAGGGCAAACATAGCTGCATACTGGTTCTGGACTGTACGGTAATATGGTTGGGTTCATGGGAAAAAAAACAGAAGTATTCTAACAGAAGGCCTCTTCATCAGGTCGGAATCAGTTTACACTGTCATATGTGCCGGTGTTACAAAACTACGGAAGATTTCCTTCTACAACAGGGTCCGTGTAATAGAAAATCTGAACCACCTATCTTGCTTGGAAACTTGCACAGCTATTTTTAAGGCGTTTCTCCCCTAGACATAAGGCTCCGTTGTGTAAACTAGGGGCATGGTCTTGGTTTCTAAAACCAACAGGACGCCAAACCCAGGCTGCTTAGTTTTTGGTCCAACACTGCACAACGCAGTCCTGCTGAAGATGCCGGAGACAGAGCTGCTTACCTCATACTACATGGAAAAACATGTGGCCTGTGGTTTTCTTTTTCCTTGTGAGAATTAACAGAACGTTCTATTTTTATTAAAATATTACTTGTACGAGGATTCGGCATCCCGTATAAGCAAAGACAAGGTGTCAGTTTTCTTACCGTTCGATAAAGCCTGCTGCAGTTCATTGTCCGATATGATGCCACTGTTGTCTGTGTCCACTCTGTAAGTGATAACAAAGACCTGATGTTAGTCATTAAATAAAAATAAAATAAAGAGTTATGTCTCTTAAAAGGCGAGGAGGAAAAACGTAAATGCCTCAAGGCCAAAATGGGCTATGTCCTTCTATTTAAAAATCTTAATCCTTCCAGTACTTATCAGCTGCTGTATGCTACAGAGAAAGTTGTATAGTTCTTTTCTGCCTGTCCACAGTTTTATTTTTTTGAAAGTATTTAACAGTGCTCTCTTCTGACACCTCAGTTCTCCTAACAGTTGATTTAAAAAAAAAAAAAAAAAATGTTTTCCACTGGAGTACCCCTTTAAGATGCTATCCACATGATAGGGGATAACAAGCTGAGTAGTGGGGTTACTCATCTCAGTGCTCGGCAATGTTTATAAGCCCATTAGAGAATTAAAGGAGATATCCAGTCCTGAAAAACGTATCCCCCGCGATCTCCTGTACGGGGCCCCGACAGCCCGTGGGAAGGGAGCGTGTTGACCACCGCACGAATCAGCGGCTGACACGCCCCCTCAATACAACTCTATGGCAGAGCCGGAGTGCTGCCTTCGGCAATCTCCGGCTCTGCCATGGAGTTTTATTGAGGGCATATAAATAAAACTCAACGTGTGTGTGTGTATGTATGTGTGTATGTATGTGTGTGTGTATGTGTGTGTGTATGTGTGTGTGTATGTGTGTATGTGTGTATGTGTGTGTGTATGTGTGTGTGTATGTGTGTGTGTATGTGTGTGTGTATGTGTGTGTGTATGTGTGTGTGTATGTGTGTGTGTGTGTGTATGTGTGTTCGTATGTGTGTGTGTGTGTGTATGTGTGTTCCACAAAAACTTCCAAACGGCTAAAGATATTAACATGAAACTTGGCACATATGTTACTTATATGTCAACAACAAACATAGGATAGGTCATTTAACCCTCACTCACCCTCATTTGCCAGGGGCGGGGTTTATGTTTAAAGTCCCATACAAGTCAATGGGAAATATATGTTACTACATAACTTCCAAACAGCTTGAGATATTTCAATAACTGGTACACATATTATGGACCGGGATAGGAGGACGGGGATAGGAGGACGGGGATAGGAGGACGGGGATAGGAGGACGGGGATAGGAGGACGGGGATAGGAGGACGGGGATAGGAGGACGGGGATAGGAGGACGGGGATAGGAGGACGGGGATAGGAGGACCGGGATAGGAGGACGGGGATAGGAGGACGGGGATAGGAGGACGGGGATAGGAGGACCGGGATAGGAGGACCGGGATAGGAGGACCGGGATAGGAGGACCGGGATAGGAGGACCGGGATAGGAGGACCGGGATAGGAGGACCGGGATAGGAGGACCGGGATAGGAGGACCGGGATAGGAGGACCGGGATAGGAGGACCGGGATAGGAGGACCGGGATAGGAGGACCGGGATATGAAGTCAAAAGCTTGATTTTGCTGTTGATTTTCCTCCACAGCAAGGATTAGGAAGGAAAAACCGGGCAACGCCGGGTACTCAGCTAATATATTATAAGATAGAAAATAGTTTGTCTAACCACCGAATGTATCAGAACTGTATACTATAATGAAAGTAGCCCTAGTAACCAAGTCTCCGGTATAAACAAGTCTCAATACAATTTTTGGTTGTCATCTCAAAGAGGTTTTACTGTATGCATGTAACATATGCACATTTTGTAGCTGATTTCATGCCTTTTCTGCAGTTTATTTTTTGCAGTTTTTAAACTTGGCTGATGGTGCAAGTCAATATCATACCTTACAATGCAGCAAATATGTGCATCTAGGGATGTCCTGATACCATTTTTTTTAAGACCGAGTATGAGTACCGATACTTTAATTCTAGTACTCGCCGATACCAAGTACGAGTACTTATATTTTAAAGGGAATCTGACACCAGGTTGACCCGGTTTCTGGCGCTGTTTACCGTAAGATATGTGGGTCCTTGTTGTGTACAATGGAGGCGGCTGCTGTAGTATGAGCCAAGATTTCTCTCTTCTCCATTGGACAGAACAGGGAATTTGCATTGGCGGTGAGACCGATGTTCACATGGTGAGCAGCGGTAGAAATCGGGTCACCTGCATCTACCTATCAATTGAAGTTAGTGCAGGTGACTATGATGCAAGATTGTCTTTAATAGTAGGTAGTATCCCCTTGCAGACATTAGCAGCAGCCCCCTGGCAGTCATTAGTAGCAGCCCCCCTGTAGACAGCAGTACCCCCTCTAGACCACAACCCCCCTTTAAACAGTGGGCCCCCATTTAAACAGCAGCTTGGCCCCCCTCCCCCCTTTAGACAGCAGCAGGCCCCCCCCTATTAGACAGCAGCAGGGCCGCCCCCCCCCCCTATTAGACAGCAGCAGGGCCCCCCCCCCCCTATTAGACAGCAGCAGGGCCCCCCCCCTATTAGACAGCAGCAGGGCCCCCCCCCCCTATTAGACAGCAGCAGGGCCCCCCCCCCCATTAGACAGCAACAGGCCCCCCCCCCATTAGACAGCAACAGGGCCCCCCCCCCCCATTAGACAGCAACAGGGCCCCCCCCCCCCCATTAGACAGCAACAGGGCCCCCCCCCCCCCCCCATTAGACAGCAACAGGGCCCCCCCCCCCCCCCCCATTAGACAGCAACAGGGCCCCCCCCCCATTAGACAGCAACAGGGCCCCCCCCCCCCATTAGACAGCAACAGGGCCCCCCCCCCATTAGACAGCAACAGGGCCCCCCCCCCCCATTAGACAGCAACAGGGCCCCCCCCCCATTAGACAGCAACAGGGGGTGCTAAACCGCAGCAGGCCCCCCCCCCGTTTAGTCAGCAGCAGGGTCCCCCCTCCCCGTTTAGACAGCAGCAGGGGCCCCCCCGCTTAGACATTAGTAGCAGCCCCCTCCTTGCAGGCAGCTCACCTCCTCGGGTCAGATGCTGGTGTTGACGCTCTGCAGCCCCGTTCTCCCGTCCTCCGGTCCGCATCGTGTCGTCCTATGGAGGAGCATGTGACATATACGTCACTCTGCTTCCTGCGTAGCGTTACGCTGGGCGCAGGGGAGGAAGCGGAGTGACGTGTGTGTCACATGCTCCTCCATGGAACACTATGATGCGGACGGGAGGATGGAAGAACGGGGCAGCAGAGCGGCACCAGGTATCGGGCATGGTATAGGGGATATTAAACGAGTCCCCGATACCAAGCAAATGGCTAGTATCGGGATATCCCTATGTGTATCTGATTATAGGGATTTGCTGCTACTGGGGATTGTGTTTTTTTCTTTCTGTACCTTGGGGCGTATTCACATCTACAGTACCCTGCATATATTTGAATGGTTGAACAAAGAATCAAATCTGCAGTTTCAAAACCTGCACATCAAATATGTGCAGGATACAGTACAAGTGAATAGACCCTAAACCGGTTTCTTACTGTAAACGCTTGGACATAAAGGAAGGTAGAAACTGCCCGCAGTATATGAAAATATGGTCTGCAATACTATGGGCCACTATACACATACGACTGCTTATACATAACTCCACTGGAGTGTAATCAGACTTAGGCTCCTTTCACACTATGAATTTTTCCATTTACAAACTTCTGTCACATGTTCCGTCACTACAGCAGCGAAACCCGGCCGTTACAAAACCCCTGACGGCCGTGACTAAATTGCATTGCAGCCTATGGGTTTTTGTAACTGCCTGTTTGCACCCGCATATGCCCGTAATTCATTATGGGCGTTATATAGTGCAGTAATTTTCCCGCCATGATGTCCCGTCACTATATAACGCCCATAATGAATTACGGGCATATGCGGGTGCATACGGGCAGTTTCGGGTCCGTTCTTGCAGGCTGCCAATGGGATTTTTTTTTACACTCCATTTACATCCGTCTGTACCCATCTGCACTCATTTCAGTTTTTTTGACAGCAGAAAAAAAATGGCACATGCAGTATTTTTTCTTCCCTCAAAAAGAACAGAAGAAAAAATGGATACAGTAAATTTAACATTGAAGTCTATGGAAAACGGATGAGCTTTCTGTTTTTTGATTCGTTTTTACTTCTAAGCATGCTCAGATGTTTTTTTTGTTTATTAACTGAACAATAACGGATCCAAACAGATAACCTCAGTTTGCATCCGTTATTGTACGTTTTTTTTAAAGGGGTACTCCGGTGGAAAAAAATTTTTTTTTATTTATTTATTTTTTTTAAATCAACTGGTGCCAGAAAGTTAAGCAGATTTGTAAATTACTTTTATTAAAAAATCTTACTCCTTCCATTACTTATTAGCTGCTGAAAACTACAGAAGAAATTCTTTTCTTTTTGGAACACAGTGCTCTCTGCTGACATCTCTGTCCATTTTAGGAGAAAATCCCCATAGCAAACATATGCTGCTCTGGACAGTTCCTAAAACGGACAGAGATGTCAGCAGAGAGCACTGTGCTTGTGATGTCAGCAGAGAGCTCTGTGTTCCAAAAAGAAAATAATTTCTTCTGTAGTATTCAGCAGCTAATAAGTATTGGAAGGATTAAGATTTTTCAATAGAAGTCATTTACAAATCTGTTTAACTTTCTGGCACCTGTTTTTTTCCACAGGAGTACCCCTTTAACCTCTTAAGGAGGCAGGGCGTACCTGTACGCCCTGCGCCCGGTCCTGATATATAATGCGGGGTTATGCCATGACCCTGCGTCATACTGGGTCAGTCCCAGCAGCTAATGACAGCCAGGACCTTGGGCTAATATCGTGCGGCATCGATCGCTGTGCCGCGCACTATTAACCCTTTAGACGCGGAGTTCAAAGTTGATCACTGCCTCTAAAATGAAAGTAAAAACTTCCCGGCAGCTCAGTTGGGCTGATCTGGACCATCGTGGTGAAATCGCGATGTCCTGATCAGCTAGAACATGAGCAGAGGGTCCCTCACCTGCCTCCGTCACGTCCGATCAGTGATTGATAGCACCAAGCCTGAAATCCAGGCTTGAGGAATCGGCCGCCGTTAACACTGATCTTTGCCGTGTCAATGCACGCCAATGATCTGTGTATGAGATCGCTATGTTCAGTGTAATAGCCACAAAGTAAGAATCACCCCTCTTTTCCCATAAAAAAAATAAAAATAAAAAATAAACTGTGTAAATAAAAATAAACATATGTGGTATCGCCGCGTGCAGAAATGTCCGAACTATGAAAATATTACATTAATTAAACCGCACGGTCAATGGCGTACGCGCAGAAAAAAAATCCAAAGTCCAAAATAGCGTATTTTTGGTCACTTTTTATACAATGAAAAAATGAATAAAAAGTGATCAAAAAGTCCGATCAATATAAAAATGGTACCGATAAAAACTTCAGATCATGGCGCAAAAAATGAGCCTGTATGTGGAAAAATAAAAAAGTTATAGGGGGTCAGAAGATGACAATTTTAAATGTATAAATTTTTCCTGCATGTAGTTATATAAGTAGGGTATCATTTTAACTGTATGGACCTACAGAATAAAGATAAGGTGTCATTTTTACCAAAAAATGCACTGCGTAGAAACGGAAGCCCCCAAAAGTTACAAAATGAAATTTTCTCTACAATGACTTTTTTTTATCGCTTCGCTGTAGATATTTTGGTAAAATGACTATTGTCACTGCAAAAGTAGAATTGGTGGCTCAAAACACAGCCATAATATGGAACTATAGGTGCAAAATTGAAACGGTGCTCTCTGCTGACACCTCTGTCTGCGTCAGGAACTGTCCAGAGCAGCATAGGTTTTCTATGGGGATTTTCTCCTGCTCTGGACAGTTCCTGACATGGACAGAGGTGTCAGCAGAGAGCACCGTGGACAACACAAAAAAGAAATTCTAAAAAAATAAAGATTTTCCTCTGTAGTATACAGTGGCTATAAAGTATTGAAAGGATTAAGATTTTTTAATAGAAGTCATTTACAAATCTGTTTAACTTTCTGGCACCAGTTCATTTAAATAACAAAAATAAATAAAATAAAAGGTTTCCACCAGAGTACCCCTTTAAGGATGCTGTAGCATTTTATTAAAGAGGACCAAATGTCCCACATCTGCAGCAATAAGTCTGGGACCAGTGTTTTCCAACCAGGGTGCCTCCAGCTATTGCAAAACTACAACTCCCAGCATGCCCGGACAGCCGAAGGCTGTCCGGGCATGCTGGGAGTTGTAGTTTTGCAACAGCTGGAGGCACCCCGGTTGGGAAACACTGTCTTGGACTGAAGAAACTGGTTCATACTGATCCTTAAAGGGGTACTCCGCTGCCCTGCTTCCGGAGCTCCGCTCCAGAGCGTCCGGAAGTTTATTGTTCCTCGTGACGTCACGCCCCCTTCCCATAGACTTTTGTTGAGGGGGCAGGAGTGATGTCACCAGGGGGTGGGAGTGCCGTCGCGAGGGGCGGCCCTGAACACGGAAGCCCGCACACAGCGTTCGGAACAATAAACTTTCGGACGCTGGGGAGTGGAGCTCAGGAAGCAGGGCAGCGGAGTACCCCTTAAAAAAAAAAAAATAGAAAAAAGTTTGCATGTTCAGTTAAAAAAAAAAAATACTAAAATGGAATGTTTGTATCAGTTTGCTTGAGTTTTTATGATCAGTTTTACTGCTTTTCTATACAATAGAGCTCCATCCACATTAGGAGTACAGTGCACAATAAGCAGGGTCCTAGTTAGCAGCGCACACCTGGAAAAAGTGAAGTCATCTGAAAGTCTAGAGGTTTCCCTGAAGTGATCTTTACACATTACTCCATGATGAATCACTGGTGACTGACCAGGACAGTGTATAGCGGTAGTATATGGCAGAAATAATCCCTTACTATTCCTTACCAGGTAAATCCAGCTATGTTGTGTGTACACACAGAACAGCACATTACAGCTACGTCATCTGGAAACCCTGGAGACTTGTCCTTTCATCATTTGTTGTGGGTCTCTCAGGTCACATGTTTGACACAAAAAAGATCCTCTTAACCCTATCAAAACCAAAGCCACACAATTCCTCCTCCTGTGGGTCAATGGAGCCTGAGACACCATTGGGATGTGTCCTATGACCGTGTTGAGCATTTTATCCAGCACTGCGATATCTATAGTTACATTAGACCGTAATACATTGTTTCATTTGACACATGCCTATTTGGAATAAATAAATAATAATACATTTCCAATTATTTTTATTTTATAAATACATTCCATTTACAAATGAAAAGTGCATCCCCTAAACAATACACCTCATTTCCCCAACAAAACAAGCTGCCACACACTTACACTGACAAAATAAATAAAAAATAAAGACATTTAACACAACTGAAACACATGATCACCTACTAGGGCTCAGTCCTAAAAAATGATAAATTGTAGACTACAGGTTATGGGAAAATAGTGGTTGCAATGATACAATTAGAGATGAGCGAACTTAGAGTAAATTCGATTCGTCACGGACTTCTCGGCTCGGCAGTTGATGAGTTTTCCTGCATAAATTAGTTCAGCTTTCAGGTGCTCCCGTGGGCTGGAAAAGGTGGATACAGTCCTAGGAGACTCTTTCCTAGGAATGTATCCACCTTTTCCAGCCCACGGGAGCACCTGAAAGCTGAACTAATTTATGTAGGCTAAATCATCAACTGCCGAGCCGAGAAGTTCGTGACGAATCAAATTTACTGTAAGTTCGCCCATCTCTAGATACAATGCCTATTCAACCCATTAGGACAGTGTTTTCCAACCAGGGTGCCTCCAGCTGTGGCCAAACTACAACTCCCAGCATTCAGCTGTCCGGGCATGCTGGGAGTTGTAGTTTGGCCACAGCTGGAGGCACCCTGGTTGGAAAACACTGCTGCATTAGGATAATATGCTCTAGATTTCCAACGCGTTTCATGCATGGAAGAAATGACTTCTCACTTATTTCCACAAAAGTTCTGCACTTCAGTTTACATTGTGAACTATAGTGCTTTATTTTCTGCTATGTATGTTGGAGTTTTATATGTGCTTTAAAATTGTTAAAGGGGTACTCCTATGGAAAACTTTTTATTTATTTATTTTTTATTTTATCAACTGGGGCCAGAAAGTTAAACATATCTGTATATTACTACTATTTAAAAATCTTAATCCTTCCAGTACTTATTAGCTGCTGCATGCGCCACATGAAGTGCTTTTCTTTTTGAATTTCCTTTCTGTCTGACCACAGTGCTCTATGCTGACACCTCTGTCCATGTCAGGAACTGTCCAGAACAGGAGAGGTTTGCTATGAGGATTTGCTCTTACTCTGGACAGTTCCTGACATGGACAGAGGTGTCAGCAGAGAGCACTGTGGTCAGATCGAAAAGAAATTCAAAAAGAAAAGAACTTCCATGGAACATACAGCAGCTGGTGCCAGAAAGTTAAACAGATTTGTAAATTACTTCTATTAAAAAAAATTATTAACCCTTCCAGTACTTATCAGCTGCTGTATACTTTACAGGAAGTTATTTTCTTTTTCAATTTCTTTTCTGTCTGACCACAGTGCTCTCTGCATTTTAGCAACTGTCCAGAGTAAGAGCAAATCCCCGTAGCAAACCTATCCTGCTCTGGACAGTTCCTGACAAGGACAGAGGTGTCAGCAGAGAGCACTGTGGTCAGACAGAAAGGACATTCAAAAAGAAAAGAACTTCCTCTGGAACATACAGTAGCTGATAAGTACTGGAAGGATTAAGATTGTTAAATAGAAGTAATTTACAAATCTGTAAATTTGATTTTAAAAAAAAAAGTTTTTTCAGCGGAGTACCCCTTTAAGTGACCATTTTTCATGTTCCTATGGAAAAAGTCACACTACTCTTTTGGACAGTTGGACAAAGCAGGTCACTGTGGGACCGGTTTCCTATCGGAGTAGGGATGGAATTATTAGCAGGATCTAGTCAGAAATCTGGCATCTATGTCCTGCCTTAGGCCGTGTTCACACCTTCATTATTCCAAATCTTAGCAGAATCTCATGACACACCCCATATGTGAATGAAGGTATTTAATATTCGGGGGGGGGGGGGGGGAATTATTGCAAAATAATGAAGAAGCCGTAGAACTAAGAAAATAAATAAATAAAATTTTAAAAAAATGTAAAAAAAAAATTATTGAAAATCTAGTAGAAAATCTCTAGTTTTGTCCGAAAGAATTTTAGGGCTCATTCACATTTCGGAATCTCTGCCCACCTGTAGAGGGCGCCGGCAGAAGAAGCAAGGACTGCTAGATGCAATGCATTTCTGAGCACATTCCCAAATTTTTTTTTTTTTTTTTTTTTTTAACATGTTCATTCTATTGGCAATGTCTGGGGTCCAGAATTTCTGCGGCGGAATGTTTTTTTGCGGAAATTCCGTAGTGTGAATAGTGCGGCAGAATCAATAGGAGGCTGCTGCGTCAGATTTTCCACAGCGGAACTCTGGAATTAAATTGCGCTTGCAAATTATGTAGTGTGAATGAGCCCTAATGTGGCCAATCCACTGCGAACAAGGGTCTAGGGCAGGCAGAGAAGTGAAGGTATCCCGCTGATCACAGGGCAGTGTTTCCCAACCAATGTGCCTCCAGCTGTTGCAAAACTACAACTCCCAGCAGACCCGGACAGCCGAAGGCTGTCCGGGCCTGCTGGGAGTTGTAGTTTTACAACCGCTGGAGGCACACTGGTTGGGAAACACTGTCATAGGGTAATGATAGGAAGTCAAGAAGTGGAGGAATTTCCCCAGAGTGCACTAGACGCATAGCTGATAAGCACAGTTCACACTTTGCATTACCGCACATAAGGACCCAAGTCCTGGAGAGGGTTATCAGTATGAAGGGGGTGAAGCATGCCCCAGATGTTACATCCCCATAAACCGGCTGTAATCTGCTACATGGACTTCTGTACAGAAATAACGGAGCGGTACCGCTTTATGGGGCGCTTCTATTCCTACACTACCACGTAGTAATATGACAGACCCCAAGAGAGTGAGGGGTATGCTCCTATACAGCCCGCAGGGTCCCCGGAGACCTTCCCTGGAATCACACTCACCTGCGGAAGACGTTCAGGAGGAAGTTCTGGTCCGGGCCCCGGTACTGGTAAGCCATGTCTCCGCTCCGTGTGCGCTCCTGTCAGGCTCTTCCTCCTCCTGTACGAGCAGACTGTGTCACCCCGACCCGGAAGGTGTCACCGCCGCCCACGCCCGCTCCCCGCCTCCCTCACTAGGACGCCGTTTCCCCGGCTGTCACTGCCGCACACGGCCCGTCCGGAGGGTGAGTACAAGCTGCGGGGAGTGAGAGCGGACGGGCTGCCCACATAACCAGCGTTCTGAGGTCCTAAGGGGCACGAGTCTGATTCTTTGTGAAGGACACGTTTACTCTGCCTTATATCAGGGTGCAGTCACACCACGTTTTTGCAATACAGTTCCCGAATCAGTTTTTTGATGAAAAACGGATTCCTCAAAACCTGACTAAACTGTATCAAAACGTGTGTACAAATTTCAACCCGTATACGTTAAAAACCGTAAACGGTTTGAAGAATTATGTCCGGTTGCATCCGTTTTTTAAGAAAAAACTTATACATTTTTAACTTTTCACTCCATTTTGAATAAAGTTTCACTTGTTTGATTGAAATTCCAAGAAAAAAAACTGCAAAGTCAAAAAACATGGTGAAAACCGGTTGGAACCGTATGCACATACGGTTCTGTATGCTTCCCATTGACTCCCATGTTTAAAAAAAAACGTACACGGTTTAATACAGTTTTTCACCTGGACAAAAAAACGTGGTAGACTACTGTTTTGGGTACGGGGAAAAAAACTGACAAAATTGTATAGGATGCAAAACGGACACAACCTGATGCATCTTTTCACATTGAAAACGTATACGGGTACTGTATTGCAAAAATGTGGTGTAAATGCACCCTTAAAAGGTTTATCCAGGAATAAAAACCCTGCGCTAATTTCTCCGGTTGTGCGTGGTATTACATCTTGGCTCCATTCACTTCAATGGAATGAGCTGCAATACCGCACCCAACCTGAGGACTAGTGCGGTCAGCTAGGGGTGCATTCACACCACGTTTTTGCAATACAGTTCCCGTATACGTTTTCAATTTAAAAACCGTATGGAACCATATTGAAAACTGTCAAACAATGCATCCATTTTGCATCTTGTACATTTTATTTTATTTTTTTTCCCGTACCCAAAACCGTAGCCTACCACGGTTTTTTGTCCGGGTGAAAAACCATATTGAAACCGTATAATTTTTAAAAAATTTTTAAATTTTAACGTGGGAGTCAATGGGAACCGTACAGAACTGTATGTGCGTACGGTTCCATCCGGTTTGCACCATATGGTTTTTGACTTTGCACAGTTTTTTTCTTGGAATTTCAATCAAACAAGTGAAACTTTATTCATAATAGTGTAAAATGTTTAAAACGTATACATTTTTTTTCCTTTAAAAAATGGATGCAACCGGACATTATTTTTTAAACCGTATACGGGTTAACATTTTTACACACATTTTGATACCGTTTAGTCCGGTTTTGAGGAATCAGTTTTTCATCAAAAACCTGATACGAGAACTGTATTGCAAAAACATGGTGTGAATGCACCCACACCTAGACAACCTCTTTGAGGGTTCAAACACACTATGTGGGGAGAATTATCAAAACCCATGCAAAATAAAAGTGGTGCAGTTGCTTATATAAACCAATCATATTGCTTCTTTCAGTTTTCAGAGGCAATAATAAAAATCCAAAAAGCTATCTGGTTGCTATGGGCAACTGCTCCACTCTTCCTCTACATAGATTTTGATAAAATCTTCCCCTATGTTCCTGCCCCCATTAACCACTGAAGGACGCAGGGCGTACAGGTACGCCCTTGTGTCCTGGTACTTAATGCACCAGTTCATACCTGTACGCCCTTGTGTCCTGGTACTTAATGCACCAGGTCATACATGTACGCCCTGACATGTTAAAGGGGTACTTCGCCCCTAGACATCTTATCCCCTATCCAAAGGATAGGGGATAAGATGTCAAATCGCCAGGGTCCTGCTGCTGCGGACCCCCGGGATCTCGGCTGTGGCACTCACTATCATTACTGCACAGTGCAAACACAGGGGCCGGAGCATCGTGACGTCACGGCCCACTCCCTATGGGAGAGGGCGGGCCGTTACGTCACGAGGGGGCAGAGCCGTGACGTAACGATGCTCCGCCCCCTGTATTGCCCGTCATTACGCACAGAGCGAGTCTGCACTGTGCAGTAATGATGGCATGGTAACGCAGCCGGTATCTCGGAGGTCCCCAGCAGCGGGACCCCGGTAATCTGACATCTTATCCCCTATCCTTTGGATAGGGGATAAAATGTCTAGTGGCGGAGTACCCCTTTAAGTAGCTTTGAAGAGACTGCAGGAGCTGCGCTCGCTTCAGAGCAGTGAGTGTTGGCTACCATCTGTAGCCACACTCACTGTTATATTGTGCAGTGGCGGTCCCACCACTGCCTGGCATTTATCCCTTTAGACGGCGTGATCAATGCCAATCACGGCGTCTGAAGTGAAACTAAACATCCCGGTAGTTCTGAGGAGCTCACTGAACACGCCGCGGGGGTTCCGCGAGTAAAAATGGGGACAAGGGTCCTCTTACCTGCCACCGATTGCCAATTCACTGATGTAGCCTGGCTTATTAGCCAGGCTTGTTCAGTGGATCGCCGATCTCACTGCGAAATTCTATGCCGTAGGCATGGCATTATACAGTGAATGCTATCTAATGATTGCTTATAAAAGTCCCCTATGGTGACTTAAAAAGAGTAAAAAAAAAAATAAAGAAAAGTCTCTAAATTTATTAAATTAAATGACCCTTATCTTCCCATTTGTTTGCATGTTGCATGATGCGAGGTTCCATGTATCTATGACTGCTGCTGAGGAAAAAACTGAGATAGTTTTGAAACGCGTCCAGCATCCCGTTTAATGAACATTGCGACCACCTCTATTAAGAGTTATTGAGCCCCAGTCAGTCACTCACCACACTGACCAGACGAGAGGCATTTATCCGCCACCTAGTCTGCCACATGCGCGCCTCGCTGCCACGAGGACGCCGCTATTGTGTCCATCCAGGTGATAGAAGCGCTGTAGGACCACGGCCGAGATCCCACCATAACGCAACGCTGAAAGACCGCTGCCGAGAGCACACCGTTACCCGACATTGCTACCATTGGAGACGGCCGACTCTCCGCCAGGGCCCTCCCATGTTTGAGAGCGTGTGATACATCGCTGACATCGAGGAGAGATCGCGGCTTCCCTGCGACAACCATTACAGCAGCCCCGGAGCAGTGAGATCTAAAAGTATCTTCCTACACTAAGCGCTACTATCCTATTTGCTACATTGCTACAGTGTATATGCCTATGAACTAGTGATTTGCCAGCAGTTCATTGCTATATCTATACTAAATGACTGTTGATTCAGTGGAGACCATCAGACATTAAGTTCCGTTATTCCAATTAAGGACTTATATACGATTGCTATTGGTTACCCTAGCTACAAACTAAATTACGCTGAAGAAGTGTGTCTGCATGAGGATTCCCACTTGCTGCTAATAACTATGTGGACAATATTTTATTATAGGCTAAATTGCAATACTTTGGTGGCAATTTTACATTTATTATTGCTTTCATGTAATTTTATGAGATGGTCATATTTTATATTTGAGCGAACATTAATTTTTATCTTGATACTAATATTTTAGTGAACACCGTGATTCCACAAGGGCCCTGTGGGTCACGGTTACCACTGTATACCATTATTTTATAGTATTATGATATTGCCGATTATTAATAAATTATTATAATTATTTTCACTTACATTTGGTGTCCACCATCATTGACCTTTGAGCCCCAATTCCTGTGTTTTTTTCTTAGATTTGTAAATTACTTCTATTGAAAAATCTTTACCCTTCAAGTACTTATTAGCAGCTGAATACTACAGAAGAAATTATTTTCTTTTTGAATTTCATTTTTGTCTTGTTTTTTGTCTTGCTGACAACTGATCAGTAAGAGGTTGTCCTATGTGCTTTGGTGAGAGTAAGAGGTTGTCCTATGTGCTTTGGTCAGAGTAAGAGGTTGTCCTATGTACTTTGGTGAGAGTAAGAGGTTGTCCCATGTGCTTTGGTCAGAGTAAGAGGTTGTCCTATGTGCTTTGGTCAGAGTAAGAGGTTGTCCTATGTGCTTTGGTGAGAGTAAGAGGTTGTCCCATGTGCTTTGGTCAGAGTAAGAGGTTGTCCTATGTGCTTTGGTCAGAGTAAGAGGTTGTCCTGTGTGCTTTGGTGACAGTAAGAGGTTGTCCTATGTGCTTTGGTGACAGTAAGAGGTTGTCCTATGTGCTTTGGTGACAGTAAGAGGTTGTCCTATGTGCTTTGGTGAGAGAAGAGGTTGTCCTATGTGCTTTGGTGAGAGTAAGAGGTTGTCCTATGTGCTTTGGTGAGAGTAAGAGGTTGTCCTATGTGCTTTGGTCAGAGTAAGAGGTTGTCCTATGTGCTTTGGTGACAGTAAGAGGTTGTCCTATGTGCTTTGGTGACAGTAAGAGGTTGTCCTATGTGCTTTTGTCAGAGTAAGAGGTTGTCCTATGTGCTTTGGTCAGAGTCAGAGGTTGTCCTATGTGCTTTTGTCAGAGTAAGAGGTTGTCCTATGTGCTTTGGTCAGAGTAAGAGGTTGTCCTGTGTGCTTTGGTCAGAGTAAGAGGTTGTCCTGTGTGCTTTGGTGACAGTAAGAGGTTGTCCTGTGTGCTTTGGTGACAGTAAGAGGTTGTCCTATGTGCTTTGGTGACAGTAAGAGGTTGTCCTATGTGCTTTGGTGACAGTAAGAGGTTGTCCTATGTGCTTTGGTGAGAGAAGAGGTTGTCCTATGTGCTTTGGTGAGAGTAAGAGGTTGTCCTATGTGCTTTGGTGACAGTAAGAGGTTGTCCTATGTGCTTTGGTGACAGTAAGAGGTTGTCCTATGTGCTTTTGTCAGAGTAAGAGGTTGTCCTATGTGCTTTGGTTAGAGTAAGAGGTTGTCCTATGTGCTTTGGTCAGAGTAAGAGGTTGTCCTATGTGCTTTGGTCAGAGTAAGAGGTTGTCCTGTGTGCTTTGGTCAGAGTAAGAGGTTGTCCTGTGTGCTTTGGTCAGAGTAAGAGGTTGTCCTGTGTGCTTTGGTCAGAGTAAGAGGTTGTCCTGTGTGCTTTGGTCAGAGTCAGAGGTTGTCCTATGTGCTTTTGTCAGAGTAAGAGGTTGTCCTATGTGCTTTGGTCAGAGTAAGAGGTTGTCCTGTGTGCTTTGGTCAGAGTAAGAGGTTGTCCTGTGTGCTTTGGTGACAGTAAGAGGTTGTCCTGTGTGCTTTGGTGACAGTAAGAGGTTGTCCTATGTGCTTTGGTGACAGTAAGAGGTTGTCCTATGTGCTTTGGTGACAGTAAGAGGTTGTCCTATGTGCTTTGGTGAGAGAAGAGGTTGTCCTATGTGCTTTGGTGAGAGTAAGAGGTTGTCCTATGTGCTTTGGTGACAGTAAGAGGTTGTCCTATGTGCTTTGGTGACAGTAAGAGGTTGTCCTATGTGCTTTTGTCAGAGTAAGAGGTTGTCCTATGTGCTTTGGTTAGAGTAAGAGGTTGTCCTATGTGCTTTGGTCAGAGTAAGAGGTTGTCCTATGTGCTTTGGTCAGAGTAAGAGGTTGTCCTGTGTGCTTTGGTCAGAGTAAGAGGTTGTCCTGTGTGCTTTGGTCAGAGTAAGAGGTTGTCCTGTGTGCTTTGGTCAGAGTAAGAGGTTGTCCTGTGTGCTTTGGTCAGAGTAAGAGGTTGTCCTGTGTGCTTTGGTGACAGTAAGAGGTTGTCCTATGTGCTTTGGTGAGAGAAGAGGTTGTCCTATGTGCTTTGGTGAGAGTAAGAGGTTGTCCTATGTGCTTTGGTGAGAGTAAGAGGTTGTCCTATGTGCTTTGGTCAGAGTAAGAGGTTGTCCTATGTGCTTTGGTGACAGTAAGAGGTTGTCCTATGTGCTTTGGTGACAGTAAGAGGTTGTCCTATGTGCTTTTGTCAGAGTAAGAGGTTGTCCTATGTGCTTTGGTCAGAGTAAGAGGTTGTCCTATGTGCTTTGGTCAGAGTAAGAGGTTGTCCTATGTGCTTTGGTCAGAGTAAGAGGTTGTCCTGTGTGCTTTGGTCAGAGTAAGAGGTTGTCCTGTGTGCTTTGGTCAGAGTAAGAGGTTGTCCTGTGTGCTTTGGTCAGAGTAAGAGGTTGTCCTGTGTGCTTTGGTGACAGTAAGAGGTTGTCCTGTGTGCTTTGGTCAGAGTAAGAGGTTGTCCTGTGTGCTTTGGTCAGAGTAAGAGGTTGTCCTGTGTGCTTTGGTGACAGTAAGAGGTTGTCCTATGTGCTTTGGTGAGAGAAGAGGTTGTCCTATGTGCTTTGGTGAGAGTAAGAGGTTGTCCTATGTGCTTTGGTGAGAGTAAGAGGTTGTCCTATGTGCTTTGGTGAGAGTAAGAGGTTGTCCTATGTGCTTTGGTGAGAGTAAGAGGTTGTCCTATGTGCTTTGGTCAGAGTAAGAGGTTGTCCTATGTGCTTTGGTGACAGTAAGAGGTTGTCCTATGTGCTTTGGTGACAGTAAGAGGTTGTCCTGTGTGCTTTGGTCAGAGTAAGAGGTTGTCCTATGTGCTTTGGTCAGAGTAAGAGGTTGTCCTATGTGCTTTGGTCAGAGTAAGAGGTTGTCCTGTGTGCTTTGGTGACAGTAAGAGGTTGTCCTATGTGCTTTGGTGACAGTAAGAGGTTGTCCTATGTGCTTTGGTGACAGTAAGAGGTTGTCCTATGTGCTTTTGTCAGAGTAAGAGGTTGTCCTATGTGCTTTGGTCAGAGTAAGAGGTTGTCCTATGTGCTTTGGTCAGAGTAAGAGGTTGTCCTATGTGCTTTGGTCAGAGTAAGAGGTTGTCCTGTGTGCTTTGGTCAGAGTAAGAGGTTGTCCTGTGTGCTTTGGTCAGAGTAAGAGGTTGTCCTGTGTGCTTTGGTCAGAGTAAGAGGTTGTCCTGTGTGCTTTGGTGACAGTAAGAGGTTGTCCTATGTGCTTTGGTGAGAGTAAGAGGTTGTCCTATGTGCTTTGGTGAGAGTAAGAGGTTGTCCTATGTGCTTTGGTGAGAGTAAGAGGTTGTCCTATGTGCTTTGGTGAGAGTAAGAGGTTGTCCTATGTGCTTTGGTCAGAGTAAGAGGTTGTCCTGTGTGCTTTGGTCAGAGTAAGAGGTTGTCCTGTGTGCTTTGGTCAGAGTAAGAGGTTGTCCTGTGTGCTTTGGTCAGAGTAAGAGGTTGTCCTGTGTGCTTTGGTCAGAGTAAGAGGTTGTCCTGTGTGCTTTGGTCAGAGTAAGAGTTGTCCTGTGTGCTTTGGTCAGAGTAAGAGGTTGTCCTATGTGCTTTGGTCAGAGTAAGAGGTTGTCCTATGTGCTTTGGTCAGAGTAAGAGGTTGTCCTGTGTGCTTTGGTCAGAGTAAGAGGTTGTCCTGTGTGCTTTGGTCAGAGTAAGAGGTTGTCCTATGTGCTTTGGTCAGAGTAAGAGTTTTCCTATGTGCTTTGGTCAGAGTAAGAGGTTGTCCTGTGTGCTTTGGTCAGAGTAAGAGGTTGTCCTATGTGCTTTGGTCAGAGTAAGAGGTTGTCCTATGTGCTTTGGTCAGAGTAAGAGGTTGTCCTATGTGCTTTGGTCAGAGTAAGAGGTTGTCCTGTGTGCTTTGGTCAGAGTAAGAGGTTGTCCTGTGTGCTTTGGTCAGAGTAAGAGGTTGTCCTGTGTGCTTTGGTCAGAGTAAGAGGTTGTCCTATGTGCTTTGGTCAGAGTAAGAGGTTGTCCTGTGTGCTTTGGTCAGAGTAAGAGGTTGTCCTGTGTGCTTTGGTGAGAGTAAGAGGTTGTCCTGTGTGCTTTGGTGAGAGTAAGAGGTTGTCCTGTGTGCTTTGGTCAGAGTAAGAGTTGTCCTATGTGCTTTGGTCAGAGCAAGAGGTTGTCCTATGTGCTTTGGTCAGAGTAAGAGTTGTCCTATGTGCTTTGGTCAGAGTAAGAGGTTGTCCTATGTGCTTTGGTCAGAGTAAGAGTTGTCCTATGTGCTTTGGTCAGAGCAAGAGGTTGTCCTATGTGCTTTGGTCAGAGTAAGAGTTGTCCTATGTGCTTTGGTCAGAGTAAGAGGTTGTCCTGAGTGCTTTGGTCAGAGTAAGAGGTTGTCCTGAGTGCTTTGGTCAGAGTAAGAGGTTGTCCTGAGTGCTTTGGTCAGAGTAAGAGGTTGTCCTGTGTGCTTTGGTCAGAGTAAGAGGTTGTCCTGTGTGCTTTGGTCAGAGTAAGAGGTTGTCCTGTGTGCTTTGGTCAGAGTAAGAGGTTGTCCTGTGTGCTTTGGTCAGAGTAAGAGGTTGTCCTGTGTGCTTTGGTCAGAGTAAGAGGTTGTCCTGTGTGCTTTGGTCAGAGTAAGAGGTTGTCCTGTGTGCTTTGGTCAGAGTAAGAGGTTGTCCTGTGTGCTTTGGTCAGAGTAAGAGGTTGTCCTGTGTGCTTTGGTCAGAGTAAGAGGTTGTCCTGTGTGCTTTGGTCAGAGTAAGAGGTTGTCCTGTGTGCTTTGGTCAGAGTAAGAGGTTGTCCTGTGTGCTTTGGTCAGAGTAAGAGGTTGTCCTGTGTGCTTTGGTCAGAGTAAGAGGTTGTCCTGTGTGCTTTGGTCAGAGTAAGAGGTTGTCCTGTGTGCTTTGGTCAGAGTAAGAGGTTGTCCTGTGTGCTTTGGTCAGAGTAAGAGGTTGTCCTGTGTGCTTTGGTCAGAGTAAGAGGTTGTCCTGTGTGCTTTGGTCAGAGTAAGAGGTTGTCCTGTGTGCTTTGGTCAGAGTAAGAGGTTGTCCTGTGTGCTTTGGTCAGAGTAAGAGGTTGTCCTGTGTGCTTTGGTCAGAGTAAGAGGTTGTCCTGTGTGCTTTGGTCAGAGTAAGAGGTTGTCCTGTGTGCTTTGGTCAGAGTAAGAGGTTGTCCTGTGTGCTTTGGTCAGAGTAAGAGGTTGTCCTGTGTGCTTTGGTCAGAGTAAGAGGTTGTCCTGTGTGCTTTGGTCAGAGTAAGAGGTTGTCCTGTGTGCTTTGGTCAGAGTAAGAGGTTGTCCTGTGTGCTTTGGTCAGAGTAAGAGGTTGTCCTGTGTGCTTTGGTCAGAGTAAGAGGTTGTCCTGTGTGCTTTGGTCAGAGTAAGAGGTTGTCCTGTGTGCTTTGGTCAGAGTAAGAGGTTGTCCTGTGTGCTTTGGTCAGAGTAAGAGGTTGTCCTGTGTGCTTTGGTCAGAGTAAGAGGTTGTCCTGTGTGCTTTGGTCAGAGTAAGAGGTTGTCCTGTGTGCTTTGGTCAGAGTAAGAGGTTGTCCTGTGTGCTTTGGTCAGAGTAAGAGGTTGTCCTGTGTGCTTTGGTCAGAGTAAGAGGTTGTCCTGTGTGCTTTGGTCAGAGTAAGAGGTTGTCCTGTGTGCTTTGGTCAGAGTAAGAGGTTGTCCTGTGTGCTTTGGTCAGAGTAAGAGGTTGTCCTGTGTGCTTTGGTCAGAGTAAGAGGTTGTCCTGTGTGCTTTGGTCAGAGTAAGAGGTTGTCCTGTGTGCTTTGGTCAGAGTAAGAGGTTGTCCTGTGTGCTTTGGTCAGAGTAAGAGGTTGTCCTGTGTGCTTTGGTCAGAGTAAGAGGTTGTCCTGTGTGCTTTGGTCAGAGTAAGAGGTTGTCCTGTGTGCTTTGGTCAGAGTAAGAGGTTGTCCTGTGTGCTTTGGTCAGAGTAAGAGGTTGTCCTATGTGCTTTGGTCAGAGTAAGAGGTTGTCCTATGTGCTTTGGTCAGAGTAAGAGGTTGTCCTATGTGCTTTGGTCAGAGTAAGAGGTTGTCCTATGTGCTTTGGTGACAGTAAGAGGTTGTCCTGTGTGCTTTGGTCAGAGTAAGAGGTTGTCCTGTGTGCTTTGGTCAGAGTAAGAGGTTGTCCTGTGTGCTTTGGTCAGAGTAAGAGGTTGTCCTGTGTGCTTTGGTCAGAGTAAGAGGTTGTCCTGTGTGCTTTGGTCAGAGTAAGAGGTTGTCCTGTGTGCTTTGGTCAGAGTAAGAGGTTGTCCTGTGTGCTTTGGTCAGAGTAAGAGTTGTCCTGTGTGCTTTGGTCAGAGTAAGAGGTTGTCCTGTGTGCTTTGGTCAGAGTAAGAGGTTGTCCTGTGTGCTTTGGTCAGAGTAAGAGGTTGTCCTGTGTGCTTTGGTCAGAGTAAGAGGTTGTCCTGTGTGCTTTGGTCAGAGTAAGAGGTTGTCCTATGTGCTTTGGTCAGAGTAAGAGTTTTCCTATGTGCTTTGGTGAGAGTAAGAGGTTGTCCTGTGTGCTTTGGTGAGAGTAAGAGGTTGTCCTATGTGCTTTGGTCAGAGTAAGAGGTTGTCCTATGTGCTTTGGTCAGAGTAAGAGGTTGTCCTATGTGCTTTGGTCAGAGTAAGAGGTTGTCCTATGTGCTTTGGTCAGAGTAAGAGGTTGTCCTGTGTGCTTTGGTCAGAGTAAGAGGTTGTCCTGTGTGCTTTGGTCAGAGTAAGAGGTTGTCCTGTGTGCTTTGGTCAGAGTAAGAGGTTGTCCTGTGTGCTTTGGTGAGAGTAAGAGGTTGTCCTGTGTGCTTTGGTGAGAGTAAGAGGTTGTCCTGTGTGCTTTGGTCAGAGTAAGAGTTGTCCTATGTGCTTTGGTCAGAGCAAGAGGTTGTCCTATGTGCTTTGGTCAGAGTAAGAGTTGTCCTATGTGCTTTGGTCAGAGTAAGAGGTTGTCCTGTGTGCTTTGGTCAGAGTAAGAGTTGTCCTATGTGCTTTGGTCAGAGTAAGAGGTTGTCCTGAGTGCTTTGGTCAGAGTAAGAGGTTGTCCTATGTGCTTTGGTCAGAGTAAGAGGTTGTCCTGTGTGCTTTGGTCAGAGTAAGAGGTTGTCCTGTGTGCTTTGGTCAGAGTAAGAGGTTGTCCTATGTGCTTTGGTCAGAGTAAGAGTTGTCCTATGTGCTTTGGTCAGAGCAAGAGGTTGTCCTATGTGCTTTGGTCAGAGTAAGAGTTGTCCTATGTGCTTTGGTCAGAGTAAGAGGTTGTCCTGAGTGCTTTGGTCAGAGTAAGAGGTTGTCCTATGTGCTTTGGTCAGAGTAAGAGGTTGTCCTGTGTGCTTTGGTCAGAGTAAGAGGTTGTCCTGTGTGCTTTGGTCAGAGTAAGAGGTTGTCCTGTGTGCTTTGGTCAGAGTAAGAGGTTGTCCTATGTGCTTTGGTCAGAGTAAGAGGTTGTCCTATGTGCTTTGGTCAGAGTAAGTTCAAACTTGCCAATTGAAATTGAAATTCCTGTGACTCAAAAGCAGTTGCATACATCTGAATAGAGTTGTTCCTACAGCATGTGCCATGGATTTCTGCAAGTCCCTTGCTAAAAATGTGATCACTAAGACCCTTGTTTTACTATCCATTCATTAGTGATTAAAACGTTTTAATCATAAATCATTGGAAGGGAAAACGCGGATTCTAGAGATCATAGTGATCAATTGTGAATATATTGCATAGATTAACCCTCCACCCATAGGTACACTATTGTGAAGAAGATAGGGGGCAATTTATCAAATCCTGTCCAGAGGAAAAGTTGCTGAGTTGCCCATAGCAACCAATCAGACCACTTCTTTCATTTTTGAAAAGGCCTGTGAAAAATGAAAGAAGCGATCTGATTGGTTGTTATGGGCAACTCAGCAACTTTTCCTCTGGACAGGTTTTGATAAATCTCCCCCATAGTGATTCGGATCCACACTTTGGGCCTCATGGATGTCAACTTTGCTGCAAAACAAATGCAACCATGTAGTAGATGAATTAGTCTGCCTCTCTATTGCTGTGGATGTAGTGGGATTGTCTATACAGCACTTCATTTGTCAATAGATGCTTATTTTGCAGCAATCTTATATGGTCATTTCATAAATAATATACTATTTTTTTTCTTCTTCTAGAAACAGGAGTTGGCGATCGAAAGCAACATCATCTGTAAGAATGGTCAACTCAGTAGCTGCCTCATACAGTACTATCTATAGGAATGCTTGTCCTGCACAGTTTATACCCTAAGCTTTACATCCTCTCTACCTGGTGTGGACTCCTGTTTCAACATGGCCGATAAAAATACAGCAATGAAAAGGAAAGCAGTTTTCCAGAAAAAACTACAGAGCTATTTAGCAGCACTTCCCTTTATGTTTTCCATTGCATTTCTTGCAAGACTGGCTCTCATATTCTATGGTGTTTACCAGGACACCACAATGTTGGTGAAGTACACTGATATTGATTACCATGTCTTCACGGATGCTGCTCGATATATCACTCAGGTAATATGCTGCAACCAAGATCAATAGAAAATGTCTGCCTCACAAAAACGTAGAAGCCTATGAGCACTTGCTGCTAGATCTTCCTGACCATAGAGATTGTCGGCACTTGCAATTACAGGCTGTCAATGGTAACAGGGATACTGCTGGGAACAGAGTCATCTTTGTTCCCAGCAGTTGCAGCAGGGTGGTACGAAAACATTTTCTCTACTGGCCTTAAAAATGTGGTTTCATTTTAAATATACAGCCTCTACAGTGTGCTTGTATGAGCTTTATTTCCTTTTTATATTTATATATTGCCTATATGATTCACCATAAAACGTTTATAAAATCCTGCATCTTTTGTTAGCTTAACCCTTCATAATGGTGACAAAATGTTTTTTTGGTTTTCTCACTGTTATTTTAAGATTACATTCAAAAGGCAGCACCATGTACATACAGTAGTACTGATACTAAGACCCCACTTCCTGTGTTCCGTCTTGGTGTCTCTGTTGCTAGAGACGTACTGTTCCTAACAATAGATTGCAAGCAGTAGATTGCAGAAACCATGAACCAGATTTATCAATCTTCCTGAAAAAAAAAATTACGCTTTTTTCTAGGGTAAGGAATTACTCTATTTAAATTAAGTTATATACAACTGTGTTAGGAATCTCATAGCCTATCACATGGTGTTAAGTTGTTTGGAACGACAATGACCATTTGTCGATAATCTACAATGTTCATGGATTGGGCTTGTGCCAGCAAATCCCACAGATCCTCCATCAGATTAAGATCTGGAAAATTTGGAGGCCTTGTCAACACTGAACTTTTTACATCATGTTCCTTAAACCATTCCTGAATAATTTTTTCACTGTGTCAGGGAATATCATAGCCATGGAGTGTTGTGTCTGGTCTGTACAGTGTTTAGGTAGGTGGCATATGTTAAAGTAACATCCATATGAGCCCAAGGTATCTCGGCAGAACATTGCCCAGAACATTGCATGGCATCTGCTGGCTTGCTTTCTCATGATGGATTTTGGTCTTCTCCTTGTAAGAGACACATGTGCATTTAGCCATACACAAGATGTAAAATATGTAAAATGACATTCATCCTAACATGTCACCACCTTCCTTTGCTCTGTTGCCCAATTGTGATGTTTATGTGCCAATTAAGGCACTTTTGGTGGGGTACATAGGTCAGTAGGAGCAATCTGATCGGTCTATGGCTACCCAGCAATTTCTGCTACAGTAGTTTTCTGTGGGATGGGAGTACACAAGCAGGGCTTTACTCCTCGCATGCATCTGTGAGCCTTTGGCATCTATCATGCTGTGGCTTGTTCACCAAACCCCATAGGACCTGCCATTTGGAGATGCTCTAATCCAGTCATCTAGCCATTAAAGTATGGCCTTTGTCATAGTCGCCCAGATCCTTACACTTGTCCATTATACCTGTTTACAGCCCATTAACTTTAAGAACTGACTGTTTATTTGCTGCCTAATATATCCTGCCCCAGGTTCCATTGTAACAAGATAATATTCAATGGTTTTAATGTTATGGTTGATCAATGTGTGTATCAATCTACTTGACTTCTCCTCTATTATATGTAGCCTGCAGGTCAGACAGCATGTACCCCCTTTTAGTTTGTTTTTCCCTTTCTTTAAGTAGAATAATGTATTGGTCATTAATACAGTTGCCTTTCTTATTTCAGGGATCGTCTCCTTATGAGAGATCAACCTATCGTTACACACCATTACTCGCCTGGATGTTAACCCCAAACATCTATCTGACAGAAGTTTATGGAAAGTTATTGTTTGTGTGCTGTGATCTAATAGCAGCATTCCTAATCCACAGACTCCTCATCTTCCAAGGCCTGGACAGTAGCTCTGCTTGCAAGTATAGTGCTTTCTGGCTCTTCAACCCATTGCCTATGGCTGTGTCCAGCAGGGGGAATGCAGAATCGGTCATAGCTGTTTTTGTCTTATCAGCTCTGTATTACGTGAAGAAGCGTCACCTTGTAAAGGCTGCACTCCTCTATGGTCTCTCAGTGCACATGAAGATCTATCCTGTGACTTATCTATTGCCCATTGCATTGTCTCTACAAACACCAAAAAAGGCAAACAAGCCACATATAGCAAGTGGATCTGTACTTAAACTCTTCAGAACTTTATGGGGGCTCTTCCTGAGACTCCTCAACTGGGACACTCTAACCTTTGGAATTGTATGCAGTTTTACCTTTGGTACACTAAGTTTGGTCTTCTACTTTAGGTAAGGGTTTATGTCTGCATTTTTAGGTTTCATTTGTTTTTATTTATTTATTTTTGTCAATTCAGTTTTCGAAAACGTTCTTATTTCTAGGGAATTCGTCAGCTCTGCATCATGTTTACAGAGTAAGTGTCAAAGAGCCTCCTTCCCCCCTGCTCAGTGCTAGAAGATGAGACGTGTACATCAATCAATTCAGCAAAGGGTGGGGGAGGGAGGAGGCTCAGCACAGCCTGTTTGACAGTTCTGCTCTAAGCACAATCCAGAGCTGAATGATTCCCTTTAAGTGAAGGTTCACTTCAAAGGGGTTGGCCACTTTAATTATTAAATATTCTTTATATCCCAAAATTATATATTATAATTGTTTTTGGCAGTGTGAACGATGATCCTGCCCGTAAAATGGATGAACATGGAGGAGCTCTTCCATGCTTGACCATATCATTTTAGGATAAAGTTGCCAACCCTTTTTAAGGTTCACATGTAACTTCTCTTTTCCATTTCAAGTCTCTCATATTATCTGAATCACTTTAGAAGTGAGTCTCGGGTCTCATCTTTTAGCATGATGTAGTAGATACGCTGGAGACATAAGTTTAGTATATTTTCACCAGCATTGTTGTTCTTTTTTTACTGGATGCCTACACATTTTCACACAGTTGAAAAGAAAGTATTCCTTAAAGTCTTACTATCGTAACAAAACAAAAAAAAATATTGAAACATCATAGAGGCATGTCTGGCTATTTGGTTGTTCAGACCCCAACCAATTGTTAGAATAAATGGGAAGAAGCGCTCAACTTTGAGCTTCTCTTCACTTGCTACAGAAGATGGGCTCAATAGACTTTCTATAGAATTATCTCCTTTTAGTGATGATTAATATGGGGTTAACACTTTAAAGGAGATGTCCGGTGCTCACTTTTCTTATTTTATCCGTTCCGGGCTGAAAAATAAAAGAAAACAAATTTTCTATTACCTGCCTAGGCTCCCCCGGTGCTTCAGTACAGGTGTTCGGTCCCCGGGCTGTATTCTTCTTACTTCCTGTTAGCCCGGCACGTCACACGGAGCTTCAACCTATCACCGGCCGCAGCGATGTCCCGCCTCGGCCAGTGATAGGCTGAAGCTCCGTGTGATGTGTCGGGCTAACAGGAAGTAAGAAGAATACAGCCTGGGGACCGAACACCTGTACCGGAGCACCGGGGGAGCATATGCAGGTAAGAGAAAGGTTATTTATTTATTTTATTTTTTTGCAGCCCGGAACGGATACAATAAGAAAAGTGAGCACCGGACATGTCCTTTAATATGCCTGCCAAACAAATGCCGAAAGGACACTCTGTTGGGGAATGGGACATTTTTGTGTAGATGCACTGAGAGCTTTGCTGCCATATGGACACTGACAACACAGTAAATATACAGTAATGGCTGTCAATGTTGCCACCCCTGAAATTTTTCTAGAAAATGAAGTATTTCTCACAGAAAAGGATTGCAGTAACACATGTTTTGCTATACACGTGTTTATTCCCTTTGTGTGTATTGGAACTTAACCAAAAAAGGGAGGGGAAAAAAGCAAATTGGACATCATTTCACACCAAGCTCCAAAAATGGTCTGGACGAAATTATTGGCACCCTTAACTTAATATTTGGTTGCATACCCTATGGAAAAAATAACTGAAATCACTTCCTATAACCATCAATAAGCTTCTTACACCTCTCAGCTGGAATGTTGGACCACTCTTCCTTTGCAAACTGCTCCAGGTCTCTCTTATTGGAAGGGTGCCTTTTTCCAAGAGCAATTTTAAGATCTCTCCACAGGTTTTCAATGGGATTTAGATCTGGACTCATTGCTGGCCACTTCAGAACTCTCCAGCACTTTGTTGCCATGCATTTCTGGGAGCTTTTTGACGTATGTTACGGGTCTTTGTCCTGCTGGAAGACCCAAGATCTTGGACGCCAACCCAGCTTTCTGACACTGGGCTGTACAGTACAACCCAAAATCCGTTGGTAATCTTCAGATTTCATGATGCCTTGCACACATTCAAGGCACCCAGTGCCAGAGGCAGCAAAACAACCCCAAAACATCATTGAACCTCCACCATATTTCCCTGTAGGTACTGTGTTCTTTTCTTTGTAGGCCTCATTCAGTTTTCTATAAACAGTAGAATGATGTGCTTTACCAAAAAGCTCTATCTTGGTCGCATCTGTCCACAAGATGTTTTCCCAGAAGGATTTTGGCTTACTCAAGTTCATCTTGACAAAATGTAGTCTTGCCTTTTTATGTCTCTGTGTCAGCAGTGGGGTCCTCCTGGGTCTTCTGCCATAGTGTTTCATTTCATTTAAATGTTGACGGATAGTTCGTGCTGACACTGATGCTCCTTGAGCCTTCAGGACAGCTTGAATATCTTTGGAACTTGTTTGGGGCTGATTATCCACCATTCGGACTATCCTGCGTTGACAACTTTTATAAATGTTTCTCTTCCGTCCACGCCCAGGGAGATTAGCTACAGTGCCATGGGTGGCAAACTTCTTGGTAATGTTGCGCACTGTGGACAAAGGCAAATCTAGATCTCTGGAGATGGACTTGTAACCTTGAGATTGTTGATATTTTTCCACAATTTTGGTTCCCAAGTCCTTAGACAGTTCTCTACTCCTCTTTCTGTTGTCCATGCTTAGTGTAGCACACACAGACACACAATGCAAAGACTAAGTGAACTTCTCTTCTTTTTATCTGCTTTCAGGTGTGATTTTTAAATTGCCCACATCTGTTACTTGCCCCATGTGAGTTTAAAGGAGCATCACATGCTTGAAACAATCTTATTTTTCCACAATTTTGAAAGGGTGCCAATAATTTTGTCCAGCCCATTTGTGGCGTTTGATGTCACATTATGTCCAATTTGCTTTTTTTTCCTCCCTTTTTTGGTTTAGTTCCAATACACACAAAGGAAATAAACATGTGTATAGCAAAACATGTGTTACTGCAATCCTTTTCTGTGAGAAATACTTCATTTCCTAGAAAAATGCCAGGGGTGCCAACATTTACGGCCATGACTGTACACCCTTACCAACTGAATCAAACATGGGATGTTATAGGACTTATATATAACTCCAAGCGAAAGAGCCAGCAAAGACCCCCTCTGTAAGTGCACGTGGTCAGCCAACTGGCAGGTCAGCAGTCCATAAATATGCAATCTCCACCACAGCACAAAAAATCAGAGGTCCAGGATCAAGTAGAAAGGCTTCCAAGTTTATTCACACCATAAATGTGATGATCACATTTATGGTGTGAATAAACTTGGAAGCCTTTCTACTTGATCCTGGACCTCTGATTTTTTGTGCTGTGGTGGAGATTGCGCATATATATATATATATATATATATATATATATATATATATACACTGTTATATTGGGTCAGCTATCTACTTGTGTTACAGTTGTCAGTTGTGTTAGCAACCTATGTGGTTGTTTCCTTCCTATATTTTATTGGGACATATGAAATCAGCTGGGGCTGAATATAGTAGAGTACTGTAAAAATGTGTCATATTTATCTTGCCATTATAGCTGTGATGTAATATATGTATATTAGCATTATTGTACAACTTTTCTATATACTCCATTTTTCTGCAGTTATGGCTGGGAGTTCCTGGAGCACACTTACCTCTATCACTTGACAAGGAGAGATATCCGACACAATTTCTCACCATACTTCTACATGCTTTACCTAACAGCGGAGAGTGATTGGAGCTTTGCCCTTGGCCTTGTTGCCTTTCTACCTCAGATATTGCTGCTAACTATTGTATCTCTAGCCTATTACAAAGACCTGGCCTTCTGCTGCTTCCTGCACACTGCTATCTTTGTGAGCTTCAATAAAGTGTGCACATCTCAGGTAAGCTGGAGCCATGGCTAAAGCTAATTTTAATGGAATTTGATTCACCTAGAAGACTGTGATGCAATGTTCATGTTATGCATTCCTTTTTTGGAAGTTATATTGCTTACTTCTCCATTTGTAAATGTCTTAAATAAAGAAGCATGCTAGGATTTTTTTTTTATTATTATTTTTTGCTTATATAGTGTAGTAAGGCTGTACTTGTATAAGCCGTATACTTATCTATTTCAGCTGATGAGGCATGCATGGACTTTCAGCAATATTGATTATATTTCCCCACTATAATGATTTTATATTGGTGCCTAAATTCCCATGAATCCTCTGGATTTGCAGAGAGAGAGAGAGAAGTCTCATCATGGCAGTTCCCCTAATGAGATTAATCTTACCACCAGTCTAAACTGCCAAGACTCATACGTAGATTGGGGTCAGTTCACTTTATGTGCAGTTTTGCTGTGCTGTGATTCATATTGCCATGAGGTGAAAGTGATTTGACCTATAATCAAGGTTCAGTTGTTTTATGAACATTTTAAATCTTCAAATGTTGTGTTTTTACCTAGTTTTGGCAGAGTTTTGCTGCAAATTTCCATAATCACTGCAAAAATTATGTGGAAGATTTATCAAAACCTGTGAAAAGTTGCCCAGTTGCTCATAGCAACCAAACAGATTGCTTCTTTCATTTTGCAGAGACCTTGTTAAATATGAAAGTGATCTGATTGGTTGCTATGGGCAACTTTTCCTCCGGACAGAAATCTCCCCCAATGTGTTCTTCCCATATGTGCAATCGCTGTTAGAGCCATTTTTCCTGCAGTTTAGGGAAAATCACAGAAATAACCACGTGTGAGCACAGACTCAAGGGAGGTGTACTACCAGTGACGTACCTACACTTAGGCGAAACCAGTCCCCTCTGGGGGTGCACGGCCGTGGGTGGGGGGCAGGGTGTTCGGCGGGGTAGCAGGCTGCCAAAGCGTAGGTACGGCACAGGCAGTAAGACCGTCCCGCAGTCCAGGCCCTGCCACATCTCGTCATCCAGGGCCCAGAACGAATGGTTCTTTGTTGTGTGCTGCTGTCTAGTGGGGGAGCGCAGAGACAGAATTGAGGGGCGTCGGGGAGTCTCCAATCACGTGGCCGATGTCAACACTCACTGTGCCAGCGGGATGTGAAGGAGCTGCAGGTACGTCTCTATTCTTGCTTTCAGAGCCTCCAAACTGCTCCCTGCACTGGGCTGCTGCCTACAGCATCTGTGCTCTCCTGACTCCCAAGGGCGTTTCCACATCTTGCAGTTTTACTGTGATTTTTCTGAAATCGCGGCAAGAAATGATGCTATTTTACCATGATTATGCAAATTGCGGTTAAAATGCCTTACTTTTTTACTGTGATTTGCATAATTGGGGTAAAATATCAGAAATGTTTGCCGCGATTCCAGAAAAATCACAGTAAAACTGCAACATGTGGAAACTCCCTTGGGAGTCAAAAGAGCATTAATGGTCTATTCACATGTACAGTATTCTGCACAGGTTTGATGCGCAGGATTTTCTGCTGCAGATTTCAATGTAAACTGAATGACTGAACACAGCTTGAAATCCTGCGCATCAAATCTGCGCAGAATACTGTACGTGTGAATAGACCCTAAAGATTTTTTAAAATTCCCTTTCGAACTTTCTTTCTGCAAACACTGCAAGATTTGTATGTGTTCCCAGTTCAATAGTGGATACATAACCCCCATCTCAGTAATAACAAACCCCTTGTTCCTATGACCAGCTTTAACCCCTTAAGGACTATGGTATTTTTTATTTTTTTTTCTCCTCACCATCTAATCCTAATGCTTTCCATTTTCAACCTACAGACCTATATGATGTTTGTTGCTTGTTTTTTGTGCCACCAATTTTACTTTGTAATGACATCAATCATTTTACCACAAAATCTATGGCGAAACAAAAAAAATTTTGGTGAGACAAAACTGAAAAAAAAAAACAGTAATTTTGTAAATTTTGAAAGCTTCTGCTTCTATGCAGTGCACTTTTTGGTAAAAATTACACCTTAACATTATTCTGTAGCTCCATATGATTAAAATGATACACAATTGATATAGGTTTTATTTTGTTTTACTTCTTTAAAAAAAAAAAAAATCATAAAGTTTTTTGTACGCAAATTAGTATTTTTAAAAATGTCATTTTCTGACCCCTATAACTTTTTTTCCATGTACGGGGCGGTATGAGGGCTCATTTTTTGCGCTTTCTTCTGTAGTTTTTATCAGTTCCATTTTTGTTTTAATGGGTCTTTTTGATCGCTTTTTATGCATTTTTTTAAGGGTATGCAAAGTGAAATAAATACGCAATTCTGGATATTTTTTTTTATGTATTGTATTGATAATGCAATTTAATTAACATTATTTTTATAACTCGGACATTTAGGCATACAGCAATACTACATTTGTTTACATCATTTTTTTTAATCATTTTGTTCTTAACCCCTTAAGGATGCAGGGTTTTTCCGTTCTTGTATTTTCCATTTCTCCCCATCACCTTCTAAAAATCATCACGCTTTCAATTTTGCACCTAAAATTCCATATTATGGCTTCTTTTTTGCGCCACCAATTCTACTTTGCAGTGACAGTCCTTTTACCAAAAAAATCTATAGCGAAACGGAAAAAAAATTTGTTGTGCAACAAAATTGAAGAAAAAATGCAATTTTATAACTTTTGGGGGCTTTTGTTTCTACGCAGTGCATTTTTCGGGAAAAAATAACACCTTTTCATTATTCTGTAGGTCCATACGATTAAAATGATACCCTACTTATATAGGTTTGATTTTGTCGTACTTCTGAAAAAAATCAAAACTACATGCAGGAAAATGTATACGTTTAAAAATGTCCTCTTCTGACACCTATAACTTTTAAATTTTTCCGCGTACTGGCCGGTACCAGGGCTCATTTTTTGCTCAGTAATCTGAAGTTTTTATTGGTACCATTTTTGTTTTGATTGGACTTTTTGATCGCTTTTTATTATATTTTTTGTGCTATAAAAAGTGAACAAAAATACGCTATTTTGGCTGTGCGGTTTAATTAACAATATATTTTTATAGTTTGGACATTTTCGCACACGGGAATACCACATGTTTATTTATTTATTTACACAGTTTTTTTTTTGAAAATGGGAAAAGGGGGGTGATTCTTACTTTTATTAGGGAAGGGGTCAATTCATCATTAGTAACTTTTTTTTTTTGCTATGTTATAGCCCCCTCTAATGGCTATGTTATGCATTACATTGATTCCGAACACTGTTCATCAGCATATAAATATATGCCGACGATCAGTGTTATCAGGGCTTGACTTCTCGATGCCTAGATCTCAGGCATGGAGAAGTCAATCTCTGATCCGAACTTTTTTTTTCTTTTCTTTTTTTTAAAACATTTTATACACAATTTTTTAGTTCTCTCATGGGAATATTACAAGTAATTATAACACTGCATATACTGAACAATGCTATGCCATAGCATAGATCAGTGTTATCTGCACTTCATTGCTCCAGCCTGGAGCCTTGGACCACCGATCGGACCCTCCCACTTTCCTATTAGGGGATCGAATGTTTTAGCGCAGTGGTCTCAATCCGCTCCGCTAAGCACCCGGGAGTAGTTTTTTTTACATTGTAGCACCGCAATCAACTTTGATCGTGGCTTCGGGCATCACTGTCATCGGTGATGTCTGGCATTAGCCACGGATCACCTGCCGGGACCATCCTGCTATGACATGCGCTCAGCTCCTGAGCCCACATCATAGAAGGGGAGCGGGCGCAATGTATGCCTTGCGTCCTTAAGGGGTTAACAGTGTCCTCTTAAAAATAATATAAGCTGCAACCAGGAGTCAATATCCAGCTTTTTCTCAGTCCTAAATAGCATATCTGCTACGGTTTCTGCAAACAAAAGCTAAGTCACAATGATGTCATCAGCTAAAGCTAGTGAGTGCAGCTTTAGAGTATGATACAGACTTGGTATATGTGCAGGATACATTACTTTTCTATATATACAGTGGCACCATCAGCAGAATAATGGGGGAGATTTATCAAAACTTGTCCAGAGGGAAAGTTGTCCATAGCAACCAATCAGCTTGCTTCTTTAAGCAAAATAAAAAAAGCAATCTGATTGGTTGCTATGGCCAACTGGGCAATTTTTCCTTTGCACAGGTTTTGATAAAGCTCGCCCAATGAGTGTACTGCAATTATAAATTTTACTTTGATTATGCAAATTGCGGTAAAAAAATACCTTGTTTTTTACCACAAATGTCATAATCCCAGTAAAATATGATCTTAATATGGCAGCCTACCTGGCTAGCTACCTACCTACTTACTTACATAGCTAACTACATTGCTAGTATAATGGAAACAGCAGCACTCCAATGTTAGATGAACACGTGTTAGGCTTTATTAATCAGAAGCAGCAAAGTTTTAACCGTCTCACACGATCTTTGTGTGAGACAGTATTTGTCAAGCTTGCATATACTGGAGTGCTGTTCTCCTTCAAGATTAACTACATTGCTACCTAGCTACTTATCTACCTGAAAGTTCAATAAAGTGCAGTGTTTATTGCATCCTCACAACACAAAGTGCAAAGTTTCTGAGGCCGTCTCGTCTCCTTTCTCAAGCAGGCGAGAGTCCTCAGAAACGTTGCACTTTCTGTTGTGAGGATGCAATAAACACAGCACTTTGTTGAACTTCCATGTGTGCTGCGATCCTTTCCTTTGGATTGATGCTGGATTCCCTGACCAGGAACCCGATGATGGCGTGCACCTTATACCTTTGGTGGATGTGTTGCTTGTTAGGACTTCTGGTACTTATCTACCTGACTACATAGCTACTACCGGTAGCTTACTTATATCCCAGGAGAGCAGCACAACCAATATACAGTGGTCCCTCAACATACGATGGTAATTCGTTCCAAATGACCCATCGTTTGTCGAATCCATCGTATGTTGAGGGATCCGTGCAATGTAAAGTATAGGAAGCTGTACTCACCTGTCCCCGCCGCTCCGCACCAGGTCCTCACCGCTCCCGCTGCTGTCCCAGGGGCTCCCGATGCTGTCCCGCTGCTTCGGTGTCTTCTTTGCGATCCTCCGGTGTCTTGCGCATCTTCTCCAGGGTCCGGGCCTCGCTTTCAGGTGACTTTATTACGCTGCTGCGCCGGCGCGGCGTGCGTAGTGATGTAATAACGACGCCAGAAAGCAAGGCCCGGACCGTGGAGAAGATGCGCAAGACACCGGAGGATTGCGAAGTGGACCCGGAGCAGCGGGAATAGGTAAGCGAACCTGCGAGGGATGCTTAAACTGCTATCCGGCAGCAGCTTAAGCATTTTGCGCTGTCGGATAGCAGTTAATGCGATGGCCCCGACATATAAAAGCATTGTATGTCGATGCTGACATCGACATGCGATGGCCTCTGAGAGGCCATCGTATGTCGATTTTATCATATGTCGGGGCCATCGTAGGTTGGGGGGTTACTGTAGTACTTCAGGTAACTGGTGCACGCTGTGTAGGAGCCTTGGAGTCGGGATCCCAATAAGTAAATCCAAAAAAGCAGCAGCACACAAAGTATACGGTGCAAAAAAAGTTTGTGGTTTATTGCATCAGTGCAGACAGAGCAACGTTTCTGCGACCTCTTCGTCGCCTTTCTCAAGCTCAACTAAGTGACCCTTCAGTGCAATTTAAATACATTCAGTAATTAAAAAAATTGTTAACATAAGTGTGAGTTTAGGGCATGACATAGTATACAATAGTGTGTCATACATCAGTGATTCAGTGGTAGTGACGATAATTCTTCATCAGTGGTTCCTCCCAGTGCAGGTGAATGTGGGCGGATACTTGAGATATACATCATACAGGTATATAAATAATATACAAAGTGCTATAAGCACTTACCCAACAGAGCATATCGCGGGCTGTAACACGTTGAATGAGCGGAGCAAGAGAGTAACTGCGCAGGTCAGAGCAAAACTGCCAATCAGGAGCAGGCTGCGCTGATCGCGTGCATCCAATCACATTGTGTGCAATGCTGACATGCGCACTACTGTGAAGATGCTATGTGCGCCATCTTAGTAAAGGGAAAGGCATCGCGTACTGACCATAGTATCTCACGCATGATCAGTAATGTGTCAGTATATCGCTGTTGCCATTATTCTATAGATCATTAATCCAGCAGTGCGTAGAGGACAATTCTGCATTCAGCAATTACTAATGGGCATTCTCGTGTTCTGTGTGCATGGGGCACAAAGCAGGTAGAGCTGGCATGGCTCATACCCTCCGCCCATATATGGGACAACAGGTATATACACGCAGAATGACACATGTTTCCACATATGTCCTGCATGTATGTGATAGGGGGCAGGCTAACACTGGCCAAACGACCACTGGTGCTGCTCCTGACACAACCTGATGTTCCCAGCCGTGACATAGTATCCTGCAACCCCCAGAACAATGTGGATACCTCTATGTAGTGACTGTTTTCTGTATTGCAGATAAAATGTCCTGCAAAACTAGATGTGTGGATGCTTTAACATAATGAGAATAAGAGGATGTTTTCTAAAATAAAAAAGGAAAATTTTCCAAGATTGTCCAATGCTCTGTTGGTGGCTGTACATATTTTGTTTCCATGTGTTCCATTCAGACAATTGGAAACAATATGTACAGCCACCAACAGAGCATTGGACAATCTTGGAAAATGTTCCTTTTTTATTTTAGAAAACATCCTCTTATTCTCATTATGTTAAAGCATCCACACATCTAGTTTTGCAGGACATTTTATCTGCAATACAGAAAACAGTCACTACATAGAGGTATCCACATTGTTCTGGGGGTTGCAGGATACTATGTCACGGCTGGGAACATCAGGTTGTGTCAGGAGCAGCATCGGTGGTCGTTTGGCCGGTGTTAGCCTGCCCCCTATCACATACATGCAGGACATATGTGGAAACATGTGTCATTCTGCGTGTATATACCTGTTGTCCCATATATGGCCGGAGGGTATGAGCCATGCCAGCTCTACCTGCTTTGTGCCCCATGCAAACAGAACACGGGGATTCCCATTAGTGATTGCTGAATGCAGTAATTGTCCTCTACGCACTGCTGGATTAATGATTTATAGAATAATGGCAACAGCGATATACTGACATATTACTGATCATGCGTGAGATACTATGGTCAGTACGCAATGCCTTTCCCTTTACTAAGATGGCGCACATAGCATCTTCACAGTAGTGCGCATGTCAGCATTGCACACAATGTGATTGGATGCACGCGATCAGCGCAGCCTGCTCCTGATTGGCAGTTCTGCTCTGACCTGCGCAGTTACTCTTTTGCCCCGCTCATTCAACGTGTTACAGCCCGCGATATGCTCTGTTGGGTAAGTGCTTATAGTAACTTAGTATATTATGTATATACCTGTATGATGTATATCTCAAGTATCCGCCCACATTCACCTGCACTGGGAGGAACCACTGATGAAGAATTATCGTCACTATCACTGAATCACTGATGTATGACACACTATTGTATACTATGTCATGCCCTAAACTCACACTTATGTTAACAATTTTTGTAATTACTGAATGTATTTAAATTGCACTGAAGGGTCACTTAGCTTGAGCTTGAGAAAGGCGACGAAGAGGTCGCAGAAACGTTGCTCTGTCTGCACTGATGCAATAAACCACAAACTTTTTTTGCACCGTATACTTTGTGTGCTGCTGCTTTTTTGGATTTACTAGCTTACTTAACTACCTGGTTACTGACTCACATATCTGGAGGCCTGATGAAGCCCTGAACTAGTACGAAACAATGGCTGCTATCGCCTACCTGTGCCCCCCCCCCCGATACTACTATGTATACAGTGAGTATGTATTTGTAATAAAAAGAAGAAAGAGAAGAAATGGTGAGTGGCCGACGTTTTCATTTACCTTTCCATTTCGTTGATGTTATTGCTGTATGACGTCAGAGCACCACCGATAAGCAAGAGAAAGTTTCCTGACCTCACTATACATTGTGACCCAGATCCAGCAGAAGTAGGCAGTGCTGAACGTATCTCTTTACCTACATATCTACCTACCTAACAATCTACCTACATAACAACCTGCCTATCTACCTGGGATCCGCACACAGAGCACTCTCTAGGCTAGGCTCTGCTAATTACCTTTAAAACAACCACATACAAAGGAGCCTATCAGAAACCACTTCATTACAGCCCGTTTGTGATGACCATAGCAACATATGACATTATGGACAACACCTTGTTTTGCTTAACAGCAGGGTTTCCCAACCAGTGTCCCTCCAGCTGTTGAAAATTACAAGTCCCAGCATGCCTGGACAACCAAAGGATGTCCAGGCATGCTGTGAGTTGTAGTCTGAAGGTACACTGGTTGGGAAACACTGCTGTAAAGCATACCTATGTGTTGTCCATAATGTCACATGTATTATATATATACCTACTTAATGGGGGACCTACTATTTTATCCACTTTTACTGTGCAGGACACCAAGGAGGGCATTATTACAGTTTGGGGGCCTGTAGATGAGGATATTATGTAGAGGAGGGGAGGGCACTGGAAAATGTGGCGTCTAACATGTTTGTTCTGCAAATGCTGAAGAGATGAAGTTTTGGCTGGAAGATGTCATCATGTCTGTCTGAGCCGGATGGAGAAGAAAAGGAAAGAGGACGACGCTTATCAGAGAAGACGTCACCTGTGAGTCTATTTGTATGTACGTTACTGTGTGAAGTGACTTTTTTTTGTAGGGGTAAGGCATTGCTGTGCACACGAATCAGAAGTCCGCCAGGGGAGCAAGGGCCACTAGGTACAAATACTAAGTATTTTGATTCCATATAGGTAGCAGCAGCATACCCATCTGGGTGGGGAGGGGTCTGAAGCTCAACCAGGACAGACCACTTCCTCTGACACATTAACCCTTCAAATGATGCAGTCTGGTTTAGTCTCGTCATTGCCTTTTAAAATCCACAATAACAGGGGCATATGTTTTATGCAGGACTGTACTTTGTAAAGGCATCATTAACATTAATTTTACCACAAAATTGTGACAAAGCAAAAAGGAAAAAAAAAGCACTTTTGCTAATTTTGGGAGTTTAGTTTCTATGCAGGCTGGTTAAAATGACCATAAAATGATGTACTTTGTTGATCAATACAATTACAGTGATACACAATTTATATAGGTTTTGTTTTACTACTATAAAAAATGTAACTTTTATGAGAATATAAGTATGCTTTAAATAGTTTGTTTCTGTATACAGGGCTATATGGGGGCTCATTTTTGTGCAGTGATTTGTAGTTTTTAACGGTAACTTTTGTTTTGGTGAGGCTTTTTATTATCACTTTTTATTCATTATTTTCTGGTATGTGAAGTGATCAAAAAGCATCAATTATGGACTTTGGTATTTTTTTTACATTTACAGTGGTGTTATTTATTTTATTTGAAAAATAGGAAAAGGGGTGATGATTTAAATTTCATTAGGGGAGGAGCTTATTAACATTACAACTTTTTTAAAATTATTTTTTAGTCTACATATCTAAACTTACACTGTCTAAGAATTACAGTTTTATTAATTCCCTCCATTGTTTATTTTTTCTTCTTCTTTTGAATCCGATGTTTAGTATCATTTCTAACGCTTCTGTTTTTTTCCCTAGTATTTCCTATGGTACCTTTCCCTTTTGCCATTGGTTATGCCCAGGCTGAATATATCATGGCAGCAGAGTACATTTCTTCTTCTGTTATGGTTTGGTGGACAGGTAACACAATTTTGACATAAATCTGCATCAATAGTTTAGATTTATGTCTGAGACAAAAATGTGTCTGTCAACCAATCACAGCTCAGCTTTCATGTCTCAAAATGAGCTTTGACTGGTTGTTATCTTTTTGATACATTTTATCAGACACATCACAGATTGATAAATCTGGAACAATGGGGGAGATTTATCAAAACCTGTCCAGTGGAAAGTTTCTGAATTTCCCATAGCAACCAATCAGATCGCTTCTTTAATTTTTCAGAGTCCCTTTCTAAAATGAAAGAAGCGATCTGATTGGTTTCTATGAGAAACTCAAACTTTTCCTCTGAACAGGTTTTGATAAATCTCCCCCATTGTGTTTGTTTTCTACTTGAAGGGGTTGTCTGGCAATTTTTTAATTTGACCCCTAATTGCTATCTATACAAGTCATAGCGGGAAATTAATAAACACTTCTTGACAGGTATACTTGTGTTCATAAGCGGCAGGAGCTAGCTGTCATACACAGCAGGGAACCCACTGCAACTGTCAAAAGTAGAGCGGAGCTCCGATCCTAACAGTTAACCCTGTATATGCCATGGTCAGTAAGACTGCATCTACAGTGCTGACAAATTTTGGAGTTTTAGTTAACAAATTATAGCGAAAGGTATAGACCCCAAAATTATCACACACGTAAAGTACAATGTGGCAAGAAAAAAAACATCCGAATCAATTGGATAAGTTAAAGCAACCCAAAGTTATTAGCGTGTGAAGTGAGACAGGTCAAATTAGAAAAATGGGCCTTGGTCCTAAAGCACCGGACTAATGCTTTTTGACTTTTACAGCAGAGTCTGACCGCTACAGCAAAAAAAGAAAATGGCCAGACACCCCCTTCAAAGAGGTTCCACGCTTATGAAAAGATGTTGAGATATTGCTGTAACAGGAAAGAGCATTTGTCCAGATGAAACTAACCTTATGATTCTTTGTCTTGCAGGCAATATGGCTAGCTCCAGCCTACTTTCTAGAATTTGAAGGACTTAACACATTCCTACTAGTTTGGCTGGCTGGACTGGCCTTCCTCATAGTAAATAGTTATGTTCTCGCCCAAATCATTGTCAGCTATAATGACCATAAGAAAAATGTTACAAAACATAAAATCCAGTAACGTGTGTTGGTCATCTAGGTCACAGCGCCGTCTCTTCTGTTCATTATTCTTCATTGAGGTCATTTTCCTAAGACATTTGATTAATAAGTGACCATTTTACATTGTACTTGGGCTGTGTCCATATTGAGCATTGTTGATTCATCAGATTTTACAGCGAGAACAGTGCCTCATTAAAGACAAGTGAAAAGATACAGAAAACCCAGTGGATTTGGTGAATTACAGAGGTCATTTACTGCAGACAAGGGGGTTAAAGGGGTACTCCGCCCTTAGGCATCTTATCCTCTATACAAAGGATAGGGGATAAAATGTCTGATCGTTGGGGGGGTGGTGTCTGGCCGCTGGGATCCCCTTGCAATCTTCATCCTGGCACGCTGGCGTTTTGAACATTTATGTTCAGAATGCTGGCTTCAGGCGACCATGGTCATGAAGTCACGCCCCCTCCATAACATCACCACCGCCCAAAGCCAGCGTTCTAAACATTAATTTTCAGAAAGCCGGGTGCCAGGCCAGAAATCTGAGATTGTTCAGACATCTTATCCCCTATGTGGAGTACCCCTTAGGCGGCGTACCCCTTTAATGGAATGCATTTTCTTAAGAGAAAGCATTGCTGTAACTATAAGGCTAGGTTTTTTTCTGTTTTAACTCGCTGCAGTTTTGAGCCAATGCCAGAAGTGGATCCAGTAGGAAGGAGAAGCATAAGTCCTTCCTTTATATTTCCCATTCCTTTTGAATATACTTCCGACTCAAAAACTGCAGTTTTCTAAAAAAATGCCCAAAAAAACAACCATGGGTAGAAACCTAGCCAAACAGTGGTTTTACACACCATTTTGTGGCAGTTTTCTTTTTGCTACAAAATGGTTTACAAATAGTTTCATGCAGTAACTGATTCTGGATATAATCCTAGGGATAAAAGATGCAGTAGTGTTTATTGCCTCTGTACTGCTCTCTGCCAGGCATCAGTGGGCACTATACACCCTGTACCCATGTATTGTTCTAACTACTGAGTAGGAGATCCAGACTTTATAAACCTCAGGGACAAAAATAATAATAATTTCTGTTAGAAGAAAAATGTACTGTCCATTGTAAGGGTTTTTATACGTTATATGCAGATGTACTTTAGTAATAAAAGACTGTTTATTTAACCTGGTTGTTGTGGATTACATATTTGTAAAAAAGCTGGGTTCAAGTTCTTATATACTCTTTAAAAGGATGGAACCGTATACATCAACAGACAAACAAAATGTTTAGGTGCAAAATATTTTCAGATTTATAAAGCAAACCAGACAAAAAGAATAAAGTTTTGCACTCTGTCCAACAGGTGGGTGGAGCTGAGATAAAATGGTTGGTGCAAGTAAATCTACATAGTCTAAAAGGTGCACCAGATTTTTAAACAGCCTGTGCCATTTTTAGAAATCTGGTGCACATAATTTATTGATTGCCCCCTCTATATGGTTGAAAAAATACCCCTCTGTGATGGTCATAATGTTGCATCATATTTGAGCAATAAAGACGTGTTTTTGTGCATTCTGGCGATGCTGGTACATCTCTATAGTTTCTTCTATAAGTGACATCAGTGAACAGAAATAATACTCATTAGAGATGAGCGAACTTACAGTAAATTTGATTCGTCAGGAACTTCTCGGCTCGGCAGTTGATGACTTATCCTGCGTAAATTAGTTCAGCTTTCAGGTGCTCCTGTGGGCTGGAAAAGTGGATACAGTTCTAGGAGACTCTTTCCTAGGACTGTATCCACCTTTTCCAGCCCACCGGAGCACCTGAAGGCTGAACTAATTTACGCAGGATAAGTCAACTGCCGACCTGAGAAATTCCTGACGAATCAAATTTACTGTAAGTTCGCTCATCTCTAATACTCATGGTGAGGTCAATAATGTTGACCTCAATTAGGGGCGATCCACCCCGCTAGACCACCAGGGATGGTTAAAAGATCTATCAGCGGTGATCTAAAGGGTTAATAGCCGCCCGTGGCGATTGCCGCATGCAGGGATATTAGCGGCGCCTAATAGGTACAGGAATCAGCCGGGGGGCGCAGAGTATGGAGCGGGCTCGAGTCAGGAGCCCACTCCATACACCTTGAGTGCGGTGTGAGGTGCAGACTTGTGTCCCATGCAAGTCTGCATCTGCTGCATCCTCACACCGCATAAAAAAAAAAGAGGGGGTGGGGGGTGCTTTTGGGGAAGTCGGTCTGGCCCTGCTTGCCCAATACAGGGCTAAATCTATGAAAAATTCACACTGCCCCGGGCGATATGATTTCCACATCCCTGTGTCATTATAACAAGAAAATATGTTTCATATATGCCAAAGTGCATAACTGTGTAAAAAAAATAAAAAAATAAACACAAGACTATGCTGGTTTATGTAGTGCTACTTAACTGAAAATTCTAATGCAGTACCAATTCCATGGGTTTTAGATAAGTTTACAGTCATTTTTTTTATTTATTATAATAGAAACACTACACAAAGAATGGATGGAAAGAAAAGTGCAGGCACTCTGAATGCATAAAAAGTAGCTGTTCATTTATTATGATTGTATCTAGTTAAAACTTTACACATTTTCACAATAGAGCTTCCCCCTCCATAAAACTACATGAAATAGAAATGAACATTCCTTGCTCCAGGATTGGCACATATAAATAGGGTCTATACCCTATTTATATAGCGCTCCAAGCCTAACACCTGCTGAAGACTTTTCTTTTTGCCAGCAAAGCTTCCTTTCCTGCATAGTGCAATTCCATTCACATATTTGTGAAGACTCCATCCATATGTTAAAGGGGTACTCTGGTGGAAAACGATTTATTTATTTTAAATCAACTGGTGTCAGAAAGTTAGATTTGTAAATTACTTTTATTTATAAATCTTAATCCTTCTGGTACTTATCAGCTGCTGTATACTCCACAGGAAGTTCTTTTCTTGTTTGTTTGACCACAGTGCTCTCTGCTGACACCTCTGTCCATGTCAGGAACTGTTCAGAGCAGGATAGGTTTGCTATGGGGATTTGCTCCTTCTCTGGACAGTTCCTGACATGGACAGGGGTGTCAATTCCAAAAGAAAAGAACTTCCTCTGTAGTATACAGCAGCTGGTAAGTACTGGAAGGATTAAGAGTTTAAAATTAAAAGTAATTTACAAATCTTTAAAACTGCTTAGGGCTGGTTTCACATTCATATATGAAGGGCACAAGTCCTGGCCTGACCCTGGGTCTGACAACCCGAACTTATACAACCAACGTCTAAGGATGTGTTCCCACATTCAGATTATTTGCTGCAGTTTTTGTAGCCAAAACCGGTAACAGTATCAATGGGAATCATGTACAACGATCGATCATTAGAAGGCTAAGTTTCCACTTGGTTTTTTTTCTGGCAGTTTTTGGAAAATTTGAAAAGGTTTTTGAGCCAAAGTCAGAAGTGGATCTATAAGGGAGGAGAAGTGTAAGTTCTTCCTTTATATGTACTATTCCTTTTGAATACCTTTCTGGCTTTGGCTCAAAAACTGCAGAGGCAGATATCCAAAAACTGCCGCGAAAAAAACCCAAATGGAAACTTAGCCGAACGGGTAGGAAGTAGGAAGCGGTTATGCACTTTACTCAATAGCTGGCAAATCTAGTGCAACTGAATGGAGACTGCAGCGATTAGGGGAGTGAAGCGCTTCTCCGCGCCCATCCTAATGATCGTCTGGGTCTAAGAGATGCTGACCTATCAAAACTTTTCATCAAATTATTATTTTTTAAATGGCAGGGACACTTTAAAGGGGTTATCCAAGAATCGAAAAACAGATATAATTTTGTTCAGAGGCCGCTTCCTGACTGTCTCCAGGTTGGGTGGGGTTCTGCAGCTCAGTTCCATTGAAGTGAATGGAGCTAAGTTGTAATACCACACACAAAGTGGAGAGGGAGCGGTCTTTGAAAGAAATTAGGCCTGTTTTTTGATTCCTGGCTAACCCCTCTAAATACATTCTTGGCTTTGTATTCAAACTAACATCTACGGTTAGTGCCATACAGTGGTGTAATGCAGCTTATGAAATGAATGTGATCGCATTGCAGCAAATTAATAAAACCTGTAAGGATTTCTGGTCAGATTGCAGTAATTTATAGGTTATTCACATATAAAAAATGATCGCCCTATCCACTGGGACCCCCACTATTCCAAGAACAGTGGTTAAATATCCTTAAAATTAACTGTGTGACAGCATGAATGTTAATGTGACAGCTGGCTGCGCATACAAACTACAGCTTCATTCACTTGGAGGACAGTTGGCCTCCATTCTCTGGATCAGTAGGGGTCCCAGCAGTTGGACCCTCAATGATGAGCTAGTTCTCTTGTGTACAGGGGATAAATGTTGATGATGACGACAACAGCTCTGCAACTTAACCCAGTCACTACCATTAGATAAGTACAGTGTGATGCAGAGTGACATGGGAGATTTCAAACTTCTCAGCGTAAAGTGTCAACCACTTAAGGAGCCACAAAATGTCACTTTTTATTATAATAGGTAAATGCACCATCCTACTGTAGCATGGCTAACAGACTGAACAATCATTGAAACATCTTGTACAAGGGATGGCAGTCTTAAAAGCATTAAGAATAAGCTCCTGTTTGTTTCCTACATCTAAAGCTGAACAACGATTCATCTTTAAAATCGGTCATGATCACAAAGAAGCCAGTCAGTCAGTCAAATTCTGCATCATACAGCTTCCTTTTGCATCTTTACAATGAATCGTCAGGGCTCTCTTATTTTATTTACATATGTATTGCTAAAAGTTGGCATCAACTGAAACTAATATGTGGTGGCAATTCAGATTTTCTTCATAGCTCTGTTTTCAACTTTTGATATTGCACAAGTTCAGAATTACATACAGTTCTGTGCAGGAAGTTCCACACTATCCTGCCATCTCAGCTAGTCACGGACTGAGACGGGACATTGCTGCAGCAAGCGATTGGCTGAGTGGGAGGTCCTGCTCTGATATCCATTCTCCGAATTGGGGAGAAGCAGTGAGCAGCGCGGGCAGCGTTAGGAGTTGGAACAAGAATTGTGGGGGGACTGGGGTAGGTAAGGATCACAAAATATAAATTATTTTATATACGGGAATACCCCTTTTAATAATCTGCCATAAGACTGGCGATATTTAAAATATTACAATAAAACAACTAGTTGTTAAAAGCCAAACAAAAGTACTAAATCGTCAAAGAAAGAGCCTAAAGATGGTCTTCTGTGACCGAGCTTATAAGTGACCAAATCAGGAGAGATTATTATTATTTTTTTTTTTTTATCAACCCCAACCACATGAACTGACAGGCAAAATGAGTCCAAGCTTTTGAACAACCAGTTTGTTTTTTGCTGTGGAAGGTGGACGATGTACATAATGTGAACTGAGTCTAATGATGCCAGAGCACACAGGCACCAGGGTTCTTGTGCTCTCTCCATGCATCAGGCATAAGACCATCACTGGCTGTGACGTGGACTCATTTGTGAGACAATAGTTTTGTCTTATTAAGGAAAGTGACAGAAAACATGCAAGTTTCTACTGCTGTAAGAGTGGTTATAAACCATCAAACAACAAGGCTGGAGCTCTGGAACTACAGATTTCTAAAGACAGGCACATATGAATTCCACACTATTTCAGAAGTTTTGGCACGCTCAATGTTGGCAGGCTAGGCACTATGATATCTTTAAATATGGTGATGTAGTTTTCACCTTGCTGCCTCTGACTCTGATTTTGCTCCACGGTTTCTATTATTGTCTGTTTCATCTCCCGGCTGGCATCTCCTCTTATTGCAAGCAGAGCAGCAATGTGATCATCCCTGTTAGACACACAAGTGAAACATCATTTTAGATTTATACTGACTTTCTATATAATAAACTTAAAAACATAAAATGGGGGGGGGGGGGGGGAAACACAAGAAAGTTCATTTTGAGAAATTACCTGAGATCCGGATATCTAGTCACCAAAGTGGAGACTTCCAGGTAAAGAAGTGAAGGGTCTGTCAGCTTTATAACTTCTGCAATATCAATAATGGTATCACAGAGTCCATCTGTCTCTTTAGTAAATCCCTAAGGAATAAGACAGAGGTTCAGTAACTCTCTCTAAACACAAGACATCACATTTCACTTTGCACATTTCTAATAAACACTTGTATCAGTAACTAGCAACCTTCTAGGCTCTGATTTTATGTATTTAAAGGGGTACTCTGCCCCTAAACATCTTATCCCCTATCCAAAGGATAGGGGATAAGATGTCTGATCGCAGGTGTCCGCCGCTGGGGACCCCCACGATCTCCCTGCTGCACCCGGCGTTTGTTTAGATCATCGGGTGCTGTGCCGGAGGCTCGTGATGTCACAGCCACGCCCCCTAAATGAAAGTCTATGGAAGGGGGCATGGTGATGCCCCCTCCCATAGACTTGCATTGAGGGGGCGTGACCATGACATCATGAGTGGGGCGTGGCCATGACGTCACAAGCCTCTGCTCAGCATTGCCAGTCATCTGGCACGGAGAGAAGTTTTCTCCGTGCACCGGATGTCTGGGGTGCCGCAGCCGAGATCGCGGGGGTCCCCAGCAGCAGGACCCCTGTGATCAGACATCTTATCCCCTATCCTTTGGATAGGAGATAAGATGTCTAGGGGCAGAGTACCCCTTTAATATTACGTTATGTATATGTTGAAAGAACTAAGGAGAATGTGTGCGGGGTCTCAGATTCTCATATCATGTATAGTATTAAAAGGGTTGTGCAGTGAAGCATAACTTATATCCTATACACAGGCAATCTCCAGAACAGGGTCACTGCTCTCAGAAAGAGCGTGTGCTGTAGACAGCATGTGCTCCATTGATTTCTATGGGAACATTGAAGATACCCGAGTGCTATCCCACGCAGGAAAGTGTCTGAGCATGATCCGACATGTGATCACACACTTATCCCCTAACCTGTGGATAGGGGATAAGTTGTCTTTCACCGGACAACCCTTTTAATACTAAACACGAACAAATTTATCATGTGTTGTAGTGTTCCTTACAGGAACATGTTGCAGTCATCACCTGTCTATGGAACATTATTATTGATGGTCCGGACATATCCATCGTGCAGAGATTAGACACTTACAGATGTAAGACGCTTAAACAGAAATTTAAACTGCTCGGCTTCCTTTATCATGCGCTCGGCCCCCTCCTTGCGTTCTTCTGCATTCCTGAAGCAAATTCGTCTTTGCATTATTGCTTTGATATATTCTGTCACTACTTGCTTGTGGGCTTTAATGGTCATTTTCTACAACAACAACAACAACAAAAAGAGGAAATGTAGGTATTAGAGATTTCCTGTTACTTCAAAAATGTAGATACAATACAATGGCCTAGATTTATCAATCTGAGATAAAAACTGGAATGATTTGCCCGTAACAACCAATCCCAGCTCAGCTTTCATTTTCCCCAGAGATCTTTAGATATGAAAGCTGAGCTGTGATTGGTTGTTATGGGCAAATCACTTCAGTTTTAGTCTCAGACAGATTGATAAATCTATATAAGTGTGTAGATTTAGGACCTCCATCATGAGATGTCATTTCAAATAAATTTGTAATGAATACTACAAGCAAACACATGAAATGCAGTAATATATCTTATCAGAGAAACCTGCTTCCTTCAACACTAACAAGGCTTCTTTACTCCCCCTCACTCCTTATCTGCTTGTTATTATAAAACATCAGTCTTCAGCAGAGTAAAGACTGGTTTGGCTTGCACCAAGATCAGGTTATATATCAGGTTATGTTGTGTATACAAATCTACTGAGATGGGAGAAGCTGAGGGAGAGAGTGCAGGGAGGAAACAGACACAGACTCTGCAGGCTTACTTTCTCACATAAAGTGCTGGATTAGGTTAGGCTGCTCAGTATGTTGCTGCAACATCTGATGCTTTTTTTTATAGAGAGACGGGGAAGCAGAAGCCCCTGTTTTGTGGGTATGTAGTGTATGGGAACCATCACACAGGCTCCATTTGTCAGGAAAAGTTGACAGGGATGCAGCCTGCAGGGGGGAACCAAGGGGAGAAATGTCATATACAGGTTATATAATGGCCAAAAAAATTGCTACTCCACATGTACACACAGGATAGATTATTCTAAACAGTTACATGAAATAATAGCTACACTTAAAAGTCTGATGTGCTCTCTAAATCATAGTTACACATACCTCCTTGTACAGCGGTTTAATTCTTGCAAAGTCATTAAAATAATCTTCTATGGTGACACATATAGTGTCTACAGAATTAGTGCCCGCCAGCCATTTCCTAGTCATCAGGTCACTTAGATGTGGCTAAAGAGTAAAACAAACTTTGGAAATTAGTAAGCAGAAATGGTGAGTAGAGAGATCAAAGTTTATAATGGGCATCGCATGAAACCAACTCTACGGAGAGTTCTGGATAGTGGAATTGCCCAATAGTCCAGCATTAAAAATGGTTTAAAATTTTGGTTAAAGGAAACCAGTCAGGATTTTCATTCAGTCCAACCTATGGGCAGCATAACACAGTGCAGTGCAGTGAAATATAACTTATCCCCTATCCAAGAGGATAAGGGGAAAAGTTCTAGATTGCAAGGGTCCGACCACAGGAACCCCCTGCCGTCCCCTGAAAGGGGACCAGACAGTCTGACGGAAGCGGATGTTCCGACCCCCGCAGGAAGCTGCGGATGACACCCCCCCTCCATTTATCTCTATGGGATACATGGAGGGGCATGTCGGCCACCGCTCCGTGCGCGGGGGGGGGGGGTCGGGACGCCTCCTTCCAACAGACTGACGGGGGCCCTGTTCAGGAGATCATGGGGGGAATAAGTTATAATTCATTACAGAACTCCTTTAACACTGCAATTTAATTGTGTATAGGGGGCAGGAAGAGGACAGCTGGGACCTCCACAGTCACTCAGAGCCCCGTTCCCAGGCAGTTTTAAAACCATCTCTCCGAAAATCTGTAGCATTTTACAGTGAATCACAGTTAGTTGTAATAAAAACGCTTGCTTATGATTGGGGCAGCACAAAACTCATGATTAGTTCCCTTTAAATTGTATTTTATTTCTTTATTTTTTTATTTAATTTATAGTTGAGTGAAAGAGGACATGTTCTACACATATAAGAGATTATCTGCTACAGCATTCACAGTTAGCACTCTATTCTAAGACAACTGAAAGGATTATAATAGAAATTCGATTTTTGTACTTGCCATAAAATCCTTTTCTCATTGGATTAATTGGGGAACACAGCACCAAGGGTATAGGCACTTACCACTATGAGGTGACATTAGGCCAAGCAAAGGGAGTCAGCACACTCCACCTCCAGTTCTTGCAAGTGACCTACGAGCATGCAATCGCTGGAGTCAAATTTCCACAAGATTTGTAGTCACAGCAAAAACGCCACAGAACAGAACAAGGCTTCCAATTTAATTTCACACCATAAAGTGTACAAGTGCAATGTTTCAGCAAACTGCCTTTATCAAGCATACTTTATAAAGGCAGTCTGCCAAAACGTTGCACTTGCAGGGTCTGGAAAAACCTTGACACCAAAAGACCTTGGCTTCAACAGCCAGGCCGATAAACGCAACAGAAGTAAATGGGGTGGAGCAGCGGACCTTGAGAAAGGAGGTTGGGCCGAAGAAGAAGAGGGACCGGGCCATAGAGCATCCGTAAGCAGATAATAGAGGTCTGCATTACAGACCCGCAAGAATCGCCGGGACCCCTACGGCCTTGATACGCTTGAGAATGCAGGGAAAAGTGTAAGAGGAGGGGACATATACAACAGAGAAAATGCATCCCGAGGAACCAAGCAAATCCCAAGCAAAAGCTTATAGATAATGAGCCCTGGCCATGTAGACCGCAAGTGTGTGGTTGAGCCAGGAAGTCAACAGATCCACCTCTGGAGTGCCCCACTAGTGGAAGAGTTGAAGAAAAAACCCCAGATGGAGGAGCCAGCTTCTTCTGGCAGTGGAAGTCCTCCGCCCAGCTTTCCACCCCTGGGAATGTGGACCACAGACAGAGCGCGAACATGGAGCTCTTTCCAACAGAGACTCCGAGCAGCCTCCAACATGACCAACCTGCTCCTGGTGCCACCATGGTAATTGTCATACTTAATGTAGGCCCAAAAATGAATCACTATGTTTAATAGAATAATAGCATGATGTGTCCGCCATGTTGTATGAATTCTCAGAAGGCCCACGTTGAATTCATTGAAAGACCAAAGTATCTCTCTAGAAATGTGTATAACTGTCATCTCTTCTAAGACACATGTAAATAGGAACTAGGGGGTTTGACAAACAAGTCAGACAATTGTTTATTAACAGTGCTTTCTAGAAACAATTACATAAGTCTTGAGAGAAGCAAATACTGGAGATCTTTTAATCTTAACTGTGTTAGCTGGGATTGCACACAATAGCTTTCATATTTACTAAGATACTGATACCAGGGGACTGTAAACAAAAGACATGTCCCTAAGGGTCAGTCTACAATGAGCAGCTTCAGCCAGCCAAAAGGTGAACTACAGGCTAATATTAATGTATTTTTAAAAGCATTCCTATATATGATCTCTGTAGCATGAATATGCCATCTTGCCCTATTATACTATATATATATATATATATATATATATATATATATATATATATATATATACACACACACATACACACACAACTGATAGATGGTGGCATTATAATGATTATCATCATGTATACAGCTATGTAGCTAAATGCTGTATTCAATTATCTAAAATTTGTGTGGGATGTCCAATCATGTAATTTGAGTTGCCTGATAAGTTATTCAGGAATAGTATATCATATAATGATAAATATAGTAGCCATGATACATGATATAGATATATCCATCACTTATGGTGAATGTAATCACACATAGAATATACAGGTTATAATTAATGATTAGCTGTGATGATATCCCTGATTTCCATATAAACACCCACCAGTCATCATTGGATGACATTATATTACTTGGGTGGATCCTTAAGATAAGAAACAGGTTAAAACATGGTGGGAGGAACTACAGGGAACACAGAAAGAGAGGCCCATCCTCATCACAGACGTTCTTAGAGGCTACCTGAAGGGGCGGAGCCATGAAGAGCCAGGGAGGGAACTTGATGCTATAAGCCCATTCTTCTCTGATAATCGGTTATGACTACAAGCATTCCCATGGACCCCAGGCAGCCATCTTTCTTTCATCCAGAAGTACTCTCGGTGGTAAGATACACAGGTTTCTTATTTGATTAAGTTACCACATTTTTAATGTGGACAGAATTATGTTATGTATAGTAGCAGACCTGGCTTAGGCTGGGTTCACACCACGTTTTTCAAATACAGTTATCGCATACGGTTTTCTGCTAAAAAACGTATGGCAAAAACCGTATGCAACCGTATACAACCGTAAGACTACAAATTAAAACGTATACGGTTTTTCCCCGTACGGTTCTATCCGTTTGCATCAGTTTTTGCCAACGGTTTTGCTAATTTGTTGGAATTAGTTTTCCAGCAATTTAATAAAGTTACTATTATTCTATTGAAATTCCAATCTGCGCATGTGTCAACTCCAAAAACGGATTAGAAAAAACGTGTGCAACCGTATTCTGAAATTCTTTGTACGGTTCTCATAGACAACTATTTTAAAAGAACCGTATACGGTTCGCATAGGGTTTGCCAACTGGAGGCAAAAACGTGGTCGACAGCGTTTTTGCCTACGGTTCAAAAATCGGCAAAACCGTATCCGAGGCAAAACGGATACAACCGTACACAACATTTGGAATACGGTTTACAATACATTCTCTATGCATATGGTTTTGGATACGGTCGTATATGTTTTTTTGCGGAAAACCGTATACGGTTACCGTATTTGAAAAACGTGGTGTGAACCCAGCCTTATATATAACCTCAATTATGAGTCATAATAGTAGTTTATAAGCCACACACCCTTCTACTGCAGATGAAAGGGGTGCGTCTTATGGGGAGCAATGCAATGATCATATTGCATACTAGCATAGTCTGATGGGATCCTACTCTGCTACAACACATGACATAATTTCCACGAGGAAACTTAATTTAAGTCTTCCTAATTAGTAGCGTACTATAAATTGTATATTTAGTACCATATCTTACCAGAGATAGTTGTGGTTAGAACTGGGCAGGGTTTACTCCCATTTTATACACTTAAAATGCCCATTTGATATAATTTGATGTGATGATCTCACAGAGGAGAAAACAGAGGAGAAAATGGGAAATTTTAACCATGCCAGCACAGCACAACCGACCGAAGCAGGAAGAAGGAGGCAGGGTGGGAGGGGAAGAGCCTGCCCGGCACATCCCGCAGGAGTACTGCCTGCTCTGATGTCAAGAGAGAGGGGGCGGTGAGAAGGATGAGAGAGAGGTTCTGGGAAAAACTGGGGGGCTAAATTAATAACTTCCCAGCATTGACCAGTCCAGCTCAACACAGGCTAACTCCGGCAAAAGCCAGGGACTAGAGTAATGCGGACAACCGGAGGACATTGGGTGGAGAGGTGAGCGGTAAGGTGCAGCAGCATACACATGGCAGTCATGGCCTGACCCAGACCAAGCCTGGGACTCAAACAGATCAGACTGCAGAAGAAGGAATGACACCAGCACTAAGGCAGTCTGGCCTAGTCCTGACAGAAGCTGGGGCGGACTAGAGTAGTCCAGACCATCCGGGGACAAGGAAGGCCAGCGATGGAAGGCAGCGGCCTACCCTAGGCAGCCCTGGCCTAGTCTTAAGAAAGATCCGGGATTAACATAAGCCAGGTTGCTGACGAGAAGAGGGAGAGGGCAGGCAGAGCTGATCCCCTCCCAACATCACAGGCTTGCGGCCAAGGGAGAAGGAACAATCGAGCCCCCACCAGGGAAGGTATAAGGGGGACAGGGGATGTGACACCCTTCACAGAACCACCCCCACCTAAGCACAAGGGGAAGGAAAAGACCCTGAAGACCCATAGAGGGGACTCCTTAAAACGAAAAGAAGAGGAGGAGCCAGGAGGGGAACTACAAGGGGACCAGCTAGGAGGGGAAAATACTCACCTATCTGCAGTCTTGCGGTGCACACGGGGTGACCTCTTCGGCAACCTAGCACCAGAGTGGGGTACCAGAACTCCAACTACATTGTGGGGTGGGAGACCAGGTTAAGAAATGCAGGCAGAAAACCTAGTCCTAGCACCCTTATTCAAAGTGGGGCAGCCCATGCTGACAACAACCCTGATAACCTGAAAAAGAAACTAAATAAAACTAAAATAATAAATGTGCAGCAGGTCATGTCTGTCTTCTACAGACATTATGCTAATACAGGTTAGCCTAGTGTACGTCAGAGAGGTATAGCCTGCCTGAGTGGATCCAACATTTTTTTTCTTTTTTTTATACCTAGTGCCGCCTCGTAGTAGCAACAGCCCATACCCATATTGCTTTGTCCTTCAATGCAATCCATGAGCAATATAGATAGTAAAAAACAAACATTTTTGAAAACATCACAAAAAATTCTTAAAAAATAAATGTATCATACAATCTTTATTTACATGGGCACTGTCAGATTTAAAAACTTAATATGTTGTACATCTTGACAAAACATTAACCTTTCTAATATACGTCATAAGAAAATGGAAATCCTCAGACAGGAGAGTGCACAGAGGAGTCCTATCAGACAGGAGAGAGCACAGAGGAGTCCTATCAGACAGGAGAGAGCACAGAGGAGTCCTATCAGACAGGAGAGAGCACAGAGGAGTTCTATCAGACCGGAGAGAGCACAGAGGAGTGCTATCAGACCGGAGAGAGCACAGAGGAGTGCTATCAGACCGGAGAGAGCACAGAGGAGTCCTATCAGACAGGAGAGAGCACAGAGGAGTCCTATCAGACAGGAGAGAGCACAGAGGAGTCCTATCAGACAGGAGGGAGCGCAGAGGAGTCCTATCAGACAGGAGAGAGGGCAGAGGAGTCCTATCAGACAGGAGAGAGGGCAGAGGAGTCCTATCAGACAGGAGAGAGCACAGAGGAGTGCTATCAGACAGGAGAGAGCACAGAGGAGTCCTATCAGACAGGAGAGAGCGCAGAGGAGTCCTATCAGACAGGAGAGAGGGCAGAGGAGTCCTATCAGACAGGAGAGAGGGCAGAGGAGTCCTATCAGACAGGAGAGAGCACAGAGGAGTGCTATCAGACAGGAGAGAGCACAGAGGAGTGCTATCAGACAGGAGAGAGCACAGAGGAGTGCTATCAGACAGGAGAGAGCACAGAGGAGTGCTATCAGACAGGAGAGAGCACAGAGGAGTGCTATCAGACAGGAGAGAGCACAGAGGAGTGCTATCAGACAGGAAAGAGCACAGAGGAGTCCTATCAGACAGGAGAGAGCGCAGAGGAGTCCTATCAGACAGGAGAGAGGGCAGAGGAGTCCTATCAGACAGGAGAGAGCACAGGAGTCCTATCAGACAGGAGAGAGCACAGGAGTCCTATCAGACAGGAGAGAGCACAGAGGAGTGCTATCAGACAGGAGAGAGCACAGAGGAGTGCTATCAGACAGGAGAGAGCACAGAGGAGTGCTATCAGACAGGAGAGAGCACAGAGGAGTACTATCAGACAGGGGAGAGCACAGAGGAGTGCTATCAGACAGGGGAGAGCGCAGAGGAGTGCTAGCCCATCTTCACTTCCTGGATTTTGTCCATGCCTGTGCTTCAGCTTAGCCAAAGCCATGATTTTATAAGCCATAATTTTTATAAAAAGGAAATAACATTTTCTTATGAAGTAGATTAGAAAAGTTGATGTTTTGCCAAGATGTACAACATATAAAAAGTTTTTGTAGCTGTATCATCTAAGCAATAATGGGATTTTTGTTCTTACCTGTAAAAATCTGTAAAATGTTTTGCATAAGAAGAACCACCCACCTATTTGACATGAATTTGTCTGCCCACAAGGACAGGGTAGACAACCCGGTTAAAAGCTTTTAAAGTCTTAAAGGTAAAAGTAAATTGTTAACACCAATCCTTATGATTGTATGACTAAGTAATTATTCCATTAGTCAAAACATGACCATGCTTATTCTAAAGCCAGCTTCACCGAGTTATTAAGAGCTTTAGTTTTGTTGCACAACAGGTTGGCATCCCCAGGGATTTAACTTTTAAGGAATGGCAAAGAAACAATGTAAATGGGTCCTCACATCTAAGTCCATGAATACTTCAGCTAGAAGACTCTTGCATCCATCATGAGCAATGTTGTCCAATATGGTGTCCATATTTGTAGAGCCAGATGCCATGAAATCCTCATCGATCCTAAGATATTTTCTTTTCAAACTCACAATTGACTCTCTACAAAACAAGACATAATGGCTGCTTTAAAATATGGAAGAATGGTTACTGAGAATGCTTAATGGAAGAATGGGTAGTGGTTACTGAGTTAAAGGAAATCTGTCACCAGTGTTATCTGCACTAACCTGTGGGTAACGACAGATAGTGCAGGTGACACTGATGACATCGGTACTCACTTTGTCCTGTTCCGTGGCGGGGATCTTCGGTAACCTCCTTCGTTAGCTCCACTTTGGGCACCCTGCTTGGGGCACGGGCGGAGCTTACTGACATTACCGCTGCTATTCTCTCACAGCGGGACCCAACAGGGAGCAGCAGCGGTGACTTCAGTAAGCTCCACCCGTGCCCCAAGCAGGGTGCCCAAAGTGGAGCTAACAGAGGAGGTTACCGAAGATACCCGCCACGGAACAGGACAAAGTGAGTACTGTTGTCATCAGTGTCACCCGCACTGTCAGCACAGACAGGTTAGTGCAGGTGACACTGGTGACAGATTTCCTTTAAGAAAAAAAGAAAGAAAGAAAATAAGTAGCACTAAAGTATTTCCTTCATGCCAAAATGTTATCAGCTTTGAAGGGGTTATCTACGATAAAAACAAAAACAAAGCAGATTTCTTCCAAAAACAGCACCACCTCTGTCCTTAGGTTGCATGTGGTATTACAGCTCAGTTATGGCACACACAACCTTAGGACAGGTGTGGTGCTGTTTTTGGAAGAAATTAGCTCTGGTTTTCTTTTCCTGGATAACCCGTTAAAGGAGAAGCTATGCCTTTATAAAAGTTCAGATGGCAAAAAATGCTATGCAAAAAAATAAAAATAAAAACTGAGTAGTACGTTTTCAACCGACATCCAGCCACATGCATGGGGGAGCCTGTCATAGACTGATAAGCCACCTGTAAAGAGTGTTATCATACGGGTTCCCAATGACTGGACAAAGAATTAAAATGGCCTTTAAGAGCTTTCTCAACTCTTGGGTCGCCTACATTGTGACACCAGCTCTGGGACTAGGTCACTTACTTACTTAAATGTCAGGCAGTTGTTAATGATGGCTATCATATACTGGACATAGCATGCAGGAAGCTGCCGGTTCCTTAAGTGTTCTTCTTTATAGAGCTGCGCCTCCTCACTGTACCTTTAAATAGAGACACATAATTAACGTTAACACACAAAATCCCAACTACAATACTGGATTCAAAATTTAAAATGAAAACGCTACATTCTATACAATACAATATATAAGTACCACAAACTCCCAGTTAACATATTCTACTATATCATTACAGATTAAGAAAAATGGACAATTTGACACTGTTGCTGTACCCTTCAGACCATGCTAACTATTGAGAGTTTGAAAAAGACCTCTACAAAACGCATGTTCCTCGATTATATATATTCACAATACCTCATTTAAGTTCACAAAATCCACCTGACAAATAGAGCCCCATAGAACTCTCACAGCATTTAGAAAATCAGATACAATTTGCGAATAAACGAAAAATTTAAAACATTGTACAAGAAGAGATATTATTGCTTTCATACCTTTATGTCTGTAATTACTATTAGCCTTGCTGAATGTTTCTTTAGTGTTTTTTTTCCATTTGAAAAACTATTGTTTGTTCTTTTATTTTTACATGTACAGTGGGGCAAAAAAGTATTTAGTTAGCCACCGATTGTGCAAGTTCTCCCACTTAAAAAGATGAGAGAGTGCTGTAATTTTCATCATAGGTATACCTCAACTATGAGAGACTTAATGAAAAAAAATGAAAAAAAAAACATCACATTGTCTGATTTTAAAAAAATGTATTTGCAAATTATGGTGGAAAATAATTATTTGGTCACATACAAACAAGCAAGATTTCTGGCTCTCACAGACCTGTAACTTCTTCTTTAAGAGTCTCCTCTGTCCTCCACTTGTTACCTGTATTAATGGCACCTGTTTGAACTTGTTATCAGTATAAAAGACACCTGTCCACAACCTCAAACAGTCACACTACAAACTCCACTATGGCCAAGATCAAAGAGCTGTCGATTGACACCAGAAACAAAATTTTAGACCTGCACCAGGCTGGGAAGACTGAATCTGCAATAGGCAAGCAGCTTGGTGTGAAGAAATCAACTGTGGGAGCAATTATTAGAAAATGGAAGACATACAAGATCACTGATAATCTCCCTCGATCTGGGACTCCAAGCAAGATCTCACCGCATGGTGTCAAAATGATCACAAGAACGGTGAGCAAAATGCCCAGAACTACACGGGGGGACCTAGTGAATAATTTGCAGAGAGCTGGGACCAAAGTAACAAAGGCTACCATCAGTAACACACTATGCCGCCAGGGACTCAAATCATGCAGTGCCAGACGTGTCCCCCTGCTTAAGCCAGTACATGTCTGGGCCCAGCTGAAGTTTGCTAGCGAACATTTGGATGATCTAGAAGAGTATTAGGAGAATGTCATATGGTCAGATGAAATCAAAAGTAAAACTTTTTGTTAAAAACTCAACTCATTTTAGGAGGAGTAAGATTACTGAGTTGCATCCAAAGAACACCATACCTACTGTGAAGCATGGGGGTGAAAACATCATGCTTTGGGGCTGTTTTTCAGAAAAAGGACCGGGACAACTGATCCGTGTAAAGGAAAGAATGAATGGGGGCCATGTATCGTGAGATTTTGAGTGAAAACCTCCTTCCATCAGCAAGGGCATTGAAGATGAAACATGGCTGGGTCTTTCAGCATGACAATGATCCCAAACACACTACACGGGCAATGAAGGAGTGGCTTTATAAGAAGCATTTCAAGGTCCTGAAGTGGCCTAGCCAGTCTCCAAATCTCAACCCCATAGAAAAACCTTTGGAGGGAGTTGAAAGTCCGTGTTGCCCAGCGACAGCCCCAAAACATCACTGCTCTAGAGAAGATCTGCATGGAGGAATGTGCCAAAATACCAGCAACAAAGTGTAAAAACCTTGTGAAGACTTACAGAAAACATTTGACCTTTGTCATTGCCAACAAAGGGTATACAGTGATCCCTCAACTTACAATGGCCTCAACATACAACAGATTCAACATACAATGATCTTTTCTGGACCATTGTAACTTGAAACCAGACTCAACATACAATGCTACACACAGTCCAGATATGCAAAATGTGTCAATGGCTGGAAGAACCAACCAATCAGAATGGACATTCACTGGTAAATCCCCTGTATTCCTAAAGTGCATACACTGACTGGTACCTGGTAGCACCCCCTACAGTACAGGGAGGTATTACATGTTCTGTACTACTCTTTACCTGTGCCAGGGTTAGCGACTGTAGGTAAATGCGGTTCCATTTTGAATTTTTTAGGACATTGTGTGTACTGTACAGGACCCTGAAGAAGCTCCTGTCCTCTACATAGACAGTGATTTACAGCTCCCAGCAGATCTTTATTACTTTTATATTTATGGACTTGCTTTATCTATATTCGTTATCTACTTATTTTTCTTTAAGCCTCACTTTTTTCCTAATTTTGGATGACATTTTGGGGCTTTACCAAAAACCAATTACCAGGTTTCCATAGAGTTAAGGTTTCAACATACAATGGTCATCCTGGAACTAAATATTGTAACTTGAGGGATCACTGTATAACAAAGTATTGAGATTAACTTTTGTAGGTGGAAAAATACTTATTTTCCACCATAATTTGCAAATTAAATCTTTAAAAATCAGACAATGTTCTTTTATGGGTGTTTTTCTCATTATGTCTTCCATAGCTAAGTTATACCTATGATGGAAATTACAGGCCTCTCTCATCTTTTTAAGTGGGACAACTTGCACAATTGGTGGCTGACTAAATACTTTTTAAATATTTTTCATACATTACTTTTCCACAGATCAAGTGCTGTGATCAAGGAGCTTAAAATGTCCATCCAGCTTGTAACATGTCCCCTAGCCATAGGATAAAGGTTAAGTGCCTGATCGCAGGGGTTGGGGGATCTCCGAGACCCCCACTATCTTGAGAACAGGCCCAGACTCCGAGTGGCTACTTGAACATGCATGTCGCCACTCCATTCGTTGTGTACAGAGATGCCAAAGATAGCCGAGCAAGGTAATCAACCATATTCAGCAGCTCCATAAACATTAAACGGAAATGGGCCACATATGTGCGAGTTGCAGCTCCATTCAAAACAAAGGAGCCAGAGCCCCGCTCTTGAAACTGCAGTGAAGCCCCAGTAGTCAGACAACCCGTGTTCTGATGCTCATCCTCTATCCTTTGAATAGGGGATAAGTTCTGTTAACTCGGAATATCCCTTTAACAATAAAGTTAGTGTAGCTTTGGTACTTTTTGGGTAACTTCTACATGTTGTTACCTGTTAAGGAACGCATTCATTTGTTGCAGGCACAAGTGTAAAACCTTCTTCTTCAGCTCTTCACTAATCTGAGCTGCTACTTGTAAATTTTGCTCAAACATCTAAAAGGGATAAATAGAAATATTAATCATGGATAACAGAAGTCAGATATAACCAGCACCTTAGATTCCGTGGTAAGTGGTCAACTAAGTATCTTCCAGCCTCCTGGTTTTATTTACTCAGTGATTTATTCAAATTACATACAAATAAGCAATCGTGGACAAGGGCTATATAGTTGTGTATATGGAGGAAAGGACCAGACCAGTTATCAAGTAATGGAGAATAGTACGTCCTCCCTCACTCTGTTGAGGGAACGATAAAGTTAAAAGGGTTTCCAACCTTAAACAACAATTCTAGGCCTTCTTTTTCATGGAAAGTGTATTTTAGTTAGATGTATTCTTTGGTTACATTTTTTCTGTGGTGTTTTATCTCACAAAGTTGTGTGATTCAACAATATTGGACAAAACTCCCCAAAAACAGCAACAAAAATAAATGTAAGAAAGGCATCATTTCTTATTGCCCTCCAGTGAACATCTACAGCATTTTTGTCATTTATTTTATTTTTTTTGCTTTTGCAATAAACGAAAGGTTTTCCAGAAAAATACCACCCTGAAATAACAATTATGCCCATACTTGCCCTTTTAAATCCCCAGCTGGTTTGTGGGCCGGTGCCAGGCCTCTCCTCACATTGCTGCAGCGAAGTCGTGCCATACTGGTAAAACACAGCGATTCCAGCAGCCAATCATTGGGTACAGTGCAGGGAGTTGGAAATCCTATCGCCCAACGCCCGGGACAAGTAATTTTGGGCGCCGGGCAGGTGAGTTGTTCATAGATTTAGCCCTGTATCGGGCTAGCAGTGACAGACAGACTTCTCCCTTATTTTTCTTTAATGCCGGTGTGAGATGCAGGAGCAGATGCAAGTCTGCACCTCACACCGACGCTCAGAGTGTATGGAGGGGGCAGTGGCGGCCCCCAGCTGATTTCAGTAGCGGGGGGCCGCTGCTTAGAGCCCCCCAGCCGGTGTGAGGGGATCTCAGGAGCAAGGGCAGAACCCGAGGTCACACGTCTGCAGGAGATGATTAAACCACGCCCCCTCCTCCCCCCTCCCGGAGGATGGAGAGCGCAGCTCTGCATAATACAAGAAGACGGGGAGAATGAGGACGTACGCAGCTCCTCCCTCCATCACACACAGCCCCTCCCTTCCCCCGCTCTGTCTACACAGGACCTCATTTATCACGGGGAGGTTTCAAGTATTCACAGGGGGAAAATACAGAGAAGGGGGAGGGGAGAGGACGTGTGTGAGGAGACTGCACTGCACAGGATGGGGGGGGTTTCACCTCACACCGCCTCAGGTGAGGAGGCAGAGCATGCAGGCCGCGGGAAGGGTGGTTGTATATGTATGTAATGTATGATTAGGGGGGGGTGTATCATTGGCGGGTGTATGTATGATGTGTGCATATGTATGGTGTATGTGTCATGTGTATATATGAAGTGTATATGTGTATGGTGTCTGTGTATGTGTGATGAGTGTATGATGTGGGGTGTATCAGCGGCGGGTGTATGTATAATGTGTGCATATGTATGGTGTATGTGTCGTGTATATATGATGTGTGTATGGTGTATGTGTGATGTGTGTATGATGTGGGGTGTATCAGCAGCGGGTGTATGTATAATGTGTGCATATGTATGGTGTATGTGTGATGTGTATATATGATGTGTGTATGGTGTATGTGTGATGTGTGTATGTAATGTATGATATAGGGGGCAGCGGCAGGTGTATGTATGATGTGTGCATATGTATGGTGTGATGTGTGTATATATGATGTGTGTATGGTGTGTGTGTGTATGTAACGTATGATATAGGGGGCAGCGGTAGGTATAAGTATGATGTGTGCATATGTATGGTGTATATTTATGGTGTGAGTGTATGTGTATATATGATGTGTGTAAGGTGTATGTGTGATGTGTGTATGTAATGTATGATATAGGGGCAGCGGTAGGTGTATGTATAATGTGTGCATATGTATGGTGTATGTGTCGTGTATATATGATGTGTGTATGGTGTATGTGTGATGTGCGTATGATGTGGGGTGTATCAGCGGCGGGTGTATGTATAATGTGTGCATATGTATGGTGTATGTGTCGTGTATATATGAAGTGTATGGCGTCTGTGTATGTGTGATGTGTGTATGATGTGGGGTGTATCAGCGGCGGGTGTATGTATAATGTGTGCATATGTATGGTGTATGTGTCATGTGTATATATGATGTGTGTATGGTCTATGTGTGATGTGTGTATGTAATGTATGATATAGGGGGCAGCGGTAGGTGTATGTATGATGTGTGCATATGTATGGTGTATATTTATGGTGTGAGTGTATGTGTATATATGATGTGTGTATGTAATGTATGATGTGGGGGGGGGGAAGCAGCGGCGGGTATATGTATGGATATACTGTATAATATAGGGGACAGTGACCCGCTGTATGTATATGTGTATGTATGATATGTGTATGCATGTATGTTTTGTTCAGGGGCGGACTGACAAGTGCTGCCAGTTGTGCTATCTAATTTTATTTATTTTTAGTTGTTTCTGGCCACCTGCACTAAATTGCACCCCCAGAATCCCACCCCCTTCATACTCACCCACCGACCAAGAGCCCCACGGATGCACGCAAACACGCCCGAACCAAAACTACAACTCCCAGCATGTTGCACCATAACCTAAACTGTAGAACTATAAAAAGTGTAACATGCTGGGAGTTGTAGTTTTGGTTCGGGTCAGCTGCAGAGCCATAGGCTGCATAAGGACATGCTGGGTGTTGTAGTTACTAACTGTAATTCCCAGTATTCCTTGACACACACTATGGCTCTGCAGTTGATACGAACCAAAACTACAACTCCCAGCATGTTACACAATAACCTTAAATGTACTACTATACAGTGCAAAATGCTGCAACACCCACACAACCGTATGCTGTATCAGGGCATGCTGGGTGTTGTAGTTACTAACTGCAATTCCCTGTATTCCTTGACACAGACTATGGCTCTGCAGTTGATACGAACCAAAACTACAACTCCCAGCATGTTACACAATAACCTTAGCTATACTACTATACACTGCAACACCCACACAACCATAGGCTGCATCAGGGCATGCTGGGTGTTGTAGTTACTAACTGCAATTCCCTGTATTCCTTGACACAGACTATGGCTCTGCAGCTGATACGAACCAAAACTACAACTCCCAGCATGTTACAAAATAACCTTAACTATACTACTATACACTGCAACACCCACACAACCATAGGCTGCATCAGGGCATGCTGGGTGTTGTAGTTACTAACTGCAATTCCCTGTATTCCTTGACACAGACTATGGCTCTGCAGCTGATACAAACCAAAACTACAACTCCCAGCATGTTACACAATAACCTTAACTATACTACTATACAGTGTAACATGCTGCAACACCCACAGAACCATAGGCTGTATCAGGGCATGCTGGGAGTTGTAGTTATCTAGTAACTAAATGCAACTTCCAGCATTTTCTGACACATAGTTAGAGTAAATAAAATGCACCACACAAACTGGAGAAGCAGAACGCCCCCCCCCCCCCCCCCCCAGTAACACAGCGTTGTTCAGTGGTTTCCAATCAAGACTCCATATATAAGTCCATATGAAGACTGAAAAAGTGATTAAAATATTTTAAGAAGTGCGTATATATGTGAATAAGCCCCTTTCCTAATAAAAGTCCCGATAAAAACTACAGATCACGTCACACAAGATTACCCTCATCCCTGTATATGGAAAAATTGGAGTTATAGGGGTCAGATGGGGGGGGGCTTGCCTCGGGTGTAAAAGAAGCTACAGCTCTCCCGCCGCTAATATCCTGGCATGCTGTGATCACCATGGCCGCCTATTAAACCATTAGATCACCGCTGTCTAAGTTGACAGCAGTGTCTAAAGGATCTTATATCAATCCCTGGTGGTCTAGTGGGGTGGATCAGACTATTTTGGTTGAAATTACTTTATCTACCAGGACAAGTGGATTTTCTTGAGGAACAAGTAGATTGTGTTCAGCTTTAGTCCCTTGGACAAGTAGTTTTTTTTTTTTTATTTCCACACCCCTGACAGTGGTTAAAGGGGTACTCTGGTGGAAAACTTTTTATTATTTGAATCAACTGGTGCCAGAAAGTTAAACAGATTTGTAAATTACTTCTATTAAAAAAATCTTAATCCTTCCAGTACATATTAGCTGCTGAATACTACAGAGGAAATTCTTTTCTTTTTGGAACACAGAGCTCTCTGCTGATATCATGGGCACAGTGCTCTCTGCTGAAATCTCTGTCCATTTTAAGAACTGTCCAGAATAGAAGAAAATCTCCATAGCAAACATATGCTGCTCTGGACAGTTCCTAAAATGGACAGAGATGTCAGCAGAGAGCACTGTGCTCGTGATGTCGGCAGAGAGCACTGTGTTCCAAAAACAGCTAATAAGTACTTGAATGATTAAGATTTTTTAATAGAAGTAATTTACAAATCTGATTAACTTTCTGGCACCAGTTGATAAAAAAATAAAAAAAATAGGTTTTCCCCCAGAGTACCACTTTAAACACCATACACAATGAAATCACCACGACATGCAGCCAGTATGCTGCTGACAGGTAAAGTCAGCTACAACACTTTTACACTTGTGAAAATTAAGGATACCTTTATATAAAAGTAATTAATTTTTTTAACCCCTTGCTGCAGAATGCCGGGTATACCCGGCGCTGCGGCACGGGAGGGTTATGAAGCGAGCTCAGGAGCTCAGCTCACATTATACCTGCACGGTCCCAGCTGCTTTCAGCAGCCAGGACCCATGGCTAAAGTCGGACATCGCCGTTCCGGCAAATGTCCGGCATTAACTCTTTAGACGCAGTGATCAAAGTTGATCGCCGCGTCTAAAACTGAAAGTAAAAGCCTCCCGGCAGCTCAGTCGGGCTGATCGGGACATGGCAATAAAATCGCGATGTCCCATCAGCTAGGACTCAGCAGAAGGGTGCCTTATCTGCCTCCTGCGCGTCCGAATGGCGATTGATTGCTGCAAGCCTGAAAGCCGATAACATTGATCAATGCAAAGCTATGGCTTTGCAGCGATCTGTGTAAAAGATCAGTATGTGCAGTGTTATAGCCCCATATGGGAGCTATAACACTGCAAAAAAAATAAAAAAATTAAAAAGTTAATAAAGATCATTTAACTCCTTCCCTAATAAAAGTTTGAATCACCCCCCTTTTCCCATAAAAAAAAAAAAACTGTGTAAATAAAAACAAACAAACATATGTGGTATCCCTGCGTGCGTAAATGTCCGAACTATAAAAATATATTGTTATTTAAACTGCACGGTCAATGGCGTATTTTTGGTAACTTTTTATAACAAACATTTTTTTTTTAAAGTGATCAAAAAGTCTGATCAAAACAAAAATGGTACCGCTAAAAACTTCAGATCAGATAAAAAAAATTAGCCCTCACACCGCCCAGTACATGGAACAATAAATAATTTATAGGGGTCAGAATAGGACAATTTTAAACGTATACATTTTCCAGGATGTAGTTATGATTTTTTTTCGAAGAAATAAAAAAATCAAACCTATATAAGTAGGATATCATTTTAATCGTATGGACCTACAGAATAATGATAAGGTGTCATTTTTACTAAAAAATTTACTGCGTAGAAACGGAAGCCCCCAAAAGTTAAAAAATTTGTTTTTTTCTACCATTTTGTCGCACAATGATTTTTTTTTTCCGTTTCGCCGTAGATTTTTGGGTAAAATGACTGATTTCATTACAAAGTAGAACTGGTGGTGCAAAAAATAAGCCCTCATATGGATTTTTAGGTGCAAAATTGAAAGGGTTATGATTTTTAAAAGATAAGGCGGAAAAAATGAAAATGCAAAAACGCTTTGTCCTTAAGGGGTTAAAGGGGTTATCCAGGAATAGAAAATCAGAGCTAATTTCTATCTAAAACCACTCCCCGTTTGTCTCCAGGTTGGGTGTGGTTCTACGGCTCAGTTCCATTGAAGTGAATGGAGCCAAGTTGTAAAACCCCACCCAACCTGGGGACAGACGTGAAGCTGTTTTTGAAAGAAATTAGCTGTGTTTTTCTATTCCTGGATAACCCCTTTAACATATGTACATTCAGGAGCCTAGAGCCTAAATAAGGAAAGCCGACATATTCCACCCTCCAGAAAATCTTGTGGCCAAAGCTAGTGACAAAAATAACACTTAAGAAGTCTTCCAAATAGTAGAGTCCATAACTATGCCCACCTTTCACAATTACCAGACTTGTTCTATTCATAGCGGCGGCCATAAAATAACTACAATCACATAGCAAGCACAAGAATACTCCCTGTTCAGGCTTCTGATGCTATTAAACTAATGATAATCAGGTGATAGGTGGGATTATACAGTCGTGGGCTGGGGGGCATGTGATCATGGTACCCTAATCTATTTAATGATAATTCAATCTCCTTTTTGGGGGTTGGTCCTCTTTAAGTGACAACATGCAGCTATTATCAGTTACCTGGAACACAATAGCTGGCAGCGTGGTCTGGTAGTAGCCATCTTGATCCGCTTCAGGCTCTGTATTTTTATCCCAGTCCTTTTTATCTGTCTCTAAGGCTTTTCTCAACCACGCAATGATATTTGACTAAAAAAAATGTAAGTAAAAGTAATAGATTTTTTATTGACTTAACATCTGTCATTTATATAGATCATGATAATAAAAGATATTTGTTATTATGATAACAGTGGCAGAATAAACTATTTTACGATGACACATAAAAATCTGACCAGAATGTATACTAAAGACTAGTACTTTGTTATACATTGCTCCTGTCAGAGTGTGGGGGGGAAAAAAAATAAAATAATCAAAAATGTATTGAGGGGTACTCCGCTGCTCAGCATACAACGCCCCCTCCCATAGACTTGCATTGAGGGGGTGGGGCTTTGTTCGGAACAATTTGTTACAAACGCTGAGCAGCGGAGTACCCCTTTAAGGCCGTATGTGTATGTATGCTTTAAAAGGACCTGGATTTATGTTTCGTAGAGTCTCTGAATCTGCTGTCCTTGCACATATTCAATCACTTAGAAACAATGGGGGGGATTTTTCAATGCTTTTACTAGAAAACTAGTGTAAAAAAATGTGCAAATTTTTGCACAACTCTCTCAATTTTAGCGCAATACTGTGTTAAAGTTGCAAAATATTGCGCAAATAAGCAACTGCTCAAAAAGATGCAAGAATTTTTCCCCAAAAGCTACACTATTGAGATCTTCACTCCAACATGTTTAAGAAATTCTGGATTGGTTTTGTTGGAAAATAATCTTACTTGTAGAGTTGCCATGTATTTATGAAGAAGCTGGTCCACAATGTCTTGGGAAAGAAGTGGCTTCATTGTCTTTACGTCTACTTCTGGGATCAGGTCTACATTGCCCATCATTTCAGAACTAGAACAGAGAAAAGGAAAACCTTTACACATTAGGCAAGAATAGAAATATTAGTAAAAATTATAACCAAGCCTCCAAATACAGGTTTGACTGAAGTTAGGGTATGTTCACGCACTGCAGATGTGGATTTTCCAAAATAATAATAGCGCATTCAAAATCCATAGCAAATCCACAAAGTGTGAAAGTAGCCTTAAAGGGGTACTCCGCCCCTAGACATCTTATCCCCTATCCAAAGGATAGGGGATAAGATGTCTTATCGCAGGTGTCTTGCCGCTGGGGACCCCCGCGATCTCCCTGCTGCACCCAGCGTTCATTAAGAGCATCGGGTGCAGTGCCAGAGGTTTGTGACGTCACGGCCACGCCCCCTCAATGCAAGTCTATGCAATAGACTTGCATTGAGAGGGCATGACTGTTACGTCTTAAGCAGGGCGTGCCCATTACATCACAGGCCTCTGCCCATCGTCAGTCATACGTCATGCAGCGAAGTTCGCTCCATGCACCAGATATCTGGGTGCCGCAGCCGAGATCGCAGAAGTTCCCAGTGGCGGGACCCCCGCGTTCACACATCTTATTCCCTATCCTTTGGATTGAAGGTAAGATGTCTAGGGGCGGAGTACCCTTTTAAAAGGGGTTTTCAAAACGAACAGTATTTATCACATATCCAGAGAATAGTCTATTATATGATCACATGAGGTTTAATCACAGGGAAGAGACCACCACTTCAATTACCTCATTTTGTCTATAGAACTAACAGTGATAGACGAGGCTGTACTCGGCTATCTCCATCAATCCATTAATGATTAGTGAAGACCCGGTGGTCCAATCCACTAGTTTTTTTTTCTTTTTTTTTTAACTTAACCACTTAAGGACACAGGGCGTACCCATACGTCCCCGTTCCCAAGTCCTTAAGGACTCAGGGTGTACAGGTACGCCCTGCGTTTCTCCGGTCCCCGCTAATCGCCAGGCGGGGACCGGACCGGGATGCTTGCTGAAATCATTCAACAGGCTTCCTGGCACACTGCTGAGGGGGGTCCTGAGGACATCCCTATCGGAGATTGGTGCAATAAATACAAACCAGCGGACTGCGGCGATTCCGGGTAATTCGCATCACACATGACCCGGAAAAGGAAAGTGACCAGGGGTGTAATATACACCACCAATCACTCTCTGTACTGTACTGGGAGGTGGCAGTGTTGCCACCCCCCAGGACAGTTGTGATTGGGCAGTCGTAGCACATTTAGCTGTGTGACCCTGGCCCTACAGGGTCGCTGCTTTCTGCCGCAGCAGACTTTTTTTTTTTTTTTTTTGCTAATCGTGTGGCCGGTCCCTCTTCCATATAAATGAGCTGCACGCCACCGTTATCTAAAGCTGTTGATAAGTCCCGTACTACTGATCAGCGTTTTTTTTTTGTGGTGCAGGCACTTTTTCGGGGATTAAAGCGTCTAAGGCCGCAAACCTCCTCTGCTCCTGACCCTGTGCCCCATGCTAGTATAAGTCCCCCAGCCAAGTTTACTGGTGCCTCATACCTGTCAACTTGTCTGGACCCAGCCAGCGGACCACGAGCCTGTGATTCTTGAGTTTGTTGGCGATGAAGGTTCAATGAAATGGACTATTTTAGTTTTCTTTTTTTTTGTTTAGTGACGACTTTGTCAATTTGATGGTTTAGCAGACGAACCTGTACGCCCAACAGTTCGTCGCTGCAAACATGGGCTCATTTTTAGCTAGATCCAATGGATGGTACGCCGTCAATGCAGCAAAAATGAGGACCTTTTGGAGTCTCATGCTGCATATGGGCCTAGTTAAAAACCCAGTGTCAGGCAGTACTGGAGCGGGAACGTCCTCTACCAGACCCCGCTCTACAGTATGGCCATGACATTATGCTGATAATGCGGCATGTCCCTCCTCCCCCAAGTGATCCCGCGTATGACCGCCTGTATAAAATCAGGCCGGTCATAAACCACTTCAGGGCCAAATTTGGGGAGGCTGTGTCCCTGGAAGGGAGGTCTCTATTGATGAGTCTCATCAGCTTTAAGGGGAGACTCAGCTTCCGGCAATACATCCCAACCAAGCGGGCGCGGTATGGCGTGAAGATGTATAAACTTTGCGAGAGTACCTCATGGTACACTTGCAAGTTTATGGTGTATGAGAGACGAGATTCCCATATTAAACCCCCAGAATGACCCCCCACTCTTGGTGTTAGCGGGAAAATCGGGGCCTTTTTCACCCATTGCTAGATAAGGGATACCAACTTTACGTGGATAACTTTTACACTAGTATCCCTCTGTTCACATCCTTTGCCGCCAAATCCACTGTCGCTTGGAGTCAAAGAGTCCTTTCGCCCCATCCCCGACATGCTCCTATCCCCCGGGTGAGTCCCGTGCCTTTTCCCATGAAAACCTGTTGCTGGTCAGGTATAAGGACAAGAGGGATGTCCTTATGCTGACCACAATTCATGGGAACGGCAGCACCCGTGTCCCTGTGCGAGGTACCGCGGGACCGGTCCTCAACCCCGATTGTATTCTGGACTACAATCGGTATAATGGGGGAGTTGATCTCTCTGATCAAGTGCTCAAGCCATATGATGCCATGCGGAAAACACGGACATGGTACAAAAAAAGTTGCGGTCTACATGGTACAGGTTGCCATGTACAACTTTTTTGTACTGTCCAAGTACGCTAGCAACACATGGATATTCCTGCAGTTCCAAGTGGAAGTTCTAAAGGCCCTAATCTTTGATGACCACCAAAGACCGGGTCAGAGCACTTCTGGAACTTCGGTTCCCCGGATTGTCCCCAGCCAAAATGTTCCAGGTGAAGTCCCCCACACTGGAAAGAAGGATCGATCCCAGAAAAAATGCAGAGTGTTACAGGAAGGGGATTCGGTTGCAGAGTGTGTCACAGTAAGGGGATTCGGTAGGACACCACCACTCAGTGTGACACTTGCCCCGATCATCCGGGCCTCTGCAATAGAGATTGCTTCCGAAAGTATCACACTTCCATGGAGCAGTAAATTTATATTCCTTTTCCCTAATTTTAATTCCCCAGAACTCTACTCCAATGTACCAGTCCAGAGTACACTGTCTTCCAAATTTTAAAACCAAATCCACTCTTACCCAATACCCGTGATAATATCTTTTATTTCCCCAAATAAAATGGGTCATGGGACACAGTCAAAAGCATTGGAGGTTTGCAAGTTGCCTCAAATGCACAGTGCTCTCTCCCCACCTGAGCGGGGTGCGCATTTGAGGTAACAGAATAGGGACGACCACACACATCATATTCCCAGAATGATGATTAAGAGCATAGGGTTTGGGATGGGCATCATTTTCATTTTTGGCTATACTCTGTCATCATTCTGGGAAAATTATTGGCATATCAGTAATAAAATTGCAATTTTCAGTTCGCCCAAACTACACTTCATCCATTCCTGGAAAATAAATTTAGGGAACACCCATCTGTTCCAAATCTCCACTTCACCCCTATACACCTTCCCTAGGGGGTGTACTGTTTGTAATATTCTCACATGTGGGTGTTCCTTTCTTGTATTTTCCTCTGAATGTATGTAACTGTCAGGTCTGTAAGAAACATCGGCCTCAAATGCGAAGAGTTCTCGCTCATGAGCTCTGTCGTATTTCCAGGCGACAATTCAGAGTCACATGTTAGTTGTTCACAGAAAGATGAAGCAGAGCATAGGTTGAAAATTGCAGTTTTCTAAAGCTACCCTTCATCCATTCCTGGAAAATAAATGTAGAAACACACATGCATTCAAAATGTCCTCTTTACCCCTATATCCATTCCTTGAAGGGGTACTTTCTGTAATGGTGTCACATGTGGGTGTTTCATTTTTGTATTTTCCTCTGAATGTATGTAACCGTCAGCTACTGATATGCCATAGGTCACAAATACAAACTGACCTCTATGACTTCTGAGTCTTGTTGTGCTCCCGCCCAGCACATTACCCCATATGTGGATGTATTTCCATAGTCAAAAACAATGAACTTTAGGAAGGCAAAGTTTGATCAACTCAGAGAAGCCCTTAATATAAAATGGGACAATGTCCTCAAAAACAAGAATATTGACACTAAATGGGAGGCTTTTAAAAATCTTAAATTCTCACTGTAAGATGTATATACCTTATGGGAATAAAATGGGTCAGAAAAAAGAAAATTAATATGGATGAATAAAAATATTAAGGGGGCAATAAATGGCAACATAAAGCATTTAAACTACTAATACAGAACTGAAGTGAAGAAGCATTAAAAAGCTATAGAGAAAAATGTTAAATAAGTTTAAAAAAACTGATAAAATCCGCAACAATAGAGACAGAAAGACTGATTGCCAAAGAGAATAAAACTAACCCCAAAATGTTCTTTTACTATATACATAGCAAAAAAGTTAAAAATTTGTGTAAGCCCTTTAAAAATGATGAGGAAGAAATTATAAACGGGATCATGAAAAAGCAAATATATTAAACAAATTCTTCTACACTGTATTCACTGAGAAATATGAAATGGCAGGTGAAATACAGTGTTATAAGGTAAACTCCCCAGTAGAGGTCACCTATCTAACCCAGGAAGAAGTACAGTGCCGCCAACAAAAAAATCTAAATAGACAAATCGCCAGGTCCAGATGGCATTCACCTACGTGTTCTATAGGAATTAAGTAATGTAATAGACAGACCCCTATTTTTAATATTCATGGACTCTATAGTAACAGGGACTGTTCCCCAGGACTGGCGCATAGCAAATATTTAAAAAGGGGTCAAAAGGTGGCTACGGGAATTATAGACCTGTTAGTTTAACCTCTGTTGTATGTAAAGTATTTGAGGGTTTTCTAAAGAGATGCTATTTTGGGGTATCTTGATAAAAATAAATGTATGACTCCATATCAGCATGGCTTTATGAGGGATCAGTCCTGTCAAACTAACCTGATCATCTTTTATGAGGTGGTGAGCTCCAGACTGGACATGGGGCAATCGCTGGATGTCGTATATCTGGATTTTTCCAAAGCATTTGATACAGTGCCACATAAAAGGTTGGTGCATAAAATTAGAAGGATTGGGCTGGGGGAAAATGTGTGCAAGTGGGTAAGTAACTGGCTCAGTGACAGAGGGTGGTTATTAATGGTACTTATTCTGATTGGGTGACTGTTACTAGTGGGGTACCACAGGGGTCAGTATTGGGTCCTGTCCTATTTAATATATTCATTAATGACCTTGTAGAGGGGTTGAATAGTAAAGTAGCAATCTTTGCAGAAGATACTGAACTCTGTAAAGCGGTAAACACAATAGAGGACAGTGCACGGTTACAAATGGATCTGGATAGGTTGGAGGTTTGGGCTGGGAAGTGGGAGATGAGGTTTATTCAACACTGAAAAATGTAAGGTTATGCACATGGGGAAGAAAAATCCGGGCTGGGATTATGTGTTAAATGGGAGAACACTTGGGACGACTGACGTGGAAAATGGGAGTCTTAGTTAATAGTAAATTTAACTGTAGTGACCAGTGTCGGGCAGCTGCTGCCTAGGCAAATAAAATCATGGGGTGCATCAATAGGGGCATAGATGCCCACGACAAGGAAATAATTCTACCGCTGTACAAATCACTAGTCAGACCACCCATGGAATACTGTGTACAGTACTGGGCACCAGTGTACAAGAAAGATATAGTGGAGCTGGAAAGGGTTCAAAGACAGGCAACCAGAGTAATACGGGGAATGGGAGGACTACAGTACCCAGAAAGATTTTCAGAATTAGGGTTAGTTTAGAAAAAAGAAGGCTTAGGGGAGACCTAATAACTATGTATAAATATATCAGGGGACTGTACAGAGATCTCTCCCATGATCTATTTATACCCAGGACTGTATCTATGACAAGGGGCCATCCTCTACGTTTAGAGGAAAGAAGGTTTCTACACCAGCACAGACGGGGTTTCTTTATTGTAAGAGCAGTGAGACTGTGGAATTCTCTGCTTGAGGAGGTGGTCATGGTGAACTCTGTAAAAGAGTTTAAAAGGGGCTGGATGCATTTTTGGAAAACAACAACATTACAGGTTACGGATTCTTGATCTATAGGGACAGAAGGTTGATCCAGGGATTTATTCTGATTGCCACATTTGGAGTCAGGAAGAAATTTTTACCTCGAGTATGAGGGTTTTTTGCCTTCCTCTGGATCTACTCAGTAGGGACTCATTCGGGTTATAGGTTGAACTTGATGGACTTTGGTCTTTTTTCAACCTTATGAACTATGTTACTATAGTCAAGAGAAAAAGCCCTCCAAAATTTGTAACCAAATTTCTCCCATTAACCCTTGTGAAAATGTAAAAAATTGGGTAAACCCAGCATTTTAGTGTAAAAAAAAAATCAAGTTTTTCAATTTATGGCCAACTGTTCAAAAAACCTGTGAATTACCTTGCCGATATGCCGATAATGCCCCGCCCCCACGCACCGCGGCCGCCCCCCACCCGCCGCCCCCCCCCACCCGCCGCCCCCCCCACCCGCCGCACCGCGACCGCCCCCCCGCACCGCCCCCGGCCCCATTGCCTCCCCCATCCCCGGTTTTATTATTACCTGTTCCCGGGGCCCACGCTACTTCTGGCTCCTGCTGCATCCTGCGTTACGCTGTGCGCAATGACGAGTGACGTGACGTGCGCGACGTGCCGCCACCGTCAGTGCGCACAGTGACAGCTCAGGAGGACGCCACCGGAGCCAGATGTAGAGTGGACCCTGGGCCCAGGTAATTATAAAACCGGGGATGGGGGAGGCAATGGGGCCGGGGCGTTGGGCGGGGTGCGACGCAGTGGTGGGGGGAGTGGTGCGGGGGTGGTGGTGATAGGACTCAGGACCCCCGGACAGGCAGGGGGAGAGTAGCGGGTGGCGGCAGCGGTGGTCTATGGCACCGCAAAAGCTTTAAATCAATGATCTGCAGCAGTGTCGCGGGGGGATAAATAGCCGATAACTTATACCAGAATATCGGTGTAAGTCATCAGCTATCGGCCCTAACCTCCACCGATTATCGGTATCGGCCCTAAATAACAGATATCGGTCGATCCCTAGTTTTTATGTCAGAACCTCAACCATTACAGTACAAATCACCACTTCAGGCCTCAAATCTCATCAGTGGTGTCTCACCCCTAAGCCCCGTTTTGCACCCGCATAGTGCTTTTCCGCCATATATGGGGTATTTCCTTATTCTGGAGAAATTGGACTACAAATTTTGTGGAGCTATTTTTCTCTTATTACTTATGAAACTAAAAAAATTTTTGTTAATACCAGCAATTCAGTGTTAAAAATAATTGTTTTTACTTTTACAGCCCACTGTTCAAAAACATGTGAGGTGTAAGTACTCACTATAACTCTTGTTACGTTCCTTGAGGGGGTGTAGTTTCTAAAATGGTGTCACGTGTGGGATTCCTGCTGTTCTTGCACAATGGGGGCAATTCCAACAAACTTTTCACTCCAAAAGCCCAATGTCGCTCCTGCTATTCTGAGCATTGCAGTGCGCCCGCAGAACACCTTACATACACATATGGGGTATTTTGTTTCTCAGGCGACATTGCACTACAAATTTTGGGGGGCCCTTTCCCTATTACCCCATGTAATAAATGAAACATTTGGGGTAACACTATCAATATAGTGCGAAAAATCAAATTTTGGGAGGTTTGTGAATGTATATGGCCCCCAACTTCAATTTCAGCAAAATTCTCTCTCCAAAAGCCCAATGGCGCTCCTTCTGTCCTGAGACCTGTAGTGCGCCAGCAGAGCACTTAACATCCACATATGGGGCGTTTTCTTAAGCAGGAGAAATTGGGCTTCTAATCTGGGGTGGGGGGTCCATTTTCTCCTATTACACCATGTGGAAATGAAAAATTTGGAGTAACACCATCATTTTAGTGTTAAAAATCAAATTTTTCATTTTCTCGTCCAAGTTCAACGCAAACCCGTCAAACACCTGTGAGGTGTTAAGGCTCACTATATCTCTTGCTACGTTCCTTGAGGGGTGTAGTTTTTTTTTTGTGTGCTGTACTAGCACCATGGGGGCTTCCTAAATGAAACATGGCCCCCAAAAACCACGACAGCAAAATTCGTTCTCCAAAATCCCACAGTTGCTCTTTCCCTCTTGAGTCATGTTGTGAGCCCGCAGAGCACTTTATGTCAACATATGAGGTCTTTCCATACTCGAGAGAAATTGGGCTACAAATTTTGGGGGGCTTTTCTCCTAATACCACTTTTAAAAATGAAAAAAATGGGGCTATAAGAGCATGTTAGTGTAAAAATGCAGATTTAGATTTTTCTCCTCCCCTTTGCTGCTATTCTTGTGAAACACCTAAAGGGTTAACAAACTTTCTGAATGTCATTTTGAATACTTTGAGGGGCGCAGTTTCTAGAATGGGGTCATTTATGGGGTATTTCTCACAGAAAGGACCCTTAAATCCACTTCAAACTTAAAGGGGTAGTCCAGTGGTGAAAAACGTATCCCCTATCCTAAGGATAGGGGATAAGTTTGAGATCGCGGGGGGTCCGACCGCTGGGGCCCCCTGCAATCTCTCTGTACGGGGGCCAGGCTCTCCGGCCAGATAGCGGGTGTCGACCTCCGCACGAAGCGGCGGCAGACACGCCCCCTCAATACAACTCTATGGCAGAGCCGGAGATTGCCGAAGGCAGCGTTTCGGCTCTGCCATAGAGTTGTATTGAGGGGGCGTGTCGGCCGCCGCTTCGTGCGGAGGTCGACACGCTCCCTTCCCGCGGGCTGTCGGGGCTCCGTACAGGAGATCGCAGGGGGCCCCAGCGGTCGGACCCCCCGCGATCTCAAACTTATCCCCTATCCTTAGGATAGGGGATAAGTTACTCACCACTGGACTACTCCTTTAACTGGTCCCTGAAAAATTCAGATTTAGAAATTTCCGTGAAAATTTTGAAATTTGCTGCTATATTTGAAGCCCTCTAATGTCCTCAAATAGTAAAAACATGTCAACTTTATGATGCCAACATAAAGTAGACATATTGTATACGTGAATCAATATATAATTTATTTGGCATGTCCATTTTCCTTACAAGCAGAGAGTTTCAAAGTTAGTAAAATGCTAAATTTTCAAAATTTTCATGAAATTTTTCACCGAGAAAGTATGAGAGTAACGACCAAAATTTACCACTATGTTAAAGTGGAATATGTCACGAAAAAACAATCTCGAAATCAGAATGAAAAGTAAAAGCATCCCAGAGTTATTAATGCTTAAAGAGACAGTGGTCAGATGTGCAAAAAAGGGTCCTTAAGGTGAAAATGGTCTGAGTCCTTAAGGGGTTAAAGGAGTACTCACATCTCAACTAACATGGTTAAACTTGTAGTGCACATCACGTTAAATATTTGGCAAGTCCATACACTTAGCATACAGTTGAAATGGGAACATTCCTTTAGGGTCAATTCAGACATAGGATTCTGCATATTAGAAGCTGCAGATCTACATTGAAATTTGCAGCATACAATCTGCAGCTTCAAATATGCAACACAATGGAAGTGTGAATAGACCATTCACACCTACATTATCTTGCGCAAGATTTAAAGTAGCAGATTTCAATGTAAACTAAATGGCTGAACACAGTTTCAAATCCAGCGCATCAAATAGCACAGAATACTGTACATGTGAATAGACCCTTGTGGTGTATTCATACGTACCGTATCCTGCGCATATTTGATACCACAGATTTTAATGTAAACTAAATGACTGAACACAGCTACAAATCTGCATCTAATTAGTTGGAGATATTTCTGTGTCTGTCCCGCTTATTTTAAAGGGGTTTGCAGAAATCCATGCACATTCAGATAAATGGAATACATTTTCCAAATGCAGAACCACCACAACAAGGGTATGTTCACACTGTGGAGTTTCCACGGAATTCCGCGCAGTGACCATTAACATCAGTGTGAATGGGCCTTTCGCAGACAATCCCACCGCTGAAATTGTTCCACGCAAAGAAGGAACATGTTCCTTCTTTGTGCGGAAGTCCAAGAGTACTGCATAGCCGTCAATGGTGACTGCACAGTGCCACGAGGTCCTACCACTGAAGTATTCTCCGCTCACGTAATTTTGCAAGCGGAGACTCCGCAGTGTGAACATACTCTAAAAGATTGTACAGGAACTCTATGTTATAGTGATATCAAAATGAGAAGGCTCGTTAGGGCTCTAACCATGCCTTACATCAGTCGTTCTTAAACTGTGGACCTCCAGAGGTTTCAAAGTTACAACTCCTAGAATGTCCTGTTCAGGCATGCTAGGAGTTGTAGTTTTGCATTAGCTGAAGGTCCACTGTTTGAAGGCCACCGCCCTACAGCGAACTCCACCTAAAAGAAGGGATTTTACAGACAATATTTCACATATTCCTTTCCGGAAAGCAGTCATAAACCAGTTCTGTTCTCTCTTTCGTCCCATATAACAGATCCCATGGATTACAGATGGACGTGTAGCAATTTTCATTCCCGAGACATTGGGAAAATAACCGGAACGTAGTCACTAGATGACTACACTTTGGGTCATTGAAATAAATGGGATCTGATCTGGGAATCTGAGCATGGACACATGGCACGTCATTTTGATATTTTCCTGACGTATCCATGCATCAGTGGCACAATCGCAATGTGAACGAGGCCTTACAGTTGTAAGTTTGAGCCATCAATTAGTCTGATGAACTGATGCTGACTTTAGTTTGGGTCATAAGACCTGGCAGTCTGAATAAATCCTAACTCGTGGTATACCACTTCAAAACATAAAGGTTAAAGGGCATATCCCAAGATTAAAAGCTATTCTGTGGATAGGGGATGACTAACTGATCAGTCGGGGACCGATCGCTGGAATCTTCATCCATAGTGAGAATAAAGGTCTCTTGTCCTCCAAGTGAAGCATTCATGATTGCCCACCACTCCCTTTATCCTCTGAGTCTTCCAAACATTACTGAGAGCTAAACTCAGCTATGCTAAGAAATCCCACAGAGAATGGAGTAGTGGCCAAGCATGCTCACTGCTGCTCCACTCAAGGGGCCTCCTAGATGTCCATTACTCAGACTTTAGATGCACAGGCATTTCCTACTACATTTAGTTGTTAAAGATTTTTAAAGCGCACCACAGTATGTAGATTGAATTAGTTAGAAAAGACTGAAAAGAAGTGTATTCAATCCAGGAGCATTACCTGTGATAGGTGTTCAGAACCCAAGTGAGGAGGCTGACAATCTCATTCGCTTCAAGATCTTCTGATGCCAACTCCTGGATCCGAGAAGACAAAGCTAGGTGGTACAATTCTAACACCTTATTAAATATATTGTAAGAAGGGGGAAAACACTGCACCATGAGATTTTTAACTACTACAAGATCATCCAGCACATATCGGCGGATAATTTCTAGATGACGGACCAGCCACATTTTATCAGATTCTCTTGTTTCCGCCTGACTGCCTTCAATTCTGGTTCCAATTGTTCTTTCCAGAACATGAAACATTTTTTCTTTCCATCTTTTAGGTCTTCCAGGAGGTATAAAACCAGTCTGTTTCTTCCTGTCAGTCATGCGGCGATCTATTTTCTCCTCCCGCTCTATGATACGGACAACTGAGACAAGTATGGTGGGATCCTTGCGAACAGTAGTTATGGATCTTTCTATCACCATCCACAACTGTTTAGCCATCTCATCAGACAGGTGCTGAACTTCCCCAAAATAATTTTGAATTAGTTTCATGTCATGAGTATTTTTGCTGTCCATCCGGTATTGCTCGTACATCAGGTCATCACGAGAACATTCCAGGTCCATCAATTTGCGATGCGCTTCTAATAGTTCCCCTTGTTCAATGAGATCTTGTGTCTCCCTTACTATTTCTGGTACTGGAAAACAAACAGTTACATTTTAGGTTTTAGAGGAAAAAAAGAAGAAGATACTATTAAGAATCGATACTAACAATAAATGATCCATATATCTACCATAAATCCAAATGTACAAATCCCCTATTTCTTATTTAATCTTGGCTGAAAATCTACAATAAGGCTTCACACAAGGAAGATTTGTTTTTGCAGAAACTTCTGTGACTGGATATTGGTTTCTTTCTTCTAAGGGTATTTTAGATGAATAAGACAGTTGCAAAGTTTCTCCAACTGATCTGCCGCCTGTGAATACACTTTAAGGCTGGGTTTACACTGCGGAATCTCTAGACTGAATTTTCCGGGGGCGGCACTAAAACCGTGTGAACTGCATTCCCGTCCCCATAGACATCTATGCATTTTTGAGTGGATCTTTTGATGTATCCGCTTAGAAATGCATTGCCATCTATGGGGACAGCAATGCAGTTTGCCCGCCAGCAGGATCTCTGAAGGAAAGTCTGTCTGAAGATTCCGCAGAGTGAACCCGGCCTAAGGTGAAAGAAATAAACTGTGTCTTCTAAGGGTTTATGTTTTTTTTCTCACACACATTATGGTAGGTAACAGTTCTTTGTTATACCCAGTTTATATCACCTAGTTATACTGTACTGATACTATATTATGCTAATACTGCTAATGTATCATTATAAATAAATTGTGTACTGCTTTATGGCCATTCTAATACACCTACGTAGGCACTGTCAGGAACAAAAAATTTTCATATGTTGTACATCTTGGCAAAACATTAACCTTTCTAATATACTTTATTAGAAAATGTTATTTCTTTTTATAGAAATCATGGCTTATAAAATCATGGCTTTGTCCAAGCTGAAGTACAGGCATGGCCAAGGTCCAGTAAGTGAGGGTGGGCTAGCACTCCTCTATGCTCTCTCCTGTCTGATAGCGCTCCTCTGTTTTATCCCCTGTCTGATAGCCCTCCTCTGTGCCTTCTCCTGCCCGATAGCCCTCCTCTGTGCCTTCTCCTGCCCGATAGCCCTCCTCTGTGCCTTCTCCTGCCCGATAGCCCTCCTCTGTGCCCTCTCCTGCCCGATAGCCCTCCTCTGTGCCCTCTCCTGCCCGATAGCCCTCCTCTGTGCCCTCTCCTGCCCGATAGCCCTCCTCTGTGCCCTCTCCTGCCCGATAGCCCTCCTCTGTGCCCTCTCCTGCCCGATAGCCCTCCTCTGTGCCCTCTCCTGCCCGATAGCCCTCCTCTGTGCCCTCTCCTGCCCGATAGCCCTCCTCTGTGCCCTCTCCTGCCCGATAGCCCTCCTCTGTGCCCTCTCCTGCCCGATAGCCCTCCTCTGTGCCCTCTCCTGCCCGATAGCCCTCCTCTGTGCCCTCTCCTGCCCGATAGCCCTCCTCTGTGCCCTCTCCTGCCCGATAGCCCTCCTCTGTGCCCTCTCCTGCCCGATAGCCCTCCTCTGTGCCCTCTCCTGCCCGATAGCCCTCCTCTGTGCCCTCTCCTGCCCGATAGCCCTCCTCTGTGCCCTCTCCTGCCCGATAGCCCTCCTCTGTGCCCTCTCCTGCCCGATAGCCCTCCTCTGTGCCCTCTCCTGCCCGATAGCCCTCCTCTGTGCCCTCTCCTGCCCGATAGCCCTCCTCTGTGCCCTCTCCTGCCCGATAGCCCTCCTCTGTGCCCTCTCCTGCCCGATAGCCCTCCTCTGTGCCCTCTCCTGCCCGATAGCCCTCCTCTGTGCCCTCTCCTGCCCGATAGCCCTCCTCTGTGCCCTCTCCTGCCCGATAGCCCTCCTCTGTGCCCTCTCCTGCCCGATAGCCCTCCTCTGTGCCCTCTCCTGCCCGATAGCCCTCCTCTGTGCCCTCTCCTGCCCGATAGCCCTCCTCTGTGCCCTCTCCTGCCCGATAGCCCTCCTCTGTGCCCTCTCCTGCCCGATAGCCCTCCTCTGTGCCCTCTCCTGCCCGATAGCCCTCCTCTGTGCCCTCTCCTGCCCGATAGCCCTCCTCTGTGCCCTCTCCTGCCCGATAGCCCTCCTCTGTGCCCTCTCCTGCCCGATAGCCCTCCTCTGTGCCCTCTCCTGCCCGATAGCCCTCCTCTGTGCCCTCTCCTGCCCGATAGCCCTCCTCTGTGCCCTCTCCTGCCCGATAGCCCTCCTCTGTGCCCTCTCCTGCCCGATAGCCCTCCTCTGTGCCCTCTCCTGCCCGATAGCCCTCCTCTGTGCCCTCTCCTGCCCGATAGCCCTCCTCTGTGCCCTCTCCTGCCCGATAGCCCTCCTCTGTGCCCTCTCCTGCCCGATAGCCCTCCTCTGTGCCCTCTCCTGCCCGATAGCCCTCCTCTGTGCCCTCTCCTGCCCGATAGCCCTCCTCTGTGCCCTCTCCTGCCCGATAGCCCTCCTCTGTGCCCTCTCCTGCCCGATAGCCCTCCTCTGTGCCCTCTCCTGCCCGATAGCCCTCCTCTGTGCCCTCTCCTGCCCGATAGCCCTCCTCTGTGCCCTCTCCTGCCCGATAGCCCTCCTCTGTGCCCTCTCCTGCCCGATAGCCCTCCTCTGTGCCCTCTCCTGCCCGATAGCCCTCCTCTGTGCCCTCTCCTGCCCGATAGCCCTCCTCTGTGCCCTCTCCTGCCCGATAGCCCTCCTCTGTGCCCTCTCCTGCCCGATAGCCCTCCTCTGTGCCCTCTCCTGCCCGATAGCCCTCCTCTGTGCCCTCTCCTGCCCGATAGCCCTCCTCTGTGCCCTCTCCTGCCCGATAGCCCTCCTCTGTGCCCTCTCCTGCCCGATAGCCCTCCTCTGTGCCCTCTCCTGCCCGATAGCCCTCCTCTGTGCCCTCTCCTGCCCGATAGCCCTCCTCTGTGCCCTCTCCTGCCCGATAGCCCTCCTCTGTGCCCTCTCCTGCCCGATAGCCCTCCTCTGTGCCCTCTCCTGCCCGATAGCCCTCCTCTGTGCCCTCTCCTGCCCGATAGCCCTCCTCTGTGCCCTCTCCTGCCCGATAGCCCTCCTCTGTGCCCTCTCCTGCCCGATAGCCCTCCTCTGTGCCCTCTCCTGCCCGATAGCCCTCCTCTGTGCCCTCTCCTGCCCGATAGCCCTCCTCTGTGCCCTCTCCTGCCCGATAGCCCTCCTCTGTGCCCTCTCCTGCCCGATAGCCCTCCTCTGTGCCCTCTCCTGCCCGATAGCCCTCCTCTGTGCCCTCTCCTGCCCGATAGCCCTCCTCTGTGCCCTCTCCTGCCCGATAGCCCTCCTCTGTGCCCTCTCCTGCCCGATAGCCCTCCTCTGTGCCCTCTCCTGCCCGATAGCCCTCCTCTGTGCCCTCTCCTGCCCGATAGCCCTCCTCTGTGCCCTCTCCTGCCCGATAGCCCTCCTCTGTGCCCTCTCCTGCCCGATAGCCCTCCTCTGTGCCCTCTCCTGCCCGATAGCCCTCCTCTGTGCCCTCTCCTGCCCGATAGCCCTCCTCTGTGCCCTCTCCTGCCCGATAGCCCTCCTCTGTGCCCTCTCCTGCCCGATAGCCCTCCTCTGTGCCCTCTCCTGCCCGATAGCCCTCCTCTGTGCCCTCTCCTGCCCGATAGCCCTCCTCTGTGCCCTCTCCTGCCCGATAGCCCTCCTCTGTGCCCTCTCCTGCCCGATAGCCCTCCTCTGTGCCCTCTCCTGCCCGATAGCCCTCCTCTGTGCCCTCTCCTGCCCGATAGCCCTCCTCTGTGCCCTCTCCTGCCCGATAGCCCTCCTCTGTGCCCTCTCCTGCCCGATAGCCCTCCTCTGTGCCCTCTCCTGCCCGATAGCCCTCCTCTGTGCCCTCTCCTGCCCGATAGCCCTCCTCTGTGCCCTCTCCTGCCCGATAGCCCTCCTCTGTGCCCTCTCCTGCCCGATAGCCCTCCTCTGTGCCCTCTCCTGCCCGATAGCCCTCCTCTGTGCCCTCTCCTGCCCGATAGCCCTCCTCTGTGCCCTCTCCTGCCCGATAGCCCTCCTCTGTGCCCTCTCCTGCCCGATAGCCCTCCTCTGTGCCCTCTCCTGCCCGATAGCCCTCCTCTGTGCCCTCTCCTGCCCGATAGCCCTCCTCTGTGCCCTCTCCTGCCCGATAGCCCTCCTCTGTGCCCTCTCCTGCCCGATAGCCCTCCTCTGTGCCCTCTCCTGCCCGATAGCCCTCCTCTGTGCCCTCTCCTGCCCGATAGCCCTCCTCTGTGCCCTCTCCTGCCCGATAGCCCTCCTCTGTGCCCTCTCCTGCCCGATAGCCCTCCTCTGTGCCCTCTCCTGCCCGATAGCCCTCCTCTGTGCCCTCTCCTGCCCGATAGCCCTCCTCTGTGCCCTCTCCTGCCCGATAGCCCTCCTCTGTGCCCTCTCCTGCCCGATAGCCCTCCTCTGTGCCCTCTCCTGCCCGATAGCCCTCCTCTGTGCCCTCTCCTGCCCGATAGCCCTCCTCTGTGCCCTCTCCTGCCCGATAGCCCTCCTCTGTGCCCTCTCCTGCCCGATAGCCCTCCTCTGTGCCCTCTCCTGCCCGATAGCCCTCCTCTGTGCCCTCTCCTGCCCGATAGCCCTCCTCTGTGCCCTCTCCTGCCCGATAGCCCTCCTCTGTGCCCTCTCCTGCCCGATAGCCCTCCTCTGTGCCCTCTCCTGCCCGATAGCCCTCCTCTGTGCCCTCTCCTGCCCGATAGCCCTCCTCTGTGCCCTCTCCTGCCCGATAGCCCTCCTCTGTGCCCTCTCCTGCCCGATAGCCCTCCTCTGTGCCCTCTCCTGCCCTCCTCTGTGCCCTCTCCTGCCCTCCTCTGTGCCCTCTCCTGCCCTCCTCTGTGCCCTCTCCTGCCCTCCTCTGTGCCCTCTCCTGCCCTCCTCTGTGCCCTCTCCTGCCCTCCTCTGTGCCCTCTCCTGCCCTCCTCTGTGCCCTCTCCTGCCCTCCTCTGTGCCCTCTCCTGCCCTCCTCTGTGCCCTCTCCTGCCCTCCTCTGTGCCCTCTCCTGCCCTCCTCTGTGCCCTCTCCTGCCCTCCTCTGTGCCCTCTCCTGCCCTCCTCTGTGCCCTCTCCTGCCCTCCTCTGTGCCCTCTCCTGCCCTCCTCTGTGCCCTCTCCTGCCCTCCTCTGTGCCCTCTCCTGCCCTCCTCTGTGCCCTCTCCTGCCCTCCTCTGTGCCCTCTCCTGCCCTCCTCTGTGCCCTCTCCTGCCCTCCTCTGTGCCCTCTCCTGCCCGATAGCCCTCCTCTGTGCCCTCTCCTGCCCGATAGCCCTCCTCTGTGCCCTCTCCTGCCCGATAGCCCTCCTCTGTGCCCTCTCCTGCCCGATAGCCCTCCTCTGTGCCCTCTCCTGCCCGATAGCCCTCCTCTGTGCCCTCTCCTGCCCGATAGCCCTCCTCTGTGCCCTCTCCTGCCCGATAGCCCTCCTCTGTGCCCTCTCCTGCCCGATAGCCCTCCTCTGTGCCCTCTCCTGCCCGATAGCCCTCCTCTGTGCCCTCTCCTGCCCGATAGCCCTCCTCTGTGCCCTCTCCTGCCCGATAGCCCTCCTCTGTGCCCTCTCCTGCCCGATAGCCCTCCTCTGTGCCCTCTCCTGCCCGATAGCCCTCCTCAGTGCCCTCTCCTGCCCGATAGCCCTCCTCAGTGCCCTCTCCTGCCCGATAGCCCTCCTCAGTGCCCTCTCCTGCCCGATAGCCCTCCTCAGTGCCCTCTCCTGCCCGATAGCCCTCCTCAGTGCCCTCTCCTGCCCGATAGCCCTCCTCAGTGCCCTCTCCTGCCCGATAGCCCTCCTCAGTGCCCTCTCCTGCCCGATAGCCCTCCTCAGTGCCCTCTCCTGCCCGATAGCCCTCCTCAGTGCCCTCTCCTGCCCGATAGCCCTCCTCAGTGCCCTCTCCTGCCCGATAGCCCTCCTCAGTGCCCTCTCCTGCCCGATAGCCCTCCTCAGTGCCCTCTCCTGCCCGATAGCCCTCCTCAGTGCCCTCTCCTGCCCGATAGCCCTCCTCAGTGCCCTCTCCTGCCCGATAGCCCTCCTCAGTGCCCTCTCCTGCCCGATAGCCCTCCTCAGTGCCCTCTCCTGCCCGATAGCCCTCCTCAGTGCCCTCTCCTGCCCGATAGCCCTCCTCAGTGCCCTCTCCTGCCCGATAGCCCTCCTCAGTGCCCTCTCCTGCCCGATAGCACTCCTCAGTGCCCTCTCCTGCCCGATAGCACTCCTCAGTGCCCTCTCCTGCCCGATAGCACTCCTCAGTGCCCTCTCCTGCCCGATAGCACTCCTCAGTGCCCTCTCCTGCCCGATAGCACTCCTCAGTGCCCTCTCCTGCCCGATAGCACTCCTCAGTGCCCTCTCCTGCCCGATAGCACTCCTCAGTGCCCTCTCCTGCCCGATAGCACTCCTCAGTGCCCTCTCCTGCCCGATAGCACTCCTCAGTGCCCTCTCCTGCCCGATAGCACTCCTCAGTGCCCTCTCCTGCCCGATAGCACTCCTCAGTGCCCTCTCCTGCCCGATAGCACTCCTCAGTGCCCTCTCCTGCCCGATAGCACTCCTCAGTGCCCTCTCCTGCCCGATAGCACTCCTCAGTGCCCTCTCCTGCCCGATAGCACTCCTCAGTGCCCTCTCCTGCCCGATAGCACTCCTCAGTGCCCTCTCCTGCCCGATAGCACTCCTCAGTGCCCTCTCCTGCCTGATAGCACTCCTCAGTGCCCTCTCCTGCCTGATAGCACTCCTCAGTGCCCTCTCCTGCCTGATAGCACTCCTCAGTGCCCTCTCCTGCCTGATAGCACTCCTCAGTGCCCTCTCCTGCCTGATAGCACTCCTCAGTGCTCTCTCCTGCCTGATAGCACTCCTCAGTGCTCTCTCCTGCCTGATAGCACTCCTCAGTGCTCTCTCCTGCCTGATAGCACTCCTCAGTGCTCTCTCCTGCCTGATAGCACTCCTCAGTGCTCTCTCCTGCCTGATAGCACTCCTCAGTGCTCTCTCCTGCCTGATAGCACTCCTCAGTGCTCTCTCCTGCCTGATAACACTCCTCAGTGCTCTCTCCTGTCCTATCAGACACAGAAAAGTGCTAGCCCACCCTCACTTACTGGACTTTGTCCATGCCTGTCCTTCAGCTTGGACAAAGCCATGATTTTATAAGCCATGATTTCTATAGAAAGGAAATAACTTTCTTATGAAAGGTCAATGTTTTGCACAGATGTACAACATGTGAAAAGTTTTTGGATCTGACAGTACCCATTTAAAGCTTACCTGCCCTCCTCACTGTGATCTATGGGCTGCCATATATGTGAATACAGGGCTGCAAGCCAGTCATTGCTAAGGGGGCAAAGGGGATAGTGCTCCCCTTAAGGACACCGCTTGGCATGTGTCTCTAAGTTGTAATAAATTTGACATGCTTTTACTTCGTGATGTCAACATTTTTTGACACTTGACAAATTTATTGAAAAACCTTTTATTTTATACTTTTTACCTGTTATACTATGCTGCAGTACATCTGCTCCGCAGCACAGTATAACTGTCTGTACTACACTGACATGCAGCCTGTGCAATCCAGCCTATGGATGGACCTGACAGGCTGCTGTTAGATAGTTGATAAAAAGGAAAAGACAGAAGCACACCTAATGAAGACCATATGAATAGGTGTATAGTTAATAAAAAGAGAGCGATTAGCCTTCTACCAAATAGTGTTATGCTCAGAGCATAACACCTGTAAACATGTGTATATGAGAAAAGGTCAGCAGCCTCATGGTCTGTCCAAATCCCAGGAACAGAATCGGTGCCATCATATATGCCAGAATGAAACTCCGGATGGAGGAAAAAAATGGACCTGAAAGCCAGGGCGATTCTCCAAGGAATGCCTTATTTTTCTGTGCCAAATGTTTCCGCCACGGAGATTCAAATTCCGGCGTCAGCTGAAAGAATAGACATGTCTATTCTTTCTGCAGACTCTGCACAGAAATGCATTGCCGTCTATGAGATGGCGCATTTCCAAATGGTTCTAGAGCTGGCATGTCCTGCTGGCGCTCCGTTGTAAGGGGAATGTTTGCACAGAGATTTTCTGTGCGGACATTCACCCTTGTGAACATAGTCTAAGGATTAAAGCTGTATGCCCACTATTAACATATTCACAGGACAGGTGAGAAAGGCTATACAATGACCCCATGACCTACGATGGCCCCAACATACGATAATTTCAACACGCGATGGCCTCTCAGAGGCCATCGCATGTTGAAGGCAGCATCAACATACGATGCTTTTGTATGTCGGGGCCATCGCATAAACGGCTATGCGGCAGCGCTGACTGCTTCAGCTGCCACCGGATAGCCGTTTACAGTGCCCCGTGAGCTCCGGTGATGGTCACTCCCCTGTCCTCTGGGCTCCGGCGCGTCCTCTTCGGGATCCTCTGCATCGTCGGCGCTCTCCATCGTCGTCATCACGTCGCTGTGCACGCCGTCCCGTCATCCAATAGGAGCGGCATGCGTAGCGATGTGATGGCGGCGACGGAGAGCGCGGATGCTGGGGAAGCAGAGGCCTTACCGGAGCGTTGGGGACACCCCGGGGACGCGGCGGCAGCGATGGACAGCGACATCCCGGTCAGCGGTGGCGAGCGGTGACGGTGTGGAGCGGCGGGGACAGGTGAGTACAACTTCCTCTAACAGTGGTCTACAACCTGCGGACCTCCAGATGTTGCAAAACTACAACACCCAGCATGCCCGAACAGCCGTTGGCTGTCCGGGCATGCTGGGTATTGTAGTTTTGCAACATCTGGAGGTCCGCAGGTTGTAGACCACTGTCCTACACTTTACATTGCACGGATCCCTCAACATGCAATGGTTTCAACAAACGATGGTCCGTTTGGAACGGATTACCATCGTATGTTGAGGGACCACTGTACTGACAGGGATCTGATTATTGTTGCAGCAGTCAGAGCTAAGATCTCTCTAGATTACCAGAAAAAATGTTCTTGAGGTTCTCAACTGCTGCGGCAAGTTGGCTGTGCTGAACAACAGCATCTTTCACATCTTTCAGACTTTCAATGGTATTGATGCTTTGTCTCCAGTCTTTGCTGAGGTTTCCTAAAGATTGCTGGATGTCTTTTACATCATTCAGAGCATTGTGAAGCTGGTTCAAACCTGTTCTCACACCATCAAGTTGTGACTGGATAGCTGCCTGCAGAAAATAACACGACAGAGCATTTCCAAATTACTCATTTTATAAAAGGGTTTTTAAAGCTTAAATAAAAAACAAAAAAAAAACATCAAAATAAACCTGTTAATTCCTTCTTTAGCACTGTTGTCCCCAAAGTCTTAGGCTAATCAATAACTGCAGCGGTAATTCCAGTAGGCATGGCACACAACCGCTGATAACAGTGATGTACTGCTGTGGTCATGAGCGTTTATGGCACCTTATTGATATGGGTATATAAACAAAAGACCAATGGGGGACCACAGGGCACCATTGCTGGTGCAGGTAGAGATATGAAGGGTTTCTCTGGCAGTGGGGTGTTTTTCTTAGTTTTTGTTTTCTTTTAATTATACCCATTCTGTCCACTATAAAAAAAAAAATAATAATTAAATAAATTAAATTAAAAAAAACAACCTTTACTTACCTCCAGTGCTCCCCTGGCGCCTCCAGTATCCCGGCTTCCATTGTCATCCTCTTTCTGGTGGTCAATCTGTCATAGTGCGGCTCAGTAAATCAAAGGCCGCAGTGGTGTCCCGTCTCAGTCAGCGATTGGCTGAGAGGCTCTGTGAGTCCTAGGCATCAGGAAAAAGACTAGGGCAAGGGTTCAATAAGTCACATTGCCCCACAGCAAATTACTGGCCGAGGAGGGACACTGCTGCAGCCAGCGATTTGCTGAGCTGCACTGTGTTGGATTGACCCCCAGCACCGCGAAGATCGTGGGAGGTAAAGGTTTACTTTTTTGTAGCATACAGAATGAGCACATAAAACAAAAAAACTGTATATTTTTATTTAGGTGGAGTTATTATTTTATTCATTTTTTTTCCAACTAGTCCCATAAAGGACTTTGAACAGCGATCTTTTGACTGCTCATATACAGTCATTGGTACCCCTGAAATTTTTCTAGTAAATGAAGTATTTCTCACAAAAAATGATTGCAGTAACACATGTTTTGCTATACATATGTTCATTCCCTTTGTGTGTATTGGAACTAAACCAAAAAAGGGAGGGAAAAAAAAAAAAAGCAAGTTGGACATAATGTCACACCAAACTCCAAAAATGGTCTGGACAAAATTATTGGCACCCTTCACTTAATATTTGGTTGCACACGTTTTGGAAAAGATAACTGAACTCAGTCGCTTCCTATAACCATCAATAAGCTTCTTACACCTCTCAGCCGGAATGTTGGACCACTCTTCCTTTGCAAACTGCTTCAGGTCTCTCTTATTGGAAGGGCGCCTTTTCCCAACAGCAATTTTAAGATCTCTCCACAGGTGTTCAATGGGATTTAGATCTGGACTCATTGCTGGCCACTTCAGAACTCTCCAGCGTTTTGCTGCCATCCATTTCTGGGTACTTTTTCACATATGTTTGGTGTCATTGTCCTGCTGGAAGACCCGAGATCTCGGACGCAAACCCAGCTTTCTGACACTGGGCTGTACAGTGCGACCCAAAATCCATTGGTAATCCTCAGATTTCATGATGCCTTGTACACATTCAAGGCACCCAGTGCCAGAGGCAGCAAAGCAACCCCAAAACATAATTGAACCTCCACAATATTTCACTGTAGGTACTGTGTTCTTTTCTTTGTAGGCATCATTCCATTTTCGGTAAACAGTAGAATGATGGGCTTTACCAAAAAGCTCTATCTTGGTCTCCTCTGTCCACAAGACTTTTTCCCAGAAGGATTTTGGCTTACTCAAGTTCATTTTGGCACAATGTAGTCTTGCTTTTTTATGTCTCTGTGTCAGCAGTTAGGTCCTCCTGGGTCTCCTGCCATAGGGTTTCATTTCATTTTACCCCGTAAGGACTGGGCGTTTTTCCATTTTAATTTTTTCCTCATCACCTTCTAAAAATCATAACGCTTTAAATTTTGCACCTAAAAATCCATATTATGGCTTATTTTTTGCGCCACCAATTCTACTTTGCTTTGCAGTGACAGTTATTTTACCAAAATATCCACGGCGAAATGGAAAAAAAAATAATTGTGCGACAAAATAGAAGAAAAAATGTCATTTTGTAATTTTGGGGGCTTCCGTTTCTACGCAGTGCATTTTTCGGTAAAAATTACACCTTATCTTTATTTTGTAGGTCCATACAGTTAAAATGATACCCTACTTATATAGGTTTGATTTTGTCGTACTTCTGAAAAAAAATCATAACTACAGGAAGGAAAATTTATAAGTTTAAAATTCTCATCTTCTGACCCCTATAACTTTTTAATTTTTCCGTGTATGGGCCGGTATTAGGGCTAATTTTTTGTGCCATGGTCTGTAGTTTTTATCGGTATCATTTTTGTATTGATCAGACTTTTTGATCGCTTTTTATAAATTTTTATATGATATAAAATACGCTATTTTGAACTTTGGAATTTTTTTTTCGCGTACGCCATTGACCATATGGTTTAACCCCTTAAGGACTCAGGGTTTTTCCGTTTTTGCACTTTCGTTTTTTCCTCCTTACCTTTTAAAAATCATAACCCTTTCAATTTTCCACGTAAAAATCCATATTATGGCTTATTTTTTGCGTCACCAATTCTACTTTGCAGTGACATCAGTCATTTTACCCAAAAATTCACGACGAAACGGAAAAAAAAATCATTGTGCGACAAAATCAAAGAAAAACGCCATTTTGTAACTTTTGGGGGCTTCCGTTTCTACGCAGTGCATATTTCGGTAAAAATGACACCTTATCATTATTCTGTAGGTCCATACGGTTAAAATGATACCCTACTTATATAGGTTTGATTTTGTTGTACTGCTGGAAAAAATCATAACTACATGCAGGAAAATTTATACGTTTAAAAATGTCCTCTTCTGACCCCTATAACTTTTTTATTTTTCCATGTACAGGGCGGTATGAGGGCTCATTTTTTGCACAGTGATCTGAAGTTTTTATCGGTACGATTTTTTTTTGTTTTGATCGGACTTTTTGATCACTTTTTATTCATTTTTTAATAATATAAAAAGTGACCAAAATACGCTTTTTTGGACTTTGGAATTTTTTGCGCTTGCGCGTACGCCATTGACTGTACGGTTTAATTAACAATATATTTTTATAGTTCGGACATTTACGCACGCGGCAATACCACATATGTTTATTTTTATTTACAATGTTTTATTTTTTTTTATGGGAAAAGGGGGTGATTCAAACTTTTATTAGGGAAGGGGTTAAATGACCTTTAACACTTTTTTTTTTTACTTTTTTTTTTGCAGTGTTATAGGTCCCATAGGGACTTATAACACTGCACACACTGATCTCCTATGCTGATCACTGGCGTGTATTAACACTCCTGTGATCAGCGTTATCGGCGCTTGACTGCTTCTGCCTGGATCTCAGGCACGGAGCAGTCATTCGCCGATCAGACACCAAGGAGGCAGGTAAGGGCCCTCCCGGTGTCCTGCAAGCTGTTCGGGACGCCGCGATTTCACCGTGGCGGTCCCGAAAAGCCCGACTGACTAGCCGGGATACTTTCACTTTTGCTTTAGAAGTGGCGGTCAGCTTTGACCGCTGCTTCTAAAGGGTTAATACCGCACATCGCCGCGATCGGCGATGTGTGGTATTAGCCGCGGGTCCCGGCCGTTGATGAGCGCCTGGACCGACGCAATGTGATGCAGGGTCGCAGCTTGTTTGGGGCTGCTTATCCACCATCCGGACTATCCTGCGTTGACATCTTTCATCCATTTTTCTCTTCCGTCCACGCCCAGGGAGATTAGCTACAGTGCCATGGGTTGCAAACTTCTTGATAATATTGCGCACTGTGGACAAAGTCAAATCTAGACCTCTGGAGATGGACTTGTAACCTTGAGATTGTTGATATTTTTCCACAATTTTGGTTCTCAAGTCCTCCGACAGTTCTCTTTCTGTTGTCCATGCTTAGTGTGGCACACACAGACACACAATGCAAAGACTAAGTGAATTTTATGTGCTTTTTATATTGCCCACACCTGTTACTTGCCCCAGGTGAGTTTAAAGGAGCATCAAATGCTTGAAACAATCTTATTTATCCACAATTTTGAAAGGGTGCCAATAATTTTGTCCAGCCCATTTTTGGAGTTTTATTGTAACATTATGTCCAATTTGCTTTTTTCCCCCCTCTCTATTCTGGTTTAGTTCCAATACACACAAAGGGAATAAAGATGTGTATAGCAAAACATGTGTTACTGCAATCCTTTTCTGTGAGAAAAACTTAATTTTCTTGAAAAATTTCAGGGGTGCCAACATTTACGGCCATGACTGTAACAGACTGTACTACCATTGTGCCTCCGGTATGGCTGTATAATAGCACTTACATGACAGGCCTGAGATGGAAACCCATGGAATCCCTTCAGCACCTGGTGATCATATTGCCAAACTGCCGATGGGGTAACAGAGCCCCACAGATCAGTTAAAGCGTACCCGTCAGATCCAACAAAAAAAAACAAAACATTTTTTAAAATATATTACTCAGTACCTAATCCTACCATGTACATCTAATTTTTATGTGTCTAGCACCTTTATTAATTTTTTTATTCCACTTTTAATTTAGCTCACTAGTCTGAATTCCTCTCAAAGGGAGGGGGCGTTGCCTCACTGTGCAGGTCTCCGCCCCCTCCCTCAGTATGCTGTCTGCTCACATCTCCCCTAGCATTAGCAAAACTACAACTCCCAGCTTGTCCTCACTGACAGTAGCGGGACACAAGCTGACAGTGGGAGGATTTTCCCTCCAGCTGTGAGCCCTGTGCTCGCAGCTGTCAATCAAGGCAGTATGTCCATGACACATGGACACAACAGGACTAGTATGTGTCCAAGCAGGCAGGGGGGCAGATGTTTGACTGGCTTTTTCAGTATAAAATAGTGAAAATTTTCTAATGAAAGCAATTGCAAAACCTATTGTTTTTGCATGCTTTACAACATATAAAAAGTTTTTATATCTGACAGTGCCCATTTAAATGCTGTGGTCATGATTTGACAACAGCAACAGAAACCGAGGTTTATTTGGTTCTGGCAGTTAGTGAGGGGGCCCATCTGTCATTTCCACAATCCCAGCACAAAATACCTGAAAAAAAAGTGGCAGACTAGCCCAAGGCCTCTTAGTGACTGCTGTAAAAACACATGGGCAATCACTTAGGGGTTAAAGCGATTCTTCCATGCTGTAAAGTGATGGTATATGGTTAGGATATGCCAGCGATTGGTGCTGGTCTGACCTCTGGCCCTCAGTTTAAAGGGGTAGCAGCACTAGTTTAGCACTGCATTCATCCACTGATCATAAAGAGATGGCATATCAGAGCAATAGGTCATCCTTTTACAAGATCAGAATAACTCATTTAGATCAGTGATCTAAGTGAGCTCAACCAAACGCCTCTTTATGAGGGAGATTGATGCTTTAGGTAAATGCCTACCTTTAGCCTGGCCTCCACAGATGCTTTTTTTCGGGCTTCTCTTCTCCGATACTGCTCCACTTTATCCAGCTGATCTGGCCTTTGCAGCATTCCAGCCACACGCTGAACAGCAGTGGCCACCGCCTCTCTGTCTGGCTCCTCCATAATGAGCTAATAGGAAGATAAAGACGGCCACAAAGAAATTAATCTCCTAAATAAATATGTCCCAATGTCCTATGCTTTCATATTAAATAATGGAAATACTCTGAAGAGCTGGAAATCAGCAGTGTGTCTCCAGCTGCTGCAAAACTCCAACTTCCAGCATGCTCAGACAGCTTTTGCACTCCAGGCATGCTGGGAGTTGTAGTTTTGCAACAGCTGGAAACAAACTGTTTGGAAAACGCATCCTTACATGTTGATAGAGGCTAACAGGCATTCATCCAATCACCGGCTGCAATGATATCCCATCTTGGCAGGTGACAGCAGTGACACGTAAGGGGTCGGGCTCAGCCTTTTTCCTGGCACCCGGGCTCACTTCATTACATTGACACTCAAACTATCACTGGCCAAGGCGGGACATTGCTGCAGCCGGCGATTAGTTGAGTGTAGTGCCACAGGTCAAGCACCAACAGCCGGAAGAAGACCAGGACAGGAGACCAATTACAGTGGCTCGGTGCGAAGCGGAGGAAAGTAGGTCAAAGCTTATTATTTTGATTCCGACAGCACTGGTATATAGGAAAATAAAAATTATCACCAGAGCTCCCCTTTAAGGCACACGACAGAGGCCAGTTATTGGCTATAATGGTCAAATGGCACAATACTGAACATCAACAATCCCCATACATATAGATCAGTGTGGTACTACAGCATGGGTCCTAAAGTGGTGGGGGAACCTGATTAAACAATCCCGATACATATAGATCAGTGTGGTACTACAAAATGGGTCCTAAAGTGGTGGGGGAACCTGATTAAACAATCCCCATACATATAGATCAGCGTGGTACTGCAGCATGGGTCCTAAAGTGGTGGGGGAACCCGATTAAACAATCCCCATACATATAGATCAGTGTGGTACTGCAGCATGGGTCCTAAAGTGGTGGGGGAACCTGATTAAACAATTCCCATACATATAGATCAGTGTGGTACTGCAGCATGGGTCCTAAAGTGGTGGGGGAACCTGATTAAACAATTCCCATACATATAGATCAGTGTGGTACTACAGCATGGGTCCTAAAGTGGTGGGGGAACCTGATTAAATAATCCCCATACATATAGACCAGCGTGGTACTACAGCATGGGTCCTAAAGTGGTGGGGGAACCTGATTAAACAATCCCCATACATATAGATCAGTGTGGTACTACAGCATGGGTCCTAAAGTGGTGGGGGAACCGGATTTAAAAACAAAAACTTCAGACCACAGGTTGTGTGTGGTATCGCAGTTCAGTTTTATTGAAGAGACTAAGGCCAGGCTGTAATATCAGACACAACCTGTTTCCACTGCCATAGAATTTGCCTCTACAGTACAATAAAGGAGACCTCCCACCCAGATCTTTCACTGTACATACACACATATTATAGTTATATATATAAACACACAAATGTAAACAGACAGTGCCCCCCATGTAGCCAGGGCTTGGCGTCTGCACTAACTATCTGCCACCAACCAATAGTAAAGTAGGAATAACTGGGCCCAGGTATCTTGTTATCACCTCAATAAGACAAACATCACTGTGTGACCCCCATTATGTCACACACAGTAACATGCCCCAATGACAGTGTGCACCCCTTATCTGGGTGGGGGGCGAAAGATTACAGTACTGTTACATGTCAGCTGCCCGGAGAACAAACACGATCGCTGGCTGTGATGGGCCAGCAGCACAATGAGGACAGAATACATCATACCCAGCTTTACCGCAGCTCTGTCTTGTGACGGCCACTACCGGAAGCTGATATGGTATCACGGCAAAACACTTCCCTGACATCTGACCCCGCCCCATGCACTGTAGGCCGCCAATCACAGCGTGGATCTCAGCCGCAGTGCCCGCCGCTCCGTGTACCGGCTGCTGTGATTGGCGGTAATGTACGGACTGACGGCATAGTGACGTGCGGCTTCCGGGGAGTCCGGAGCAGGGCAGTGCTGAGGCTGCGATCCTGATAGACCGGGTATTACTCATAGCTGAGGGAGTACACTAAGGCATCTCCTGGAGATAGTGACCGGGAACTCTTATACACGGGCACGTCATGGAGATAGTGACAGGGAACTCTTATACACGGGCACGTCATGGAGATAGTGACAGGGAACTCTTATACACGGGCACCTCCTGGAGATAGGGACAGGGAACTCTTATACACGGGCACCTCCTGGAGATAGTGACAGGAGCTCTTATACACGGGCACCTCCTGGAGATAGTGACAGGGAACTCTTATACACGGGCACGTCATGGAGATAGTGACAGGGAACTCTTATACACGGGCACGTCATGGAGATAGTGACAGGGAACTCTTATACACGGGCACCTCCTGGAGATAGTGACAGGGAACTCTTATACACGGGCACCTCCTGGAGATAGTGACAGGAGCTCTTATACACGGGCACCTCCTGGAGATAGTGACAGGGAACTCTTATACACGGGCACGTCATGGAGATAGTGACAGGGAACTCTTATACACGGGCACCTCCTGGAGATAGTGACAGGGAACTCTTATACACGGGCACCTCCTGGAGATAGTGACAGGGAACTCTTATACACTAAGACACCTCCTGGAGATAGTGACCGGGAACTCTTATACACGGGCACCTCATGGAGATAGTGACAGGGAACTCTTATACAGGGCACCTCATGGAGATAGTGACAGGGAACTCTTATACACGGGCACCTCCTGGAGATAGTGACAGGGAACTCTTATACAGGGCACCTCATGGAGATAGTGACCGAGAACTCTTATACACTAAGACACCTCCTGGAGATAGTGACAGGGAACTCTTATACACTAAGACACCTCCTGGAGATAGTGGCAGGGAACTCTTATACACGGGCACGTCATGGAGATAGTGACAGGGAACTCTTATACACTAAGACACCTCCTGGAGATAGAGACCGGGAACTCTTATACACGGGCACCTCATGGAGGTAGTGACAGGGAACTCTTATACACGGGCACCTCCTGGAGGTAGTGACAGGGAACTCTTATACACGGCATCTCCTGGAGATAGTGACAGGGAACTCTTATACACGGCACCTCCTGGAGATAGTGACAGGGAACTCTTATACACTAAGACACCTCCTGGAGATAGTGACCGGGAACTCTTATACACGGGCACCTCATGGAGATAGTGACAGGGAACTCTTATACAGGGCACCTCATGGAGATAGTGACAGGGAACTCTTATACACGGGCACGTCATGGAGATAGTGACAGGGAACTCTTATACAGGGCACCTCATGGAGATAGTGACCGAGAACTCTTATACACTAAGACACCTCCTGGAGATAGTGACAGGGAACTCTTATACACTAAGACACCTCCTGGAGATAGTGGCAGGGAACTCTTATACACGGGCACGTCATGGAGATAGTGACAGGGAACTCTTATACACTAAGACACCTCCTGGAGATAGAGACCGGGAACTCTTATACACGGGCACCTCATGGAGGTAGTGACAGGGAACTCTTATACACGGGCACCTCCTGGAGGTAGTGACAGGGAACTCTTATACACGGCATCTCCTGGAGATAGTGACAGGGAACTCTTATACACGGCACCTCCTGGAGATAGTGACAGGGAACTCTTATACACTAAGACACCTCCTGGAGATAGTGACCGGGAACTCTTATACACGGGCACCTCATGGAGGTAGTGACAGGGAACTCTTATACACGGGCACCTCCTGGAGGTAGTGACAGGGAACTCTTATACACGGGCACCTCCTGGAGATAGTGACAGGGAACTCTTATACACGGGCACCTCCTGGAGATAGTGACCGGGAACTCTTATACACGGGCACCTCCTGGAGATAGTGACAGGGAACTCTTATACACTAAGACACCTCCTGGAGATAGTGACAGGGAACTCTTATACACGGGCACCTCCTGGAGGTAGTGACCGGGAACTCTTATACACGGGCACGTCATGGAGATAGTGACAGGAGCTCTTATACACTAAGACACCTCCTGGAGAGAGTGACAGGGAACTCTTATACACGGGCACCTCCTGGAGGTAGTGACCGGGAACTCTTATACACGGGCACGTCATGGAGATAGTGACAGGAGCTCTTATACACGGGCACCTCATGGAGGTAGTGACAGGGAACTCTTATACACGGGCACCTCCTGGAGATAGTGACAGGGAACTCTTATACACTAAGACACCTCCTGGAGATAGTGACAGGGAACTCTTATACACGGGCACCTCATGGAGATAGTGACAGGGAACTCTTATACAGGGCACCTCATGGAGATAGTGACAGGGAACTCTTATACACGGGCACCTCCTGGAGATAGTGACCGGGAACTCTTATACACCGGCACCTCCTGGAGATAGTGACAGGGAACTCTTATACACTAAGACACCTCCTGGAGATAGTGACAGGGAACTCTTATACACGGGCACCTCCTGGAGGTAGTGACCGGGAACTCTTATACACGGGCACATCATGGAGATAGTGACAGGAGCTCTTATACACTAAGACACCTCCTGGAGATAGTGACAGGGAACTCTTATACACGGGCACCTCCTGGAGGTAGTGACCGGGAACTCTTATACACGGGCACGTCATGGAGATAGTGACAGGAGCTCTTATACACGGGCACCTCATGGAGGTAGTGACAGGGAACTCTTATACACGGGCACCTCCTGGAGATAGTGACAGGGAACTCTTATACACTAAGACACCTCCTGGAGATAGTGACAGGGAACTCTTATACACGGGCACCTCATGGAGATAGTGACAGGGAACTCTTATACAGGGCACCTCATGGAGATAGTGACAGGGAACTCTTATACACGGGCACCTCCTGGAGATAGTGACAGGGAACTCTTATACACGGGCACCTCATGGAGATAGTGACAGGGAACTCTTATACAGGGCACCTCATGGAGATAGTGACAGGGAACTCTTATACACGGGCACCTCCTGGAGATAGTGACAGGAGCTCTTATACACGGGCACCTCCTGGAGATAGTGACAGGGAACTCTTATACATGGCACCTCATGGAGATAGTGACCGGGAGCTCTTATACACGGGCACCTCCTGGAGATAGTGGCAGGAGCTCTTATACACGGGCACATCATGGAGATAGTGACTGGGAGCTCTTATACACGGGCACCTCCTGGAGATAGTGACAGGGAACTCTTATACACGGGCACGTCATGGAGATAGTGACTGGGAGCTCTTATACACGGGCACCTCCTGGAGATAGTGACTGGGAGCTCTTATACACGGGCACCTCCTGGAGATAGTGACAGGGAACTCTTATACACGGGCACGTCATGGAGATAGTGACTGGGAGCTCTTATACACGGGCACCTCCTGGAGATAGTGACAGGAGCTCTTATACACGGGCACCTCCTGGAGATAGTGACAGGAGCTCTTATACACGGGCACCTCCTGGAGATAGTGACCGGGAGCTCTTATACACGGGCACCTCCTAGAGATAGTGGCAGGAGCTCTTATACACGGGCACATCATGGAGATAGTGACCGGGAGCTCTTATACATTGGCACCTCATGGAAATAGTGACCGGGAGCTCTTATACACGGGCACCTCCTGGAGATAGTGGCAGGAGCTCTTATACACGGGCACATCATGGAGATAGTGACAGGAGCTCTTATACACGGGCACGTCATGGAGATAGTGACAGGGAACTCTTATACAGGGCACCTCATGGAGATAGGGACAGGGAACTCTTATACAGGGCACGTCATGGAGATAGTGACAGGGAACTCTTATACAGGGCACCTCATGGAGATAGTGACAGGGAACTCTTATACAGGGCACGTCATGGAGATAGTGACAGGGAACTCTTATACAGGGCACCTCATGGAGATAGTGACAGGGAACTCTTATACATGGCACCTCATGGAGATAGTGACAGGGAACTCTTATACACGGGCACCTCCTGGAGATAGTGGCAGGAGCTCTTATACATGGGCACCTCCTGGAGATAGTGACTGGGAACTCTTATACACGGGCACATCATGGAGATAGTGACAGGGAACTCTTATACACGGGCACCTCCTGGAGATAGTGACCGGGAGCTCTTATACATGGCACCTCATGGAGATAGTGACCGGGAGCTCTTATACACGGGCACCTCCTGGAGATAGTGGCAGGAGCTCTTATACACGGGCACATCATGGAGATAGTGACCGGGAGCTCTTATACACGGGCACCTCCTGGAGATAGTGACAGGGAACTCTTATACACGGGCACGTCATGGAGATAGTGACTGGGAGCTCTTATACACGGGCACCTCCTGGAGATAGTGACAGGGAACTCTTATACACGGGCACGTCATGGAGATAGTGACAGGAGCTCTTATACACGGGCACCTCCTGGAGATAGTGACAGGAGCTCTTATACACGGGCACCTCCTGGAGATAGTGATCGGGAGCTCTTATACACGGGCACCTCCTAGAGATAGTGGCAGGAGCTCTTATACACGGGCACATCATGGAGATAGTGACAGGGAACTCTTATACACGGGCACATCATGGAGATAGTGACAGGGAACTCTTATACACGGGCACCTCCTGGAGATAGTGACCCGGAGCTCTTATACATTGGCACCTCATGGAAATAGTGACCGGGAGCTCTTATACACGGGCACCCCCTGGAGATAGTGGCAGGAGCTCTTATACACGGGCACATCATGGAGATAGTGACAGGAGCTCTTATACACGGGCACCTCATGGAGATAGTGACAGGGAACTCTTATCCAGGGGCACCTCATGGAGAAATTAACCTCACAAAAAAAGAGTAAAACCAATGATAAATCCCCCCATTGTCTTTGGCTATGTATAAAGCCATGGCAGCTAAGGCTCCTTTCACACTACAAAAATTATCCGTTTTTAAACATCCGTATGAAGTTCTGTCTGAAAGCCAGCTGAAAACGGCAGAAACAAAATCCTATACGTCCGTTAGAAAATCCCATTATAGTCTATGGGATTTTTCTAATAGCCGTTTTACCCCGTTATAGTCCGTTATTGATAACGGATGTTATTTGGGGCGGAAGAAAATAGTTCATGAACTATTTTCTTCTGTACTATCTTCTGTCACAAAATTATGTCCATTTTCAATAACGGACTATAACGGGTTAAAACGGCTATTAGAAAAATCCCATAGACTATAATGGGATTTTCTAACGGACGTATAGGATTTTGTTACTGCCGTTTTCTGTTGGTTTTCAGACGGAACTTCATACGGATATTTAAAAACGGAGAATTTTTGTAGTGTGGAACAAGCCTAAGGTCTTTGTTAAAGGAGGTTATCTCAAGATTAAAGAGGTATTCACGTTGTTGCTCCTTCCAGTCCCCTGCTTTTACAATGCAATGTACGATTACATTTTTACACAGTGCACTTTACAATAAAAAAAAATTCTATTCTGACCCTTATAACTTTTATTATTTTTCTATTTTCCCCTAAAACAGGGATGTGAGAGTTTTGTAATTTTTATCAATACAATTTTTGTTTAGATTGAACTTTTTGATAACTTTTTTTCTGATTTATGTAACAAAAAATCAGCAGTTTCAGTGTTTGTTACCTCCCCCCTTTTACAGCTTTCACCATACAACCTTTGCCAGTGTTCTATTTTATTAGCTCAGGCAATTTATGTGGTGATACTAAAAATGTTGACTTTTTTGTGCACATTTTCAAACCTAACCTATTTTGACCTTGAGGATGCAACCAATTTCTCTTTTTGATTTTTTGTTATTCCTCATCACCTTTTAAGAGACATAACTTTTTCCATCCGCAGACCCATATGAGGACTTGTTATTTGCACAACCAATTTTACTTACATCTTTCATTTTCCATGAACAGTGTAACAAAAAAATTATTTTTGTGGGGAGAAATTGAAAACAAAACAGCAACTTTTCAACCTGTGGGGGGGGGGGGGGGGGTTATGGAGTGCATATGACATCTGTAGGTCGATATGATTAAAATGATAACCATGTTTACTCGCTTTTCTATTATTGTACTTGTTTTTTTTTTTAATTCAAAGTCTAACCTTGTAAACAAAATAAGTATGTTTAAAATTACTGTACTCTGTCCCCTATAATTTTTTTTATTTGTATCCATAACTGTATAAGCGCTAATTTTTTGCGCTTTGATCTGTAATTTTTATCTTTTAGCGCATATATGAAATTTTTATTACTTTTTTTTTTTTTTTTTTAGATGAGATGTGACCATGGATAGGAGGAGAGAACAGGACGAAACCTGAACGTCACCAGTCCACTCGCCCAAAGTCACGGCTCTCGTCCAACTGCAGAAAAGTGACAGCCATAAGGCCAGAGAAGAGGTCCAGTATGCATGAGTAAGCTTAACCAGAATGATGAAGAGGAGTCTCGGTGAACGCCAACCATGGTTGCCAGACCACGGTATACCCAGCAGAGGCACCAGAGGAATCAGCCATAAGTTCCTCCATGCGACTAATGAAGTGTACTTCCCTATACCATTCGGAAATCGACGGTGGGCAGGTATCTTTCCAGTGTCTGGGTATCACCGTTCTAGCCACCATCAGCAGGAAATGTGCCAATTTCCTAGACAGAAATTTCCTCGAACTAGGGAGAATTGTTAACAGATGTACTTTCGGGTCGTTGTTATAGTATATCCCAGTAATGGTCAGTATACGGGATAGAACTGTGTTCCAGAATTGGGACATGGTACCTTGGGAGCTCCCACATCTCCAGCAGAGCTCAGAGACCAATGGAAACATCTTATGTAGGACTACAGGGACCCTATACCACCTGGTCAGGATTTTATAGTTGGTCTCTTGCGCTCGACATGAGATCGACAATTTGTGGCACATCTGGAAGGCCGAAGCCCAGTCAGACGGTGCGAAGGTCGTGCCCAGTTCTTCCTCCCATGCCCCCACATACTTCAGAGGGCGAAGCTCGGCCTCATTAAGGAGAAGGCCATATATTTGGGAGACAGCCTTGGGGACCGGGGAGGAGGAAGTGCACAGGACCTCGAAAGGGAGAAGGGGTCTATCCAGTCTCAAGTTCCCACCCTCAGCCATCACAAAGTTCCCGAGTTGTAGATATTGCAGGTACCTAGCCAGCGTGCAGAGATGGTCCGGCACCAGTTCTTCATATGCGCGGAAGAGAGAGCCCGTCATAAGGTCTCCAAGGGGAAGGATCAGGGGTTCAGATCTGCCCAAGAAGAAGGAGCAGTGAACTCCAGGGGAGGGAGAGTACCTGCCAATTCGATCCCCATCCACCGTTTGGAGGAGCGGCCATGGAAGAAGTCCAAAAATCTGGCCAATGTGGCAGCAAGATAATAGGCCCTACAGTCCGGGACTGCTAGCCCACCTGCTTGTTTGCGTCTAAACAGCACTTCTCTGGAGAGTCTTGGTGGCTGCCCCGCCCAAACGAATTTCCCGAACATTCTAGCGATCTTTTGGAAATATGAAGTAGGGATGACCACAGGGACTGTCGAGAAGAGGTACAACAGTTTGGGGAGGATATTCATTTTAAGTATGTTGGCCCTACCCACCCACGAAAAAGCACCATTAGTCCACTTCGTCAGATCCCTCTCCAAAGACCTAATCAGGGGGAGAAAATTAAGGGAGTAGGCGGTGGACAGCTCAGCGGGGACCTGCACACCCAGGTATTTTATAGACCTCGGCGCCCATTGGAAGGGTGTGACTTCTTTAGTAGGGTGACCTTCGATACAGGGAGAGAGATGTTTTAGGCTACACTTTTCGCCATATTAATTTTGTGATTGCTGAAATGGGAGTAAAGTTGAAGTGTATTAGTAACTGCGGGTAGGGAAGTGCAGGGGGCCGACAGGTATAGGAGCAAATCATCGGCAAACGCCGAACACAGGTGTGAGTCGCCATTCAGAGAAAACCCCTCTATCATCGGGTCATTCCTAAGGGCATTCAGAAGGTGATCAATACATAGCGGGCAGCCCTGACAGGTGCCATTACAGATATGTATAGGAGAGGAAAGGGTCCCATTGATCCTCACTCGAGCCTATGGGTTGCGATAGAGCGCAGTTATGCGTCCCAACATCGAAGAGCCCAGCCCTATCTGTGCCAGAGAGGCCTCCATGAACCTCCAGTCCACCCGATCTAAAGCCTTTTGGGCATCTAGTGAAAGGAGCATAAGAGGGACACGTTCGAAAGTAGCTATGTGCACAACCGAACATGCGCGTATTGTATTGTCCCGTGCCTCCCGTGAGCGAAGGAAACCAGAATGATCGGGGTGGACCAGAGGCCCAAGGACAGCCGCCATGCGATCCGCTAAAAGTTTGGCGATAACTTAGTGTCCGTGTTAAGGAGAGATATGGGGTGGTAGCTGATGCACAAATTGGGGTCTCGTCCCTCTTTGGGTATAACCATGATATGGGCACTAAGAGCTGCCGTAGGGAAGCCCACCTCTGGGGAGATGTAATTAATCGTTTGGCACAGTATAGGGTGCAACTCTGGTTTCAGGGATTTATCAAATTTGGCGGTGTAGGCATCGGGGCCTGGACTCTTGCCCAAGGGCAGTCCTGTAATTGCTAGGGCTAATTCCTCCTCTGTAAAGGGGGACTCCAAGGCATCTATGACATCATCAGGCAGGCGTGGGAGAGCGGTTTGTCTGATGTAGTCAGATAGGGAGACACGTGGCAGTGGAGAGGGGGGGGGGGGGGGGTCGGGCAGGTATGTTGTAAAGGTCGGAGTAGTAACTTTCGAATGCCGCTAAGATATCCGGGGTCAAAAAGGACTTCCCTCCCCCCCCGGCGTGCAAATTGAGGGGATGTACTGGGACGCACGCTGTTCCCAAAGGGCCCTCGCCAGGTATTTCCCAGGTTTATTGCCCCACTCATAAAAGGTCTTGGAGCATCTCTGCCTGAAGAGTCGATATTTCTCATCTAAGAGAGTGCTTATGTCGTGACGCAATTTAACGAGCACCCTTAGAGTGGACTCCTGCTGGGATCTCTTATGCTGGACCTCTAAGGCATGCAGCGTCTAGAGAAGCCTCCGCAATTTTGCCACTTTCGCCCTCTTTAGGCATTCGCCATGAGTAATCAGAACTCCATGCAATACACATTTGAGAGCTTCCCACCTCATGGGCAGGGGGGTTGGGTCATGTGCATGGTCGGACTGGAAGTCAGCGATGGTGGACTTCAAATCCGAAAGGCAGAGCGGGTCCAGCAACAGGGTTTCATTAAGATGCCACGAAAATTGCGGGGTACTCAGGGAGGGGATGTAGACCGTGCAGTGGACCGGGGCGTGATCTGAAAGGAAGATTTTACCTATCTGCGTGGAGGAGAGACGAGTTAAATAGTAGTGGGTCATGAAGATGTAGTCTATTCTGGAATAGGTGTCACGTGGGTTTGAGTAAAAAGTGAAATCCCAATCCCCCGGATGCTGGAGATGCCACACGTCAGGAAAGCCAGCCAGTCCGGTAGCATGAGGGGGGGGGGGGGGAGGCGGAGAGCATCAAGGAAAGACGCCAGGTCCTCAGGGGTACGTAGGGAGGCCGACATGGTCCCAGCAGAGACGTGGAGGGCGAAGGGGAAGCCCCATCTATATGATATGTGGCGCTCCTGTAGAAGGCGCAGTAGGGGTTTCAGCAAGGCCCTCTGACGAAGGGTCCATCGCGACAGGTCTGGGTAAAGCTGGAGGGTAGCTCATTCAAAGTCAATGTCGCCCCGCTGTCTCACCGACTTCATTATCTGTTCCTTTAAGGTGTAGCGGTGGATTCGACAGATGACATCCCTCGGTTGGGCCGGGTCAGAGCTCTGCGCTCTTAGGGCTAGATGCACTCTGTCAATTTCAATGTGGTTGTCAGGGGGTTTGATAAAAATCCCAATAACTGTCGGAAGAAGGTCCAGGGCACGGGTAGCTTCTCGGAGCCCACAGATGCGGACGTTGTTCCGGCAACTCCGGTTTTAAACGTCATCTAAATGATTAGCTAGAGCTTGATATCTGGAGTCCTGAGTGCGTAAAGTCTCTTGTACTTCTTTCACGGAGGTCAGAACAGTCTCTGTGAAGTCGTCCAACGCCCCTACTCTCCCCTAAAGGTCAGAAACATGTTTTTTTTACTGGGTGTAAATCCTGCCGCCAAGCATACTTTAGATCAGAGGCCAATGCTGACATGTCAGATTTAGTAGGAAGAAGGGCTAAAAGCGCTTGTAATTCAGGGTGACCCTTCAGAAGTGCGACAGCCTGGGCTGGTTGAGGCAAGGAAGAAGACATCATGTCAGTCCCTTTAAGAGGAGACACCTGGGGGGTAGCAGGTGGAGGTGAATAGGCTGAGTGGCACTGCAGAGCACTGATGGCCTCACCATCTTGGGTCATGGGGTCCACACATGGAGCAGGAGCCAGGTAAATGCAGGATTACCGCAGCTGCACTGGGCCCCCCATGGGAAAACAGGACCTCCCGTCTGCCATGTCATTCATGCTGTGGTGGAGGCAGGCCCCTGAAGCAGGTGCTCCATCTTGAGAGGGTGAGAACTGAAGTTGGTAAGGAGAACCCACAGGGCTCCTAAAGATGGAAGGGATGCTCTGGGACAGGGAGGCAGCCCTCTCAGGGAGGTGTGGGGACTGCGGCCGTCCCGGGGTCCCCAGTGCACATACTTCCATTTCAACACCTTGCCGTGCGGGTGAGAGGAGGCCCTGCACGACAGCTGTGTCAGCGTAGAGATCCATGCGTAAGGCTGCTTCATCTCTTGGGAACGGCTGCGCCACAATTCTTTCCCCCTGCGCAGAAGGTGAGCATCGTGGCGGTGCTACAGTTTCAGCGGCCCCCTCCACTGTCTGGACCGGACGAGAGGGCTCACCCAGTAGACGTGTCCGGCAGGGGCCTGCAAGCGCGTACCATGCGGCGGGGTAGTGGTGACGGCCCCATTCCTCCTCCCAACCGGCAGAGAAGGGTGAGAATGGGCGAGAGCCGCAGTGGACGGCAGCTCCCGCACCATCTTGGAGTGCCCCAGCATTGGGCCTGTGGACTAGGGCAGCTGCTGGAGCGGTGCAAAGAAGTTTGAAATCGAGACCGCCGTCTGCAGTGGTGGTGGCTATGTCTTACGGTGCCTTCCTGACCTCCTGGCTCCCATCTGAGCTGAAGAAAGTCCCCTAATTGCGGCCGTGGTCACGGAGCCTCAGCAGCCTGCGACCGTCTCCTCACATAGCTAGCCACACCCCCCAAGACAGCTATATTTTTAAAAACTTTTTTTTAAACTTTTATACTTTGTTTAGTCCTCTCTAGGGGACTTGAATGAGCATACAGATAGATGTAATGCCATTGCATTGCATTGGTCTTTTAATCCCTTCCCGACTTATGACTTAAATCTATGGTATGACCTGGAAGGTATTGTCGACTTCTGCTCTACATTTATGTCATGCCGGAAAACGGTAACCGCTTGTGCTGCAGCAGTGATTCAGGTAACATGGCAGCTATTACTGATAACTGGCCATCTTCCCCCCTGGGCCAGGGAGATTTTATCTATTAATTTTTTTAATGAAATAATTTCTGAATTAAGTGTTAGTTTTACTTGCATTGTTTTTTTTGTGTATCCAAGTTTTTGAGCAACTGTGCTGTGCGCGATTCTGTACCTTGTTTTAGTATTCATGGGGTTGCCTTACACCTTTCTTGCTGCAGCCTGCACAATTTAGACCCATATTATATAGGTATCCTATGGCATGGTGTAATTATTATTCTCACTAACATTACTGAAGAAGGACCCTATGGGGGGTCTGAAACGCGCCTAATACAGCGATGCTATACATTGCCAAAAGAGCAGGTGTCCTTTATTCACTGGCAGCCCAGTGTCTCTCTGGATTCGGGCTTCCACCGAGGTCTGCACAGAGGATTGCATTCTGTGCAAGAACCAGAGGACCAGCTCAGTACATCTCGGGTGAGCGGTACAGTGTACCAATCCTCTATTTACATCAGAGTTTTAGTGACGTGCTTAATTGTGGATAGTTTAGAGTGACTCCAAGAAGGTTATTGAACTTGTACAGACATTGCTATAAATTACCATTGCTTCAAAGACTGTTTTTGCATATTTGCACAGGAACATTTACTTGCATACAAGCAAATATGCTATTAATTATCTATTGTATTTAATTCCTTATGGTGTATATTAACCCCTTAACATCCACGGACGTATATTTACATGCGTGGCCTGCTTCCGTAATGTGAAGCGCGCTCAGAAGCTGAGCACGCTTCCTATCTGCTGGGTCTCGGTTGTTATCAGCAACCAGGACTCATGGCTAATATCGGACATAGCCTATCGGGCTGATGTCCGGTATTAACCCTTTAGACGCCGCAATCAAAGTTGATTGCGGCATCTAAAATGGGAAAATACACTGTCGGTTAGCTCAGCAAAGCTGTTCGGGACCGCCACGGTGAAATCACAGCATCCCAAACAGCTGAGAGGACAGCGGGAGTCTTCTTACCTTTCTCCCAAGCGCTGATAACACTGATCAATGCAATGCTATGGCATAGCATTGATCAGTGTATTCAATCAGTGTAATGCATGTTATAGTACCCTTTGGGGGCTATAACATTACAAAAAAATCAAAGTGTAAAAAAGAGTTAATAAATGTGATTTAACCCCTTCCCTAATAAAAGTTGGAATCACCCTCCCTTTGGGAGCCGGGTGCAGAAGGGGCTTCATCATCATCAGGAGAAGAGAGTTGCAGGTTGCCCTTGAGGCAGCAGCTGAACCAGCAAGGCGGTAGCATGGTTGGCAAGTCAGCATGGTGGCAGAAGTGGAAATTCTGGAGCCAAACGTGCCCAGGGGAAACCACCTGCTTTGCAGCAGCCTACCTTTCCGGGAGGTAGTGGTTCCTGGAGATGGTGCCAGTAGCAGTCAATTAGTGCAGACTGCAGGTGGGAAAATCAGCTACTCGGCAGTGTGGCAGTTATTCATCAGGCATCCGGAGGAGGTTCACGTAGCCACATGCAAGACATGTCGGCAGAAGGTGTAGCGTGGCAGGGTATATCGGCACCATGGCCCTGCGTCAACACATGCTTCGCCACCATAAAGTGGCCTGGGAGAACCGTGGCTCCTATGTAGTGGTCCAGCCTGCTGCATTACCCAGTGGCCAGCCGCTCCCGCCTTCATCCAGCCAAGGCTGCACCACCTCAGCCGAAGGGAGCTGTGTGTCATACCCTCCTTCTGTCGCTCCAGATGCTCCTGCTTCTTCCACTTTTAGTCAGCCATTCCACCAACAATCCATCGGCAAAGTCATGTCCAGGAGACAACAGTATGGGCCCACTCATCCAACGGCGCAGAAGTTGAATGTGCTCCTGTCTAAGTTGCTGGTGCTGCAGTCCCTCCCTTTTCAAGTGGTGGACTCTGTACCTTTCAGAAAATTGATGGCTTGTGCCGAGCCAAGGTGGAGAGTCCCAAGCCGTCATTTCTTTGCGAATAAGGCAGTACCAGCCCTGCATAATTTTGTACAAGAGAAGGTGGGCCAGTCCTTGAGCCTGTAGGTGTGTTCAAAAGTGCACGGCAGCGCCGACTTGTGGAGTTGTAACTACGAGCAGGGACAATACATGTCTTTTACGGCCCACTTGGTAAATGTGGGTCCTGCACAGCCACAACAGCAACTTGGACAGGTCACACCGCTTCCTCCTCCACGCTCTCGCTCTCAGGCAGTTGGTCCTGTGACAGTGTGCGACTCTGCCTCCTCATCCTCCACCGTGTCCTCGGCCTCCACTGCACGTACAAATCTCAGTGGCTCTTCATCTCACCATGTGTGTAGGGCCCGGCTGTGTCATGTTGTTCTTCACATGGTTTGCCTTGGCGAACGGAGTCACACAGGGGAGGAACTGCTAAAATTATTTCGTCAAGAGATCGGAGTATGGCTTACTCCACGAAATCTGGAAATGGGAACCATGGTGACCGACAACAGGAACAACATTGTGTCCGTGCTGCGACAAGGAAGTGTGAAACATGCGCCCTGCATGGCACACGTGTTCAATCTGGTTGTCAAGCACTTCCTGAAGTCTTCACCCCATTTGCAAGACATCTTAACAATGAGAAGGAAACTGTGCATGCACTTCAGCCACTCGTACACCACAGAGCACACCCTCCTTGAGCTGCAGCGTCAGAATGGTATCCCACAACATAGTCTTATTTGTGACGTTGCCCCACGTTGGAATTCCACCCTCCACATGTTGGACAGACTATACGAACAAAGCAAAGCCATCACCGATTTCTTGATGATCCAAGCAGATAGGGGTACTCCCCTGTGTAACTTCAATGTAAACCAGCGGCAGCTCATATGTGACACCTGCCGTTTGCTGAGGCCCTTTGAGGAAGCCACTTTTTTTACACCCACCGAGAAAGAAGACAAACTGAACTACTACAGAGAGTTCCTACATAGTCAGTTGGCGGCGACATGGTCCATCCATTCGCAGGTTTGACTCGGTAGGCCCTCTGCGCTCACCTTCTACTGCCATGGCTGCTGGGGAGGGGAGGGGTGGCAGGAGCAGTAGCAGCTCCATTATCAACAGCCTAAGTCTACAGTCGGTGATGAGTACCTTTCTTCACCCGCATAGTGAAGCAACTCAACAGCAGCAGGTAGACATGGAGCAGGACCTGAACCAGCAGGTGGTGGCATACCTTGACATGGCCATGCCAACAAACCTTGAAGATCAGCTGGACTTCTGGGCAGCCAAACTTGATTTATGGCCGCAACTAGCAGAGTTTGCCCTGTAAAAGCTGTCCTGCCCGGCCAGTAGTGTGCCATCAGAGCGGGTGTTTAGTGCGGCTGGGGCCATAGTCACCCCAAGGCGAACTCGTCTGTCCACGAAAAATGTGGAGAGACTGACCTTTGTGAAGATGAATCAGGCATGGATCAGCCAGGTTTTCCACCCACCATTGCCAGATGCCTCTGAGTAGATTGACCATGCTGCTACACCAACACTTCACAATTATGGTTTTGAAACCCTCTTGGGTTATCAATTAGGGTTATGAAACTCTCTTGGGTACTGCAAATGCCTGCTCCTGACTGATCCTGTGTCTTTCATGAACTACTTGCCTCACTGATGCTTCTGGCCTTCGGCCTTTAATTTTTGGATGTTTAGCAGTAGCTAAATACATGCTTACGGAAAACAAGATGACACGGCACTGCACTAAGCCCTATTGTGGAGCGTCGATCAAATGGTGGAAGTGGACTCTTGTTATTGCTGCAGGTGGTGCTCTGATCAGAAGTAGGTAGTAGATGTATAGCAAGTCAATGAAGAAAAAGATCGGCGACTCACCAGAAGTTGCTAGCAGAGTTCTTCTTTATTAAAATACTCACAGATACATAAGTAAGGAAGGAGGATAGTGGGGGGACACTGGATGGCAACCAAGCTCCGTTTCGCACAGATGTGCTTCCTCCGGCCATGCTAACCAAACCCAGAGAGTAATATATATACAGGGGAATAAAAATGTGCATTCAATCACGTCACTGGGTGCACATCCCGTGCCCAAGTGACGTGAAGTAAAGGGGAGTAGCACATTTACGAATCAGAAGCAGGCAGCCAGATCTGTCCGATCATTTAACCCCAGAACTCCCGTTGCGCTAGTCTTTACTATCCAAAGAGTTTCTGCGCGGAGGAGTCTGGGGCCGATATGATCATTGCTACTTGATTGTATTTTCTCAAGACCCAGGAATTGCAGTATCTCCGGGTCATTCCCGTGGGCTTCTCCTACGTGTGCAATTAGGCGTGTCGCTCCCGGCCTCCCTGTACGTATTGCATAAAAATGCTCACGTATCCGTATGCGGAGCTGCCGCCTTGTTTGCCCAATGTAGAAGAACCCACACGGGCAGATAATCGCATATACAATGTTAGTGGATCTAATCTGCACCTAATCTGATGTGTTTAGTTTCTATGCTAAACTTACAGAAATTGCAGCTCTTACATCTTAGATTCCCTGTTGGAAGCAAGTCACCTAACCATGTAGGTTTTACAGAGGTAGTTATTGTGTTTTTATGTTTATTTTTATTCAAGGTTTCACCTATGCTGATGTTTTTTCTATAGGCGATCCGAGGTTTTCTTTTTGCTACCTCGCTTAGGCTGGGTCCACACTACGTTTTGTCCCATACGGGAGCGCATACGGCAGGAGGGAGCTAAAACCTCGCGCTCCCGTATGTGACCGTATGCGCTCCCGTATGCCATTCACTTCAATGAGCCGACCGGAGTGAAACGTTCGGTCCGGTCGGCTCATTTTTGCGCCGTATGCGCTTTTACAACCGGACCTAAAACCGTGGTCAGCCACGGTTTTAGGTCCGGTTGTAAAAGCGCATACGGCGCAAAAATGAGCCGACCGGACCGAACGTTTCACTCCGGTCGGCTCATTGAAGTGAATGGCATACGGGAGCGCATACGGTCACATACGGGAGCGCGAGGTTTTAGCTCCCTCCTGCCGTATGCGCTCCCGTATGGGACAAAACGTAGTGTGGACCCAGCCTAAGATCGCTATCCGCTTCCAATAGAAACCAGTTCCGTCTGATCGCACGTTCCAGAACCGAATTCATGGGTGAGTTCTGGAAGAACAGAGTGAATCTTTTATCATCTTTTTCCCAATCTTTTCTTTTTGTCCTCAAGAAGATCTTGTCTGTTTAGCTTGTCTGCTTTTATCCGACTTTCTCTTATTAATGTCTTTCAGGGTAAGCCCTCTCTCTTAGTCTTTCTTCCAGATGGTCAGCTTGTTGTGAATATGATAGTACATTACTATTATTCCGTTTTAACCGAACAAACTGACCATATGGAATACCTTTTTTGACAGTTTCTTTGTGTGAGCTCCTATAATGCAAAAGGGTATTTTTTGCTTCCTATAGCCTTCTGAAAGTTGCCTCCGAATTGGCTTGTAAACTGCATGTTCACTTGATTATTATTTAAGTAGGAAACGAAAGCATAGAACTGATCCTCCGAGCCAGACCATATTAAGAGGACATCATCGACATATTGATGATATGTCTTAATATACCTAAGATAGGGATTTTTTTCATTGTAGACATATTCATCCTCAAAATTGGCCAAAAAAATATTGGCGTATGTACACGAGACCGGGGTCCCCATCAGGGACCCTGTCTCCTGCCTGGTACCACCTGTCCTCAGACTTGAAGGTGTTGTTGTTAAGAACAAAAAGTAAGCCCTCTGTGATGAAATTTGTGACTGACTCAGATGTATCTGTGTATTGTAGAGATTCTTTGACAGCCTGTACAACCGCCCCATGTGGGATACGATTGTACAGGCTGACCACATCAATAGAACACAGACTGTACCCGTGTTCCCAATGTACATTTTCTATGTTTTGTATCCTTGATGTAAGATATAGCTGCACTTTGTATGGGGTTTAAGGGGTCGACTCAGCAACTTATGAACCTTTGGTAGATGGTATAGGCGTGCGGGTTTGGTGTGGTCTGGAAACAACTTTTCAGCGTTTTTTCCGAAATCACTCCTGCAGATACATATTTGCACAAAAAGGTTTTTAGGTTACTCAAGATCTTATTAGTAGGGTCAGACGACAAAGGGGTATAGGTGGAAGTATCGGCCAGTTGCCTAGCAGCTTCCTCCTTATAGTGTGCAGTGTATTGTACTACCACACTACCCCCTTTGTCGGCTCTGACCACTGTAAGATCATTTCTTTTTTCCAAACGTTTCAGTGCATCTTTTTCTGCTACTGATAAATTACAGACAATAAATACATGCTTCATGCTAATTTCAACATTGATCTTTAAATGTAAGGGGTTATGAAACCCTTTTGGGAACTGCGAATGCCTGCTCCTGACTGATCCTGTTTCTTTCAGGAACCACTGATGCTTCTGGCCTTGGGCCTTTAATATTTGGATGTTTGCACTAGCTACATACATGCTTAATTTAAATTTCAAAATTGATTGTGCAATGTAAGGGGTTATGAATGCCTCTTGGGTACTGCTGTAATGCCTGCTCCTGATTGTGTGTTTCAGGAACTACTTGGCTTACTGATGCTTCTGGGCTTGGGCCTTACATTTTTGGATGTTTAGCACAAGCTAAATACATGCTTTATAGAAATTTCAACATTGATATTTCAATGTAAGGGGTTATGAAACCCTCTTAGGTATCTTTGATGCCTGCTCCTGACTGCTCCTGTGTCTTTCAGGAACTATTTGGCTTACTGATGCTTCAGGGCTTGGGCCTTAAATTTATGAATGTTTTGCACTAGCTTACATACATGCTTAATTGAGATTTCAACATTGATCTTTCAAGCTTAGGGGTAATGAAATCCTCTTGTGTTCTGCTGATGCATTTTCCTGACTGTGTCTTTCAGGAACTACTTGGCTTACTGATGCTTCTGGGCTTGGGCCTTAAATTTTGGATGGTAGCACTACCTAACATGCATCTTTAATAGAGATTTCAACATTCACCTTTTACTTTTAGGGGTTGTGAACCCCTCTTGTGTACTCATGCTGCTTCCTGCTCCACTCTGTCAGCCCGTTGGTCCTGTGACAGTGTTCAACTCCACCTCCTCTTCCTCCACCATGTCCTCAGCCTCCACTGGCCGGACAAGTCTCAGACTCTCAGTGGCCCTTCAGCATACCATGTGTACAGGGCATGGCGGTGTCACGCTGTTCTTCACATGGTTTGCCTTGGCGAAAAGTGTTGGAAACAATGGCTGGTCTGGGCAATGGAGACATTGCGCCTACATCTCACGGCCACATGAGCCCTGTGGGGGCTTGTTAGATTTGGCCCTTTGTACCCACATGCCGGGGTCTGGGACATTAAAACTTGGGAGTTAAAAGTTAAATTTCAGAATCATTAAATTAAATTTCAAATTCTTAAATTTAAATAATAAAATCATACATTTGAATGGTCTCCTCATGCTTCAGCCAACTCCAGGCTGTGTCATTCAGGCAATATATGGTTTACTGATACCGCTGCTGGACCTGGGTCCGGGAATAAAAATGTTATTATGGTAGGTTGCACTAGCTATCCAAATTCTTCATTTTAAAATTAAAAAATTCTTGTGTTTTTTTTTTTTTGGGGGGGGGGATGGGGGAGATTGTGAAGCACTGGGGTCTCCTCATGCTTCAGTCAATGCCAAGCTGTGTCATTCAGATAATATATGGTTTACTGATACCGCTGCTGGGCCTGGGTATAAAAAGTTTGTTATGGTAGGTAGCACTAGCTATCCAAATTCTCCATTTTAAATTTCAAAAATTCTTGTGTTTTTTGGGGGGATTGTGAAGCACTGGGGTCTCCTCATGCTTCAGTCAACTCCAGGCTGTGTCATTCAGGCAATACTGTATATGGTTTACTGATACCGCTGCTGGGCCTGGGTCTGGGAATAAAATTTTTGTTATGGTAGGTAGCACTAGCTATCCAAAATCTTCGGTTTAAATTTCTGAATTCATCTTTTAATCTTAAGGATTGTGAAGGCCTAGTGTCTACTCATGCTGGTGCCAACTCCTGGCTGTGCCATTCAGCCACTATATGGTCTCCTCATGCTGCCAACACCTCCACGCTGTGTCATTCAGCCACTATGTGGTCTCCTCATGCTGCCAACACCTCCATGCTGTGTCATTCAGCCACTGTATGGTCTCCTCATGCTGCCAACACCTCCACGCTGTGTCATTCAGCCACTACATGGTCTCCTCATCCCGCCACCACCTCCATGCTGTGTCATTCAGCCACAATATGGTCTCCTCATGCTTCAGCCTCATCCAAGCTGTGTCATTCAGCCACTATATGGTCTCCTCATGCTGCCAACACCTCCACGCTGTGTCATTCAGCCACTATATGGTCTCCTCATGCTGCCAAAACTCCCACACTGTGTCATTCAGCCACTATATGGTTTCCTCATGCTGCCAAAACCTCCACGCTGTGTCAGTCAGCCACTACATGGTCTCCTCCTACTGATGCCACCTCCAGCCTCTGTCATTGTGCCACTCTGCGGCAGTGATTCTAAAAGCGATGCCGGTAATCTGCATGTTATTCTGAATAGCAGTATTATTTCACTACCCCAGCACACTCCATATGCGTGTTAGAACACAGAAAAGTGTTCTATACCCCTATTGAGGCTCTCTGTAGGCCAGAAATAGCCGTTTTTTTTTTAACTGTTTTTATTGCAATGTAAGTGCTCAACACAATAAATACAGACGGAGAGTATCAAAAGCTGGCGGTGAGAAATACAGGTATCATCCGACACCGTGCCGGAAAAAGGATGATCAGTCATCAGCATGACACGAGCAGTTACATCAGCAATGAATCAACTAAAACACAGAAAACATTAAAACCAACCACCGTTTGGTGGGAACGCAAGAACTATGGAAAGGGAAACAAAGACAAACACAAAGACGAGACACTACAAACGCAAAAACACCACACAAATCCGTCCAGGTCAGGGAGGAAGGGGGAAGAGGAAGAGGGAGATGAGAAGAAGAGAGAGAAAAGAAAAAAAGGGGGGGGGGGAAAGAGAAAGTAAGGGGGAAAGGAGAAAGAGAAACAAAGAAGGGGGGAAATATCAGCCTAGGTCAGACGAGAAAAGAGAAATCAAGTAGCCGGGGAAGAAGACTGTGATAGAATGAGGTCTCTTGCTGCCAAGAACCTGGATACCGTGTATTGAGCATGGGGGGAGGCACACCAGGACGCCCATATTTTATAGAACTTGGCAGGGTTCTTACGATGTTTGTAAACCAGATACTCATAGTTCACTGAGGTGTTCACGAGGGCCTTCCAACCAGCAACCGTGGGAGTCCTAGAGTCCATCCAACGCAATGCTATGGCCTTGCGTGCAAGGAAGAGAACCTCCCTGAGGAAGATGATCTCAGTTGGCGACCACAGTTCCTCATCAACAAGACCCAAAAGGCAGTGCCTCGGGAGCATCGGCACTGGTCGTCGAGTTAAGGAATTAAGAAACTGTATCACCTCGGACCAGAATGATGCTATATAATGGCAGGACCACATCATGTGCATAAAGTCAGGATGTCCACAACGGTGGCAAGATGAGTCTGGGCGCCTACCCATTTTAGTCAAGCGTATCGGGGTGAGGTACGACTGGTGGAACATGTACAGCTGAATCAGTCTGTTGTTGATAGAAGGTGAGACGTACAGATATGAGGAGAGGGCATCATCCCACTCCTCATCAGTCATGTCAGCTACACAGCTCCTCCAGCGCGCCTCGACCGACAGCGGCTCCCCCCCCATCTTAGCATTCAAAAGGGCAGTATATAGAGCCGATATAAGTCCCCGGGGCCCCTGAGTGGTGAACACCCCAATAACCGGGAAGTGAGAGAATGGAGCACTAGACCCAGGGAATTGTACTTGGAAGGCGTGTCTGAGCTGGAGGTATCGGTAAAATGATCGTCTGGGGACAGATTTAACGTCAATAAAGTACTGGAAGTCCCTAAAGGCACTACCATCATAGACATCACCAACGGAGATCACACCATAGGACCTCCAAAAGTGCGGATCCAGTTGGTCAGAGAAGTGCGGCAATGTAGGATCATGCCACAGTTGTCTATCCAACAGGTTGTCCGTAAAGACAAATAAACGTTTAGCATAGGTCCAGAGTTTCAGGGCCAGTCTATGCAAAGGAAGCCAAGGGCCCCCCAGACCAACCCTACCCTCCAAGACGGGCCACAGGTGAGAGAGGTGTAGACTGTGGGCAAGGTGATGCTCACTATTGGGGAGGGGCTGCAAGGAAACCCAGTGTCTAAGATACCTGAGCTGGCCAGCCATGTAGTATAACTGTAGATCGGGTAGTGACATACCTCCCTGAGTTCTAGGTCGTTGCAATGTGGTCAGTTTCAGCTTGGATCTATTAGAGCCCCAAATAAACGGGGGAAAGAGAGAATGCAGCTGCCTAAAAAAGGAGACTGGTACTATGGCTGACGCATGCTCTAACAGATAAAGACACTTGGGGAGGACCACCATTTTGATGAGATTAATGCGGCCCGCAACAGAAAGGGGCAGGGCAGCCCAGGTCCGGAATTTGGCACGGACATAGGATAGAAGAGGTAGAATGTTCGTCTGGTGATCCTCCCCAAACCGCCTGTTGATAATGATGCCTAAATATTTGAACTGATCTACAACCCGTAGGCCATGTAAACAATTCCCTACCGGAGAATCTCTGATGGGCATATACACCGACTTGCTCCAATTGATCCTAAGACCCGAGTAAACCCCAAAGTTGTCAATGAGGCCAATCCCCAAAGCCAGAGTGCACGCAGGATCAGACATGAATAAGATCATGTCGTCAGCATACAGGCCTACCCTATCCTCCCTCGAGCCAATGCTTGTACCAGCGTATCCCGGATGCTGACGGATCCGGAGGGCCAAAGGTTCAATAGCAATAGCAAATAATAGGGGAGAGATAGGGCACCCCTGTCGCGTGCCCCTGCCCAGGGAAAAATAAGGAGAAAGAGCACCGTTGATGGACATACGTGCCCTTGGGGATCTATATAAAAGGGAAATCCATTTTATAAAGTTAGGTCCGAAGCCAAATCTCCGAAGAGTTTCCAGCAGGAAGGACCACTCAACGGAGTCGAAAGCCTTAGCCGTGTCTAAAGAGGCCAGCGCCCAATCCCTCCCCCCAGTAGCACCTATTTGGGTGAGTGTCTGGACCCTCCTGATGTTATCAGATGTGGACCTCCCAGGCATAAAGCCTGATTGATCTGCATGAATGATTTCCAAAATAACTCGATTCAGCCGAAGGGAGAGTATTTTAGCGAGCAACTTATAATCTAAATTGAGGAGGGAAATGGGCCTGTACGAAGAACATTCCAGGGGGTCCTTATCCGGCTTCAAAATGACCACTATAGTAGCATCATAAAAGGACTCAGGCAACACGTCAGAGGCAAACGCACAGTTATACATGGCCAGCAACACCGGAGCCAGCTGCTCCTTGTATTGCTGGTAAACTTCCACTGGAATGCCATCGGGGCCCGGCGACTTACCTCTCGCCAGGGCACCCAAGGCATCCTCCAGTTCTTCTATAGTCAGCTCCGACTCCAGAGAGGAGGCACTGACAGCGGACAGTCGAGGGAATGTGATGTCATCCAGGTAGTCAGACAGTTCCCGTGAGGAGTATGTGGCCTGAGAGGTGTATAAATCAGAGTAGAAGGAGACAAATCTGTCAGATATCTGGGAAGTAGTGGTCAATACAGTCCCATCCACCGAACGGACCTGTAGTACCGTCGGAGACTGGGCGTTCTGGTGTATAAGGTGGGCTAGTAATCTACTGGACTGATTTCCCATCTCAAAGGCCTTCTGTTGGGTAAAAAAAAGCTTACGAGCCGCTTTCTCCTGCAAACAATGTAAGTACTGTCGCCCCGCATGCAGCCATACAGTTTTATTGTCATCGGTCGGGTCAGTGATGTAAGTCCTCTCCAGGTCAGCACAACGGTCCCCCAGCTCAGACTCCTCCCTCATCGCCTCCCTTTTAATATAAGATATGGCCGATTGTAAACACCCCCGTAGGAATGCTTTAGTGGTTTCCCATACTAAAATGAGGTCGTCAACCCCATTATGATCTACAAAGAACATGGATAGTTGTACAGGTATACCATCATGAGGGCCAAATAAGGACAGCCAATAAGGATTTAATTTCCAGCTTCGGATATTAGAAGGGCCAGGGGTCTGTAGGGTCAGTAGGAGAGGGGAGTGATCGGAGACCCCCCTAGTAACATACGCCACAGCCTGGACCATAGGGAGTACAAGTGGGTTACCCAACATCATATCTATGCGCGAAAGGGAGTTGCCGCTAGCGGCCTGACAAGAATATACGCGGGCATGGGGATGCAAATGCCGAAAAGTGTCCCTCCAACCTAGTTCCTGAACCAGGGCGCTTAGCGGAGTCGGGGAAGAGGAAGGAACAATGCCAACCCCTCTCCTATCCAAAGCTGGGTCCAACACATTATTGAAGTCACCCATGCAGAGAACTCTAGCCCCTGGAAAAGAGGCAGCGAAAACTGCAGCTTGGTGAAGAACCTCCAGGGCACCAGGAGGAGGGACATAAATACCCAAGAGGACATAGGGGGAATTGTCAATAAGTGAAAAAATGAACACATACCTGCCCTCAGAGTCAACCCGAGTGTGCCTCGCCTCCCATCTCAGGGATTTGTGTATCATAAAAGAGACTCCCCTGGAATGTGAGGTGTGGCAAGAGTGTAGCGTCCATTGCACCCAGGGCCTAGACAACCACCGAGTGTTAGGGGCAATTAAGTGCGTCTCCTGCAAACAAACCACAGTTGGTTGGTACTTACGTATAGTGGCATACACCAGAGATCGCTTACGAGGACAGCCAAGACCCCTCACATTCCACGAAAGATACCTAACATTCGCCATGTGGAGAGAGTGAAGCTGAAATGAAAGGTGAATGGTGAGAGAAGAGGAACAGGGGTAAAACGAGTACACGACATGAAAGTAGAAGAGGGGGCAAGTAGGGGGGCGACAGAAGGGAGTGGAAGAGCAGGGAAACCACAGAGAAGGAGCGCAGGGAAGAGGGAAAAAGAGCAGGCAGCCCGACCGGGACGTACACAAAACGAAACAGACACAAAACACTAGACAAAGACAAAACAAGAGGGTCATAAACAGATGCAACATGCAAAAGGCCAATGGCCTAAGGCCCAGAGAAGATGTATAATACGGGGGGAACCGTGTAAATCAAGGTCGCAGGGAAACGAGACCTCACAATCTGCCACCAGGGACAAACAGCAGCACCATCAATTAACTAGGGTACATAAACAAGGGGAAATACGGGTGGGCCATAATCCGGGCAATATGCCGCACAGTGTAGCGAGTATGAGCAGTTCAGAGTAACATGCAGTCCTGAGGTATCAACCGAGCTTCAAGTCCCGTCAGCAGAGTGGTAGCGGGTCATCAGAACTGCTGCAGTCACGGGTGTATGGCAACATTCACCAGTGTAGTACCAGGTCCCCTGCGGGGAAGTCCAGCATAGGGGAAAGGGATAAACGGTACAGAGAGGATGCAGGGTCCGTTGGGCACAGGGCAGCATGAGGAAGGGGTCTGCATGGGTCCGGCATGAGAGGGAGCATACAGTTACTGAGGGGCAGTCCACGGGGGGGGGGGTAGGACAGCAAGGTCGGGTGGGGTATCCAGGTGGGGTATGCAGGTACGGAGAGTAAAAGTCCACGGGTGAAGGTGGCAGTTGGGTGCTTCCCAGAGTGTATATGCTCAAGGGGGAGTAGGCCATGAGGGGACCGGGAGATGGGTACAGGGGTACACCAGGGGACCCAAAAGCAAGTCACTGTAGACAGCAGTACTCACAGTTCACCGGCAGTCCGGGAGCTCCAGACAGTGCAACAAACAGCCGGGCCCAGATGGCGTTCAGGACCTCAGCGCCTCACATTGCGCCTCCTTGAGGCCCACTCGTCAGCCTCCTGCGGGGTAATGAAGAAGATGGCCCTCTCACCGTCCACGACCCTCAGTCGGGCTGGGTACACCATAGAATAAGGTATCGCCATGTCCCTCAGCTTCCGCTTCACTGCTTGGAAGGTGGCACGCTTCTTCTGCAGGTCCTGGGAGAAGTCAGGGAATATCGACACCGGAGACCCATTGAAGGTGAGCTCTGGCAGGCGACGGAGCAGTCGTAAGGCGATGTCCCGGTCATTGCAGTTCAGCATCCTGGCTAGAAGCGGCCTCGGCGGGGCCCCTGGCGGGAGGGGGCGAGTCGGGACCCGGTGTGCCCTCTCCACCGCGAAGGTGGTAGTGAACGGGGCATCAGGCAACAGCTCACGCAGCCATTTTTCGACAAAGGAGCCGGGGTCCTGTCCCTCAGAGTGCTCCGGCAGGCCAACAATCCGGAGGTTGTTCCTCCGCAGCCGGTTCTCCAGATCGTCTGCCTTCTCTTTCCATTGCGACACAGTGCGCTCAAAGTCTGAAATCGCTGCAGGTAAGGACGCCACCGAGTCCTCGACTGAGGAGATACGAGCTTCAGCCTGTCTTACCCTGTCTCGGAGGTTGTGCAGGTCCTGCCTGATTAGGCCAATATCCATCTTCACCTCCTCCAGCATACTCGTCAGGGAAGTTTTGCACATGGTAATGGCAGCCAGAAGTTGCGCAGACACCTCACTTAGGGTCATCTCCCCCAGGGCAGAGGCCAGTGTAGAGGGAGTCTCCGGGCGGGAGTCAGCGACCGGCTCAGCAGGAGCGGAGGAAGAAGGCCCAGCGCCATCTTGGTCTTGGCCGCGCGCGAAACCCTGCAACTTCGCGGCTGCCGCCACACCGCTCTTATTAGCTGGCATGATGGACCCCACCGATCCACTGCGGTTCCGAAGTCTCTGAGGCAAAGTTCTGAGGTCCAGGATGAAGACAGGATGCTAAACAACACGGTTCAGAGCGGAGCTAGTTCAGCATGCGTCCGTTCGGCTCAGCGTCCAGGCCACGCCCCCAGAAATAGCCGTTTTTAATATAGTTTCACCGCAAATAAATTCGGATTGAAACAAATTTTTGGGGAAAATTCGGCGAATCATCCGAATCGAATTTTTGAAAAGTTTGCTCATCTCTAGTAGCTATGTTTTGTTTTTTTTTATCCTGGAGAACCCCTTTAACATCTATTTTTGAATATCAATTTAAGACAATATTTATGTGCCATAAATAGACTGACAAAGTGTCAAAATGTGTCTAAATTTCTACACATTGGCTGACATTTATCAAAGAATGTCCAGTGTAGTTGCTTTCCTCCATCCTTTTTTTTTTACAGTGCTTTTGAAGTGCGTGCAACACATTTATCAAACGGTCGCAAGGACAATTTTAGATTTAATGTGTTATCAGTACTTTGTACTTTTACTTAGTGTTGAGGTTTTCCTCATGTTTCCTTTGAGGGTACCTCAATTTTGCTCTTTGTGCAAAAATGTGCAACTTTTTACTAAAGTTGCAGTTAATAAATACATGACAACTGCATGGTGAAAAGAATAAATGGTGCACTGCAAGACAACTTCTTAAAGAAGAAGTTACAGGTCTGTGAGAGCCAGAAATCTTGCTTGTTTGTAGGTGACCAAATACTTATCTTCCACCATAATTTGCAAATAAATTATTTAAAAGTCAGACACTGTGATTTTATGGAGTTTTTTTTTTCTCATTATGTCTCTCATAGTTGAGGTATACCTATGATGAAAATTACAGGCCTCTCATCTTTTTAACCCCTTAAGGACCAGGCCATTTTGCACCTTAGGACCAGAGCGTTTTTTGAACATCTGACCACTGTCACTTTAAACATTAATAACTCTGAAATGCTTTCAGTTATCATTCTGATTCTGAGATTGTTTTTTCGTGACATATTCTACTTTATTTTGGTGGTAAATTTTCGGCATTACTTGCATCCTTTTTTGATGAAAAATCCCCAAATTTCATGCAAATTTTGAAAATTTTTAATTTTTGTAACTTTGAAGCTCTCTGCTTGTAAGGAAAATGGATATTCCCAATAAATTTTATTTTTATTCACAAATACAATATTTCCACTTTATGTTGGCATCATGAAATGGACATATTTTTGCTTTTTGAAAAAAATAGAGGGCTTCAAAGTAAAGCAGCAATTTTCAAAAATGTCATGAAAATTGCTAAATCTGAAGGGACAGATGTTACAGAACTACAACTCCCAGCATGCCTGGGCAGTCTAGGCATGCTGAGAGTTGTAGTTTGGCAACATCTGGAGGGCTACCGTTTGGGCACCACTGTAACAGTGGTCTCCAAACTGTGACCCTCCAGATGTTGCAAAACTACAACTCCCAGCATGCCCAGACAGCCTTTGGCTGTCTGGGCATGCTGGGAGTTGCAGTTTGGCCTTCCTAGTGGTTGCCACAGTAAAGATCACTTTACCTTCACTTTCAATTCCCCCCTCCCCCACAGTAGTTTCCCTACCTGACCCAGGATCCAGCAGTCTCCAGCAAAGCTCGGGGTCTCCAGGCATCTTCTCCTGCAGTTACCGATCTCCATCGTCTTCCCACGATCCCATCGACATCCAGGGGTGGCCAGAACGGGGGGTTGCCATGGCAACCCACTGTCCTGCTCTGCCATTGGTCAGAATCAATTCTGACCAATGGCAGGGGATAGGAGGAAATCGCACCATTGCGACTTCACTCCTACCCTTCAGGATGATCTGGGCTGTCACTGACAGGTCAGATCATCACAATTTTCTGGGTGATCGGGTCACCAGAGACCCGATCAGCCCGGAATAGGAGAAAATCGCATGTCTGAATTGACATGCGATTTTCTGCGATCGACGACATGGGGGGGTCCCGGGACCCCCCTCGGCATTTGCACGGCATGCCTGCTGAAGGATTTCAGCAGGAATGCCGTTCCGTTCTCCGCTCGGCACGCGGCAGAGACCGGAGAAACACCAGGACGTTCTGGAACGTCCTTGGTCCTTAAAGCCCAGGGTGCGGGGACGTTCCAGAACGTCCTTGGTCCTTAAGAGGTTAAGTGGAAGAACTTGCACAAATGGTGGCTGACCAAATACTTTTTTGCCCCACTGTATATAGTGTTCTGCATCTAGAAGTTGAAATATACCAGATAAGTGGATTCCACCTTTGTGTCATCAGTATCAACAGAATTATTGTGTTATCATTTATATTATTTCACAAAAAAGCACCAAATTTATCAATTATTTCACCAGAAAACTGGTGTAAAACAAATTTGCAAAGTCTTTGTTCAAAAAGTTTTGCTCAACAGTTTTCCATCTAAACCTACACGGAAGTCCATGATAACCCCTCCCATGTTTCATTTCATTTTACCTTTTTTTAGTGATTTAGTTGTGCACGATAACATTACAAAGTAGAATGATAACACCCAGTTTCCGATTTGTTTATACATATCTATGAGGACTAACAGACAAATTATATACTACAAAGTTCCAAGAAAACACTATTCTAAATGCTTTAGAATAGTTTTATGGAAAATACAATCATTTACAAAACAGGCATGTCCGAAGGGCTAATATGTCCTCTGTAAGGGTATGTTACTTCGGCGGTAGGACTGCGCAGCACTGTGCCGTCACCATTGACGGTTATGCAGTGCTCGCAGAACAATTTCAGCGGCAGAATTGTCTGCCGCTGAAATTTCGCAGTGTGAACAGGTCTCGCGGAAGACTCATTCACACTGATGGTAACATTCACTGCGCGGAATTCCACTAGCGGAATTCCGCTCATGGACTTCCATGGGAATTCTGCAGTGTGAACATACCCTAAAGGGGATCTGTTAGCTCTCTATTCTTCTAAGTGGTATGGTATAAAAGAAGACTGTATCTTTTCTGGAGCTAACAGAGGTTTCTAAAATGGTAAAATCACCTTTTCATTTCTCAGCCAAGTAATAAAGAGGTGGGACTGAGCTTCTCAAGTGCCACAGCCTGGCATTCCTCCTCACTTGCCCTCACCTTCCAGTCTCTCATGACTACATGGGACTAGAAGAAAGGGTAACAGAGGAAGCATGCTAAGCTGTGGCATTTAAAGGGATTGACCCAGAGCAAAGTTGGTGAAATCAGTCATTTACCATCAGGGCCGGTTTTAGACTAAGTGTGGCCCTGGGCAAAAATAAAAAATCAGAGCTGGTGCAAGGATTTTTGCCACCCTAGGCGAAAGTGAATTTTGCCGCCCCCTTGACCCCGCCCACTGGCTCCGCCCCTTTTACTCGCCCCACCTTACTACTGGGCTGACACACTGTAACAAACCCCTTCCTCATTTAATCTCCTTACTACTGGGATGACACACTGTAACAAACCCACTCCTCATGTAATCTACTTACTACTGGGGTGACACACTGTAACAAACCTCCTTCTATTGTAATCTCCTTACTACTGGGGTGACACACTGTAACAAACCCACTCCTCATGTAATCTCCTTACTACTGGGGTGACACACTGTAACAAACCTCCTCCTCATGTAATCTCCTTACTACTGGGGTGACACACTAACAAACCCACTCCTCATGTAATCTCCTTACTACTGGGGTGACTCACTGTAACAAACCTCCTCCTCATGTAATCTCCTTACTACTGGGGTGATACACTGCAACAAACCTCCTCCTCATGTAATCTCCTTACTACTGGGGTGACACACTGTAACAAACCCATTCCTCATGTAATCTCCTTACTACTGGGGTGACACACTGTAACAAACATCCTCCTCATGCAATCTCCTTACTACTGGGGTGACCCACTGTAACAAACCTCCTCCTCATGTAATCACCTTACTACTGGGGTGACACACTAACAAACCCACTCCTCATGTAATCTCCTTACTACTGGGGTGACACACAGTAACAAACCTCCTCCTCGTGAAATCACCTTACTACTGGGGTGATACACTGTAACAAACCTCCTCCTCATGTAATCTCCTTACTACTGGGGTGACACACTGTAACAAACCCACTCCTCATGTAATCTCCTTACTACTGGGGTGACACACTGTAACAAACCTCCTCCTCATGTAATCTCCTTACTACTGGGGTGATACACTGCAACAAACCTCCTCCTCATGTAATCTCCTTACTACTGGGGTGACACACTGTAACAAACCCACTCCTCATGTAATCTCATTACTACTGGGGTGACACACTGTAACAAACCTCCTCCTCATGTAATCTCCTTGCTACTGGGGTGACACATTGTAACAAACCTCCTCCTCATGTAATCTCCTTAGTACTGGGGTGACACACTGTAACAAACTTCCTCCTTATCTAATCTCCTTACTACTGGGGTGACACATGGTAACAAATCTCCTCCTCATGTAAACACCTTACTACTGGGGTGACACACTGGAACAAACCTACTCCTAATGTAATTTCCTTACTACTGGGGTGACACACTGTAACAAACCTCCTCCTCATGTAATCTCCTTACTACTGGGGTGACACACTGCAACAAACCTCCTCCTCATGTAATCACCTTACTACTGGGGTGACACACTGTAACAAATCCACTCCTCATGTAATCTCCTTACTACTGGGGTGACACACTGTAACAAACCTCCTCCTAATGTAATCTCCTTACTACTGGGGTGACACACTGTAACAAACCCGCTCCTCATGTAATCTCCTTACTACTGGGGTGACTCACTGTAACAAACCTCCTGCTCATGTAATCTCCTTACTACTGGGGTGACACGCTGCAACAAACCTCCTCCTCATGTAATCTCCTTACTACTGGGGTGACACACTGTAACAAACCTCCTCCTCATGTAATCTCCTTAGTACTGGGGTGACACACTGTAACAAACTTCCTCCTTATCTAATCTCCTTACTACTGGGGTGACACACGGTAACAAACCTCCTCCTCATGTAAACACCTTACTACTGGGATGACACACTGGAACAAACCTACTCCTAATGTAATCTCCTTACTACTGGGGTGACACACTGTAACAAACCTACTCCTCATGTAATCACCTTACTACTGGGGTGACTCACTGTAACAAACCTCCTCCTCATGTAATCTCCTTACTACTGGGGTGACACACTGTAAGAAACCCACTCCTCATGTAATCTCCTTACTACTGGGTTAACACACTGTAACAAACATCCTCCTCATGTAATCTCCTTACTACTGGGGTGACACACTGTAACAAACCTCCTTATGTAAACACCTTACTACTGGGGCGACACACTGTAACAAACCTACTCCTCATGTAATCACCTTACTACTGGGGTGACACACTGTAACAAACCTACTCCTCATGTAATCTCCTTACTACTGGGGTGACACACTGTAACAAACCTCCTCCTAATGTAATCTCCTTACTACTGGGGTGACACACTGTAACAAACCTACTCCTCATGTAATCTCCTTACTACTGGGGTGACTCACTGTAATAAACCTCCTGCTCATGTAATCTCCTTACTACTGGGGTGACACGCTGCAACAAACCTCCTCCTCATGTAATCTCCTTACTACTGGGGTGACACACTGTAACAAACCTCCTCCTCATGTAATCTCCTTAGTACTGGGGTGACACACGGTAACAAACCTCCTCCTCATGTAAACACCTTACTACTGGGATGACACACTGGAACAAACCTACTCCTAATGTAATCTCCTTACTACTGGGGTGACACACTGTAACAAACCTACTCCTCATGTAATCACCTTACTACTGGGGTGACTCACTGTAACAAACCTCCTCCTCATGTAATCTCCTTACTACTGGGGTGACACACTGTAACAAACCTCCTTATGTAAACACCTTACTACTGGGGCGACACACTGTAACAAACCTACTCCTCATGTAATCACCTTACTACTGGGGTGACACACTGTAACAAACCCACTCCTCATGTAATCTCCTTACTACTGGGTTAACACACTGTAACAAACCTCCTCCTCATGTAATCTCCTTACTACTGGGGTGACACACTGTAACAAACCTCCTTATGTAAACACCTTACTACTGGGGCGACACACTGTAACAAACCTACTCCTCATGTAATCACCTTACTACTGGGGTGACACACTGTAACAAACCTACTCCTCATGTAATCTCCTTACTACTGGGGTGACACACTGTAACAAACCTCCTCCTAATGTAATCTCCTTACTACTGGGGTGACACACTGTAACAAACCCGCTCCTCATGTAATCTCCTTACTACTGGGGTGACTCACTGTAACAAACCTCCTGCTCATGTAATCTCCTTACTACTGGGGTGACACGCTGCAACAAACCTCCTCCTCATGTAATCTCCTTACTACTGGGGTGACACACTGTAACAAACCTCCTCCTCATGTAATCTCCTTAGTACTGGGGTGACACACTGTAACAAACTTCCTCCTTATCTAATCTCCTTACTACTGGGGTGACACACGGTAACAAACCTCCTCCTCATGTAAACACCTTACTACTGGGATGACACACTGGAACAAACCTACTCCTAATGTAATCTCCTTACTACTGGGGTGACACACTGTAACAAACCTACTCCTCATGTAATTACCTTACTACTGGGGTGACTCACTGTAACAAACCTCCTCCTCATGTAATCTCCTTACTACTGGGGTGACACACTGCAACAAACCTCCTTATGTAATCACCTTACTACTGGGGTGACACACTGTAACAAACCCACTCCTCATGTAATCTCCTTACTACTGGGGTTACACACTGTAACAGACATCCTCCTAATGTAATCTCCTTACTACTGGGGTGACACACTGTAACAAACCCACTCCTCATGTAATCTCCTTACTACTGGGTTGACACACTGTAACAAACCTCCTCCTCATGTAATCTCCTTATTACTGGGGTGGCACACTGTAACAAACCTCCTCCTCATGTAAACACCTTACTACTGGGGTGACACACTGTAACAAACCTACTCCTAATGTAATCTCCTTACTACTGGGGCGACACACTGTAACAAACCTACTCCTCATGTAATCACCTTACTACTGGGGTGACACACTGTAACAAACCTACACCACTACAACTCCCAGCATGCCCTGACAGCTGATAGATGTCAGGGCAAGCTGGTAGTTGTAGTGGTAAAACAGCTGGAGGCACCCTGTATAGGTGAACTAAGGGCGGAAGTGGAGTGGGGAATTAATTAAGACGTCGGCGTACAGGGGAGGTTAATTAAATCGTACAGGGGTGGGGAGGAGGGGTTAATTAAATCCCCCCCCCCCCCCCCCGCTGAAAGCAATACATGCGGCGCTAACCCCCGCCCGCTCCGGTAAAAGCATTACACTTGTTTTTGCATAGCGCTGTGGCTGGCGCTAACACCCGCCCGCCTCGCTGACAGCAATACATTTGTTATGGCCGCGGCGCTATGCAAACCCCCCCCACCCCGAGCGCTAAAATCCCCCCACCCCCACCCCAAGCAGACATACCCAAGTACTGTGCTGAGTCCTTCCTGAGGTGTGTGAGGCCAGGGAGCCAATGCGCTCTCAGCGAGCGCAGGCTGAATGAAAAGGACCGATGCCCAGCCGCATCAGTCCTTTTTCAGCCGTGACGTCACGCCAGGCTGCAGCCGGCCACTAGGAGGGAGACCCCTAGTGGGCGGTTTTCAAACGTAAATTACACCATATTAATAAAAAAATAAATAAATAATGAAACTATATTAGAGATATGTTGTAGTACGTAAGTACTACAACATATAAAAAAAAAAAGTTGCTGACAGTGCCCATTTAAGGACCGGGCGTTTTTCGTTTTTTGCTCTTTCGTTTTTTCCTCCTTACCTTTAAAAAAATCATAACTCTTAAATATTTGCACCTAAAAATCTGTATTATGGCTTATTTTTTGCGACACTAATTCTACTTTGTAATGATATCAGTCATTTTACCCAAAAATCTACGGCGAAATGGGAAAAAAAATCATTGTGCGACAAAATTGAAAAAATACAGCCATTTTGTAACTATTTTTATTTTTATTTACACTGTTTTTTTTTATTATTGGAAATGCCGGTTGATTCAAACTTTTATTAGGGGAAGGGATAATTCAAAGGGTTAATGATTTTTTTTACACTTTTCTTTTGCAATATTATAGCCCCCATAGGAGGCTATAACATTGTGTTTACTGATCTTTAACTGTGTTCAATGCATCTCCATAGGGATGCATTGAACAGGGTTTTCGGCGATTGATTGCTCAAGCCTGGATCTCAGGCTTGAAGCATTCAATCGGCGATCGGACTGCAGGAAGGAAGGTAAGAGACCTTCCTCCCGTAGTACAGCTGTTCGGGATGCCGCGATTATACCGCGCCGATCCCGAACAGCTCCCTGAGCTAGCCGGGCACTTTTACTTTCACTTTTAACCGCGTGGCTCAGCTTTGAGTGCGCGGCTAAAGGGTTAATAGCGCACGGCACCGCGATCAGTGCCGCGCGCTATTACAGGCTTCACTATGACGCCGGGCCCGCCGTGATATGATGCGGGGTCACCGTGGGACCCCGCATTATATCACGGGAGCGGGACCAAGGACGTACTCATACGTCCTTGGTCCTTAAGGGGTTAAGCAACTAGGCCCCATCTCAATGACATCATTTTTGCAACCATCTTCTCCAAGAAAGTTACAGTGTGTTTGTATACCCTAACAAATATCCATTAGTTTCTGTAGCAAAGAGAGCTCACAGATTTCCTTTAACAGAACAGAACATGTAATGTCTAAAAGGGATTTTTAATCTTACACTGTATACACACACACACACACACACACACAACTGGAGTCTCTTATGGGCCACCACTCACTTTGTGAAGTAAGCAATAATGATATCAAGCAAACATAATATTTTATTGTTTTACTCTTCATTGACACATTTCCTGCTTTTAGCTAACAATCAGCTAAATGATTGTAATTTTAACATAGGAAATAAAGGTCTGACAGTTTTTCTATAAATACATTTGTATAAAAAAGGAAAAAGCTAAAGCAATGATCAGAGTGTAAAGCTGTCTAAAGCAAAAACTATTTGTGTGGTTTTCTTCTGTCAGTTTTCTTATTGTTAAGGTGCCAATCCAATACATTCAGTCCAATATTCATCAAGGCAAAAATCAGTGTATGTCAAATTGTTAATACTGTCATCCTTCATTTAACAAAAAGGACTTATAAAAAACACACCCTTTTAGGGAATGCCACATAGTCTGAGGAGTTAGAAAACATAGAAAATGTGTGAACATCTCATAAAATAAAATCATTTTCCACAGAAGCAAAAACTTTTTTTTATCCTTAGTGGTAACACATGGGAAAAATAGTTGCATTTCTTGAGAAAAAAAGCAGTTTTCCAAACATCTGCCTAGTACATAAGGCTTTAGCACCGACCGCACTTTTACCACAGTGTAAGCTATACATATAAAAGAGACCTTATGTTGAAATAGTGCAATATATTATTTTATCTAAAATTCAAATAAGAAATGCAAATCTTATTGAATGTATGCATATTCAGCTGCATTGTGTGGCATCTGGCCAGGTAAAAAACCCATCAGTGTGTTTTTTTGGTAGAGTGCTGGTACCTGATCACTCTCAACCCATGGAGGCGAGTCCAGGGGCTCACGCTTGATATTTTGAACAATATTATGAGCTTTAAACTCACATTGCAGCTTATAAAATTGGTCAGCCTGATTCTTATCATCTGCTGCATAAAGTGGACTACTTAAACAATCTGCCCCCTCCTGGCTCAGTACACTGTCTAGGTAGTTGCACTTTTGAGGATAAAATCGCGTTGGATCCTTATTGTACACACCTTTAAAAGGTCCGGTTGTGTTTATATGGTTCATATGTGCAGTTGGAACAAAACAATGTCCCCTATGAGTTGGATATATATGATGCTTTGGTTTCAGACATGAATTTTGTACACTGAGGCTCGATTCAGTCTTAAGATGAAGCCCTTCAGGGAAGTCCATCAAGGTTTTCTTTAGGACATTACTCTCACTCACCCATCCGTGACCATGTGACTTTGGGTAAGGGTCAGATCTGCCCTCAGAATCAGAGTCATTTTCAGTTTTAATCGGGATGTTCAAAGGCAAACCTGAGTCATATAAGACATCTTGAGTTACAAAAGCATTTTCCATTTTGATGTTATCTGTAGGGTAAGAATCTACAGAATGATGCTGCAGACCATGATATGCCGGAAAGTTCTCAATACCACCACGATGGGGACGACCTGTCAGATGCATTCCGGGATGACTTTGGTCCGTGTTGTAAATGGGCCTCCCTGATCTGCTTGAGAATGTGCCTAACAACTGGTGTCCAGACCTAGACCCAACAGGATTCTTTACTGTCCATCCACTGCTGTTGTTACAGTGATTTTGCACGTTAGAAAAATACTTAGGTAAGTAGGTTTCCTCATGCACAAACGAATCAGTCTTGGTTGTGTGAAACTTAATCTCCATATCTTCCTTCTCATGTTTTCCCCATGTCAAATGCTGCTTCAACAGTGCTGGTGATTCACTTGAACCATTACATGCAGGAACTTCCCTGTTTCCTTTCATACCAAGCATGTTCTGTTTTTTAATTTGGGCCTCCTCATCCCTGAAATAAAGCATATATATACCATGAAAAAGATTAACTCAGATCTTTATACAGTCATGGCCGTAAATGTTGGCACTCCTGAAAATTTTCAAGAAAATTAAGAATTTCTCACACAAAAGGATTGCAGTAAGACATGTTCTGCTATGCACATGTTTATTCCCTCTGTGTGTCTTGGAACTAAACCACAAAAAGGGATGAAAAAAAGGAAATTGGACATAATGCCACACCTAACTCCAAAAATAGGTTGGACAAAATTATTGGCACCCTTTCAAAATTGTGGATAAATAAGATTCTTTCAAGCATGTGATGCTCCTTTAAAGGACTTGAGAACCAAAATTGTGGAAAAATATCAACAATCTCAAGATTACAAGTCCATCTCCAGAAATCTAGATTTGCCTTTGTCCACAGTGCGCAACATTATTAAGAAGTTTGCAACCATTACACTGTAGCTAATCTCCCTTGGCATGGAGTGAAGAGAAAAATGAATTAAAGGTGTCAACGCAGGATAGTCCGGATGGTGGATAAGCAGCCCCAAACAAGTTCCAAAGATATTCAAGCTGTCCTGAGGGCTCAGGGAGCATCAGTGTCAGCGCGAACTATCCGCGGACATTTAAATGAAATGAAATGCTATGTCAGGAGACCCAGTAGGACCCCACTGCTGACACAGACATAAAAAAAGCAAGACTACATTTTGCCAAAATGAACTTGAGTAAGCCAAAATCCTTCTGGGAAAACTTCTTTTGGATAGATGAGACCAAGATAGAGCTTTTTGGTAAAGCACATCATTCTACTGTTTACCCCCCCAAAAAATGAGGCCTACAATGAAAAGAACACAGTAACTACAGTGAAATATGGTGGAGGTTCAATGATGTTTTGGGGTTGTTTTGCTGCCTCTGGCACTGGCATCATGAAATCTTATGATTACCAATGGATTTTGGGTTGTACTGTCCAGCCCAGTGTCAGAAAGCTGGGTTTGTGTCCAAGATCTTGGGTCTTTCAGCAGGACAATGACCCCAAACATACGCCAAAAAGCACCCAGAAATGGATGGTGACAAAGTGCTGGAGAGTTCTGAAGTGGCCAGCAATGAGTCCAGATCTAAATCCTATTGAAAACCTGTTGAGAGATCTTAAAATTGCTGTTGGGAAAAGGCGCCCTTCCAACAGCAGTTTGCGAAGGAAGAGTGGTCCAACATTCCGGCTGAGAGGTGTAAGAAGCTTATTGATGGTTATAGGAAGTGACTGATTTAAGTAATTTTTTCCAAAGGGTGTGCAACCAAATATTAAGTTATGGGTGCCAGACCATTTTTGGAGTTTGGTGTGACATTATGTCCAATTTGCTTCCCCCCCCCCTCTTTTTTTGTTTAGTTCCAATACACACAAAGAGAATAAACATGTGTATAGCAAAACATGTGTTACTGCAATCCTTTTCTGTGAGAAATGCTTCATTTTCTTGAAAAATTTCAGGGGTGCCAACATTTACGGCCATGACTGTATGTTAATAAGTAAAGCATTAGAATAAAAAAAATCCGGCATTCACACACACAGGATTCACTGCAGACTTTCAGTTGTAAAATCCGCAATTGCGAGTAAACTGCTGATTTGACAAGAAAATTCTAATGTTTTAAAATCTGTGACTGCCGGGTTTACAACTGCACATCTTCAATTCTACATCTGCAACTTTAAATATGCAACGGATTCACTGTGTGTGAATACATCCATACAAAATATGTTTATATATTTTTTAATGCAAAAGAAAGTGCACTCTAAAAGGGGTATTCCAGGCCAAAAATGTTTTCATATATCAACTGGCTCCGGAAAGTTAAACGGATTTGTAAATTACTTTGATTAAAAAATCTTAAAGGGTAGCTCCCACCATCCAATTTTTTTTTTTTGCTAGCCTGTTCCCCCCCCCCCCCCCCCCCGCTACGGCACTAGCCTGTTCCCTCCTCCCCCCCCTGCCCCGCATACCCCGTTCCCTTATTACACTTGCAGTTACTGCAGAGTCCGGCAGCGGGCGTGCAGGGACAGCGGCGGCAACGAGGTGGCGGCGATATGCGGGAGGAGTGGCCTCCCAGCCAGTGGCCGGGGAGCCAATGCGCTCGCTCCCGCCTGTCTGATTTACAGGCAGGGAGCAAGTGCAGCCTAACTGAAAAAGGACTGATTGCCACTCCAAAATCAGTCCTTTTTCAGTGGCCGGTTTTTAAATGTAAATTAAACCTTTTTAATGAAAAAAAAAAAAATAATAAAAGTATATTAGAGATATGTTGTAGTACATAAGTACTACAACATATCAAAAAATAAAGTTGGTGACAGTGCCCATTTAATCCTTCCAATAGTTATTAGCTTCTGAAGTTGAGTTGTTGTTTTCTGTCTAACTGCTCTCTGATGACTCATGTCCCGGGAGCTGTGCATGATGGGAAAATATCCCCATAGGAACTGCACAGCTCCGGGGACGTGACATCATCATTGAGTACTTAGACAGAAAACTTCAGAAACTAATAACTATTGGAATGATTAAGATTTTTTAATAGAAGTAATTTACAAATCTGTTTAACTTTCCGGAGCCAGTTGATATATAAAAAAAAGTTTTTGCCTGGAATACCCCTTTATTAAATAACATGTTGCAGAGACACAAAAAAAACTAAATTGAAAAAGTGAATTATGTTTTGATTTCCTAGAAAAACATCAGCATTTTCATATTTAGTTGTGACAACCATTTTTGCATGTAATCCCATAACTTCTTTTTTAAAGAAGTAAAGAAAAATATTTATAAAGGTGCCGTAAAACTTAGCATTTAATTGTATAGCTAGATAAAATTCACCACAATATTAGTGCAATGTAATAATACTATCACCAAATAATAATAATAGATAATTAATGTATGTATCCTATTTATGATGATCGCCTGGTACGTTTAAGCGAACCATTCACAATACATATCTGATTACTTTAAGTATGCGTAAAGATAACCCCAAGTATACCCGACGCGTTTCTGCCTGGTTAAGTTTACTCATTATCACATAGATAACCAGGCTTCCTCAGGGGTAACACAACACACAAAGGGTTAATTAAACACCCAAAAGGGTTAATAATCCTATATAGAGAATAATATGAATGGTCACAGCCTTTGATGACCACATTTATTAAAGTGCAACACTGCAGCTCTAGACCGCTCCAGGTGGAGCAAACATTAGATTATATTAAAGGATTTGTTCATCCAATGCAAGACACCTCCCCTCTGGGTAACGATAAACCCACTCTGGAATGATACCAATGATAGTGCGGGGTTGTCTCAAAAATGCCTCCTATATGAATAATTCCAGGTCCACTGTACTGTAAATAGATGTACCAGATAGCACTGAACTATAGGAGACCCGACCTGAGCTGCAGTGAAGAAAGGCGAACAATCGCGCACGTCCTGCAGTGGCAGGGGACCCGACCGTCTGCCGGGATACACAGCGTGTATCCCGGCAGACGGTCGGGTCCCCTGCCACTGCAGGACGTGCGCGATTGTTCGCCTTTCTTCACTGCAGCTCAGGTCGGGTCTCCTATAGTTCAGTGCTATCTGGTACATCTATTTACAGTACAGTGGACCTGGAATTATTCATATAGGAGGCATTTTTGAGACAACCCCGCACTATCATTGGTATCATTCCAGAGTGGGTTTATCGTTACCCAGAGGGGAGGTGTCTTGCATTGGATGAACAAATCCTTTAATATAATCTAATGTTTGCTCCACCTGGAGCGGTCTAGAGCTGCAGTGTTGCACTTTAATAAATGTGGTCATCAAAGGCTGTGACCATTCATATTATTCTCTATATAGGATTATTAACCCTTTTGGGTGTTTAATTAACCCTTTGTGTGTTGTGTTACCCCTGAGGAAGCCTGGTTATCTATGTGATAATGAGTAAACTTAACCAGGCAGAAACGCGTCGGGTATACTTGGGGTTATCTTTACGCATACTTAAAGTAATCAGATATGTATTGTGAATGGTTCGCTTAAACGTACCAGGCGATCATCATAAATAGGATACATACATTAATTATCTATTATTATTATTTGGTGATAGTATTATTACATTGCACTAATATTGTGGTGAATTTTATCTAGCTATACAATTAAATGCTAAGTTTTACGGCACCTTTATAAATATTTTTCTTTAGTTTTTGATCCGCAAGGTGTAGTCGCTAAGGCAGACGTGAGGCCCTACTACTTACGTACTATAACTTTTTTAAAGAAGCCCTCTTCTTCTCCAGGGAACAGCTGTGAGGATTCAGTCAATATAAAACTTACATATAAGATTAGCATCAAAAGATAGATTTTCTGGATATTCAAACGCATATTAACAATCAGGGTTTTGTCTTTATGGACTTATGCAAGAGCACATTTGCGAATACCATTATTCATGCCTCATCAGCACATCCTCATCATCTTATTTTAAATACTCCTGAAGGGATATTTCTAAGGACTTGTAGAATTTGCTTGAATAAAAAAATAATGGTCTAAAGATATGCTTTTTGGAATTAGGTAATAGTAAATACCTGCATTCGTAAAGCATGTATACATGCAAAAAGGAATGCTTTGTTGTCCCATTTTCAAGTCAAGCCTAAGCGGTTGAGTCATAAGGAGAATTTTATTTATTCATTTATTAATAGCATATTTTATTATTATTTTTTTAAATGTAGAGAGCTATTTTAACTGACAAAAGTAATAATGTACTGAAAATTAACTGATGACATTCAGACATTGCTTTTAAATTGTGGTTCAACAGAATCATAAAAAAAAAAAAAAAAACTAAATAATAAAACTAGCCTGGACAAAAATGATGATACCCCTAGAAAAGATAGGAAATAATTTGACAAAAGGGAAAAGGGTGTGTCCTGCAATTAGAATCAGAATTAGAAGTGTCTCCAAACTTGTAATCAGTCGGTCTGCCTATTTGAGAAGTAGTCACTGTGCTGTTTGGGATCATGGGGGGAATATTTATCAATGTTTGCTTATGTATTCCTTTTTCTAGTTATTTTTTTCTTACAATGTTTTTGCTTATGTGCGATGTATTTATCAATAGTGTTGAGCGGCATTGGCCATATTCGAATTCGTGATATTTCGCAAATATATGGATGAATATTCATCATATATTCGCTAAATTCACATATTCATAATATTTGCGTTTTATTTTCGCATATGCCAAAATTAGCATATGCGGAAATTCGCACATGCGAAAATTAGCATATGCAAATTTTTGCATTTGCAAAAATTTGCACGCCTGTCTGACACAGTAGTATTAGAGCCTTCTTTACACCACACAAGCTGGAAGCAGAGAGGGATGATCACTGTGATGTGTACTGTGAAGTGATGTGTACTGTGAAAAAAAAAAGAACGAATATTCGTAATTGTGAATATATAGTGCTATATTCGCGAATATTTTTCACAGTACACATCACAGTGATCATCCCTCTCTGCTTCCAATAAAATCTGCATTGCGAATATTCGCGAGCAACACTATTTATCAACTGGTTTCAGCCTGTTGATAAATTTCTTTCACATAAGCACTTTTTCCTTTTTTTACTTTGGTAGTGGCTTTTTCTGCTCCATGTCTGAGCTGGAGTAAATTTAGTAAGTTTTTTCATGCCATACGACTTTTTTGCGACTTTCGCACTTGATAAATCTCTGACCACTGCAAGTCAAAAATCACTTTTTGCTTTGGTAATTAAGATTTTTATTTTTTGCTTAGGACACTGCACAATTAAAAAGTTGCAGAAAAAAGAGATTAGTCGCACTTGCGACTTTTTTGCGACAATTTTAAGCAAAAAAAATCTACTAAATGCTTTGATAAATCTCCCCCATGGTGTTTACCACCATGGTGTTGGACCACAGAAAGCCAAGTAGAAAGTTGTCTCGGGAGATTAGCAAGAAAATTATAGACAAGCATGTTAAAGGAAAAGGTTATAATACCATCTTCAAACAGCTTGATGTTCCTGTGACTACAGTTGCACATATTATTCAGAAGGTCCACAGGCATGTAACAACCTCCCTAGTTGTGGCCATCAGTGTCAGATCCCACAATCCATCCCTGTTTGAGCCAAAGTGGACTTAAAGGGGAACTCCGGTGGAATTTTTTTTTCAAATAAACTGGTACCAGAAAGTTAAGATTTGTAAATGACTTCTATTTAAAAATCTTAACCCTTTCAGTACTTATCATCTGCTGTATACTACAGATATACTACAGAGATATTGGTGAAGTTCTTTCCAGTTTGACCACAGTGTTCTCTGCTGACAATTCTGTCCATGTCAGGAACTGTCCAGAGCAGGAGAGGTTTTCTCTCTCTCCCCCCTCTCTCTCCGCCTCTCCCTCTCTCCCTCCCCCTCTCTTTCACTTTTATAGACCTGGTCGGGGGATCTAGATTTGTGGTTTTTTTTTTGCACCAGTTGTGGCAAAATTTGCGCAAAATTCTAACACGCAGATATTAAATTCATGACCACTGCATCCGTCACCTTAAAAAATGGTCTAGCAACACCAAAAGGTCAAAATTATGGATTTTAGAACTTTGAAAAAAAAAAAACCCCCAAAAAACCCCACAATTAGCACAAAAATAACAAAAATTTGCAATTGTAGACCAAAAAAAGCAATAGAATACAATGATAAATAACCCCCCCCCCATGTGTCTAAAAGGGGTACTCCGCTCCTAGACATCTTATCCCCTATCCAAAGGATAGGGGATAAGATGTCAGATCGCCGCGGTGCCGCTGCTGGGGAGCCCCGGAATCCCCGCTGCGGCACAGCGCTATCATTACAGTACAGAGTGAGTTCGCTCTGCACGTAATGACGCGCAATACAGGGGCCGGAGCATCGTTACGTCACGGCTCTGCCCCTCGTGACGTAACGGCCCGCCCCTTTCAATACAAGTCTATGGGAGGGGGCGCGGTGGTCGTCACGCCCCCTGCCATAGACTTGCAGTAAGGGGGACAGGCCGTGATGTCACGAGGAGCGGAGCCATGACGTCACGTGGGGATCTGACATCTTATCCTTTGGATAGGGGATAAGATGTCTACACTGTACAGATTTAAGTTTCAATACTGTAAATGCATTCTAAAACAAAATGTTCAGCCTAGTTTCAGGAAGCTTAGTCTTAGGGCATGGGTCCTCCAACATAATAATGACCATCAACAAACATGTAAAAACAGACTAAGGGTACGTTCACACGAGCGGATTTACAGCGTATATAATGCTGCGGATCCGCTGGTGAAGGCCCGCTCTATGCTGTCTTTACATGTGCCTGCTCATAGCGGCAATACGCTGCGACGAGCAGACACACTGCAGCGATGTGCACGGTGTACTCGCACATCGTGGTCTCTCTCCCTGCTCTGAGCTAGGCAGAGAGCTCCCGCGATGTGCGAGTATACTGCGACTCGCACATCGCAGTGTGTCTGCTCGTAGCGGTGTATTGCATAGCATAGAGCGGGCCTACACCAGCAGATCCACAGTGAAATCCGCTGTGAAAATCCGCTCATGTGAACGTACCCTTAGAATGACTAAAAGCAAAACACTGAGGTGGCCTTCTATGAGCACTGATCTGAATTTGATTGAACATCAGTGAAAGGAGGTTAAACATGCAGTTTGGAGAAGTCACTTTTTAAACTGACCACAGCTGGAGCAGTAAGTTTATGAGAAGTGGGCCAAGGTAACTTCAGACAAGTGCAGATGTCTCATTAAGAGTTACAGAAATTGCTTTATTGCAGTGACTGCCTCAAAAGGTTGTGCGACAAAATATTAAGTTCAGATACCATCATTTTTGTCTAGGCCAGTTTCATTATTTTATTTTTCAAAATAATTTTTTGAACCATAGTTCAAAAGCAATGTTTTATCAGTTAATTTTTCATTTAATCAATTAACTCAGTTAATGTGTTTTTTTTTGTGTCTGTAACAAGAGCACCAACGATGTTGGCCACATCTGTATTATTAAAGGGGTATTCCAGGAAAAAAAACTTTATTTTTTATATTAACTGGCTCCAGAAAGTTAAACAGATTTGTAAACTACTTCTATTAAAAAATCTTAATCCTTCCAATAATTATCAGCTGCTGAAGTTGAGTTGTTCTTTTCTGTCTGGCAACAGTGCTCTCTGCTGACATCTCTGCTTGTCTCGGGAACTGCACAGAGTAGAAGAGGTTTGCTATGAGAATTTGCTTCTACTCTGGACAGTTCCCCAGACAGGTGTCATCAGAGAGAACTTAGACAGAAAAGAACAACTAAACTTCAGCAGCTCATAAGTACTGAAATTATTAAGATTTTTTAATAGAAGTAATTTACAAATCTTGGATAGGCCGGACGAAGCGCGCAGCAGCGCGTGAAACAAACCGGTTGTAGCCTCTCAGCGCTAGGAGAAATCTCCTAGTGGATATGGATTTATATGGGAGCCCCTTTACTAGTTGCTACAGGCTAATGTGTGACTGTGTGTTGAAAGTGGGAATTCAATGCGGGCTGGATAGCAGTTGCTCGGTGTGCCTCTATGAAATTTATGCTTTTGACTACACTGTTACCACTGAGAATTTATTATAGACTTAATTTTGATGATTGACACAATTCAGAGTACAGCACAAACTCATGTTGGGATACCATTTCAGAAAGACAAGATTTCTAACAACTGAGTTCCATTGCATTTGAATCAAGCTGTGTAAGTTATAACGTACAGTATATACAATATTTTTATTATATTAGCTCAGATATTTCTTACCTCTGAGCTTGTGGTGGGACAACTACGTAGTCTGAACATCCATTTCTGTACAGTATTGGAGCGTTTGCCTCAACCCACACCCACTGGTCTTCATTTGTTCTGACTTTCAATAATGAAATTCCACTGTCAACAGTATTCATTACTATTGGGGAAGGAAACAGATTTTAATTATTCTCCTACAGTGGGGATCCAAAGTTTGGGCACCCCAGGTAAAAATTTGTATTAATGTGCATAAAGAAGCCAAGGAAAGATGGAAAAATCTCCAAAAGGCATCAAATTACAGATTAGACATTCTTATAATATGTAAAAAAAAAAAAGTTAGATTTTATTTCCATCATTTACACTTTCAAAATAACAGAAAACAAAAAAAATGGTGTCTGCAAAAGTTTAGGCACCCTGCAGAGTTAATATCTTGTACTGCCCCCTTTGGCAAGTATTACAGTTTGTAAACGCTTTTTGTAGCCAGCCAAGAGTCTTTCAATTCTTGTTTGAGGTATCTTTGCCCATTCTTCCTAACAAAAGTCTTCCAGTTCTTTGAGATTTCTGGGCTGTCTGTCACGCACTGCTCTTTTAAGGTCTATCCATAGATTTTCAATTATGTTGAGGTCAGGAGATTGTGAAGGCCATGGCAAAACCTTCAGTTTACGCCTCTTGATGTAATCCCCCATGGATTTCGAGGTGTGTTTAGGATCATTATCCATTTGTAGAAGCCATCCTCTCTTTAACTTCAGCTTTTTCACAGATGGCATCAAGTTAGCATCCAAAATTTGCTGAAATTTTATTGAATCCATTTTCCCTTCTACTCGTGAGATGTTCCCTGTGCCACTGGCTACAATACAACCCCAAAGCATGATTGATCCACCCCCATGTTTAACAGTTGGACAGAGGTTCTTTTCATTAAATTCTGTTCCCCTTCTTCTCCAAACGTACCTTTGCTCATTCGGGCCAAAAAGTAAAATTTTAACCTCATCAGAACTTGTTTCCAAAATGCATCAGGCTTTTCTATATATTCATTTGCAAAGTTCAAATGCAGATTTTTGTGGTGAGGATGTAGAAGAGGTTTTCTTCTGATGACTCTTCCATGAAGACCATATTTGTACAAGTATCTCTTAATAGTGGAATAGTGTACCACAACTCCAGTGTCTGCCAGATCTTTCTGGAGGGATTGTGCAGTCAAACGTAGGTTTTGAATTGTTTTTCTCACAATCCTGCAAGCTGTTCTGTCTGATATTTTTCTTGGACTTCCAGATCTTGCTTTTACTTCCACTGTTCCTGATGACTGCCATTTCTTTATTACATTCCGGACAGAGGATATTGACATCTGAAAACGTTATGCTATCTTCTTATAGCCTTCTCCAGCTTTGTGAGCCTCAACTATTTTCAGTTTCAGATTTCTAGACAACTGCTTAGAAGAACCCATGGTGCTGATTGTTGGGGCAAGGTCAGATGAGTCTGGGCATTTAAAACCTTTGAGATTGACATCACCTGGTCTTCCCAGATGATGATTGAGAACAATCCATGACACTGGCAGGTCTCAGCTTTGCAAAGTGGGCAGTGCATGCTATAAATTCTGCAGGGTGCCCAAACTTTTGCAGATGCCATTTTTTGTTTTCTGTTATTTTGAAAGTGTAAATGATGGAAATAAAATCTAATTTTTGTTGACATATTATAAGAATGTCTAATCTGTAATTTGATGACTTTTGGAGATTTTTCCATCTTCCCTTGGCTTCTTTATGCTCCTTAATACAAATTTTTACCTGGGATGCCCAAACTTTTAATCCCCACTGTAAAATGACTATGACAGATTATAATTGAAAGTCTATTCTTATATTATAATTAAACTGTTTCAGTTTAAACAGCAAAATGAAGCAAAAACATTTACAAAAAAATCAATAGTGTGCAATTCTACACGTTTTAATTATTTTTTTGTACTCTTTAGCAGATAAAAAAGACCTGCAAAAACAAAACTGCCTTTAGGCTTTTGAGTGACTAAGCGGTTGAAAATTGTGAAAAAAAAAAAAAAACACAATCACACAAACATAAAACTGTAAAAGAAATTCAATGTGTGTCAACAATTCATCCTGACATTGCACTCATGTATCCTGTCACACATAAGGTGATTTACTACCAGTGAAATGTGATCTGATTACTTCAGTTAGCTAGAAATCTGCCAAAGACATCAAGGGACATCATTCTCACCAGCAACAAAAACCTAGGCCACTATAACAGTGATTTTCTGTTTTCTACCAGAATAATCCAATTCATGTCCACTTTCTTGACAGTAAAAAATGTATGTAAAAATCCAGCATCTGGCATATTTAGTCATCACACTGTGAGATGTGGCAAAGTAGCTAAAGCTATACAGTGATCCTTCAACTTACAATGGCCTCAATTTACAATAGTTCCAACATACAATTATCTTTTCAGGACCATTGTAACTTGAAACCAGACTCAACATACAATGCTACAGACAGTCCAGATCTCTGAAATGTGTCAATGGCTGGAAGAACTGATCAATCAGAATGGGCATTTTACTGGTAAAACACTTTTATTACTGAAGTGTATGCACTGTACAGGGAGGTACCGTATTTCATGTTCTCTACTACTCTTAATCTATGTCACAGTTAGCTGCTCCTTTGGACACCAGGTAAGGGCGGTTCCATGTTACTTTTTTTAGGACATTGTGTGTACTGTATAGGACCCTGAAGAAGCTCCTGTCCTCTATATAGAAAGTGATTACAGCACCAGCAACTCTTTCTTACTTTGATATGTAAGGACTTGCTTTATCTGTATTAGTTACTGTATCTACTTATTTTTGTTCAATGTTCACTTTTTCCTTTTTTGTAGTTAGTTGAGTTATGGTCTCAACATACAATGGTTTCAACATACAATGGTCGTCCTGAAACCAATTAATATTGTAACTTGAGGGACCACTGTAGTTATTTACATAATTTAAAAATGTTAGCAAGATGCAGAGAAGATTTATATGTGTAGAGAATGAGGCACTGGTGCAGCTTCAACTGTGCTTGTGCAGGATTATGCATGGTACATGTATGTGTGCAGGGGAACTCTGGTACTTTTCTCCTTATCCCTTATCCACAGGATAGGAGATCACACCAACCGCTGGGACCCCCTGCAATCTCCTGCCGTCTGCCCCGGTGTTAGGAAGAACTGTGTTCGGTACACCGGCTATCCTCGTGCATAGAGCTGTGGTGGTTGACATGCCCCCTCCATGAACTGTCTATGGAAGAGCCTGAGATACACGAGCGATGTACTCGTGTATCTACGACTCTTCTATAGAAAATGCATGGAGGGGGCGTGTCCTGTGAATAGGGGATAAGAAGAAAATGACCTGAGTTCCCCTCTTAAGGACCGGGGGTTTTTCCGTTTTTGCATTTTCGTTATTTGCTCCTTGCCTTTAAAAAATCATAACTCTTTAAATTTTGCACCTAATTTGCCCAAAAATCTACGGTGAAACGGAAAAAAATCATTGTGCGACAAATTTTTTTTTAAAAACCCGCCGTTTTGTAACTTTTGGGGGCTTCCGTTTCTACGTAATACATTTTTAGGTAAAAATGACACCTTATCATTATTCTGTAGGTCCATACGGTTAAAATGATACCCTACTTATATAGGTTTGATTTTATCGTACTTCTGGAAAAAATCATAACTACATGCAGGAAAATTAATATGTTTAAAATTGTCATCTTCTGACCCCTATAACTTTTTTATTTTTCCGTGTATGGGGCGGTATGAGGGCTTTTTTGCGCAGTGATCTGAAGTTTTTAACGGTACCATTTTTGCAATGACAGGACTTATTGATTGCTTTTTATTCATTTTTAAATGATATAAAAAGTGACCAAAAATGCACTATTTTGGACTTTGGAATTTTTTTGCGCGCACGCCATTGACCGAGTGCTTTAGTTAATGATATATTTTTATAATTCGGACATTTCCGCACGCGGTGATACCATATATGTTTATTTTTATTTACACTGTGTTTTTTAATAGGGGAGGGGTTAAATGATATTCATTCACTTTTTTTTTTGAGCGCGCGGCTAAAGGGTTAATAGCGCGCGGCGCCGCGATCGGCTATTAGCGGCGGGTCCCGGCTTCACTATGACGCCAGGCCCGCCGTGATATGATGCGGGGTTACCGTGTAACCCCGCGTTATATCACGGGAGCAGGACCAAGGACGTACCAGTACGTCCTTGGTCCTTACGGGGTTAAGACTGCCATAGGGAGAATCATAGATGATTGGTTGGCAAAACCCCAACATCCTCTGCAAGGTTAAACAGTTAAGAGGAAACTCAGGGACTGAATAAACTCACTGCATTACTAGATTATTTCTAAACTTAATAACCCCTTTAAGTGTTAGTATACGTCTATTCAATACTATATGGTCTTTTTATCAAGAATGTGATACAGTTATAGGTCGTAGTTTTAAAAAGGCCCATTTGCAGAATAATTTGTCTGTCCACAGTAAAGTTTTACCTAGGGGTAGACTAAATGGTTGAAAATTAGACAAAGAACCACTTAAATTACAGGCACAAAGTGAATGATTGCTGAATGCATGTGAGACAACTATTGATTTCCTCTTATGGCTGAAAACCATCAAACACCCCGATAACTGTATATATACTATTCAGTAGAGTAAAACTTACATTGTTTTTGTATATGTATTTTATTTTACATACACAATTCCATCTGTAATCAGCAAAAAAAAAAAAAAAGCTGATCACAGATGAAAAAGGCTAGGAGGTTCACACATCATTAAATCCCATTAAAATATAACCGTAGAATAGCTGATTGAAAAAATAAATAAATAAAAATAATGTTTTTTAAAAGCCTACGCAAAAGTGGCCTCAGTGCACACACGGCCATAATTCCAACATTGGACACTTTTGCATAGGCTTTTATAGTGCATACTATTACATTAAAAATACAGCCTTTTTAATACCTATTTTACTACTGTATTTGTAATATGATTTTACAATGTGTAAACCCAGCCTTAGGTTATGTTCACATCTATGTTGAAGGCTTGTCCTCAGATGCAATCAAAAAGAATATTGCAGCAAACAGTGTTGTACTCCCCTCAAAATGACAGATATCATTACAAAACCCAGTGGTTCCCGATATAAGTAAAAAAAGACCGGACATGACAAAAACAGAAAAACTAAATTATAATGCAGATGTAGAATGTAATATGCAGAATGTAATATTATGCACCAATCACATTAGGTTAATGGATCTTTAACAGTTTATACGTACATTTTATTTGGTTTTCTGTATTGTGTAACATATTTGTAAAGCACTGTCCCTGGTGGCTATTCCTTCCATTATTTTCCCCTTCACTGGTCGGGAATGCTTTTCCTCTGTAGGGAAAAGGAAAATCATTTAACAACGGAGAGGTATAATACAACTTAAGAGTAGGGTCACATAGCGTAGTGTATATGCAGTGTATTTCACGCAGTGCAAAATCCACTGCTTTGCAGAAAATCTGCTGCATATTCACCTATGAGCATACACACAGGGCTGCTGCCAGGTAGCCCTGTGTGTCTGCTCATAGGTTAATACGCAGCAAATTTTCCGCAGCTCAGTGGAACATGCGCTGCATGAAATATGCAGGGAGAATTGTAGGGGGCCCCATGCGTTGCAGGCATGTCGGTAGACAGTGTATTTCTCGCTGCACAGCAGATTTTGCGCAGCGTGATATAAGCTGCGTATACGTTATGTGTGACCCTAAAGAAATACAGATAATGAAGTATATAGAACTTATAAGTCAGATAGCAGAACAGCCTTGGAATACTTAGAAAGAGGAGTTTTTTTTAGAGTGTCATATTATAATAAGCAGCATTATACAGGATCTCTTTGAGGTTTCTGTTGTAAATGGAAACCACAACACAGATTTGAAAAGATCCTTATTTTTAAACATATTTAGTGGTTTTTTTTATGTGTTTATCTATATAAATATATAACCCACTAAAGCAAAGGACAATAAAAAGGGTATTGTTATCCGGCTGTTACCTTCCTTTCCTTCTGCTGTCCAGCTAAGGCTTCTGGGGTTGCTGGTGGATAGGCTGGGGTCAGAGGCATGTCTCTGCTTCTGCGTCTGACAGCTGCCAAGCTACAGCACTATGCCTGAAACTGTCAGACATAAGGAATGGGCTGAGATAAGCCAGATCAGAGAATCTGATGTGTGCTCAGAAGCTCCTCTAACAATTCTATGCAGTTACATCACCACTGCTTATAAAGCAGAGCTAGTGGACGGGAACCATGACTACCAGCTTTCAACAATAGAGAGACAAGAAGGAATATCTACAGACCAAAGCAAGTTTGCTAAATTATATGGGAGGATAGCGACTGTGCAACTGCTTCAGCCCATACAGCAGAGCACACACTTACACTGTATGGTAAAAGACCTTCCTGATGATGTCATTGCAGGTCCTTCAACATACAGGGTACAAAGAGAAAGAGGCAACAGGGGAAAGCATGGAAGGGAGGAGGCTGTGTGAGGAAAGTAAGGAGACCAGTATACCGGATGGGGGGGAGTTGGAACATTATATGGGTTGTAAAGGTAGCAGTATAGGGGGGGGTATAAGATACAATATATGTGAGATAGGGAGTAGTACATGTGCAGAAGGGGGCCACAGAGTGCTGTATATGTGAGAAAGGGGGCTTTAGGGAACAGTATGTGGAGGCGAGGGGGGGAATCTTTTAGTTTAATCTGGGGGGTACATCAAGATTCAAAATCATTATCTATACACACCCCTACCGATCATGAGAACAGAGATCCCCCAGGTGAATGGAGCAGCAGTGCAGCAGATTACCCACCGCTCCATTTAATTCCTATAGAAATGAGCACCTAACACTTATGTATAGAACCTCTGAATGAATGAAGCAACAAGGGATCATGTGCACTGCTGCTCCAATCACCTGGGAGACATGGACATTTGTTTTCAAGATCTGTGGAGGTTCCAGTGGTTGGAGCGAACCGATCACATATTTACATTATCCCCTGATTATGCTGTTGGTGTTGCCATGGGTTGCTGGAGAAGAGAAAGAGAACCTTTCGTCACTGGATTTAATAGTCCTGTATTCTGTGACTGCTTCTGATCATGACCATAACACAGGGGCTTTTTAGGGTCTGATTTATTTTAACGGTTAAAGTACAATCTTTGTTTTTGCACTCCATGTCTCCTATGCTGTAAAAACAACTTTTATCCACATTTGCCAACAGTCAGAAGGTGTGGAAAGGGATCCACAATGCTGAACAGCTAAGTCTTCCTTCTCCGACGTCACAGCGGTACCGTTCCCACCTGCAACATACCTATACCGCCCATGTCCGTAAGTATTTCAGCAGGACCCACTGGGTGCCAATCTCAATGCAGTCCTCTAGTCCGAGTCTTGAACCCTACCCATCCCAAGAATAGGGGGAACATTGTCCAATCTGTTGAATCGAGTGGAGATCAATCATGTGCACTGTCTATTCAGCTAAACTCTACTGGACTGCATAAAATAGCAGTGTGCTGAGGATTGGTGATATGTTTTGATTCTGGACAAACCCCTTTAAATAAAGGAATTAAACAACTTTACAAATAGACTTGATTAAAAATCATTTAGGTTGTGTGCACATCTACCATACAGACCTGTGTATTATTAAGGGTGGCTTAGGCTCTTGTTTCACAAAATTTGTGATGTAAGTTTGCAATATGCATTGGGAAATCTCCCAATGTATATGGCAAAAGGTTAATAGACCTTACTCACCTAATGAGGCCATAATGCAATAAAAAGGGGCTTTTTTAAACATGGGAGTTTCTGTATAACTCTGTGGCATATGTCATAGCTTTATGGCAGAGGTATTCATTAGGGAGTCCTCCAAAGTATACCCAACCCGATTCCACAAAAATGTGATATCCAAATAGCTTTAGTGGGAAGAAGAGGTACATAAACCTGATATTGAAAATGATATTGAAAACCATTACTTTTTGTGTAATTTTGAGCGCTTTTGTGTGACTACAACATAGTACTTTTATCTAGATATTATTTGATCTGATGCATAGACCTGCAGTGTATCTCAGACGATACATGTATATACACATTTTTATTAAATGTCTATACCAGTTTCAGCAAATAAGGCGAATTACTGTAAAATGCAGAATTATACAGTTATGTAATATATTTAGTGATTTATAAAATGCTTATAGTAACTGAATGAGAGCCATATTTACAGTCACGCATTGAACCCAATGGGTCAGACGGAACCTGTGTGTTCATCACATATCAGATGAGATCAGTTCTCATCTTTTGGGAACAGTAAGCAGAGTTCATAAACATCCCAAGAAATTGAAATGCAAAGTGTATCATAAAATTGCATAACATTTCATTATTCAACAAACACAATTATTTTGCTTAATACTGTAAACGTGTTGGAGTGGGACACATGCTACATTGTGTGTTAAATTATGTGTGTACTATTATCCTGTGTTTATGTGATTTATATTTTTACAGAATAAATGTATAATTTTATGGCAGACAGGAGGCTCGTATCAATTGCATATTCTTTCTTTAATATGCCCAATAGCAGAAAAAACAAATGTAACATGAATGTAAAATGGAAGAAAAAAGATGCAGGTCACCTAGCAACCTGACCGCACCCCTTCCAACATCTCCACCAATCCCATCCGGGCTTGCTCCATAAAAGACAGTGTAGCCTCCGCCTCCTCCTCTTTCTTTCTGCTCAATAGACAGATAAGTACCATTGTGATAACTGTATGTTAAGTTTATTCATTGTTCACTATTTCTATATATACTTATATAACTCTTTTCTTGGGAACATCTGGGAGTCTTATCCCCACTCCCTTATTCCCATTATTTATTGTTCTGCACTTTTTCTGTATTTTTCTTATATATATATATATTCTTCTGGGTGCTGGCGTAGATACTGCATACGCCCGCACCCCCTGTTTTTCGTTACCTGGTAATTCAGGGCGCTGCCCCGCTTCACTGTTGTCCCCATTCTAGTCCTGTTCTCTGTTTTCCACTCTGGCGAGCGGCCGCCATCTCCGGTGACGTCACCTTTCTTCTCCAGTTGTTGCGCCGCCCCTCTTCTCCGTTGCCAGCGCGCGCTTCCATTTCTCAGGAGCGCGGCTGATATCGCGAGATTTCGGGCGGACGAACGCCACGCCCACCCCACCCCTAGTGCGGCGCTCGCGTCGGTTTTGTCTTCTTCCTGTTCCCCTACTGCAGTATAGGTGCGGATTCGCAGGGGACCGGAGGACTTGTGATTCCTCTCACTCTGTTCTCCTGCACTCCGCTGGTCACATTAGTTTCTGCGCCCCCCCCCCCCCCCTTTTCCTCTACTGGATAGGCATCTGCGCAGTTCCCCTCTTCTTTACTTGTGGCCTGCATCACGCCACATGAATATATAGGGAGATATACGTATTTGTATATGTATATATATATATATATATATATATGTGCATTTATGTGTACATATATTTGTGTATATTTTACTAATGTGTATATATTTATGCTTCTATTCCCTATACCATATTAAAATTTATACTTATTCTATACATATATATATATATATTTTGTCTCCACAGCCCCGAGTTTTGCTGTAGTTTTCTCTACGTTCACTAGCTACTATGACAGACGGGAAAATGGATTTGACCATGGGGGAGGGCCCCAACGGCTCGCATGACCAGGATCGCATGTCCGCTGAACAAATTCAGCAACTGGTCCACAGGTCGGTACATACTGCCCTTGCAGCCGCCATGACAACGGTTAATGATACCATTACCCGATCTGTATCTATGGCCATATCTCAATCGCGCCAAGACGCGTCTATCCTACCAGCTTTAGTGCTGGCAGGTCCCTCAGAGCAGACTCACCCTTCTGGCTCATTGAGACCCGGGAAGTCGGCCCGGAAGAGTCACCATTGTACCGACGCAGCGACCTCTGCTATGTTGCCAACCCCATTGGGAGGTGGCCAATCTCTTGCAGCTGACCCTTTGCCTGAGGGCAGCAACCCGTTTACGGGCAAAAGACCCTCCGCCCGGGAGGAAGTTGATACTAACCGGGTTAAACGATCCGCTAAGCGGATTAAGCCTGATTCCTATGTGGATAGGTCGGATTCAGAGTCCGAACCTGTTTCAGATGATTCTGAACATTCCGTTTTCGATAGCGGGGAGGATGACGGTTGTGATGAAGATGAGGTTCAACCCTCTGGTTCTTCTCACACTGAAGACGTTTCCGTCAACGCCGTTCTGGACTCTCAGGGAGTCCCCTTCTTCGACCCGGAGGCTATCAAGCATCCGCGGTCAGGTGAATGGACACCGATCCCTCAGGTCGCTAAATACATTGAGGCATGGTTGAGAAAACCCCTGGACAGGGGTAACAGGAACAAGCTCAGGTCTGAGTGTCCCCGTCCTTCGGTCGCCAATAAGGTGGCGGTGACCCCAGAGCTCGACCCGATCTTGGTAAAATACCTGCTGAAATCGGGCAAAAACCCTAGTAAGGGGTTGGATAGGTCCTTCAAATCGGTGCAGGATAAACTGCTTGATTTATTAGGTCCGTTAACAAAGATCCTGAACATGGCGGAACAGGCGGTGGCCGCGGGTACGCAAGTGGACGCGGAAGTACTGAGAGGTTGGGCTCTCAGAGCCACATGCCTGCTTGGTAATGCCAACACGGCCATGTCATCTGAGAGACGCCGTTCTGTCTTGATGAGATTGGATCCTCAGTTGACCCATCTTGCGACAGAGGAACCAGGCCCATCTGCGGAGGGCCTTCTCTTCGGAGATTCGCTCATCAAGAACATTAATAAGTTTGTGGGTCTCTTTTCTAGCCTGGATAAGGCACAATCCTCTTTAAAGAAATCCGCAAAGGTTTTCGGGAAGGCTGGAAGGGGTAGGGGTCGCCCTTCCGGCCGAGGATCCTATTTCAGACCCCACAATAGGGGTCCAGTACAGTATGTACAAGAGAGGCCACAGGTGCAGGCGGTCGCCGCCACAGTTCCCGCTACTCCTTTCTTTCCATCCAGAGGTCGGCCCTGGAGGGCTCGAGGAGGTTCTCGAGGTTTCCCTAGAGGAAGATCCACAGGTAGGCCGAAGCGACATGCCGTTAATGAATATTCCTGTGGGGGGCAGACTGAGATATTTTTCCCACGCTTGGTCCCTGATTACATCAGACCCGTGGGTTCTGCAGACGGTGAGGGGATATGTTATAGAATTCGTAGCGCCCCCGCTGCAACCACGTCGACCAAGACGCATTGTTTTCTCAAACTCAGACAGAACCCTAATTCGCACGGAGATCACAGATCCCTATGCCAAAAACGCTATTTGTCCGGTAACGATGGACGAACCGGGTTTCCTCAGCAACATTTTTCTCGTAAAAAAGAAGGATGGAGGATACAGACCGGTTATAAACCTGAAAGGCTTAAACGAGTGCGTTTTGTATCGCCATTTCAAAATGGAGGGCATTCATCTCCTAAGGGACCTGTTGCTCCAGAACGATTGGTTGGCAAAGATAGATTTGAAGGACGCGTACCTTACGGTACCAGTCCATCCTTCTTCCCGCCACTTTCTCCAATTTCTGTGGGAAGGTCAGAAATGGGCGTTTACCTGCCTTCCGTTCGGTCTGTCATCGGCCCCTTGGTGCTTCACCAAGCTCATGAGACCGGTGGTGTCGGCGTTAAGAAGCCGGGGGGTCCGACTGATCATATATCTAGACGATATATTGATTATGGCCAGGTCAATGCATCAGACCCTGCTACATGTAGAGTGGACAATCACTCTTCTTACAGAGCTGGGATTCCTGGTCAACGAAAAGAAGTCGGTGTTCAGACCAGCACAAATCATGGAGTTTCTGGGATTTCAAGTGGATACCCGATCGGCAACTTTGTTTGCCGAACAAGAAACTTGTGGTGCTGCGCAGGGAGATCAGATTGTTGCTCCGCAAACAATTGGTATCTCTTCGGGCGGTGGCCCGCATTGTGGGCCTGTTGTCCTCTTCAGTTCAAGCGATTTTTCCGGCTCCCCTACATTACAGGGCGCTGCAGAGACTGAAGATCAGTCACTTGGCGGGTGGCCTGACGTACGCAGATCAGGTTCCACTGTCGCAGGAAGCTCGCGAGGAACTGTTATGGTGGCTCCGACACGTCCAGGACTGGAATGGAAGAACGATCTTCAATTCCAAACCGGACATTATCTTGGAATCGGACGCCAGCATGAGCGGATGGGGTGCCCGGTGCGGGTCCTCGACTACAGGGGGCAAATGGTCCCCAGCAGAATCTCAGTTGCACATCAACTGCTTGGAACTACTCGCGGGTTCATTTGCTCTCAAAAGCTTTGTGTCTCACAGGGCAGATTGTTGCGTATTGTTACGCATGGACAGCATCACGGCGGTGCAGTACGTCAACCGTTTAGGGGGCACGAAATCCCAGAGGTTGACGGACATTGCGAAGAAACTCTGGCTGTTTTGCCTGGGGAGGAATATAGTTCTTCAAGCAGAGTATCTGCCAGGAGTGTCCAACTCTGTGGCGGATTGGAACTCCAGGCATTTGGTGGATGGCAGCGATTGGACACTGCATCTCACAGTTTTTCGTGCCCTCCGGGAATTATGGGGTCCTTTGAGTCTGGATTTATTTGCGTCCCGACTCAACTACCGGATTCCCAGGTTCTTCAGTTGGAGGCCGGATCCGGAGGCGCTGGCGACGGATGCGTTCAGACAGGTTTGGCCTCAGGACACGCTGTATGCGTTTCCGCCGTTTGCCATGATACCCAGAGTATTATGGCATGCGGAAGCACAGGGGGCGACTTTGGTGTTGGTCACTCCATGGTGGCCGACCCAATCGTGGTTTCCTCAGATATTGGGGATGACCATAGATTGTCCGAGGATTTGTCCCCTGTTCCCCGAATTGCTTCGCAATCCAACAGGGGAATTGCATCCTCTGGTTTTGTCGGGTCAGTTACCTTTAGTAGCCTGGCTGATTTCGGGTCGCCAGGAGTTGATAGACGATTATCACGGTCAACTAGAGACCTCATGTGCGAGGCTTGGGCTCCGGGTACCAGATCGGCTTACCGATCGGCCTGGGGACTATGGGTTCATTGGTGCTCACAACGGCAAATGGATCCCGTTCAAGCCCCTGTGTACGGAGTGTTAAATTTTTTGTCGGAAGCGTTCGATGCTGGGAAGGCTTATAGAACCATTAATGTCTATAGGTCTGCGATATCAGCACAACACATCCCAATGGATGGTGTACCGGTGGGGCAACACCCAATGGTTTGCCGTCTTCTGAAGGGAATTAGGTTTAAACGTCCTCCGACTCCACGTTATTTAGCCACGTGGGATGTGTCGATGGTGCTTCGAATGTTTTCCTCTTGGGAGGATAACGGTTCGTTGTCACTCAAGCTACTGTCATATAAAATGACTATGCTGTTGTGCCTGGTGTCTATTAAGCGTGTTTCTGATGTACGCGCTTTAGACGTATCCAGGAGGCAGTTTACCCCTCATGGGGTGAATTTTTCTATTACTAGGCGTACTAAGACGAATTTGCGCACTGTGTTCTATCCGCTGTTTCCTTCTCATCCCAAACTATGTGTAGTGCGGTGTTTGAAGGAATATGAGATTAGAACGGCGTCATTTTGTTCTCCGCGTTTCTCTCAGTTGTTGATTTCGTTTTGTGCACCATATCTTCCGGTTTCTTCCCCGACTCTGGCGCGTTGGGTGAAACTGACGATGGCTATGGCAGGAGTGGATGTGTCTCTATTTCGGGCACATTCTACCAGGGGGGCCATGGCTACTAAAGTAGCTCAAGCAGGAGGTTCTTTGTCTGATATTTTGAAAGCGGCGGATTGGTCTTCGGAGGAGACTTTCCGCAATTATTATTTTAGACCTGAATCTCATATAGCTATGTCAGTACTATAATGTTTGCCATGTTTTATATTATTCCTTGCTTTGAACTTGCAATTGATACGAGCCTCCTGTCTGCCATAAAATTTAGGATTTTCCTAGTATATTGACGGAAAATATAGATTTTATAAAGACAGGAGGCGAGTATCATCCCACCCGATGTTTGGTGCCCTCCCTGTTATGGTGTGTTTTCTCTTTTCTAGGATACTGAGAGGATTGTCTGGCGGACCTGCGCGATGTGGGTCATCATCTTCAGTTTCTTCGGTTGAATGATCCGATGTTCTTTTGGAGATCGCGGTCAAGTTGGAACAAGTGATGTTGTAGTTGTGTCTTCACTGTTCGGAGACGACTTCGGTGCTCGGCTGCGTTAGAATGATGGTTACAGTCCGGGTGTTTTCGGCATCAAGAAAGAGGAGGAGGCGGAGGCTACACTGTCTTTTATGGAGCAAGCCCGGATGGGATTGGTGGAGATGTTGGAAGGGGTGCGGTCAGGTTGCTAGGTGACCTGCATCTTTTTTCTTCCATTTTACATTCATGTTACATTTGTTTTTTCTGCTATTGGGCATATTAAAGAAAGAATATGCAATTGATACTCGCCTCCTGTCTTTATAAAATCTATATTTTCCGTCAATATACTAGGAAAATCCTAAATTATTATACTTTATCCAGGATTAGAAAAACATAACTGCTTTCTTCTGGAAACACCTCCACTGATCCATGGTGCTGCTTGTCCTCTGTGTGTGGCACTGCATCATAGTAACATTGAAGTACATGGATTTCAGTTGTAATACTACATACAAATTGAAGACAGGTGAGGTGCTGTTTTTGGAAGAAAGTAGCTATGTCTTTCTAATTCTGGTAAATTTTTTATTATACTGTAGTTACAGTCCTGTGTAAAGCTAGTGTTACACATTAGTGGCTCAGTTAGTAAAGTGCTTATCTACACCTTGTTATTCCCTGTCCCTATTTTTTTGGTGTTCTTAGTGTTCAGTACATAGTATATATATATATATATATATATATATATATATATATATCTATCTATATATCAAATAAACAGTGGCAGCGCCATCATGATTTGTCTCTATCTCATCAATTAGTACATTAGTATGGACTATAAATTATTATTTGTAGCCTGCACTGGACCGTTTAGGTAGGTGTATGTGTGTGGTAAACTGTGGCCTTATATTGGTTTAATAAAAAAATCATAAACTTGATTTTCTGTACATGATACAGTATATCCCTTACAAATACTTTATTAATTATAGGCCAAAATACTATTTTATTAAATAATATATTTGTAAAAAAAAAAAATCTGATTTACGTGTTTTCGGTGTTGGAAGGCGCACCAGGTTTTTTCTGTGTCCTCACAAGCATGCTCTTCATTTTCATCTCAGCGATAGGAGGAAGCAGAAGTGGCACGGCTATGCAGAACAATGCCATCTGTGGAAGGACACTTGTTCCTGGAGATGATTTCTTCTTCTGGCCAAAGAGGAACTTCAGCTTACCTTCAAACTGCATTGTCTGCACCACATAAAAGATATTATCATGTAAGTGGTTATTAACAGAAGGATATAACTTCATTTTTATTGCTGCTCCATACATTCTAGCATTATTACATACATGGACTCAATTGTTTGTATGCTACTATAAATTCACATATTTATTAATATTTACCTCTACATACATATTATAACATTCCCCTATGCACAATAGAATCTCCTGTGCCGCCGTTTACCCTGCTTTGACCAGTAGATGGGGGTGTTGGTGTAGTTCTCATCTATCCATTGAGATTCAGAATATTTAGAATTTCCATTAATAGTATTTAGAAATTAATGACGTAATGCATGTTGGAACGTAAATGTTTGGAAACTTACAAAAAATGAGTTTATTCCATTATTCAGTCTTACATACTGAATTACCTGCCTGTTTTAAATATGCAGATAAAATACATCTCACATAGCTGAAAAGCCCTGAAAGAACAGTGCCAGACATGAAGCTTAAAAAACTCAATTATGTAAACTAAATGGACAAAATTTGTTTATATTTATTTTACCTGTATTTTAATACACTTGTTCTCACCTTGGGGTTTAAAATAAAGTTAAGTGGTTGTCTGCTTTCAGCAATCTCTTTGTGTTTAGTGAATCACATGGTGTCCTGATACTGTGACCCTTAGTGATGAACTGTAATCTGTTTCTGAACTTGACAGCGTTTATTTTCCCTGTAGCGCCACCACAGGGGACAAGAAGCATTACACAGTGCCCAGCTAAATCAATTAACTATCTGTATAATGTATTGACATTCTGGGTTATTCAAAGATAGAAACTTTATAACCATTATCCAGTCTAATAGAGGAAAGGGGAATCCCTTCTCCCCTATTAACTAAGAATTCCCTTATAGACACTTTGAATATGAGTTTTTAAACTATATAATCTATTTAAGGGTATGATCACACACACACTACACATTTATTGCAGAAACATCTGTAACTAAAAATCTATCTCATATCAAATAGGGTTATTTCTGCAAAACATACATGGACTTTTTGCAAGCTCTATTTCAATTCAATTTTAGCAACAAAAATGATGTATAAATATAGCCTAAGGTAGGTATGTTCTTATAGGTATATTAATGTATTTACTGAAATAAGCAGTATAGACAACAGCTGGGCAGAAAGGAACTCCATCCAAATGCATGAAAACCTGTACTACCATAAGGGTGCGTTCACACGGAGTAAATGAAGAGTAATTCACGGTGAAAAATTTATGGGCTGAAATTTTTTTTTTCCCGCCCAAAATTCGCGGGAAATTCGTGCGCAATTCACGCGGAATTGCGCGTGGACATGGGGGAGAAAGAAGTGAAGGGTTTTTCAGCCTTTTCTGTGCAAATTGCGCACGAATTCTGCGCGAAAACAATGTCGGGCAGAATTTTTTTTTACCATTGACTTCAATTGATTTCTGCTAGCGGATTCTGCCTGAAGAATGAACATGCTCTTTCTTCAAGTGGAACGGAATTCAGCGTCGGAATTCTGCTAGCAGAATTTCCGCAGTGTGAACAGGACAGCGGAAAAACATTAAAGTCAATGGGCAGAGGAGATGTGCATAAATTTGAAGCGGAGAATTCAAGAGGAATTACTGGAGTAAATTCCTCTTGAATTACTCCGTGTGAACGCACCCTAAGACTTCTTATAAGATTTCAGTTACTATTAAATTAACATAGAGGACAAACTTTAGTTTACATTGTCTATTATACTTCTAATACTTTGTATACACTATTTAGCAGCTGTTTAGCACCATATTGGAGGAGGGAAGCAACTAAATGGTACTGTCAATGGTTCATTGTGGATTTGCAATTATGCCTGACTGATTTTATAAGACAAAGGTTAGTAAGATGGAACAAAAGTAGCCTAACTAAACCACATGAGATAATTGTTTAGTATGGAGTAACATCCATGCTGAAACTGAGAAAGTTGTTATTGCTCACATGAAATATTATAAATGTTCAATTTTAGTGTTTACCTGTTGCTCCTTTATTAATTTAAAATAAGCTGCTGCTAAAATATCCACATTTGGACCTTTAGTGGGCAGGTGCTTGGAATAATGATATGCAATACTATGTTCTCCTTAAAGGGGTAGTCCGGTGGAAAACTTTTTTTTTTTTAAAAGAACTGATGCCAGAATGTTAAACAGATTTGTAAATTACTTCTAATAAAAAATCTTAACCCTTCCAGTAAGTATCAGCTGTTGTATGCTCCAGAGGAAGTTCTTTTCTTTTTTAATTTAATTTCTGTCTGACCACAGTGCTCTCTGCTGACACCTTTGTCCATGTCAGGAACTGTCCAGAACAGGAGAGGTTTGATATGGGGATTTGTTCCTGCTCTGAACAGTTCCTGACATGGACAGAGGTGTCAGCAGAGAGCACTGTGGTCAGACAGAAAATAAATTAAAAAAGAAAAGAACTTCCTCTGGAGCATACAGCAGCTCATGAGTACTTGAAGGATTAAGATTTTTTTAATAGAAATAATTTACAAATCTGTTTAACTTTCTGGCACCAGTTGATTTAAAAAAAACTTTAAGGTGGACCTTTGAGCAGGTTTTTGGTGTATAACTGTATAGGGCCTATGATCCTGAACCTTAGAATACCTTTGTTTTGATGATTGACTCCTCCAGCACTGAAAGGATTGACTCCTCCAGCACTGAAATATCACACTTTGAGTTGATATGCAAATTAGCCTTAAAAGCCGAGGGGGCGTTCCTCCCATCCACTTGTTAATGCCTCTAAGGCAGCCTGTAACCACCTCCTAGAGGATCTGCTAACAAGCAGATGGGATGGGTTTTGCAGCCCAAGGGAACGCCTCTTGGGCTTTTAAATCTAATTTGCATATCAACTGAAGCGTGATATCTCAGCTGGGAGGGGTCAGTTATCAAAGCAAACATATGCATGAATTCGGGGTCAGAAGCCTTATATATCCATGGCCTTAACCCCTTCAGGACCAAGCCCATTTTGGCCTTAAGGACCAGAGCGTTTTTTGCACATCTGACCACTGTCACTTTAAACATTAATAACTCTGGAATGCTTTTAGTTATCATTCTGATTCCGAGATAGTTTTTTCGTGACATATTCTACTTTAACATGGTAGTAAATTTTTGTGGTAACTTGCATCCTTTCCTTGTGAAAAATCCTAAAATTTGATGAAAAATTTGAAAATTTTGCATTTTTCTAACTTTGAAGCTCTCTGCTTGTAAGGAAAATGTATATTACAAATAAAAAAAAATTTTATTCACATATACAATATGTCTACTTTATGTTTGCATCATAAAAGTGACGAGTTTTTACTTTTGGAAGACACCAGAGGGCTTCAAAGTTCAGCAGCAATTTTCCAATTTTTCACAAAATTTTCAAACTCACTATTTTTCAGGGACCAGTTCAGGTTTGAAGTGGATTTGAAGGGTCTTCTCATTAGAAATACCCCACAAAAGACCCCATTATAAAAACTGCACCCCCCAAAGTATTCAAAATGACATTCAGTCATCATTTTAACCCTTTAGGTGTTTCACAGGAATAGAAGCAAAGTGAAGGAGAAAATTCACAATCTTCATTTTTTACACTCGCATGTTCTTGTAGACCCAATTTTTTAATTTTTACAAGGGGTAAAAGGAGAAAATGTATACTTATATTTGTAGCCCAATTTCTCTCGAGTAAGCACATACCTCATATGTCTATGTAAAGTGTTCGGCGGGCGCAGTAGAGGGCTCAGAAGGGAAAGAGCGACAAGGGGATTTTGGAGAGTACGTTTTTCTGAAATGGTTTTTGGGGGCATGTTGCATTTAGGAAGCCCTTATGGTGCCAGAACAGCAAAAAACCCTCACATGGCATACCATTTTGGAAACTAGACCCCTTGAGGTACGTAACAAGGAATAAAGTGAGCCTTAATACCCCACAGGTGTTTCACGACTTTTGCATATGTAAAAAAAAAATATTTTTTTTTCACTAAAATGTGTGTTTCCCCCCCAAATTTCACATTTTTCCAAGGGTTAATAGCAGGAAATACCCCCCAATATTTGTAACCCCTTCTCTTCTGAGTATGGAGGTACCCCATAAGTTGACCTGAAGTGCACTATGGGTGAACTACAATGCTCAGAAGAGAAGGAGTCATATTTGGCTTTTTGAGAGCAAATTTTGCTCGGGGGGCATGTCGCATTTAGGAAGCCCCTATGGTGCCAGAACAGCAAAAAATACCCACATGGCATACCATTTTGGAAACTAGACCCCTTGAGGAATGTAATAAGGAATAAAGTGAGCCTTATTACCCCACAGGTGTTTCATGACTTTTGCATATGTAAAAAAAAAAAAAAAAATTTCCACTAAAATGTGTGTTTCCCCCCTAATTTCACCTTTTTGCAAGGGTTAATAGCAGAAAATACTCCCCAAAATTTGTAACCCCATCTCTTCTGAGTATGTAGGTACCCCATAAGTTGACCTGAAGTGCACTATGGGCGAACTACAATGCTCAGAAGAGAAGGAGTCATATTTGGCTTTTTGAGAGCAAATTTTGCTCGGGGAGCATGTCGCATTTAGGAAGCCCCTAAGGTGCCAGAACAGCAAAAAAAACCACACATGGCATACCATTTTGGAAACTAGACCCCTTGAGGAACGTAACAAGGGGTACAGTGAGCATTTACCCCCCACTGGTGTCTGACAGATCTTTGGAACAGTGGGCTGTACAAGTTTTCATTTTCATGGACCACTGTTCCAAAGATCCGTCAGACACCTGTGGGGTGTAAATTCTCACTGCACCCCTCATTACATTCCGTGAGGGATGTCGTTTCCGAAATGGGGTCACATGTGGGGTTTTGTTTTTTTTGCGTTTGTCAAAACCGCTGTAACAATCAGCCACCCCTGTGCAAATCACCTCAAATGTACATGGTGCACTCTCCCTTCTGGGCCTTGTTGTGCGCCCCCAGAGCACTTTGCGCTCACATATGGGGTATCTCTGTAGTCGGGAGAAATTGCGTTACAAATTTTGGGGGACTTTTTTCCCTTTTACCTCTTGTGAAAATTTAAAGTATAGGGCAACATCAGCATGTTAGTGTAAAAAATAAAAAATGTTTACACTAACATTCTGGTGTAGACCCCAACATTTCCTTTTCATAAAGGGTTAAAGAAGAAAAAGCCCCCCACACCTTGTAACGCAATTTCTCCCGATTACAGCGATACCCCATATGTCGCCCTAAACTGTTGCCCTGAAATACGACAGGGCTCCAAAGTGAGAGCGCCATGTGCATTTGAGGCCTAAATTAGGGATTTGCATAGGGGTGGACATAGGGGTATTCTACGCCAGTGATTCCCAAACAGGGTGCCTCCAGCTGTTGCAAAACTCCCAGCATGCCTGGACAGTCAACGGCTGTCCGACAATACTGGGAGTTGTTGTTTTTCAACAGCTGGAGGCTCTGCTTTGGAAACAGTGGTGTACCGGACGTTCTTATTGGGGGAGGGGGGCTGTGTAAGGGTATGTGTACATGTAGTGTTTTTAACTTTTTATTTTATTTTGTGTTAGTGTAGTGTAGTGTTTTTAGGGTACAGTCACATGGGCGGGGGATTACAGCGAGTTTCACAGCGCAAAATTTGCTGCATCTCAAGATGCGAGAAACCCACTGTAAAAGCCTCGCCCATGTGAATGTACCCTGTACATTCACGGGGGTGGCGGGGCGGGGGGGGGGGCTTGCATCAGCTGTTGCAAAACCACAACTCCCAGCATGCATGGTCTGTTAGTGCATGCTGGGAGTCATAGTTTTGCAACAGCTGGAGGCACACAGGTTAGGAAACACTGAGTTAGAAACAGACAATGTTTCCCAACCAGTGTGTCTCCAGTTGTTGCAAAACTACAACTCCCAGCATGCCCAGACAGCTGAAGGGCATGCTGGGAGTTGTAGTACGGCAACATCTGAAGGGCCAGATGTTGCTGAACTAAAACTCCCAGCATGCCTGGACAGTCAGTGCATACTGGGAGTTGTAGTTTTGCAACAGCTGGAAGAGCACAGATTGGAGACCATTATACAATGGTCTCCAAACTGGGGCCCTCCAGATGTTGCAAAACTACAACTCCCAGCATGCATGGTCTTTAGTGCATGCTGGGAGTTATAGTTTTGCAACAGCTGGAGGCACACAGGTTAGGAAACACTGAGTTAGAAACAATGTTTCCCAACCTGTGTGTCTCCAGCTGTTGCAAAACTACAACTCCCAGCATGCCCAGACAGCTGAAGGGCATGCTGGGAGTTGTAGTTCGGCAACATCTGAAGGGCCAGATGTTGCTTAACTAAAACTCCCAGCATGCCTGGACAGTCAGTGCATGCTGGGAGTTGTAGTTTTGCAACAGCTGGAAGAGCACAGATTGGAGACCATTATACAATGGTCTCCAAACTGAGGCCCTCCAGATGTTGCAAAACTACAACTCCCAGCATGCCCAGACAGCCAAAGGCTGTCTAGGCATGCTGGGAGTTGTAGTTTTCAGACTCCTAGAAGCAGCAGTGAAGATCTTCACTGCTGCTTCTGAGGACCATATACTCACCTGCCGGTCCCGTCGCTGCTCGTCCACGTGGCCGGTCCTGCCGCTGCTCCTCGGTCCTGCCGCTGCTCCAGGTAAGTCCGCCGGTCTCCACGTGTTCCCCCCGTGTGCCGCAGGTCCCCGCGAGCCCCTGCAGCCTTCGTCTCCCGTTCTGCCCGACTTCCAGGGGCGGGCAGTGCGGGGGATCTGAACTTTCACCCCAGATCACTGTGATTGGTCCACAGGGACCAATCACAGTGATCGCTGACCAGGACCATCAATTGATGGTCCTGGGGGTGAAGCAGAAGTTGTCCCCTGCTGGAAACAGCGGGACTTCTGCCAGTTAACCCGTGCGATGCTGCGCATCGCCGGGTTAACTGCATGTCATTTATAAACGCCGGGATGCGCGAACGCACTGCACAACCCGGCGTTTATATATGACATTCTGCGGGAAGGGGTTAATTTATACAAAACCTGCTGACATGTCCACTTAAAGTGTCTTATGTGGAAAAATATTAGCAAGTGGAATACATGATGTCTTTAGGCTTTTATTGCAAGTTTGAGGAAATTTTAATATTTTAATCCATAATAACAAATGACATGCAACTTTGCAAATGAAAAAAAACTGAGAATATACACCTCATATGCATATCCATATGGTTACATACTGCAAACAATCCTTATAGTTGTGTAGTTGTGTACTCACTTTTACTCTTTGTGCGGCATCTTTTTAATAAATTCAGTAAGTAGCAGCAAGACCAGACTACACACAAGTTTTATTTGTAGTTTATAACCATGGAGAGCTGGTGACATATAGGTCTGCATAGTAGCTGTATATTGTAGATGATTTTTAATTAACAGTAGTTATAGACATGGTCATTATCTTACATTTTTTTTTAGATGCCTTAGTGATATAAAACCTTTGTTGTCAAGGCAATATATATCACAAAGTATACTTCTGCTGGGACCTTTATCAATGAACTGTTATTTGTTGGGAAACCTGGCAGTAAGTGTTCAATGTCCATGCAGGGTCACCACAGGAAAGATAATACATTACCCAGTGCCCATTCAAAACAAATGGATGTCTATGAACTGCAGCACAGGACAGGTTCTCCGGAGCATTTTTTGTGCCTATTCTCCACTCTAGTTTGGAGGTAAAGTTTCTAAACAGAGTGGCCCTTATTTACTAAGAGTGTTGTGTAGGTTTCTTTGTGGGTTTTAATTCCCTACAATTTATTTTCCACGGTATTTACTAAGGTTTCCCTACATTTTCCACTTTCCCTACACTTTGCTTTTTTTTACACATGCTCTGATCTGTCGGGTTTTTACTCAGCTCAAATCCACCACATTGTATGTGGAAACCTTTGTAAATATGTTGGGTTTTTGTGAAAATGTTGGGAACACGCCCCATTGTAGAGACCATGCCCCCTTTCCTGATGACCACGCCCCTTTTGGGGGGTTTTCTTAGCAAAATGGAGAGTTAGTCAGGATTTCTTTTCAATTCTGCCGCAAAATCTGGCGCAGACAGAATTTCTGGCGCAATGCGACAAAAACTGGCGCACCACCCGACAAAACATGTCGGGTTTGCAATAGTAAATGAGGGCCTGTATCTACACCTTTAATGCAACTTTGTGACATCTATTTATAAAGAATACCTATCATAAGAAAGGTATAAAAATGCTCCTTTGTGCAGTTTATAAATATCCTGCGCATCAAATATACGTACGTGTGAACGTACCCTTACCACAGTTTAATACATAGTTCTGGGGGAATTCCAGCAGTGAAAGTCACACCTTGACCACATCTTTATCCATCAGAAAGGGATGTATTTTATTACAATCTATGGTAAACCTCAGTGTCTGCCAGCTACTGTTACGCCGAGCGCTCCGGGTCCCCGCTCCTCCCCGGAGCGCTCGCTTCACTCCCTCCGCTGCAGCGCTCCGGTCACGTCCTCTGACCCGGGGCGCTGCGATCCCGCTGCCAGCCGGGATGCGATTCGCGATGCGGGTAGCGCCCGCTCGCGATGCGCACCCCGGCTCCCCTACCTGACTCGCTCCCCGTCTGTTCTGTCCCGGCGCGCGCGGCCCCGCTCCCTAGGGCGCGCGCGCGCCGGGTCTCTGCGATTTAAAGGGCCACTGCGCCGCTGATTGGCGCAGTGGTTCCAATTAGGGTTTTCACCTGTGCACTTCCCTATATTGCCTCGCTTCCCTTGCACTCCCTTGCCGGATCTTGTTGCCTTAGTGCCAGTGAAAGCGTTCCTTGTGTGTTCCTTGCCTGTGTTTCCAGACCTTCTGCCGTTGCCCCTGACTACGATCCTTGCTGCCTGCCCCGACCTTCTGCTACGTCCGACCTTGCTTCTGCCTACTCCCTTGTACCGCGCCTATCTTCAGCAGCCAGAGAGGTGAGCCGTTGCTAGTGGATACGACCTGGTCACTACCGCCGCAGCAAGACCATCCCGCTTTGCGGCGGGCTCTGGTGAAAACCAGTAGTGGCTTAGAACCGGTCCACTAGCACGGTCCACGCCAATCCCTCTCTGGCACAGAGGGTCCACTACCTGCCAGCCGGCATCGTGACAGTAGATCCGGCCATGGATCCCGCTGAAGTTCCTCTGCCAGTTGTCGCTGACCTCACCACGGTGGTCGCCCAGCAGTCACAACAGATAGCGCAACAAGGCCAACAGCTGTCTCAACTGACCGTTATGCTACAACAGTTGCTACCACAGCTTCAGCAGTCATCTCCTCCGCCAGCTCCTGCACCTCCTCCGCAGCGAGTGGCCGCTCCTGGGATACGCTTATCCTTGCCGGATAAATTTGATGGGGACTCTAAGTTTTGCCGTGGCTTTCTTTCCCAATGTTCCCTGCATCTGGAGATGATGTCGGACCTGTTTCCCACTGAAAGGTCTAAGGTGGCTTTCGTAGTCAGTCTTCTGTCCGGAAAAGCCCTGTCATGGGCCACACCGCTCTGGGACCGCAATGACCCCGTCACTGCCTCTGTAGACTCCTTCTTCTCGGAAATCCGAAGTGTCTTTGAGGAACCTGCCCGAGCCTCTTCTGCTGAGACTGCCCTGTTGAACCTGGTCCAGGGTAATTCTTCCGTTGGCGAGTATGCCGTACAATTCCGTACACTTGCTTCAGAATTGTCCTGGAATAATGAGGCCCTCTGCGCGACCTTCAAAAAAGGCCTATCCAGCAACATTAAAGATGTTCTGGCCGCACGAGAAATTCCTGCTAATCTACATGAACTTATTCACCTAGCCACTCGCATTGACATGCGTTTTTCTGAAAGGCGTCAGGAACTCCGCCAAGATATGGACTCTGTTCGCACGAGGCGTTTCGTCTCCTCGGCTCCTCTCTCCTCTGGTCCCCTGCAATCTGTTCCTGTGCCTCCCGCCGTGGAGGCTATGCAGGTCGACCGGTCTCGCCTGACACCTCAAGAGAGGACACGACGCCGTATGGAGAACCTCTGCCTATACTGTGCTAGTACCGAACACTTCCTGAGGGATTGTCCTATCCGTCCTCCCCGCCTGGAAAGACGTACGCTGACTCCGCACAAAGGTGAGACAGTCCTTGATGTCTACTCTGCTTCTCCACGTCTTACTGTGCCTGTGCGGATGTCTGCCTCTGCCTTCTCCTTCTCTACAGTGGCCTTCTTGGACTCTGGATCTGCAGGAAATTTTATTTTGGCCTCTCTCGTCAACAGGTTCAACATCCCGGTGACTAGTCTCGCCAGACCCCTCTACATCAATTGTGTAAATAATGAAAGATTGGACTGTACCATACGTTTCCGCACGGAGCCCCTTCTTATGAGCATCGGATCTCATCATGAGAGGATTGAACTTTTGGTCCTCCCCAATTGCACCTCGGAGATTCTCCTTGGACTTCCCTGGCTTCAACTTCATTCCCCAACCCTGGATTGGTCCACTGGGGAGATCAAGAGTTGGGGGTCCTCTTGTTCCAAGAACTGTCTAAAACCGGTTCCCAGTAACCCTTGCCGTAACTCTGTGGTTCCTCCAGTAACCGGTCTCCCTAAGGCCTATATGGACTTCGCGGATGTTTTCTGCAAAAAACAAGCTGAGACTCTACCTCCTCACAGGCCTTATGATTGCCCTATCGACCTCCTCCCGGGTACTACTCCACCCCGGGGCAGAATTTATCCTCTCTCTGCCCCAGAGACTCTTGCCATGTCCGAATACGTCCAGGAGAATCTAAAAAAGGGCTTTATCCGTAAATCCTCCTCTCCTGCCGGAGCCGGATTTTTCTTTGTGTCCAAAAAAGATGGCTCCCTACGTCCTTGCATTGACTACCGCGGTCTTAATAAAATCACGGTTAAGAACCGCTACCCCTTACCCCTCATCTCTGAACTCTTTGATCGCCTCCAAGGTGCCCACATCTTCACTAAATTGGACTTAAGAGGCGCCTATAACCTCATCCGCATCAGAGAGGGGGACGAGTGGAAAACGGCATTTAACACCAGAGATGGACACTTTGAGTATCTGGTCATGCCCTTTGGACTGTGCAATGCCCCTGCCGTCTTCCAAGACTTTGTCAATGAAATTTTTCGTGATCTGTTATTCTCCTGTGTTGTTGTATATCTGGACGATATCCTAATTTTTTCTGCCAATCTAGAAGAACACCGCCAGCACGTCCGTATGGTTCTTCAGAGACTTCGTGACAACCAACTCTATGCCAAAATTGAGAAATGTCTGTTTGAATGCCAATCTCTTCCTTTTCTAGGATATTTGGTCTCTGGCCAGGGACTACAGATGGATCCAGACAAACTCTCTGCCGTCTTAGATTGGCCACGCCCCTCCGGACTCCGTGCTATCCAACGCTTTTTGGGGTTCGCCAATTATTACAGGCAATTTATTCCACATTTTTCTACCATTGTGGCTCCTATCGTGGCTTTAACCAAAAAAAATGCTGATCCCAAGTCCTGGCCTCCTCAAGCAGAAGACTCCTTTAAACGACTCAAGTCTGCCTTTTCTTCGGCTCCCGTGCTCTCCAGACCTGACCCTTCCAAACCCTTCCTATTGGAGGTTGATGCCTCCTCAGTGGGAGCTGGAGCTGTTCTTCTACAAAAAAATTCTTCCGGGCATGCTGTCACTTGTGGTTTTTTCTCTAGGACCTTCTCTCCAGCGGAGAGGAACTACTCCATCGGGGATCGAGAGCTTCTAGCCATTAAATTAGCACTTGAGGAATGGAGGCATCTGCTGGAGGGATCAAGATTTCCTGTTATTATCTACACCGACCACAAGAACCTCTCCTACCTCCAGTCTGCCCAACGGCTGAATCCTCGCCAGGCCCGGTGGTCTCTGTTCTTTGCCCGATTTAATTTTGAGATTCACTTTCGTCCTGCCGATAAGAACATTAGGGCCGATGCTCTCTCTCGTTCCTCGGATGCCTCAGAAGTTGATCTCCCTCCGCAACACATCATTCCACCTGACTGCCTGATCTCCACTTCTCCTGCCTCCATCAGGCAGACTCCTCCAGGAAAGACCTTTGTTTCTCCACGCCAACGCCTCGGAATCCTCAAATGGGGTCACTCCTCCCATCTCGCAGGTCATGCGGGCATCAAGAAATCTGTGCAACTCATCTCCCGCTTCTATTGGTGGCCGACTCTGGAGACGGATGTTGGGGACTTTGTGCGAGCCTGCACTATCTGTGCCCGGGATAAGACTCCTCGCCAGAAGCCCGCTGGTTTTCTTCATCCTCTGCCTGTCCCCGAACAGCCTTGGTCTCTGATTGGTATGGATTTTATTACTGATTTACCCCCTTCCCGTGGCAACACCGTTATTTGGGTGGTCGTTGATCGATTCTCCAAAATGGCACATTTCATCCCTCTTCCTGGTCTTCCTTCTGCGCCTCAGTTGGCTAAACAATTTTTTGTACACATTTTTCGTCTTCACGGGTTGCCTACGCAGATTGTCTCGGATAGAGGGGTCCAATTCGTGTCTAAATTCTGGAGGGCTCTCTGTAAACAACTCAAGATTAAATTAAATTTTTCCTCTGCATATCATCCCCAGTCCAATGGACAAGTAGAAAGAATTAACCAGATCCTGGGTGATTATTTGCGACATTTTGTTTCCTCCCGCCAGGATGACTGGGCAGATCTCCTTCCATGGGCCGAATTCTCGTATAACTTCAGGGTCTCTGAATCTTCCTCCAAATCCCCATTTTTCGTGGTGTACGGCCGTCACCCTCTTCCCCCCCTCCCTACCCCCTTGCCCTCTGGTCTGCCCGCTGTGGATGAAATTTCTCGTGACCTTTCCATTATATGGAGAGAGACCCAAAATTCTCTCTTACAGGCTTCTTCACGCATGAAGAGGTTCGCGGATAAGAAAAGAAGAGCTCCCCCCGTTTTTTCCCCTGGAGACAAGGTATGGCTCTCCGCTAAATATGTCCGCTTCCGTGTCCCTAGCTACAAGTTGGGACCACGCTATCTTGGTCCTTTCAAAATTTTGTGTCAAATTAATCCTGTCTCTTATAAACTTCTTCTTCCTCCTTCTCTTCGTATCCCTAATGCCTTTCACGTCTCTCTTCTCAAACCACTCATCCTCAACCGTTTTTCTCCCAAGTCTGTTCCTCCCACTCCTGTTTCCGGCTCCTCGGACGTCTTCTCGGTCAAGGAAATTTTGGCTGCCAAAAAGGTCAGAGGGAAAAATTTTTTTTTAGTAGACTGGGAGGGTTGTGGTCCTGAAGAGAGATCCTGGGAACCTGAGGACAACATCCTTGACAAAAGTCTGCTCCTCAGGTTCTCAGGCTCCAAGAAGAGGGGGAGACCCAAGGGGGGGGGGTACTGTTACGCCGAGCGCTCCGGGTCCCCGCTCCTCCCCGGAGCGCTCGCTTCACTCCCTCCGCTGCAGCGCTCCGGTCACGTCCTCTGACCCGGGGCGCTGCGATCCCGCTGCCAGCCGGGATGCGATTCGCGATGCGGGTAGCGCCCGCTCGCGATGCGCACCCCGGCTCCCCTACCTGACTCGCTCCCCGTCTGTTCTGTCCCGGCGCGCGCGGCCCCGCTCCCTAGGGCGCGCGCGCGCCGGGTCTCTGCGATTTAAAGGGCCACTGCGCCGCTGATTGGCGCAGTGGTTCCAATTAGGGTTTTCACCTGTGCACTTCCCTATATTGCCTCGCTTCCCTTGCACTCCCTTGCCGGATCTTGTTGCCTTAGTGCCAGTGAAAGCGTTCCTTGTGTGTTCCTTGCCTGTGTTTCCAGACCTTCTGCCGTTGCCCCTGACTACGATCCTTGCTGCCTGCCCCGACCTTCTGCTACGTCCGACCTTGCTTCTGCCTACTCCCTTGTACCGCGCCTATCTTCAGCAGCCAGAGAGGTGAGCCGTTGCTAGTGGATACGACCTGGTCACTACCGCCGCAGCAAGACCATCCCGCTTTGCGGCGGGCTCTGGTGAAAACCAGTAGTGGCTTAGAACCGGTCCACTAGCACGGTCCACGCCAATCCCTCTCTGGCACAGAGGGTCCACTACCTGCCAGCCGGCATCGTGACAGCTACTTTTAGAAACATTGGAGAAGAGTTCCCTACAATTTAAGGCTTTTGTCACACTACCGCCATTCTGTACTGTAGAAAGGTGGATATCAAGTTGAAACCTCTTTATAAGAGTATGTTCACAAAGCATAACATTTGCTGGTGTATTTTATTTTATGTATGCATATTTATTCAGGATTGGCAAAAATTCAGACAAAGGTGTGCATGTAAAATATACCTGGGGAAGGAAAAAGTGTCTTTGTCCTCCGTAGACCATCAAATCAATGGTTTGATTCATAATGGATATTTGATATATATATCTTACCCAAGGTGGGAGATCTACTATTATCAATCTAGAATATGACAACAACTTTTTATGCTATGTGAACCTACCCTAAGTCAGAATCTTTTTAACAGTACTTCATGACTGTTTTAGGTTTTGTTAAAGGAATTATCCAGGAATCAAAAAACAGAGCAAATTTATTTCAAAAAAACTGCTCCACATCTGTCCCCAGGTTGTGATATTACAAATTGGCTCCATTCACTTCAATGGAACTGAGCTGCAGAACCACATCCAACCTGGAGACAGACGGGGAGCGGTTCCTGAAAGAAATTAGCTCTGCTTTTCTATTCCTGGGTAACCTCTTTAATAGTGGAAACCATGATGTTACTATGTTACAGAGCTTAGTATTCTTTCATTATTTACAGTGCAATTTGTAATGATTGGCATTTGACAACCTTCTGGTATTTTACAAATGAATTATCGTATAGTGGTTGTGGGTTCAAGTTAAAAAGTTTAAAATTAATCAAAGGTTTGAATTTCAATATAATATAAACGTAATACATCTTAGTATATTTAACTTTAAATAAGGCAGAGAATGTTTCAGGTAATGGCATATTTAAGTAGGTAAAATCTATAAGCTGTCTATAAAGATGACACAGCTGGTGGGTCACTGACAAATTGTCATTTGGATAAGCCAATCATAAATGTATTTTCCCCTAAATGATAACCATTCATATTACATTAAAAGATGACTAATATGTAATAGCAAATCTGCAAAAGCCTTTAATGATAGGTTCAACTACACATAAACTCCATCATTTACTGACAGCATGATCCCTTCCCTGTAAATGTCATTAAGAGGATTATCATACAGAAGCTATTGTATTGTTCTGGAGTAAAACCTTGCATTTCTGAAATGTAAAAGGGATAACTATATAAGGGAGATGTTTTGTGTGGCAGAATCTATGTAAGGTGTGAACTATCAGGATAATGAATAGAGTTATTAACTCCCATTTATAGTTAAAGGTGTATTCTTTTTTTTTTTTTTTTTTTTTTTTTTTTTTAAAGCTGTAGAAGCATACGACATTACTTACTTTCTGCCACAGTTCTGAAACCCAAAAAATCCATATGTTTTTGTGGGTTTTAGTCCTGTACTTCCTGGTTAAGCAGTTGCACAGTAGTACCATTCCCAGAATACATTGTTTCCCCTCAGCTGTTTATCACAGTCCCCCCCCACCCTGCCTACTCCTTTCTTACACCGGCTGCACTCATTCCCTGTTTACTCCTCTACCTGTGGCATTTCTCAGCACAGGGTGGCATGCTGTAAACACACCTCATTCACCCTAAATGTCCCAAAAAAGATAAGCAAAAATACTATACTATATATCTAATATATAATATCTTTACAGTGATATAAACAGTGCAGGTCAAAGTAATCTATATACTCACAAAATACAATGTTACATGCAATAATATTACATGTGACATTTCATTATCATATCAAGATCCTTTAAAATGTATCTGTCACTTAAAGAAAACTTTTGACATATCACAGACATTTCAAAAATGTTAATGATCAGTGCGGAGCCTGAGACCCCCACTGATCAGGACAAGTTAGTGGCAGTGGACATTACTCCTGGCCTTCAGCAATCTTAGTCTCATGGTCCATTATAAGTCCATAGGGTAGTAAGAGAAAGATCACTGAGAGTCTGAGAGTAAACCGTACTACTGCCTGCTTATCCTCGCTTATTCTCCTGATCCATAGGGGTCTTACCATTGATCAAAACATTTCACATCTCTCTGTGACATGTCTAAAGTGTTTTTTTTAATGACAGGTACACTTTAAATAATTATTTGCTAGTGAGGACCAGATCTCGAGCTCACCAGAAATCCAGAAGTGCTATCCAAAAGGCATCGGACACGGCAGATGAAACATCGGTTGAGAAACGAGGAGTATTCTGAGTTGCTGGACTCTTGTGTTTTGTATAGTTTTTTGAGGAAGACTTCTTCTCCTTCATAATAAAAATAATATCATATTAGAGATGTATTAAAATCTATTTTTAAGCAGTGAGCAGAAAAAATTAATATATCCCAGTCCATTAATTGATATTTATTACCATTCAGCTCAAAGCTTTCCCACCCTAGAGATCAGACAAAACATGGATGAAGCTTATTCCCCTCCCTGTACTCATCTTCAGTGCTTAAAAGGAAACGGGAAGCTGGACCATCAGCATTCAGTATTTTGACCATCGAAGGTAAGTGAACTTTTAAAACAGTTTGAACACATGGCAGAACAGTCTTTTAGTGGGAAATACGGTATGAGAGAGGTGGTATAAAAAAGAAGTCTGTAAGCAAGAACATGGAAATCAGTCTATGAGGGAGGGTATTAAAGGGGTACTCCGGCCCTAGACATCTTATCCCCTGGGATCTCGGCTGCAGCACCCACTTGCAGACTTCCCTTAAAGGGGTACTCTGCTCCTAGACATCTTATACCCATCTAAATGGATCTCGGCTGCAGCACCCACCTGTCATTACTGCACAGAGCAAACTCACTGTCATCAGTGTTCCAAAAAGAAAGGAATTTCCTCTGTAGCATTCAGCAGCTAATAAGTACTGGAAGGATTAAGATTTTTTAATAGAAGTAATTTACAAATATGTTTAACTTTCTGCCACCAGTTAATTTAAAAGAAAAAAGGTTTTCACCGGAGTACCCCTTTAATCCTTACAGTACTTAGCTGTTGTTATGATCCACAGAAAGTTATTTTCTTTGCAAATTTCCTTTCTGCCTGACCACAGTGCTCTCTGCTGACACCTCTGTCCATTTTAGGAACTGTCCAGAGCAGGATAAGTTTTCTATGGGATTTGCCCCTACTCTGGACAGTTCCTAAAATGGACAGAGGTGTCAACAGAGAGCACTGTGGTCCGACAGAAAGGAAATTCAAAAAGAAAAGTACTTCCTCTGTAGTATACAACAGCTGATAAGTACTGGAAGGATTAAAAAATGTAATAGAAGTAATTTACAAATCTGTTTAACTTTCTGGTTGATTAAAATACACCTTTAAGATGAAAATGGGCTGAGTCCTTAAGGGGTTAAAATTGTCCTTCTGACCCGTATACGGAGGTATTTGAGGGCCCATTTTTTGCACTGTGATCTGTAGTTCCTATTGATACCGTTTGTGCTTTGATGGGACTTTTTGATGACTTTTTTGTTAGTCTTTTTTTCCTGGTATATAAAAGTGACCAAAAATCAGCAATTCTTGACATTGGTATTTTTAACAATTATGCCATTTACTGTGTGGTTTGCTAACATTATATTTTAATAGTTCGGACATTTTCACACGCTACGACACCACATGTTTATGATAATTTTTTATTTAAAAAATGAGAAAGGGGGTGATTCAAACTTTTATTAGGGAAGGGGCTTATTTACATTTATTACTTTTATTTTTACATTTTATTTACAATTCCTCTTGTCCCCATAAGGTAAATGCCGGACATTGGCCCAAACAGCGTTGTCCAACCTAAGGCTGGGTCCACACTACGTTTTGTCCCATACGGGAGCGCATACGGCAGGAGGGAGCTAAAACCTCGCGCTCCCGTATGTGACCGTATGCTCTCCCGTATGTCATTCACTTCAATGAGCCGACCGGAGTGAAACGTTCGGTCCGGTCGGCTCATTTTTGCGCCGTATGCGCTTTTACAACCGGACCTAAAACCGTGGTCAACCACGGTTTTAGGTCCGGTTGTAAAAGCGCATACGGCGCAAAAATGAGCCGACGGTCACATACGGGAGCGCGAGGTTTTAGCTCCCCCCTGCCGTATGCGCTCCCGTATGGGACAAAACGTAGTGTGGACCCAGCCTAAGCCATGGGTAGCAGCCGGGACCAATCTAGTATAAAGCACACTCAGCTCCTGAGTGCACTTCATAAACTGTGAGTGGGCAATTGTATGCCCTGCATCCTATAGGGCTTAAAGGGGTTATATGGTGGAAAACTATTTTTATTTATTTATTTTTAAATCAACTGGTGCCAGAAAGTTAAACATATTTGGTAATTATTTCTATTTAAAAAATCTTAATCCTTCCAGTATTTATCAGCTGCTGTATGCTACAGAGGAAGTTGTATTTCTTTCTGGAATCCTTTTCTGTCTGACCACAGTGCTCTCTGCAGACACCTCTGTCCATGTCAGGAACTGTCCAGAGTACAAGCAAATTCCCATAGCAAACCTATCCTGCTCTGGACAGTTCCAGATACGGACAGAGGTGTCAGCAGAGAGCACTGTGGTCAGACTAAAAAGAACTCCATAAAGAAATACAACTTCATGTTGAGAATACAGCAGCTGATAAGTACTGGAAGGATGAAGATTTGTAAATAGAAGTAATATACAAATCTGTTTAACTTTTTGGCACCAGTTCATTTAAAAAAAAAAAAAAAAAAAAAAAAAATATATATATATATATATATATATATATGTATATAGTTTTCCACTGGAGTACCCCAGGGATGATGTAGGTTTAGAAAAACATAGCTGCTTTCTTTCCAAAACAGTGTCACTCTTATTCTAAACTAGTGTGTGGTATTGTAGCCTAATTAAATTAAAGCGAGGGGAGCCAAGGTGCAATACGTCACTCAAACAGGTGGACAGGTGTAGGTGTGATGCTGTGTGGTGTGGTGGGCTCCCCCATAGAGATGCATGGAGGGGGCATGTCGACACTACTGTTTGCACAAGGAAAGCCGGGGAACCATGCAGGAGATCACAGGGGGTCACAGCAGTCAGATCCCCGGTGATCAGACGATTATCCCCTATACTTTGGATAAGGAATGAGAAGTAAAAAGCTGGAGTACCCTTAAAGTCCTTTCTCAAAAGTGAATATATATATGGTTAGGTGCCAAACCACCATGAAAGCCTGACTAATACATGAAATATTGGTTTGGTGTAGAAGCATAAGCTTGCCAGCAATGTAATGAATAAATAGCTAAATATATAAATGATATCGCTTTTATTTGGACACAACACCAGACTAATACATAACATTGCATGTATTGCTTTTTACATTTTCTAGAACCTTGAATGCTCCTTAGTTAAATTTCTGGGTACGACCATGGTAAGGCCCAGATCCTGCATTTTATTCCTATTCCATACACCAGGTAGTCATCTGACTGATGGTTGATTCAATCCTCCCATCAAGAACAATCACAGTCGATGCTATCCAGAAGATGGCTGCCCTTACCTAACTCAAATAATGTAAATAGAAGAATAAGTATACATCTGCAGCAAACAGTATGTTTAACATCTGTTTTCTGTTCACGTATATGTTAAGTCCATACACAGCTGTGCACTGTATATACAGTATAAACAGTGAGTTGTCCAAGGCCTAGAGCTGGGCTGTCACCATGGAAGCACAGGCTACAACGCTGGGAGCTAGAAATGGAGACAGGGGAGCATACTTAAATCTTCTCCCAAAATGTACTTTTCAACATTGAGGAAAAGAGACAACAACCATCTATCCACTCATACAAGACACAACTGCATTTTTGGACGTTTTCTTAAGAATGTATTACATATTTTTTTCAGAGATATGTTGTATTCTAGCATAGACTGGAGTGAGCAGTAATATGAGATGAATCAGCAAACTACCAAAATCCATGCTTCATGCCTCAGTGTTGACTGATACATTTCGGGAAGTTAAGTAGCTGATGAAATGAGAAAATCTCCAGTCGTTCACAGAAAACTGAAAAAAAGCAATATATTTCTTCATGTTTCTAGTATATATTTTTATTTACGGTATATGTGTTTCTTCAATCACCAAACATTAAATTGGATTGTCCTACGCCTTACGTACATCAGTGAACATTTAGTAGATATTTTATAATGCTTGAATGATTGGTTATCTGTTCATGGGTACTGCATACTATGATTCACACTGATTATTTGTTTAGCTTTCAATAAATACTTCTTAAAGGGGTACTCCCGTGGAACATTTTTTTTTTTTAATTAACTGGTGCCAGAAAGTTAAACAGATTTGTAAATTACTTCTATTAAAAAATCTTAATCCTTCCAATACATTTTATGGGCTGTATACTACAGAGGAAATGCTTCTCTTTTTGGATTTCTCTGGTGTCATGACCACAGTGCTCTCTGCTGACCTCTGCTGTCCATTTTAGGAACTGTCCAGAGCAGCATATGTTTGCTATGGGGATTTTCTCCTGCTCTGGACAGTTCCAAAAATGGACAGATATGTCAGCAGAGAGCACTGTGGTCATGACATCAGAGAAATCCAAAAAGAAAAGCATTTCCTCTGTAGGATATAGTCCCTAAAAAGTACTGGAAGGATTAAGATTTTTTAATAGAAGTAATTTACAAATTTTAACTTTCTGTCACCAGTTGATTTATAAAAAATAAAAAAAAGTTTTCCACTGGAGTACCCCTTTAAAAAACCTGGTAACCCAATAAAGTACAAGGGCTGGGGGGTGTATGGGTGGAAGCATATGTTGCATATATTGGACATTTCTCACAAAACTTTAGTTATTTTCTTTGGTGCAGTGATATTATAGTGAATGCTGGCTAAAACAGGTAACTAAGGATTTTTACATGTACACTATATGTAGAATACGGCAAATACAGTGTGCATTAAATGGTTAAAACCTGCCAAATACCACTGGCAACATATGTGGAGCCAGAAGTCAGAATGAAAATGGGTTCACAAATATTAAAGGGGTATTCCAGGAAAAACTTTTTTTTTTTTTTTTTTTTTTTTTTTTTTACATCAACTGGCTCTGGAAAGTTAAACAGATTTGTAAATGACTTCTATTAAAAAAATCTTAATCCTTCCAGTAGTTATCAGCTGCTGAGTTGTTCTTTTCTTTCTGGCAAAAGTGCTCTCTGCTGACACCTCTGCTTGTCTCAGGAACTATTTGAAGCATTAGAGGCTTGCTATGAGGATATGCTCCTACTCTGGACAGTTCCTGAGACAAGCAGAGGTGTCAGCAGAGAGCACTGTTGTCAGACAGAAAAGAACAACTCGACTTCAGCAGCTGATAACTACTGGAAGGATTAAGATTTTTAATAGAAGTAATTTACAAATCTGTTTAACTTTCTTGGGCCAGTTGATTAAAAAAAAAGTTTTTTTCTGGAATACCCATTTAACCCCTTTAAGGACCCAGCCCATTTTCACCTTAAAGACACGGGCATTTTTTGCACATCTGACCACTGTCACTTTAAGTATAAATAACTCTGGGATACTTATACTTTTCATTCTGATTCCAAGACGTCTGGAAGACATCAGAGGGCTTCAAAGTTCAGCAGCCATTTTCAAATTTCTCACAAAATTTTTAAAATCAGAATTTTTCAGGGACCAGTTAAGTTTTGAAGTGGATTTCAGAGGCCTTCCTATTAGAAATACCCCATAAATGACCCCATTATAAAAACTGCACCCCCCAAAGTATTCAAAATGACATTCAGTGTGTTAACCCTTTAGGTGTTTCACAGGAATAGCAGCAAAGTGAAGCAGAAAGTTAAAAATCTTCATTTTTTACACTCGCATGTTCTTGTACACCCAGTTTTTGAATTCTAACAAGGGGTAAAAGGAGAGAAATCACCATAAAATTTGTAACCCAATTTCTCTTGAGTAAGGAACTCTCTCATATGTGGATGCAAAGTGATCTGTGGGTGCACTACAAGGCTCAGAAGGGAAGGAGCAACAATGGGATTTTGGAGAGTGAATTTTTCTGAAATGGTTTCTGGGGGCATGTCAGATTTAGGAAGCCCCTATGGTGCCAGAAAAGCAATAAAAAAAAACACATGGCACACTATTTTGGAAACTACACCCCTCAAGGAACGTAACAAGGGGTCCAGTGACAACCCCACAGGTGTTTGATGACATTTTCGTAAAAGTTGGATGTGTAAATGAATTTTTTTTCCCACTAAAATGCTGGTTTTTCCCTAAATTTTATATTTTTACAAGGGGTAATAGGAGAAAATTCACATTTGGCTTTTGGAAAGCAAATTTTGCTGAAATGGTTTTTGGGGAACATGTTGCATTTAGAAAGCCCCTGTGGTGCCAGAACAGCAAAAAAAACAAACAAACACATGGCATAATATTTTGGAAACTGCACCCATCAAGGAACGTAACAAGGGGTACAGTGAGCTTTAAAACCCCACAGGTGTTTGACGACTTTTTTGTTAAATTCGGATCTGTAAATGAAAATTTTTTTTCACTAAAATGCAGATTTTTGCCCAATTTTTTATTTTTACAAGGCGTAATAGGCGAAAATTTGTAACCCCATTTCTTCTGAGTATGAAAAAATACCCCATGTGTGGATGTCAAGTGCTCTGCTGGTGCACTACAATGCTCAGAAGAGAAGGCACGCCATTGAGCTTTTGGAGAGAGAATTTGGTTGGAATAGAAGTGGGGGGCCTTGTGCGTTTACAAAGCCCCCATGGTGTCAGAACAGTGGACCCCCCCCCCACATGTGACCCCATTTTGGAAACTACACCCCTCACAGAATTTAATAAGGGGTGCAGTGAGCATTTACACCCTACTGGCGTTTGACAGATCTTTGGAACAGTGGGCTGTGGACATCCCTGATCCCTTTTATTTTCCGGGTCACCAGAGACCTGTATGACCCGGAATCACTGCAGATTTTGCAGCGATTGCCGACACGGGGGGTCTCAGGAACCCCCTGGGCATTGTCACGGGATGGCTTCTGAATGATTTCAGCAGTCATCCTGGTCCGGTCCCCGCCCGGAACGCGGAAGGGACCGAAGTTCCCATGGGTCCTTAAGTAGCAGGGTGTCGGGGCGTACCTGTACACCCTGGGTCCCTAAGTGGTTAATGTTGCCCCTTGTATAGTGGTGACAGTGACTTATCCAAGCTCCTACTGACTGGAAGGAGATAGATGAGATTGCATTCGGTCACCATCAGGGGTTCAGGGATACGGGAACCTTGGGCAGAGCCGTCCCCTGCAGTAAGTAACTGGGATGGTTTTAATGGGTAAAATAAGGTTTTACACCAAAAAAAGGAACAATTTGGGGGTGACTCAGAAACTCTTTGACTGGAAAGGATCTGTATTTACATTAAATATGTGTGACGCAAGTAAAATATGTATTTACTGAAATGGATAAATTATATAATGTTAAAATTACAGGAAAGAAATCATAAAATAATGTAACTGTTGTAAAAATGTATTTTAATAAAATAAAAAGGATTAAAAAAATAAAAATAAATAAAAAACCTGTGTCCCAGCACAGGTATCCTTCCTAAACAGAAATTCATAGTCATGACTAGACAAAAATGAAGCCTTCTTGAAACATGGTTTGTTGGCATAATAGAAAATGAATTGTGTAGTAATAGGAGATAAAGTACCGTAGCTGAACACATGAACAATAAACACGTAACAGCTAAAAAACAAATATAAAGAACACAATGTGTCAAGTAAATGTTATCCTGTCCATATCTGTCCTGAGATTAACAAAACATTAACTTCAGTTACATGAATATCATAATTCTTAAATTGTTTGAGAGGAACCTCTGTATGGTAGAGATAAAGTAAAATCATCTAACATCCAGGTCTGTGATACACTGGGAATAATGCCCAGAAGGTTTCACTTTGATAGATTCCTGCACCCCTTCTTCTCCGTGAGGTGGATCCAGACCCTTTCTTAGACAGTAATACAAACACTTCACACTGCATGTGTTTTGCTGGTGTCAGATGACTGCGTCCAGCGTTGCTGTAAGGCTAGCTGTCTCTGTGCCATATTTCATGTCCTATACACCTTATTACCAGATGTGTTCATGCTACCTGGGCACTGATCCCAAGGACTGTTTTGCATATTGTACTTGGGGTGTTTAACATTTGTTTCTGCCAAAGATCCCCTAGGTTAAATGCGTTTTCTAAATCCAGATATTTCTAAACCCTATTCCCTGTGGGACATGAAAACACTAATGCAGAAATGTGAAAATCCTGCATTAGTAGCACATGTTTTAAAGGGTGAGGATTACTAAGGTACAAATTACTCATGAGAAGTCACATTTTTCAACACCTCGTATCTTTATAAGGACATATTCTATAGATGTCAGGCGGACTGACGACTGTTCACTGGATGCATTATGAAATATTATTTAAAAGCAGAAAATTGATATTAAAATATAGTTTTACATCTGTTAAAGCAGATTCTCATATAAATCAACCATTACTGTAAATAAACCACATACACCAAAACTTTTACAGCCAAGGAATAACTACATTTCCAGGTACCTATGTGCAGTGTGAAAAACAGCAGAATAAAATTTTTTTAAACAAAAAACAACCACACTGGTGCTATGGAAATATACAATACTTGCAGGATTTTTACAGTAGCTACACACAGCACTGTTACTTTGAATATTTCTGTAGAATAAGAATTTTGTTTTCAAGAATTATTATAGATTGTAAGAGAATACTGATGCCAATATACTGATTTGCTTTGAATTTAAATTTTAAAATACAAGTAGCAGTTGGCCAGTATGTAAACATTTTAGATGTTGTCATTTATATCATATGTATTTCTTCTTCTTATTATTATTATTTTACTGTGTTTTTGTCACTCTGAAAAAGTGTAGCAGGCTTATACAGACACTTACCAGCCCGATGTATGCAACCGATGGGTGGATGAGAGGTAAATATTTAGGAATACTCTTGAAGGGTATTTCCAATGTGTATAAAAATAAGATGTGAATATAGCCTAAAGATTAAAGGAGTTTTGTAGTGAAAGATAACTTATCCAAGGGTATAAGCTATGGATTGTGGGGGGGGGGGGGGGGGTCCGACCGCTAGGACCCCCCTGCAACCTCCTGAACGGGGCCCCGGCAGTCTCCCATAGAGATACATGGAGGGGTGCGTGTCATCTGCGGCTTCTTGCGGGGGTTGGAAGGGCCACTTTCGTCAGACTGCTCCATCCAAGAGATCGCAGGGGGTCCCAGAGGTCGGACCCCCCCCCGCAATCTATAACTTATCCCCTATCCTTTGGAAAGGGGATAAGTTATTTTTCACTGCACTACTCCTTTAACACTTTCCGGTGGAAAACATTTATTTTTATCAACTGGTGCCAGAAAGTTAAACAGATTTGTAAATTACTTTTATTAAAAAATATTTATCCTTTCAGTGTTTATTAGCTTCTATATACTACAGAGAAAGTTCTTTTTTGGGGGGATTTTTTTTTTTCTGTCCATGGTGCTCTCTGCTGACACCTCTGTCCGGATCAGGAACTTTCCAGAGTAGGATCAAATCCCCATAGCAAACCTATGCTGCTCTGGACAGTTCCTGATACAGATAGAGGTGTCAGCAGAGAGCACTGTGGATAAAAAAAAAAAAAGAAATCTCTGTAAAATACAGCCGCTAATAAGTACTGTAAGGATAAAGATTTTTTAATAGAGGTAATTTACAAATCTGTTTAACTTTCTGGCACCAGTTGATTTAAAAAAAAAAAAAAAGTTTTCCACCGGAGTACCCCTTTAAATCTTATAGTTAAATTTTGTGGTTGGAGCATATCACTTTCTGGTATGCCCTAGGTGGAAACAGGAAAAGCACTAATGATTAACACACTTATTTTTTAAATTCTTTCTTAAGTCCATGCCGCAAATAGTTCATGGTGAGTGGGTCAGAAATTTACTATTCTCTCTAATTTCCTTCACAATTAAAGAATTTATGAGAAAAGAAGATGCCACCCAAAAAAAGGTTATAAAAACGCTATTTAGAAAGAACGGTATAAAAAATAGTGTATAATATTAAAAAAAACTTTCAGCAGACTATGCGTGGTCCTGCTACTCAGCCCCATTCACTTAAATAGGGCTAAGTGGCAATACCAGATAGAACTTATGAACAGGTATGGTACTGTTTTTAGAAGAAATCATGTAAATACAGTAAAAAGTCAAAAATTTGTCTCAGGACCCTTATTCAATAAATGGTCAATAGAAGCGTAAAAAGATATCCACACTCACCGCAAGATTCGCGACTTGATCCTTCTATGTAGAGCAGCCGGCGGGTCCCGGTGACTAGTGATGCAGAGCGTTCAGAGGCTATTACCGGCAATTTCGCGCACTTTGTGTGCGAAATTGCTGGTAATAGCCTCTGAAGGCTCTGAATCAATAGTCACCGGGACCCGCCGGCTGCTCTACATAGAAGGATAAAGTCGCAAATCTTGCGGTGAGTGCATATATCTTTTTTTGCTTCTATTGACCATTTATGTGACACATCTATCCTTCACTTTATCCTAGCACAACCGACGACTTACTGCTTATATCAAAGGTCTCCATTATCGCTATTCTTCCCAACATCTGGGCATTCCTAATACTTATACACTAAATTGACCCTTTTCTTACCTGCTAGGACAGTAGTGCCACCTAGTTCATTACTTTCCACAATAGACCCTTGTTTAATGCCTATACAACATATAGGTACATCAGTATGATGCAGACACAGAATAGATTCCACTCTATGCCTTATGGTACCTGCTTTTTCTTGTAGCTGACAAGAAAACCATCAGCGCCCAGCATCATAAATCACTCCAGTGTTGGTCATTTAATCTCCTAGATGTCTTTTTCAATACCGACCTGTCCTGTGTCGGCTCTGTAAGGATGACATTTGACAGCCATGCTGGAATTCCTAATACAGCTTTCAATTGAAGGGGTTAATATTAAAGACGTTTTAATCAACTATAGTGGCATATATATGTCTTTTCTGCACTGTATCTACATAAATATAATACAATAGACTTATGTCCATGCGGTAGTCTCCATGGCAACTCTTTATTGTTAGAATTAAATATTATTTTACCCGAACCTTTAACTTTCCATTTTCCACTTGCTGAAGGACATTTGTTCTTTACCTCCATTTGAAGACACAACAAAAGAAAATTATATGAGTAGAACTCTGGCTTTGTCTCACCATTGTAAAACATTTCTTTGCATTTTATATCAGTGGTGGTTTATGAACAAGAATATGTCCATTGGGAAAAATAAATATTTCTTAATCCAAAAAGACTTGAAACCTGAGCAGCACTGGAATCTTTTTATTAGCAAAGACCTGCCAGCATTGGATCAATAAGCTTAATTATCCTGATACTGGCACCAACTGCGTATATAACCGCTGCTGAGTGTTTGCAACAATGATCCATTGAAATGGTTTACAATTCCTGGAAGACCAATCCATCACATGAAAAGCTAAAGGCCACTGGCACTTGGACTATCTTGCTATTTGTTTCTGATTTAAATACAAGTGAACATGAAATGTGAAGGTCTCTATCTGTGACTCATCCTCTAGAGAGAAGTGGGCCATGAAATGCCATCCTGTGCCATCCATCTACGAATAGTAAGTGAATAAATCCAACTTTAAGTTTCAGTACACCTTTCATTATTACAGCAGTGGTTGCCTATATATCCACCACAAACAATTAATACAGATTAAAGTGTTCAGCCTTATTAGTCTGCTAAGGTTTTCACAATACCATGGCATTGTGCCAGGTGAGTCTTGAGGTAAAGATATTTTTTTCAGATACCCTGTTTCTGTGTCTCATGCCATAGCTGAAACCACAAATTTTTTTTTTGTTTTGAAACATACGACAATCACCTAAGCCTACGTGCAAAACCTATTTATCTATTTTCAGAAATACATGTATATTTATTGGGGTCAATAAAGGGGAAACCCAGCTCTGGCTAATCAAATAAATGCCCTAAATTCCCCTTTATTAGTTTAAGGCTAGGTTCACATATGTCTGGCATAGTTTCTGGCATGCACTGGAGGGAAACTGATCCCATTCATTCAAATGGGACTTCACAATCATCCAGCATCTCAATTTTGACCCAGGATGGTTGGAAACGCCAGACGGCTTGCTGCGTTACCCCGTCCAGTGTCCAGAAGCAATGGACGCTGGATGCCATACAACTGATGCACATTGTAAGTTGTAGTCAGTTGTAGCATTAGTTGTGTCGAGATCTAGGCTGAGTTCACCTATGCCTGATGGCGGACATATGTGTACCCGACCTAACAAATCCTGTTAAGTTATGTTACAAAGAAATGTCTAAGGGCAAGTTCACACACAGCAAATTTGCTGCAGGTTTTCCATCTGGATTTGTGGACATAAAATCTGCAGGAGAATAAAGAAGCAGCAAAGTGATTTGTTCTTCTTATCAGTGGGGGTTTTAGTATTAAGACCGTAAAGTGATAAAATCTCTTCACGTGTCTCTCGCCGGCTCAATTTACATATTCATTGTCTGTGACTCCACATCCTAGTGAAGTGAAGTCACAGACAATGAATATGCAAATTGAGTGTGCGGAGCCCATCCCCCTGCACACGATTAACTGAATTCAGCAGAGGATCTTCTGGGGGACATATCTTAGGACTTATTGGACATATTTAAGTAAGTAATCCCTCATTGGACTTCTGCTCACCCACACTATAACCCAGTGTATTGGGTTTAGTGTGGGTGAACAGGCTGACAGTTTCCTTTAACATTTGAATGATTCAGAATGATTCAGAGGTGCATTGGCAAACTTTAGACTGGACTGTGCATGTGCTTTCACGAGTTGGAGGACCTTCCAGTATTACCAATTGTATTCCTGGTGACTATGGTCCCAGCTGCCTTAAAGTGTACCTGTTGCCAACAAAAGCTTTTGATATAATGTAGATAATACCATTATATGTATAATTTTAATATACGTTGATTAAAAAAATGTGTATATTTTTGGGTGAAAAAATGATGTCCCTCTAGCTATTGCATGTGTGTGTCTATGAGGAGTTCAAATACAGGAAATGAGGGCAGGAGAAGCAGGGCTCTGTGCTGGCTTTTGGCTTGTGAATCATCCTGCTGTGTGAGCCAGGGGTGTGTCATAGAGCCTCAGTGTGCAGAGCCCTGCTTGTCCGCCCACACTTCCTGTATTTGGACTCCTCATAGAGACACACAAACAATAGCTCTAGGGACAAAAATATACAAATGTTTATACCAATGTATATTACAATATACATAAAATGGTATTATCTATATTATATAAAAAGGCTTTGTTGACAACAGGTACACTTTAAGATCATTGACAAGATCCTTCTGTGTAGTTCTGGTCTGATTCTTCACTGTTCTTATAATCATTGTAACTCCACGAGGTGAGATCTTGCATGGAACCCCTGACCTAGTTATTTTGTGTTTCTTTAATTTGTGAATAATTGCACCAACTGTTGTAAACTTGTTACCAAGCTGCTTGGTGATGGTCTTGTAACCCATTCCAGTCTTGGATAGGTCTACAATTTACTTGAACAGCTCTTTGGTCTTGGCCATGGCAGAGAGTTTTGACTCTGATTGATTGCTTCTGTGGACAGGTATCTTTTATACAGGTAACAAGCTTCTCGGCCTTTTGGCTAACATCAAGTGTAGTATCTGTTCTTATCAGTTTACGCCGGTGACCCGAAGCGCCGGTATTGAGCTGGTGGGGATGGGTGCTGCATGGAGGGGGCAGGTGTACCGGGGTGTTCCGGAGCTGGTTCTGAGGAATCAGCTCGACGTCTGCCCCGATATGACCTGCTTCCTCCGGGTCTCGCCATGAGGTAGAGGGGTGTAGAGCCGAGGTACTTCTGTGCCTCGGAGAGTGGTGGCCCTGAGGTGCCAAAACTCACTGGGTGTTAACTCACTGAGTGAACGCACTGCACGATACTCACCTTTGGCACTCACCCTTGGTATCCCGGCCTTCTGGCTAGGATCAGGGTAATTTTTATAGATCCGGCCGGATGACCGGGCAGTATATCTGCACTCGTCCACTTATTTATTATTTTTTGTACACAGGATTGTCAGGATGCGGTAGCCTTCTGGGTGTCCCTCCTGGGGGTCTAGGGGAGGTGTGTGTGGCCATTAGGGTCCTCACCTCTCTGCAACCCCTGGGCATCTTGGCTTTGGTCAAGATGCCACCAGTATATGGCTCCTCGGCTGATACCATGGCTAATGCCTAGGTTGAAGCCAGGAGCAATTTCGGCCCCTTGGTAGCTTCGGCGAAAAGGGGCATCGAACCTGGATCCTTGCAGGTGCCTTTTAGCCCGGAGGTGAAGGGTAGGTTTGTTGGGGGGCCTCTCTCCTGTCGCAGAAGGGCTTAGCGATAGACCGCATCCTTTGTGCACGTTGTTTTAGTGTGACACGTTTGCACTTTTTCTTGCACTTTGGGTGATAGAGAGCACTTGCCTCGGCTCTTGAAAAAAAACAAAAAAAAAAACAAAGCTAAGATTAGGAGCACTTCCTTTAAGGAAGTGCCCCTAATATCAGCTTGTTATTCTATATCTCACTGTTTAAATAAACTTACCTATAAAATTATAGACTGATAATTTCTTTATCAGTATAGGCAAATGTTCAAAATTAGCAGGGGATCAAAAAATGTTTTCCTTCACTGTATTGAAAGTAAAGTTAATTTGCTGAAATAACATAAATTGATGTGTATGGTAGCACCCCCTAATTTTTGAACCACTGACTGTTGCAGTGTTTTTCTCGTTACAGGAAACCTGTAACCTGTGTTATGCTGCCCAAACTGTGGGCAACATAAATTAAAAACAGGAATCAGGGTCCCAGAATACTATAATAGAGACCAGGCTAGCAGTCACAGGGCCGTGACTAGGGAGAATAGGGAGAAATGTGTCATTTTGGGCCAGTAGAGCAGAGGGCAGTTGCTGGGAACTGCCTCAATTGCTAGTTACCCTGGGTCCCAGCCAAACATTTTGTTACGCCGAGCGCTCCGGGTCCCCGCTCCTCCCCGGAGCGCTCGCTACACTTCCCTCACTGCAGCGCCCCGGTCGGTTCCACGGACCCGGGGCGCTGCGTTACCACCTCCGGCCGGGATGCGATTCGCGATGCGGGTAGCGCCCGCTCGCGATGCGCACCCCGGCTCCCGTACCTGACTCGCTCCCCGTCAGTTCTGTCCCGGCGCGCGCGGCCCCGCTCCCTAGGGCGCGCGCGCGCCGGGTCTTTGCGATTTAAAGGGCCACTGCACCGCTGATTGGTGCAGTGGTTCCAATTAGTGTTTACACCTGTGCACTTCCCTATATCACCTCACTTCCCCTTCACTCCCTCGCCGGATCTTGTTGCCCTAGTGCCAGTGAAAGCGTTCCTTGTGTGTTCCTTGCCTGTGATTCCAGACCTTCTGCCGTTGCCCCTGACTACGATCCTTGCTGCCTGCCCCGACCTTCTGCTACGTCCGACCTTGCTTCTGTCTACTCCCTTGTACCGCGCCTTTCTTCAGCAGCCAGAGAGGTTGAGCCGTTGCTAGGGGATACGACCTGGTCACTACCGCCGCAGCAAGACCATCCCGCTTTGCGGCGGGCTCTGGTGAAAACCAGTAGTGACTTAGAACCGATCCTCTAGCACGGTCCACGCCAATCCCTCTCTGGCACAGAGGATCCACCACCTGCCAGCCGGCATCGTGACAGTAGATCCGGCCATGGATCCCGCTGAAGTTCCTCTGCCAGTTGTCGCTGACCTCACCACGGTGGTCGCCCAGCAGTCACAACAGATTGCGCAACAAGGCCAACAGCTGTCTCAACTGACTGTTATGCTACAACAGTTACTACCACAGCTCCAGCAATCATCTCCTCCGCCAGCTCCTGTACCTCCTCCGCAGCGAGTGGCCGCTTCTGGAATACGACTATCCTTGCCGGATAAATTTGATGGGGACTCTAAGTTTTGCCGTGGCTTTCTTTCCCAATGTTCATTACACTTGGAGATGATGTCGGACCAGTTCCCCACCGAAAGGTCTAAAGTGGCTTTCGTAGTCAGCCTGCTGTCTGGAAAAGCCCTGGCTTGGGCCACACCGCTCTGGGACCGCAATGACCCCGTCACTGCCTCTGTACACTCCTTCTTCTCGGAAATTCGAAGTGTCTTTGAGGAACCTGCCCGAGCCTCTTCTGCTGAGACTGCCCTGTTGAACCTGGTCCAGGGTAATTCTTCCGTTGGCGAGTATGCCGTACAGTTCCGTACCCTTGCTTCAGAATTATCCTGGAATAATCAGGCACTCTGCGCGACCTTTAAAAAAGGCCTATCCAGCAACATTAAAGATGTTCTGGCCGCACGAGAAATCCCTGCTAACCTACATGAACTCATCCATCTTGCCACTCGCATTGACATGCGTTTTTCCGAACGGCGTCAGGAGCTCCGCCAGGATATGGACTCTGTTCGCACGAGGCGTTTCTTCTCCCCGGCTCCTCTCTCCTCTGGTCCCCTGCAACCTGTTCCTGTGCCTCCCGCCGTGGAGGCTATGCAGGTCGACCGGTCTCGCCTGACACCCCAAGAGAGGACACGACGCCGCATGGAGAATCTCTGCCTGTACTGTGCTAGTACCGAACACTTCCTGAGGGATTGTCCTATCCGTCCTCCCCGCCTGGAAAGACGTCCGCTGACTCCGCACAAAGATGAGACAGTCCTTGATGTCTACTCTGCTTCTCCACGTCTTACTGTGCCTGTGCGGATGTCTGCCTCTGCCTTCTCCTTCTCTGCTGTGGCCTTCTTGGACTCTGGATCTGCAGGAAATTTTATCTTGGCCTCTCTCGTCAACAGGTTCAACATCCCGGTGACCAGTCTCGCCAGACCCCTCTACATTAATTGTGTAAACAATGAAAGATTGGACTGTACTATACGTTTCCGCACGGAGCCCCTTCTAATGTGCATCGGATCTCATCATGAGAGGATTGAACTGTTGGTCCTCCCCAATTGCACTTCTGAAATCCTTCTTGGACTTCCCTGGCTTCAACTCCATTCCCCAATCCTGGATTGGTCCACTGGGGAGATCAAGAGTTGGGGGCCCTCTTGTTCCAAGGACTGCTTAAAACCGGTTCCCAGTAAACCTTGCCGTGTCCCTGTGCTTCCTCATGTAACCGGTCTCCCTAAGGCCTATATGGACTTTGCGGACGTTTTTTGCAAAAAACAAGCTGAGACTCTACCTCCTCACAGGCCTTATGATTGTCCCATTGACCTCCTCCCGGGCACTACTCCACCCCGGGGCAGAATCTATCCTCTGTCCGTCCCAGAGACTCTTGCCATGTCTGAATACGTCCAAGAAAATTTAAAAAAGGGCTTTATCCGTAAATCCTCCTCTCCTGCCGGAGCCGGATTTTTCTTTGTGTCCAAAAAAGATGGCTCTCTACGTCCTTGCATTGACTACCGCGGTCTTAATAAAATCACGGTTAAGAACCGCTACCCCCTACCCCTCATCTCTGAACTCTTTGATCGTCTCCAAGGTGCCCATATTTTTACCAAACTGGACTTAAGAGGTGCTTATAATCTCATCCGCATCAGAGAGGGGGATGAATGGAAAACGGCATTTAACACCAGAGATGGACACTTTGAGTATCTGGTCATGCCCTTTGGTCTATGCAACGCCCCTGCCGTCTTCCAAGACTTTGTTAATGAAATTTTTCGTGATCTCCTATACTCCTGTGTTGTTGTATATCTGGACGATATCCTGATTTTTTCTGCCAATCTTGAAGAACACCGCCAGCATGTCCGTATGGTTCTTCAGAGACTTCGTGATAATCAACTCTATGCCAAAATAGAGAAATGTCTGTTTGAATGCCAATCTCTTCCTTTTCTAGGATACTTGGTCTCTGGCCAGGGACTACAAATGGACCCAGATAAACTCTCTGCCGTCTTAGATTGGCCACGCCCCTCCGGACTCCGTGCCATCCAACGTTTTTTGGGGTTCGCCAATTATTACAGGCAATTTATTCCACATTTTTCTACCATTGTGGCTCCTATTGTGGCTTTAACAAAAAAAAATGCCGATCCCAAGTCTTGGCCTCCTCAAGCGGAAGACGCCTTTAAACGACTCAAGTCTGCCTTTTCTTCGGCTCCCGTGCTCTCCAGACCTGACCCATCTAAACCCTTCCTATTGGAGGTTGATGCCTCCTCAGTGGGAGCTGGAGCTGTCCTTCTACAAAAAAACTCTTCCGGGCATGCTGTTACTTGTGGTTTTTTCTCCAGGACCTTCTCTCCGGCGGAGAGGAACTACTCCATCGGGGATCGAGAGCTTCTAGCCATTAAATTAGCACTTGAGGAATGGAGGCATCTGCTGGAGGGATCAAGATTTCCAGTTATTATTTACACCGATCACAAGAACCTCTCCTACCTCCAGTCTGCCCAACGGCTGAATCCTCGTCAGGCCAGGTGGTCTCTGTTCTTTGCCCGATTTAATTTTGAAATTCACTTTCGGCCTGCTGATAAGAACATTAGGGCCGATGCTCTCTCTCGTTCCTCAGATGCCTCTGAAATTGAACTCTCTCCTCAACACATCATTCCTCCTGACTGCCTGATTTCCACTTCTCCAGCCTCCATCAGGCAAACCCCTCCAGGAAAGACCTTTGTTTCTCCACGCCAACGCCTTGGGATCCTCAAATGGGGTCACTCCTCCCATCTCGCAGGTCATGCGGGCATTAAGAAATCTGTGCAACTCATCTCTCGCTTCTATTGGTGGCCGACTCTAGAGACTGATGTGGTGGACTTTGTGCGAGCCTGCACTATCTGTGCCCGGGATAAGACTCCTCGCCAGAAGCCCGCTGGTTTTCTTCATCCTCTACCTGTCCCCGAACAACCTTGGTCTCTGATTGGTATGGATTTTATTACTGACTTACCCCCATCCCATGGCAACACTGTTATTTGGGTGGTCGTTGATCGATTCTCCAAAATGGCACATTTCATCCCTCTTCCTGGTCTTCCTTCAGCGCCTCAGTTGGCTAAACAATTTTTTGTACACATTTTTCGTCTTCACGGGTTGCCTACACAGATCGTCTCGGATAGAGGCGTCCAATTTGTGTCTAAATTCTGGAGGGCTCTCTGTAAACAACTCAAGATTAAATTAAATTTTTCTTCTGCATACCATCCTCAATCCAATGGACAAGTAGAGAGAATTAACCAGATCTTGGGTGACTATTTACGACATTTTGTTTCCTCCCGCCAGGATGACTGGGCAGATCTTCTACCTTGGGCCGAATTCTCGTATAATTTCAGAATCTCTGAATCTTCCTCCAAATCTCCGTTTTTCGTGGTGTACGGCCGTCACCCTCTTCCCCCCCTCCCTACCCCCTTGCCCTCTGGTCTGCCCGCTGTGGATGAAATTTCTCGTGATCTTTCCACCATATGGAAAGAGACCCAAAATTCTCTCTTACAGGCTTCTTCTCGCATGAAGAGATTCGCAGATAAGAAAAGAAGAGCTCCTCCCATTTTTTCCCCTGGAGACAAGGTATGGCTCTCCGCTAAATATGTCCGTTTCCGTGTCCCGAGCTATAAGTTGGGACCACGCTATCTTGGTCCTTTTAAAGTTTTGTGTCAAATTAATCCTGTCTCTTACAAACTTCTTCTTCCTCCTTCTCTTCGTATCCCTAATGCCTTTCACGTCTCTCTTCTTAAACCTCTCATCCTCAACCGTTTTTCTCCTAAATCTGTTCCTCCCACTCCTGTTTCCGGCTCCTCGGACATCTTCTCTGTCAAAGAGATCTTAGCCTCAAAAAAGGTCAGAGGAAAAACTTTTTTTTTAGTGGATTGGGAGGGTTGTGGTCCAGAAGAGAGGTCCTGGGAACCTGAGGACAATATCCTGGACAAAAGTCTGATCCTCAGGTTCTCAGGCCCCAAGAAGAGGGGGAGACCCAAGGGGGGGGGTACTGTTACGCCGAGCGCTCCGGGTCCCCGCTCCTCCCCGGAGCGCTCGCTACACTTCCCTCACTGCAGCGCCCCGGTCGGTTCCACGGACCCGGGGCGCTGCGTTACCACCTCCGGCCGGGATGCGATTCGCGATGCGGGTAGCGCCCGCTCGCGATGCGCACCCCGGCTCCCGTACCTGACTCGCTCCCCGTCAGTTCTGTCCCGGCGCGCGCGGCCCCGCTCCCTAGGGCGCGCGCGCGCCGGGTCTTTGCGATTTAAAGGGCCACTGCACCGCTGATTGGTGCAGTGGTTCCAATTAGTGTTTACACCTGTGCACTTCCCTATATCACCTCACTTCCCCTTCACTCCCTCGCCGGATCTTGTTGCCCTAGTGCCAGTGAAAGCGTTCCTTGTGTGTTCCTTGCCTGTGATTCCAGACCTTCTGCCGTTGCCCCTGACTACGATCCTTGCTGCCTGCCCCGACCTTCTGCTACGTCCGACCTTGCTTCTGTCTACTCCCTTGTACCGCGCCTTTCTTCAGCAGCCAGAGAGGTTGAGCCGTTGCTAGGGGATACGACCTGGTCACTACCGCCGCAGCAAGACCATCCCGCTTTGCGGCGGGCTCTGGTGAAAACCAGTAGTGACTTAGAACCGATCCTCTAGCACGGTCCACGCCAATCCCTCTCTGGCACAGAGGATCCACCACCTGCCAGCCGGCATCGTGACACATTTTATAGTAATTCATAGTGTTTCCGGACCCCACTCCCTGCACCTGTTTCTAACTGCTCTTCCCAAACTGTTTCTAACTGGTCATTACCGAATTCCTGTGTTTCTGTTTTTCAATACATACTAAACGTAATCCTTTTTTTTTTTTTCTTCTTCTTTCTGTCTTCAGGTTCCTGAGGGTGGGGTGGGCTAGGGGTATAGAATATCCTTGCTGGATTATGCACTGGCTTGTCATTTTTATTGTCTTTTTTATTCTGTATGTAAAATATAAAATAATAAACAGATAAAAAAAAAAACAATCCTGTTCTCCATGTCCTTTTTCCCAGCCCTGATGCCTATTTCCAGTCTGCTGTCTCCTTTGTCACTGTTGAATATCTGAATATGTCACTACGTAAAGTTCCTGCATCCTGAGCTTTATACCTGGAGTGCTGTCATTGCTTTCTCTTGCTACAACCACTCCAGAATATTTAGATAACAACAATAATAAAAGCCATACAAAATACATACAATCTTAAAAAAGAAACAATGAAAACAACTATTGACTCTAAATGTTACACACGCTTCCTTCTCTAGCACTTTTTACTGTCTAATAAACCAACCTGTTTCTGTTTGAGACTCCTGTGCAAGCACCATCTGTTCAGGATTCATAGCCCAGTGAAGTTGCCTGCAGAATTCTTGCCGATCATCCACATGGATGTAATCATAGACATTTTGATGCATGACGTCAGTCTGAAATACCAGAAAATAAAGAATAAATCAGAACTTCACAAGCCAACTCATTGAATTCTATATATGTTTTAAGTAACAGGCGTTAGAACATTTATTAATACAGGAAACAAATTAATTTTCAAAAAAGAAAAAAATGACAATATTAAAGGGTTATCTGCTTTGGACAGTGCGTTTTTGTCAGAAGTGTCCCATGACAAAAAGTTGATTACATGTTGTCCCATGCTGTGATCCATAGTGATAAACTGTTATTTGTGAGGAAACCTGGCAACAAGTGTTCAGTTTAACCATAGCACCTCCACAGGAATAATGAAGCATTGCACTGTTATTGTAATTAATGGGTTGTCCAGAGAGACATTCTTTATAGCAGTTCTTTACTATTGCTAACAGATGAAAAACATCGAAAATGAAAATAAAAAGCATTTTCAAAATTAGATTTCTTTAATATAAACTACTGCTGCAATTCTAGAAATGTCCATTCAAGTGGCACACTAGATTTGTCATATAGGGCAAGTATTTCTTCTTTTTTTATCAAGGACACATGTTATAGAGAAGTGACAGAAGTTGTGTTTTATTGTTGATGTAGGTGCAAATAATGAGAGGGTTGCAGTGATCTGCCAAGACAGACTGATGAATGAGCTGAATAAGCACAGTATTTTGCAGGTAACCATGGGTGTTTGTTATATGGTTTGGTGGGGTGCATGAAAATACATAAAATGAATATGCCCTTTTGTTTTACAATAACATGCCCCTAACTACCTGGGACTGAATGATTACTACTATTCATTTTATACATTAACTGACAGGGGAAATATGGCACAGGCTTAGGGGCTGAGGCTACTCTTTATCTTGCAACATCTGGCTGTATTAAACAGCTTCCTCCCATTTGCAGTGGCTAGAATCTGAAATAATTCTAAAAATGGCTATTTCACCCCTCAGATGCTGTTGTCAGTAGCACTGTTGCATCTAAGGGGTTGGGAAAAGTGAGAGACTCTCTTAGTCACCTGATCATCTATCCTCATTGATAAAATTGCAGGGTGTAGAGAGGTTATTATGTCAGTAAAGGGGCCAAGTGAAGGCCACCAGATTCGCCATAATAAGCCCAGCTAGAGGCAGGCTGTGATGGGATATTGGTATAATCACAATACACTGCAGATAATACACTGCTCAAAAAAAATAAAGGGAACACTAAGATAACACATCCTAGATCTGAATGAATGAACTAATAGTATGAAATACTTCGTCTTTACATAGTTGAATGTGCTGACAACAAAATCACACAAAAATTATCAATGGATATCAAATTTATCAACCCATGGAGGTCTGGATATGGAGTCACACTCAAAATCAAAGTGGAAAACCACACTACAAGCTGATCCAACTTTGATGTAATGTCCTTAAAACAAGTCAAAATGAGGCTCAGTAGTGTGTGATGTCTCCACGTGCCTGTATGATCTCCTTACAACACCTGGGCATTCTCCTAATGAGGTGGCGGATGGTCTCCTGGGGGATGTCCTCCCAGACCTGGACTAAAGCATCTGACAACTCCTGGACAATCTGTGGTGCAACGTAGCGTTGGTGGATGGAGCAAGACATGATGTTCCAGATGTGCTCAATCGGATTCAGATCTGGGGCGCGGGCAGGCCAGTCCATAGCATCAATGCCTACCTCTTGCAGGAACTGCTGACACACTCTAGCCACATTAGGTCTAGAATTGTCATGCATAGGGAGGAACCCAGGGCCAACCGCACCAGCATATGGTCTCACAAGGGGTCTGAGGATCTCATCTCGGTACCTAACAGAATCAGACTACCTCTGGACAGCACGTGGAGGGCTGTACGGCCCCCCAAAGAAATGCCACCCCACACCATAACTGACCCACCGTGCTGGGGGATGTTGCAGGCAGCAGAACATTCTTCACGGCATCTCCAGACTCTGTCACATGTGCTCAGTGTGAACCTGCTTTCATCTGTGAAGAGCACAGGGCACCAGTGGTGAACTTGCCAATCTTGGTGTTCTCTGGCAAATGCCAAATGTCCTGCATGGTGTTGGGCTGTAATCACAACCCCCCACCTGTGGATGTCGGGCCCTCATACCACCCTCATGGAGTCTGTTTCTGACCATTTGAGTGGACACATACACATTTTGTGGCCTGCTGGAGGTCATTTTGCAGGGCTCTGGCAGTGCTCCTCCTGCTCCTCCTTGCACAAAGGCGGAGGTATCAGTCCTGCTGCTGGGTTGTTGCCCTCCTATGGCCTCCTCCACGTCTCCTGATGTACTGGCCTGTCTCCTGGTAGCGCCTCCATGCTCTGGACACTACGCTGACAGACACAGCAAACCTTCTTGCCACAGCTGGCATTGATGTGCCATCCTGGATGAGCTGCACTACCTGAGCCACTTGTGTGGGTTGTAGACTCTGTCTCATGCTACCACTAGAGTGAAAGCACCGCCAGCATTCAAAAGTGACCAAAACATCAGCCAGGAAGTGGTCTGTGGTCACAACCTGCAGAACCACTCCTTTATTGGGGGTGTCTTGCTAATTGCCTATTATTTCCACCTGTTGTCTGTTCCATTTGCACAACAGCATGTGAAATTGATTGTCAATCAGTGTTGCTTCCTGAGTGGACAGTGTGATTTCACAGAAGTGGGATTGACTTGGAGGTACATTGTGTTGTTTAAGTGTTACCTTTATTTTTTTGAGCAGTGTAGTATAATCACAATACACTGCAAAGGTATTACAGTGTATTGTACAATTGATCAAACTATGTGGGACTGAAAAAAATAAAGTTCCAATTTTTTATTTATTTATTTATTTATATTAAATTGTTTAACCCCTTAACAACATAGCCCATTTTGACCTTAAGGACACAGCCATTTTTTTTTTGCAAATCTGACCACCTTCACTTTATGCATTAATAACTCTAAGTTGCTTTTACCTATGAATTTGATTCAGAGATTGTTTTTTCGTGACATATTCTACTTTAATATAGTGCTAAATTTTTATCAGTACTTGCATCATTTCTTGGTGAAAAACTCCAAGATTTTATGAAAATTTTGAAAATTTAGCATTTTTCCAACTTGTAAGCTTGTAAGGAAAATTGATTTTTCAGGGGCCAGTTCAGTTTGAAGATTTGAGGGGACTTTTGTGAGAAATCGCACAGAAATGACCCCATTATAGAAACTGCACCCCTCAAAGCATTCAAAATGACGTTCAGAAAGTTTGTGATATATTCATTCACATATACAATATGTCTACTTTATGTTGGCATCATAAAGTTTACATGCTGTTACTTTCTGAAGACATTAGAGGGCTTCAAAGCTTAGCAGAAATTTTCCAAATTTCTCGAAAAATTAAAAATATAAATTTTTCAGGGGCCAGTTCAGTTTGAAGTAGATTTGAGGGGCCTTTTGTGAGAAATCGCACAGAAATGACCCCATTATAGAAACTGCACCCCTCAAAGCATTCAAAATGACGTTCAGAAAGTTTGTTAACCCTTTAGGTGTTTCACAGGAATAGCAGCAAAATAGAAGAGAAAACTCAAAATCTCATTTTTTTTGCAGTAACATGTTCTTGTAGCCCCATTTTTTTCATTTTTACAAGGGGTATAAGGAGAAAAAGCCCCCATTCAAATTTGTAAACCAATTTCTCTTGATTATGGAAATACCTCATATGTAAATGTTAAGGGCTCTGCGGGTGTACTACAGGGCTAAGAAGGGAAGGAGCAACTTTGGGATTTTTGAGAGAGGATTTTGCTGAAATGGTTTTTGGGGGGCATGTCGCATTTAGGAAGCCCCCATGGTGCCAGAACAAAAAAGGCAAGGAAAAAAAAACACATGGCATACTATTTGGGAAACTGCACCCCTCAAGGAATGTAACAAGGGGTATAGTGAGCCCTAACGCCCCACAGGTGTTTGATTAATTTTCGTTGAAGTTGGACGTGAAAAATAAACATTTTATTTTTTCACTAAAATGCTGGTGTTACCCCAAATTTTTCATTTTCACAAGGGGTAATATGAGTAAAAGCCCCCAAAATGTGTAACACCATTTCTTCTGAGTATGGAAATACCTCATATGTGGATGTAAAGTGCTCTACTAGCGCACTGCAATGCTCAGAATAGATAGATGGAGAGAGAAATTTGCTGAAATGGTTTTTGGGGGGCATGTCGCATTTAGGAAGCCCCCATGGTGCCAGAACAAAAAAAAAAGAAAACAAAACACATGGCATACTATATGGGAAACTACACCCCTCAAGGAACGTAACAAGGGGTATAGTGATCTTTAACACTCCACAGGCGTTTGACAAATTTTCATAAAATTTGGACATGAAAATGAAAAATAAAATTTTTTTCCTTAAAATGCTGGTGTTACCCGAAATCTTTAATTTATATGAGGGGTAATAGGATAAAAATCCCCCAAATTTTTTTTACTCCACTTCTGAGTATGAAAATACCCCACATGTGGATGTAAAGTTTTTCTGTGGGCGCACACAGGGTGCATAAGAGGAAGAGCGCCATTGGGCTTTTGGAGAGAGAATTTGGCTGGAATTTAAGTCTGGGACCATGTGCGTTTACAAAGCCCCCATGGTGTCAGAACAGTGAACCCCCCCACTGTGACCCCATTTGGAAATTACACCCCCCACGGAATGTAATAAGAGGTGCAGTGAGCATTTACGCCCCACTGGCGTTTGACAGATGTTTGGAACAGTTGGCTGTGCAAATTAAAAATTACATTTTTCATTTTCACGGACCACTGTTCCAAACCACCTGTGGGGTGTAAATGCTGGTTTTTGGTAAATGTGTTTTTTTTTTTAGTGTTTACGTCAAAACCTCTGGTACGATCAGCCACCCTTGTGAAAATCCTGAATTTAGGCCTCAAATGTACATAGTGTGCTCTCACTCCTGAGCCATGTTGTGCACCCTCAGAGCAATTTGCGCCCACATATGGGGTATTTCTGTACTTGGAAGAAATTGTGTTACTTATTTTGGGGGGCTTTTTCTCCTTTTACCGCTTGTGAAAAGGAAAAATTAAGGAAAACCCAGCATGTTAGTGTAAAAAAAAATATTTTCTTAAACAAACATTCTAGTGTAGCCCAAATTTTTTCATTTTCAGAGGAGGTAAAAGAAAAAGCCCCCCAAAATTTGTAACACAATTTCTCCCGAGTACGGAAATACCCTATATGTGGCCCCCGAAACTGTTGCCTTGAAATACTACAGGGTTCCGGAGTGAGACAGCGCCATGCACATTTGAGGCCTAAATTTGTGATTTGCATAAGGGCGGTCGAGGCTATGTTCAGACAGAGGAATGTCCGCAAGGAAAGTTTCCGTGCGGATATTCCACCGACAGCAGAGCGCTGGCAGAAAATGCTGGTGTTATGAGTGCTCGGAAGTGCGCTGTCTCATAGACAGCAATGCACTTGTGTGGACTCCACAGAAAGAATAATAACAAACCTAGAGATCAGTTGCTCATATAGGTGACCCTGCCTGGACTGGGGTCCAGGCGGGGTCACCTATATGGGGGGACAGGGGGAATTGTATAGGGGACAGGGTCACTTGTTTGGGGGACCTCTACTGTTATTGCCCTACAGCGCCTTCTGGGGGCTTATCATCACTGTAGTGATATTTACGTTTACTGTAGGCTTTTTTTTAATGGTGCAGTTTTTATTTTTTGGGCACTTTTTAGGGAGTGTCTGCGGTCAGTGCCACCAGCAACTGTTCTGCGCTGTGCGGCCGGATGGTAATCCATATTCAGACTGCGCTGATTGCTGATCAGTGAATTATTACTGGTCAGCACTTCTTTTTGGTGCAGGTTTTTCTTTTGCATTTTTTTTTTTAAGATGTTTGTGGTCTGTGGTACCAACTACTGTTCTGCGGTGTGTGGCTGGACTGCAATCTCCCACCCCTCCCTCCCCCAAAAAAAAGCAAAAAAAAACAAAACAGTGCAGAATAGTCTCTGGTGGCACGGACCGCATATGTCCCCCCCAAAAAAGTGCAAGAACAACCCTGCAACCCATAAAAAGCTAGGGGCAGGCAGCAGACCAGTAGTCGCCAAGGTGTGGCCCACCAGATGTTGCAAAACTACAACTCCCAGCATATCCAGACAGCCATTAGCTGTCTGGGCATGCTGTGAGTTGTAGTTTTCCAACATATGGATGGCCATAGTTTAGAGACCACTACACAGTGGTCTCCAAACTGTTATCCTCCAGATGTGGAAAAACTACAACTCCCAGCATGCCCAGACTGTCTGGGCATGCTGGGAGTTGCAGCTTTGCAAATTGTAAGGGGGAAGCACTAACCTGCTGCATCATCGCCGCCGGACCTCTGGACACCTGCCACTCCCGCCGCCGGACCTCCGAACACCCTCTGCTCCTGCCGCCGGACCTCCGTACACCCGCTGTCGGACCTCCGGAGGCCCGCTGCTCCCGCCGCACACCTCCCAATCCCGCCGCGCACCCGCTGATTCCGCCACACATGCACACCCGATCGCTGATTGGGTTAATCAAATGGAGTCCCTGGGTGTCAGGCAGTAGTGGTCTCCCACTGGACACCCCGGAACTTTAGCTAAGCAACCCGATCAGCACAGCGGGAGTGCATTTTTAATGAATGCCGTATATATACGGCGGAATGCGCGAAGGTATCGCGTCATCCGCCATATATATACAGCGTTCTGCGGGAAGGGGTTAAAGTTCGAAATACCTCTTTTTACCATTTACCATATAAAAAAACAAAATAATATAATAATAATTCACATTGCCTTGTTCAGAAATGTCTGAACTATTAAATTATTATGTTATTTTTTCTGGACAGTGAATATCAGAAAAGTCTGCAAGAACTACTGTCTTCAGGTCAGCTTACCTCCCTCAGAAATAAAAAGTGATCAAAATAATATGGAAAAAGAAAAATGTTACAGGTGTCAGAATGTGTCAATAAAGTAAGTGTTTAATTTTTAAGTTTTGAATTTTTAAACTAAGTAAAACCTAACACTTTGTAAATTTAGCATTGTTGTAAGTTTAGTGACGTGCAGAATAATAGCATGCTGCCTATAACATTCAGTAAATGCTGTAAGAACAATACAGTTGCAATTTTTTCCATTACACCCGACCAATATTTTCTTTTAAAGTTTCCTAAATACATTATGGTACATTAAACGGTACAGATAAAAAAAAACTCAACTTGCCTTGCCAAAACAGAGGTCCTCATCCAGCTCTGTTGATGAAGTAATAAAGTTGTTGGAGATGAAAAAAATATATAAGGAGTCCTTAAAGGGGTACTCCTCTGGAAAACTTTTTTTTAAAATCAAATGGTGCCAGAAAGTTAAACAGATTTGTAAATTAAAAAAGTATTGTGATATAAATATAGTATTTATATGGACCAGTCCTCTAAAGTACTAAAGATCTATAGATAAAGAATAGATAGAAGGTAGTATGGATGAATGTATATAGACAATTTATTAATTATAAGTAATATATGTCGTCACCTTTAGCAGGGCCCTTGTGTGGGGTGAACAGCAATGCAAGTTAATAACAATGGAATAAAATAAAAGGTAGCAATAAAATATAATAATATTAAAATATCAATACAAATGTTTGCTTATTGCACTTAGCCCTTTAGTATTGTAGTTCATAAGATCCGTTGGTGCTATTGCATCCGTATACATGCTATTGCACCATAAGACTATTGCACCCTAAGACTATCAAAATTACCATCCAAACTGCTGCATGCCCCTGATTTGGAGACCACTGCAGCACGCGCGCACATAGTGCCGAGTTCATACAAGTGGAACGCCTTCTCCGATTCACCTCCACAGCCCCAGCTTACCTGCGTGAGTCCCGGACATATCGCTATAGGCCGGGCGCCTGCCGTGCCAGCCTGGGACCCACAAACTGCCGGAGAACCGCTCACCCTCTACACAGACGGGCATACCACAAGACGCAGCCGTCCCCAGCACAGGACACAGCCGTGGCAGCCGTACCAGCCGTACCAGCCCGAGCAGAAGTACATCCTGCGGAGGGTGAGTGGTGCTGTGCACCAATCATCATCATAAGCGCTATATTAACACAACGCTCTTCAGGCATCCCAGCTTATTTATCAATCCATTCATTTATCCACTACCACTACTATTGGCCCTATATCACCAACAAACTGTATTTTAAGAACTGTACCACCAATGAACTAAGTACAAAAAGTATACAAACATATGAACTATATCACCTACGGATCTTATGAACTACAATACTAAAGGACTAAGTGCAATAAGCAAACTGACATTTTTATTGATATTTTAATATTATTATATTTTATTGCTACCTTTTATTTTATTCCATTGTTATTAACTTGCATTGCCGTTCACCCCACACAAGGGCCCTGCTAAAGGTGACGACATAGATTACTTATAATTAATAAATTGTCTATATACATTCATCCATACTACCTTCTATCTGTTCTTTATCTATAGATCTTTAGTACTTTAGAGGACTGGTCCATATAATTACTATATTTATATCACAATACTTTTTTAGCTATAGGTCTTTTTGGGTGAAGGTAACACCGTTAACCTCAAGTACTTATCCTATATCCTAGGTGAGCTACACATACTATATATTCTACACAGATTTGTAAATTACTTCTACTTAAAAATCGTATTCCTTCAAGTACTTATCAGCTGCTGTATGCTCCACAAGAAGCTCTTTTTTTTTTTTTTTTTTTTAAGTTCCTTTCTGTCTGACCACAGTGCTCTCTGCTTACCCCTCTGTCCATTTTAGGAACTGTCCAGAGCTGGGTAGGTTTGCCATGAGGATTTGCTCCTACTCTGGACAGTACTTAAAATGGACAGAGGTGTCAGCAGGGAGCACTGTGGTCAGGCAGAAAGGAAATTCAAAAATAAAATAACTTTCTATGGATCATAACAGCAGCTGATAAGTACTGTAAGGGTTAAGATTTTTTAATAGAAGTAATTTACAAATCTGTTTAACTTTCTGGCACCAGTTGATTTAAAACTCCCTTTAAGGAGTTAACAAAATCATATTCATTCAGTTGGGTAATTCACAAGAATAAATTGGGAAAATAATTTCTAGCATCTTCCATAAGGACATTAAAAATGGGTACTCGGGTGGAAAACTTTTTTTTTTTTTAAATCAACTGGCGCCAGAGAGTTAAACAGATTTGCAAATTGCTTCTATTAAAAAATTGTAATCCTTCCTGTACTTAGCTGCTGAATACTAGAGGAAATTATTTTCTTTTTGGAACACAGTGCTCTCTGCTGACATCACGAGCACAGTGCTCTCTGCTGACATCTCTGTCCATTTTAGGAACTGTCTAGAGCAGCATATGTTTGCTATTGGGATTTTCTCCTACTCTGGACTCAATGTGTTCAATGTGCTGCCCATTGTGTTGGATTGTCAATGCAACCCTCTTCTCCCACTCTTCACACACTGATAGCAACACCGTAGGAGAAATGCTAGCACAGGCTTCCAGTATCTGTAGTTTCAGGTGCTGCAAGTCTCGTATCTTCACAGCATAGACAATTGCCTTCAGATGACCCCAAAGATAAAAGTCTAAGGGGGTCAGATCGGGAGACCTTGGGGGGCCTTTCAACTGGCCCACGATGACCAATCCACTTTCCAGGAAACTGTTCATCTAGGAATGCTCGGACCTGACACCCATAATGTGGTGGTGCACCATCTTGCTGGAAAAACTCAGGGAACGTGCCAGCTTCAGTGCATAAAGAGGGAAACACATCATCATGTAGGCCACTGGATATGCGAAATTGCTACATGATGATATGTTTCCCTCTTTATGTACTGAAGCTGGCACGTTCCCTTAGTTTTTCCAGCAAGATGGTGCACCACCACATTATGGGTGTCAGGTCCGAGCATTCCTAGATAAAAAGTTTCCTGGAAAGTGGATTGGTCGTCATGGGCCAGTTGAATGACCCCCAAGGTCTCCTGATTTTATTTTGCCCATTCTGCAGCACCTGAAACTACGGATACTGGAAGCCTGTGCTAGCATTTCTCCTGCGGTGTTGCGATCAGTGTGTGAAGAGTGGGAGAAGAGGGTTGCATTGACAATCCAACACAATGGGCAGCACATTGAACACATTTTACAAGCGATCAGAAACTTGTAAATAACTCATGAAAGAATTAAGTTACGTTAACTAGCACATCATTGTTTTTCTTGTGAAATTCCCAATAAGTTTGATGTGTCACATGACCCTCTTCCTATTGAAAAAACAAAAGTTGGATTCAAAATGGCCGCCAGGGTCACCACCCATCTTGAAAAGTCCCCCCCCCTCACATATACTAATGTGCCACAAACAGGAAGTTAATATCACCAACCATTCCCATTTTATTAAGGTGTATCCATATAAATGGCCCACCCTGTAGAAGTGCAAAAAGCTTTTGGCATCCAGTAAAAAACATGTCCATGCAACAGTAGTCTTGTGCTGATCGCTGCTGTGTTTTTCAATGACATAGTTGAAATCTATAGGGACTGTTAAGGGGTTAAACGCTTAATATGCCCTGCTGTAATAAATTAGTATGTTGAATATGCAACTGTTAAGACAAACAACCTCCCGCAGTTCACAACAAACCAACATAGTGATACATATAGATTATCGGAATTCTAAGAGCAATAAAGCACCAGGGAAACATGAGCTGGAATGCATATGAAATGATTTAATTATTGTTCCAATCATCATCGGAATAAAAGTCTTAGACCCTGGATGATGAAAGTGTTACTGACATGAGTTAGAACCTTGCTTGTGGATTCAGCATCTCTACAGCTTTAACTTCCAAACATTTGGAAATCATTACCTAAAATCCCGTTCCTACATAACTGTTACACTATATCACTGATACACTGAGGACTTATTGTTTATGGCACATTTCCACTGCCTGGTATCTGAAACACATCCCTCTGCTTTGGACTGGAACATATGAATGCGGAAATTGAAATGTAGCGATCACCCTCTCTATATTATAGAGCTAACGTAATGGTATTAGGTGACAACTGAAAGTAGCAGAACCGTCTATGCAGAATGGAAAAGCATCTGTAAGTGATATAACACATTTATATGGTGATGAAAAAATATACAGGGTAAAATCCAAGAAAACAAAAAAGTAAAAAAATATGTAGTACAGGAAAATGACATGGATCGAAAAGAATCTTAAAATAAATGGACACTATCTCCTCAGTGTTAGATATTTGATATGATGTAATTGTTGGTCAATAGTAACATGCATAAATTCCCTATTCTCCGTACCTCACTGGTATTCTTCCTAAAAATGACATTAAACTGGATATCCAGTTGTGGGCTTAAAATGTTTTTTTGAACTGCAGTATAAATAGGACCCCTCCTAGTGTCAGTAAGAATCAACAGGGGACCATTTGCTACCCTATAGTATATGCAGTAACCCAATTGAAAGTGGGTAGAAGTATTACAAAATAAACAAGTAGTATCTGTGAATTGCTACTTGACAAAACATATTTAAAAAACCTGCCAATAATATTAAGCTCTGCTGCTGCAGAATTAAAGGTGGAAATCCCTTAGGCTATGTTCACACTGAGGAATTCAAGAGGAATTCACGAGGAATAATTTCGGTCAGGAAATTGTAGCCTTTTGTCAGAATTCAAGCGAAATTTGAGTGGAATTCAACCAGAATTTGAGCGGAATTTCCACGCGGAGATGAAAAGGAATGAAGGAGGAGGCTATTTAATTCTACTTTTCTGAATTCTGTGTGAAAACGATTTCAGGCAGAATTTTTTCTTTACCATTGACTCCTATTGAATTCTGCTTGAAGAATGAACATGTTCTTTCTTCAAGCGGAACGGAATTCAGCGTCTGAATTCAGCAAGCAGAATTTACTCAGTGTGAACTGAGAAGCGGAAAATACATTGAAGTGAATGAAAAATCAATTGCTGAATAATTTCAAGTTGAAAAAACTAGCAGAATTACTCGAGTAAATTCCTCTTGAATTCCTCAGTGTGAACATTCCCTAAGTGTGAACCCGGCCTTACCACTAGTGCTAAAACTACTACTACTACAATGACAACTAGTACTACTGTAATTGCAGTGAGGTCTTTGTACACAACTAAGATTATTATTGTCCATAATCAACATGTAATGACTACTTGAGATACTTCAATTTCTGCCCACAAGACGTTCATTTAGAGAATTTCAGAGAAATCATCATCCCACTAGGCTTTCTAGTTGGGGAGTACAAACTGCCCAGGTGTCACACGGGAGCCCATTATGGGACCACATAAATAAAGAGGCAGTTGAGCCAAGGCTACAGGCGGTTATATTCATCCTGTATTTTTACCTAACCTATACATCAAAAATATAATAAGGTATAACTTTTTTCATAACTTTATTCTCAAAGATTTGGATTTTTCACCATCAGTTACTGGATTGTGCCCCCAAATGCCCACCCTGCACACACACACATGCAAAATGCCAATCAGTCAGTGCAGACACCACAGCTTCAGAGGTTAATGGGTGATATTAGATATATGAGACCTCCTATGAGTTTAGATTAGTTCAAAATAGATATTTACACACTTTTTATATAGAGTGTACTGCTGATCAGTAAGTATTCTTACATTAAAATATCTGTATTTCTATCAATAGTTTATTTTAATTTTAAACTTTGTGATCTTCTAAATGTATTTCAAAGATATGTCTATTAGAGAATGCAATTCTATCACAACAAACAGATACACGAAGGAGCACACAAGCTATTCCCAAGTCACATTTTCACATGCAAATAAATAAATAAATAAATAAAATGCAGAGGGACTCGCTCTCACTAAGTGTTACCACCTACTGGGTTCTTTCCCACATTTTATAAACAGGCCATCTGCAATATTGACAGATTCCACATAAAAACAGCTTCATTATTTATTAGACAAGAAACATTGAAACCACTGAACATCCAAAGAGTTCATGGTCAAAGTCACTTTACATTTGTCTTCTAGATGCACATGTGTGTCTTTAACAACAGGGATAAACATATGAAACATATGTTTAATTGTCTGGAAAGGCATCTTGAACAACACAAGCTTCAACATTACTTACTAAAACTTCACAATAAGACATTAGGGTAGGTGTAACTTCAGAAAATAACTAAAATACCCCAAATGACGACTTATGCCAGATGCTTTCTTCCCCCAACATCTGCCAGCGGGGAAAAGTTTGGATGCCAGCTTTACACTTTAATAATACTTATAAAAGTTTAATAGTTATAATAATGATAAATCCAGATCTAAGAACTTTATGTCTTAAGGATGGAAATAGGAATTACATTAATCACAAGCATCATATAAATCATTAAAGGGATTATCCAGGAAAAAACTTTTTTTTATATATCAACTGGCTCTTGAAAGTTAAACAGATTTGTAAATTACTTCTATTAAAAAATCTTAATCCTTTCAGTTCTTATGAGCTTCTGAAGTTAAGGTTGTTCTTTTCTGTCTAAGTGCTCTCTGATGACACCTGTCTCAGGAACCGCCCAGTTTAGAAGAGGTTTGCTATGGGGATTTGCTTCTAAACTGGGCGGTTCCCAAGACACATGTCATCAGAGAGCACTTAGACAGAAAAGAACAACCTTAACTTCAGAAGCTCATAAGTAGTGAAAGGATTCAGATTTTTTAATAGAAGTAATTTACAAATCTGTTTAACTTTCTGGAGCCAGTTGATATATAAAAAAAAGTATTTTCCTGGATAACCCCTTTAAGTGCTATAAAGTAAATGTCTTTGATTTTGTGGGTTAAGAACATACTAAATAGATGAATAGGTGGTGGTTTCCATCCTGTTGAAACACTTGCTCTATGAAGATGTGGTTAAAGAAGATCTGTCATTTTTGGAAATGACAAAACATGTTAGAAACTTTGTCATTAACATGAACAAGGAAAAAAGCAATGATTTTACACATCCTATGCAAATGATCAAAAGAGTATAAAAGGGACATAGCTGCTCTGAAATGTCTTACTGTAGAGTAAGAATCTTTTGTGTTGCACCTGCTCTAGACATTACAGTTTTTTGCAGAGAGTATTCCTTTAAAGCCTCACTGTCATTTTTAAAAACTTTTCACTTGCCATCCATCCTGCTAATATCTAGCTGCTTGCTCTGACTCACTGCATGGGATGGGCTTCTTAGACTATAATGGAGCTTATGTCTTGCATTAAAGGGGTACTCCGCCCCTAGACATTTTATCCCCTATCCAAAGGATAGGGGATAAGATGTTAGATCGCTGGGGTCCCACCGCTGGGGACCCCCGGGATCTCGGCTGCAGCACCCACCTGTTGCGGCTTCCGGCAGCGCTGGAGGTTCTCATCCTAACGCCTACCAACCACGGTGACGTGAGATCGTGACGTAATGACTCCTCCCCGTGTTACATCACGCCCCGCCCCTCAATGCAAGTCTATGGGAGGGGGCGTGACAGCTGTCACGCCCCCTCCCATAGACTTGCATTGAGGGGCGGGGCGTGACGTCACAAGGGGGCGGAGTCGTGACGTCACAATCTCACATCACCATGGTCGGGAGCCGAAGCCTCCAGCGTTTCTGGAAGCCGCAACAGGTGACTGCTGCAGCCGAGATCCCAGGGGTCCCCAGCGGTGGGACCCCAGCGATCTAACATCCCCTATCCTTTGGATAGGGGATAAGATGTCTAGGCGCAGAGTACCCCTTTAAGTCAGAGCAAGTACTTAGCAGGGGAGTGTAATGGTAATAGCGAGTAGTGCAGGCACAATTGTGCCATTCCCTGATACTGCCCCTGCTCAGCTGAGTTTGGGCAGTAGCAGGCTGTGTTTCCAGATGCTGTACCCGATGCTCTCTGGCATCTGGTGCAGCATCTGGTATCGCTATTTAGAGGCAAACAGCAAAAGGGACAGTGCAGCTATGCTACTGCCCATAGCCTAGTGATAGCTGTTTAGGATTGAATGGAGGGACTTCAGCAATAATCTCTTAGAATGGTACCAAATAGGTTACTCACGATACAAAAAGTCTTAAAATCCTAAATTTTGAAATAAAAAAAAGTTACTGTAATGATTTTAAACTTTAATTATTATTATTTTTTTAATCCAAACTTGAAAGTTATTTTCTGTGCAGTATGATACCCTTTAAAAAGTCTTAGATGGCCCCCTTCAAAGCTATCTCATACACTAACCTTTATAACACTAAAAAATAACTACAGTTCAGTTCAGTACAACAGAAGAAGATGGCTGTGGTTTTCAGAAGTGCTTACCACCAACCTTTCATCACTATAGAGATTAACTGTTGAACCTTCACAGAATGGTGAATGGTGAATGTCACCCACTTAGGTTTCACAATTGCTCAGGCAGTAGCAAACAATGCTAGTCAAATGATTCACTGAACCTCATTCTGAAACACCACCTAATAAATGACTACAATGAAAACTTGTTTCTGTAATATACTTACGTGGATGCATTTCAATGGTGGACACAGTGTCCGGGGATCACAAACACTTGGGGTACTGTGTGTGTCGCTCTCTGACGGCAACTACCAGCCTCACTTCTAGCAGGGCTGGTTAGCCTGTCAGAAGGCAGGGATGCCAAGCAAATCACAGTCAGCCCTGGTATCTCATGCTCTCTAAGCCTGGGCTATTTAAAGGGGTACCCCAGGGAAATAAATGTATCCCCTATCCACAGGAAAGGGGATACGTTTCTGATTGTGGGGGGCCTGACTACTAGGACTCTGGGACCTCCTGCATGAGGTCTGGCTAGTCACCCATTGCCGGCGCGCTCTGGCCCCTACCATAGGAGATGAGCTTTACTGAAGCTCATCTCCTAGGGTTGGGGCCAGGATGTGGCAGGAATGGATAAGTAGCCAGGCCCTGTGCAGGAGATTGCGGAGGGGCCCCAGTGGTATGCCCAACACTGTGAATAAGGGATATGTTTTATTTCCCTGGAGTACCCCTTTAAATGAGACACCTGCTGGCCACAGGTGCTTATGATTGCTCTACCCAACCTTCAACCATATGTTATGTTCTTTGGTATGTCAGGGAACAAGACGTTTTTTCCATTCCAGATCATGTATACTAACAGAAAACAACACTGTTTGTTGCGTGCAAGACACACCCAGTATTTCTGGTCGAAATCTAAATACAAGATCCGTAGTGTAGATAGACTTAACATTTTCCCAGCCCTAGACTGTGCTTTTTGTCGTGAATGACAGACGCCTTTTCAAATATTTAACCTTCCCATATTTTCCAGATCTTAGGCATGCAAAGGGCCTGAACACATGCCCTTGTAAAACAAACCCTTGAACATAACACATGGCACAGATGGTGCAACTTAAAAACTCCAGTTTTATATCACGTCTTGGATCAGGTGACACTTAAATGCCAGTTGCCCATCTGATGATAACAATTTTTATGCTCAATTTTTTTATTGGTCACTCCATTTGTCATCACTAAGAAATTAGTGTTATTTTTATTATATTTTAGTAATCGGTGAGAAAAGGCATGCATGTTATGCACAGATGCTGCAAAGTCGTTCCTTCTCCGAAAGATCTTGTAACAAGTAAAAGTTGCTATTGAGACCTGCTAAATTGGATATCTTTATACTGTCTTATTTAGCGTACAGCTTGACTTTGCATCATCATAAACTGAGCTGCATGTAAACAACCATTCCTGAACTTTGTATTCAAAATTCATACAAAGTGAATATTTTGACCACTGATGGCTGTAGACACGATTAATGTTGCAATTCAGGTAGGGTATAACTTTTTTTTTTTAACAAGTGAGCACAATCACTAATTCTACAATATTTTAGGGCTACTCTTTTAAATGAACTACAAGCAATATGATTATGTGACTCTTTTTAAGACATGGATATACATGAAAAAAAAATCTGTTTAAAACACAATTTACTTTCTAACATATTCCCTACTTGGATAATCCATCACTACCAATGTAACCACATGGCAAGCCACAGTAGATGGTGGGAGGTAATTGCTATGGAAAAATACTATAATTCAAACCCCATCAAATTTGTGGAAACAGCTACTGCAGATTTCTTTTTATTCTCTTGGAAAGATCAATGATCAAGGTGTCACAAAAATGGGTGGGAAACTTTTTTTTATTTTATTTGCACGACTTTTATTTTCCAAGGAATGGCCTGTTTAAATATTTCTTCCATTCATGCTTCAGCAAAATAGTCCCCCTGTCCAGTTTTATTGTTATTGCTATAAACTTAGCAAAATGTATCTTCTTTTGTAATAAAAGTATGTTATTATGCTATATGAACACAGTTTACTATGACCCATTACAAAAACAAATAGCCCAATGAGGAATAAAGGGCAACCTTTGCAACCCAACCTTTGAAACAGGAATTATTTTCAACTATATGTAATTATTACCATAAATGCCGATAACCTCATAATGATGCTTCTCTCCATTGATCTCCTAAAGATTAATGAGATGTTGAACTTTGAGCATTTGGACATCTAGTTAAATATAGTAACATAAAAGATCACAATTACATACAGTATAAAATGGCACTATTTTTGTTACTGACAAAAAATGCAATACTGATTACTGATACCCTTTTAGTTGCACACTACTGTTTTCACTGTATGAAATTTTGCTCTTCTCTTGAAGGGTCTTCTCCAAAGGGAAGAGTCACCAGTCTGTAGACAGTCTCACAGTTCTTGACTCTTATGAGTACAGATTAGAGTGATGACTGGCTAGTGCCTTACATGGTCGAGGGGGGAAAGGGTATTAAGATTTTTGAACCCATATCAGCTATAACTGTTTCCACATTTCTCAATGGATCCTGGTAGAATTTCTTCTCTGAGTGGTACATTGTGTTTATAAGTCTAGCTGCTGTTTTACCATGTGTAAGCCAGTCATCTTCTACTGTTCTTTTTATCAATGGTATGTTTCCATGCTCATGGCTTTCTTTGGCAAGACATATCTGGGTGGTGGCAGATGTAAGACAACTCTTTGAAAAAGATGAATGAAAACACACTAGTTTATATACATCACACCCAATGCAGAAATTTTAAAAACAGAACAAAATACCAAGTGTGTTAATAAAAGTTTACAGAGGTGGAATGTGGAGGTAGAAATAATATCAGCTATCCTTTCTAAGAGAAATGTAGAAACTAAGTATAACTTAATATCCCCAAGGGGTGCATCAATAGGGGTATAGATGCCCAGGATAAGGAAATAATTCTACCACTATACAAATCACTAGTCAGACCACACATAGAATACTGTGTACAGTACTGGGCACCAGTGTACAAGAAAGATATAGTGGAGCTGGAGAGGGTTCAAAGACGGGCAACCAGAGTAATATGGGGAATGGGAGGACTACAGTACCCAGAAAGATTATCAGAATTAGGGTTATTTAGTTTAGAAAAAAGAAGTCTAAATAACTTTACAACATCTTTACAGCCGGATCTATGTTATCATATTGTAACCTGATCTTTTTTAATATGTAACGACTCTGTTTATGATTCTATGTACTTTTATTTTCTTATTCTCAAATATCTGTTTTAAATAAAAATTCTTTAATAAAAAACAGTTATAAAAAAAAAAAAAAAGAAGGCCTAGGGAAGACCTAATAACTATGTATAAATATATCAGAGGACAGTACAGAGATCTCTCCCATGATCTATTTATACCCAGGACTGTGTCTATAACAAGGGGGCATCCTCTATGTTTAGAGGAAAGAAGGTTTCTACACCAGCACAGATGGGGGTTCTTTACTGTAAGAGCAGTGAGACTGTGGAATTCTCTGCCAGAGGAGGTGTCATGGTGAACTCTGTAAAATAATTTAAAAGGGGTCTGGATACATTTTTGGAGAATAATAGTATTAAGGGTTATGGATTTTAGATCTATATCACCTCAGTGGGGACTCATTAGGGTTATAGGTTGAACTTGATGGACTCTGGTCTTTTTTCAACCTTATGAACTATGTTACTATGTTACAATAAGTAGACTTTATTATAAAAAAAATAGATTCTAGAGTTAAGCTGTGAATCATAAAGTCATAAAGCAATCCTGCAGAGAAGATATAATGGGAGGGAATAAATAAATTAAAACTGTGAAAACAAACACTGTCTAGTTTTGCCCATAGCAACCAATCACAGCTGAGCTTTCATTTCACAAGCGCTGGTAAAATGATAGCTAAGTTGTGCTTATCATGGGTGGGCAAAACCAGATTTTTTTTGTTTTCACAGTTTTCATTTATTCCCCCAGTTCCCCCCATTCCCCACAAGCACTGAACATTGAAGAGTAGCCTTCCTTCCTGCTCTCTTACTCTGTCACTTCACTCCCCAGCTCTGTCAGTAACCCTCCGTCGGACAATCTGGCAGCCTGATAGGGTTGGATAAAGTGATGACATTTTGAGAATTGTTTGTGAAACACACTATACAGTATCAGCCTACCAGATTGTCGGACAGAGAGGGAGACTGACAGAGCAGGAGAGTGAAGTGACAGCATGTGAAAGCAGGGAAGAAGGTTTCTCTTCAGTGCTCAGTGCTTGTGTCAGGCAAACTGACAGAGCAGGATCAGCACAGAGACAGGGAACAGGAAAACCAACTGAGAATGCATAAGCCACACTTCTCATGAATGCTGTGGGACATAACCAAGGACAACAACATTCATAATAAGGCAGGCACAGGTGGAATAACTTTTAAACAAGGCAACAGTAAAAAAAATTTAAAGTATTGGGTAATATTGTTGTCTCAGCGAGCACTATACAGGTAAAACTCAAAAAATTTGAATATCGTGCAAAGGTTCATTTTTTTCAGTAATGCAACTTAAAAGATGAAACTAATATATGAGGGAGACTTATTACATGCAAAGCAAGATATTTCAAGCAGTGATTTGTCATAATTGTGATGATTATGGCTTACAGCTCATGAAAAACCCAAAGGCGCCCCCCCCCCCCCCCCCCAATTAGTATAATTTTGGGAGCCATGTTATCTGCTGTTGTTGGTCCACTGTACTTCATTAAGTCCAGGGTCAATGCATCCGTCTACCAGGAGATTTTGCAGCACTTTCTGCTTCCTTCCGCAGACAAGTTGCATTACTGAAATAAATGAACTTTTGCACAATATCCTAATTTTTTCGAGTTTCACCTGTATAATTACAAATACTTTTACACCTTTAGAATGCATGTGAACGGAGTCAAACACACACATATAAACATACCTTTTTCTACTTATATGGATGTGCTGTTATTCTACTTTTTTTGTATATATTGTGATGACTCGTTCTTGCAAATAGGTGTGGTTGCAGTATAGAGGCATACTTTTCAGTGTTTTATTCACACTTGGCACACAGCAAACAGTCTATAAATGCAGAACAAAAGGAAAACGTAACAAATGTCCACCTGTCCATGACATGCGGCATCAATAAAGTATTTTCTAGGCCTCCCGGCAGGCTGTTCACCAGCTTCCAACCTTAGAGCAAACGCAGGGAAGAACTCCACTCTCAGCTCTCTCTGGCAGTGTGAGCTGCAACTAGCAAATCCCCCTCAGCTGGTAAAACAGGTTGCCTTTAAGGCCAACAAAAGGCGGCCTGGATTGTGGGGAATGACCCATGAGACTTTCATCAAGCCCCAAGCTGCCATGAAAACTTATAGGCACCCCTTCACTGCATGATGGTCATCATACAATGAAGTGAAAGAGGGCCCTTCCCTTCTCCGACTAGCTACTTAGGTGCCACAATCATTATTGGCTGCGGTATCTTAGGTGTTAGAATGGCTGCAATCGGAATTACCTCAGATCCTAGCTATTGAAGTGTCAGCTGTCTGCTCCATCGCCATGCCGTACATATAAAGAAAATGTGTTATATATTGGTGGGTACTGTCTGGTCTAAGATCTAAATTTATTTGGGTTCTGGTAAACAGTATACATTTATTTTGGTGTCTGAAGCTTGAATTTGTTTTGGGGTCTCCATTATGGAGGTTCTGATTTTTTAATTTTTTTCCCCATTCCATGTATTGCTTGAATTTCCTGCCTTTTCGTGAACATTTCAGAATGCTATATTATGAGCACTGTTCCAGTCCAAGTTCTAACATCAGGTACTATCTCATTAAAAGGGCTGTCCAGCAATACAAATACATTATAAATGTGGTACATAAAAAGGATACTCAACTACCCAATCCCATGCAGCTAGCTTTCGTCATTTGCTGTCCCGTCTAAATACAAGAAAATACCTGCTCAGGTAATTACTGGCTGTGGCAGATCATAGCTTCTGCTAGTGATTGGCTAAGCATTATTTTCTGTGTGTTAATCTGTTGAGGACACAGGGGTTACCTGTATGCCCTGCACCCGTTCCCCTGCTATGATGTGGGGTCACGAGCCGACCCAGTGTCATAGCGGGTCAGTCCCGGCGGCTATCAACGGCCGGGACCCGTGGCTAATACCGGACATCACCGATCGCGGTTATGTCCGGAATTAACCCCTTAGACGCAGCGATCAAAGTTGATTGCTCCATACCTGAGATCTAGGCTGGAGCAGCAGAGCGCCGATAACACTGATCAATGTGATCAATAGTGTATGCAATCAGAAGATTGCATGTGATAGTCTCCTATGGGGGCTATAAATGTGTAAAAAAAAAAAAAGTTACAAAAAATGTGATTTAACCCTTTCCATAATAAAAGTTTGAATCACCACCACTAAAAAAAATATGTAAAGAAAAATAAATACAAACATATGTGGTATCGCTGCTTGCTTAATTGTTTGAACTATAAATATAATGTTTATTAAACCGCACGGTCAATGGCGTACACGTAAAAAAATTCAAAAGTCCAAAATTGTGTATTTTTGGTCACTCTGTATACCCAAATTTTTTTTATAAAAAGTCCCATCAAAACAAAAATTGTACTGATAAAAACTTCAGATCACAGCACAAAATGAGCACCATATCGCCCCGTATGCAGAAAAAAAAAGTTATAGCAGTCAGAAGAGGACATTTTTAAACGTACTAATTTTCGTGCAAAAAGTTATAATTTTTTTAACCGTAGTGATACAAAATCAACCCCCTATAAGTAGGGTATAATTTTAATCATATGGACCTATAGAATAAATATAATGTGTAATTTTTACCGAAAAGTGCACTGCGTAGAAACATATGCCCCCAAAAGTAAAAAAATTGTGTTTTTTTTTTTTTTATTTTGTCCCACAAATTTTTTGGGGGGGTTTTGCCGTAGATTTTTTGGTAAAATGACTGATGTCATTACAAAGTAAAATTGGTAGCACATAAAACAAGCACTCATATGGGTCTGTAGGTGGAAAACTGAAAGCGTTCTGATTTTTAAAAGGGGAGGAGGAAAAAACAAAAATGCAAAAGTGGAAGTCCTTAAGGGGTTAAGGCAATTAACAGGAAGCGCAGATCAGTAGACACTATTGAAAATGCAGCAGTGGGAGATCAAGTAGGTGAGTAACCCTTATATGTATCACTGGACAACCTCTTTAAAAGGGTATTCCAGGTATCAAAAAACATCTTCTTTTGTGCTGGGGCCACCATGAAAATAAAAAAAAAACATACTCACCTAGCGTGCTCCCTGTGAAGTTTTTCGGTCCCCTGCTGAATGCTCCTGCTGCTACCGTACTTCTGATATGGACTCACCTCGCAGTAACAGCCCGCTCAGCCATTCACTGACTGAGAAGGAAAACCGAGGAATTCTCTCCAGCTTTCTCAATGATATGAACATGACTTTCAAAAATCCATGTGCTTTTCATCAAAATGACATACTGTATTTATCGGCGTATACATTTTTAGCCTAAAATCTACCTGCGTGTTATACGCCGATAAGCCGCTGCAGTTCAATGATTTAAAGCGAGTGCTTTAAATCAATGAACTGCAGCGGCTTTTGCAGGTGCAGAGACCGCCACCGCTGCCGGCTTCTCTGCCCCTGCCTGTCCTGGGGTCCCTGCTGCCGCCGCTTCTCTCCCCCTGCTATCAGCGCCACTGCTCCTTCTCTCCCCCTATCGGTGCCGCTGCCCCTTCTCTCCCCCTGGCTATCGGTGCCGCTGCCCCATTGCCGGCGCCGATAGCCAGGGGGAGAGAAGCGGCGCCGGCAATGGTGCAGCGGCGCCGACAGACAGGGGGGTGAGAAGGGGCAGAGGCACCCATTGCCGGCGCCGCTGCACCGTTGCCTCCCCCATCCCCGGTTGTATAATTACCTGTTGCCGGGGGTCGGGTCCGCGCTGCTTCAGGCCTCCGGTGTGCGTCCCCTGCGTCGTTGCTATGCGCTGCACGTTGCGGCGCAATGATGAGTGACGTCACTCGTCATTGCGTCTCGCAGCTCATAGCAACGACGCAGGGGACGCCACACCAGAGGCCTGAAGCAGCGCGGACCCGACCACGGCAACAGGTAATTATACAACCAGGGATGGGGGAGGCATCGGGGCAGCGGTGCCGGCAATGGGTGCCGCTGCCCCTTCTCTCCCCCTGCCTGTCGGCGCCGGCAATGGGGCAACGACACCGATAGACAGGGGGAGAGAAGGGGCAGTGGCGCCGATAGCCAGGGGGAGAGAAGCGGCGGCAGCAGGGCTCTAGACCCCAGAAAAGGCAGGGGGAGAGAAGCGGGCAGCGACGGCCTCTCTCCCCCTGCCTTTCCTGGGGGCTTCTGCGGGGTAAGAAACAGTGTATCGGGGTATACACACGCACACACACGCACCCTCATTTTACCAAGGATATTTGGGTAAAAAACTTTTTTTACCCAAATATCCTTGGTAAAATGAGGGTGCGTGTTATAGGCCGGTGCGAGGTATACACCGATAAATACGGTAATTTAGATTAATGTCTGCAACAAATCTGCTATGTGTGAATACATCATTCTATTTACAAAGGTGAATGTCTTCTCTGTCTGTCTCACAGGCCATTAGCCTCTCTTACTCACTGGCCCATCTTGTCCAAAATCCAGAACCACTTTCTGACTTATGTCAGAACACTTTGGGGGAGTTTCTCAAAGAATTTTGCGCCAAAAAAAAAAAAAACTATTTCAGGCACAAATTTTGGAGCAAAAAGTATTGAACACATTTTTAAAGATCTTTGCGCCTTGGTTTTTTACTGTTCACGTCAGTTTTGTTAAAACGGGCATGTCCACGTATATTGTCTGCTTTGCATGATATTTTCAAAGGGGTGAGAGTCCAGTTTACATCAAAAATGTCATATCTCTTTTTTGATGTCACAGAAATGGTTGTAGTTTTATTGTTTTGGGGTTTTTTTTCTTAGTTTTTTGGGGTAAAAGGTGTTATATAAGTTATTATTAAAAAAATAAATAATTATTATTGAAAAATGTTATAAAAAAATATATATATATATTTTTTTATGTTTCTTGGTCACTGTACCTGCACTCACATTTAAGCTCAGAAATGTTTTATCTATACAGTTATCACTTGTCTGGGCACTACTAACAATGGAATATTTCGTGAGATGTTTCCACCAGAATTTTCTGGGATGCAAAATTTGGCGCAAAAATCACCAATTTTGGTGCCCAAATTTTTGATTTTGGCACCAAACTCAGCAATTTTAGAGCAAAAAAATTCAATATGGCTGCAACAAAAAAAATTGTTGTGAAAACCCCCCCCCCCAAAAGTGACACGAAAATGAATGTTCACATATTTTCAGAGCAGCAAAAAAGACCTTTGAAAATGTGAGGAGAAAAAAAAAAGGTGTGAATAATATCCCTGGAACAGAAATTACAGTAGTTTTGGAGAATCTCCCCCTTTATTTATATAGTTATATGCTTACTCTTTTAATCTTATTAAATCTTATTGATGTTTTTGGGAGCTTTAGAATAAATTACCAGTTTTTCGTAGAGATATGGTCTCGGGTTACAACATTTTCAACTTACAATGGTCGTCCCGGAACAAATTAATATTGTAACTTGAGGGATCACTGTACAATGAAAGGGCAGCTTCATATTATGTAAGAGACTTCAAAAGAATACTTGGACATAACTATGGGCAGACTGGCACCACATCAGACCTAACGTGAATGTTAATTTGTGTCCTGTACTGATGGAGTGTGCTGGTCATGAGTCTAAGTATAGATCCCTATAAAATGACACGACTGGAGATGATTCCACATGAGTGGAGACTGCCGTTTACAGACATGGAAATAAGTTGGCTAATGAGCAAATCTGTCTTCCATCAGTGAGTCTCACTACAGACAAGTAGCATTGGACACATTTATATTGTTTGCAGAGGAGATTGTGGCCTTTTTAAAGCACTAATATTTTTGGAACTTTTCAAAGGCCACAAATAGGAAAACGGTGGAAAGTTCCTTTTAATCTAAATAAGTAAACCAGTGGAAATGATTGAATAATGGTGCAGTAATGTCTGAATAAAATGTCTTTTGAACTATAAAGAACAATACATGCTGACATGCACGACAACGCAGCAAATGTGTGCTTGTGTCAATGGGCAAGAGGAAAAGTGTGTAAAAGCAGGGTGTAGTGGAAGGAAGCTTGTGCTGAAATATTAATATCAAAGCAAATCGCGGGAAGGCATGAAAGAGCAGGAAAAAAAGCACATTAGCCTTTGGCCCTGTTCATAAAAAGAACATGGTTACCCTAATAATAATATTAATTGTGAACAGATGTAGAAAGATTCAGCCATCTAACCATGCAAAAAGACAATTTATCATATTGATGGAGAGAAAACAAACACTAAATGTCAGTGATCAGCCTTGATGTCTGTAACAGTTTGGTGACATTAAGGCTTTGTTCACACTGCCGCTATGGTTCGATTTTGTCAGGTTTTGTTGCTCCTAGCAAGTAGAATAATGAGCCTCTATGCATAATGGATCCTATAAAAACTCCGATCTATGGGCAGTTTGAACAGTGCCCTAAAAGGGGTAACTGGTTTTGAAAGGTCAGTTTTAAGTAGTCTGTTTGGGAATTGTGAGGTACTAAAGGATTTGAGGTAATAAATCCATTGCTTAGGTCCCTCATCTACTATGAAGGGCAACAGCAAAGAAAACTGCTACCTCTGAAAGACCCAGGGCGTTTATGCTTAAGTTGAAAGCCCATTGATTTAAAGGGGTACTCAGCCAAAAAATATCTTATCCCCTATCCTAAGTATAGGGGATAAGATGTCTGATCGTTGGGGCCCTGCCGCTGGGGACCGCTGTGATCTCCAGGCAAGCAGCGACAGCGGCGTCCGGAACATGGAAGCTTGGGGCTTCCGCGTTTGTGATGTCATGCCATGCCCCCTCCATTTATATCTATGGGAGGGGGCAGGATGGCTAGTATATAGCTGTCATGCCTCCTCCCATAGACATGAATGGAGGGGGCGTGGCGGCTGTAGTTGCCGTCATTCGGTACGGAGCAGAGTTTGCTCTGTGCACAGATGACTGGAGTGCTGCCCGGAAATCACGGGGGTCCCCAGCAGCGGGACCCCAGCAATCAGACATCTTATCCCCTATCCTTTGAGTGATACTTGTTGATTAAGGTATCGCCTCACAGTTTTGTGTTTGGTGCTTGGGGGAAAATAAGTTATTTTAGACTCTATGTATAACAGAGGCAACAATGCTGTGCTATATCTGTTGCATGGCCAGTGGCCCCTTATGTACCCAATCAACAAGGAGTCTATGGCTTTGCCTGGAAAATAGGGCTGCATGTAGCTTTATTTTTTTCTGTAACAAAATACAAAATCGAAGTCCTACTGCAATCGTTTATCTATAAATTCAAGAAAATAAAGAGTTTTTTCTACATGTTATAGTTGTTTAAATTTCTTACATCTTACCATGTGGCAGCCAGGTTGGATGCAGATTTTAATATGCTAATGGAAAAGAAATATCTGTGTTATTCTATAACTACCTTTGATCAGTTATGGTCCCATTACTAACTTTCCAACAAACACAGACTACCAGATTCTAGAAGTATCTGTTTTTGTGGTATTCTCTTTCTATTTCTTAAAGGGGTACTCCGGTGGAAAATGTTATTTTTTTTAAATCAACAGTTGCCAGAAAGTTAAACAGATTTGTAAATTACTTCTATTAAAAAATCTTTACCCTTCCAGCACTTTTTAGCAGATATATGCTACGGAGGAAATTATTTTCTTTTTGAATTTCTTTTTTGTCTTATCCACAGTGCTCTCTGCTTTTCACGATGCAATGAAGGGTTAGTTGAATTTTCCTGTCACACAATGTCTGAGACATGTATCAGGCACTGTGCACCAAAATAACTTGGAAAAACCTCACAAAAACGAGTGCGTTTTAGCTTAGTAAATGAGGGCCATTGTTGTTGTGGACTGTGTCGCATGTGCAGTGAGTCAGTAAAGGGTTGATGCTTAACCTGGCAAAATCGCAACACATATGCCACAATCCGCATCAACGGTGCACACATAGGCTTTCAACAGGTTGGCAAAAGTCCAGTCTGTCCATCAAAGGTGAGGATTTAAAACTGAGAGGCATGGTGGACAGAGGGCACTGCGGACCCAGGACATACTTCTTTAGTGCCTCAATTTTTAATAAAAGTGTGTTTTTAAATGGATTATTTGGATGGATGGCACAAGCAAAGTTATATAGTATAGTTTATAGTAGTTATATAATCCTTTCTTAAATAACTTTATGGGGGAGATTTATTGAAACTTGTGTAGAGGAAGAGTGGTGCAGTTACCCATAGCAACCAATCAGATTGCATCTTTAATTTTCACAGGCCTCTTTAAAAATGAAAGAAGCGATCTGATTTGTTGCTATGGGCAACTGCACCACTCTTCCTCTACTCAGGTTTTGAATAATCTCCCCCTATGACTCTATGTTGCTGTTGACAATACCAAGTAGCAGGTGACAGATGCATTTTAAATTCACCCTAGGATTATGACCTATACCTAGCCTATATGTCTGTCAAATACATACTGTAATATACCCATTCTCTTCTACTGTGCAGACATACAGTCATGACCGTAAATGTTGGCACCCCTGAAATTTTTCAAGAAAATTAAGTATTTCTCACAGAAAAAGGGTTGCAGTAACACATGTTTTGCTATACACATATAGCAAAAAGTAAAAAAATTAATTGGACATAATGTCAAACCAAGCTCCAAAAATGGGCTGGACAAATTATTGGCACCCTTAACTTAATATTTGCACACTCTTTGGAAAAAATAACTGAAATCAGTCGCTTCCTATAACCATCAATAAGCTTCTTACACTTCTCAGCCGGAATGTTGGACCACTCTTCCTTTGCCAACTGCTCCAGGTCTCTCTTATTGATAGGGCGCCTTTTCCCAACAGCAATTTTAAGATCTCTCCACAAGTGTTCAAATCTAGATCTCTGGAGATGGACTTGTAACCTTGAGATCGTTGATATTTTTTCCACAATTTTGGTCCCCAGACAGTTCTCTTCTCCTATTTCTGTTGTCCATGCTTAGTGTGGCTCACACAGACACACAATGCAAAGACTAAGTGAACTTCTCTCCTTTTTATCTGCTTTCAGGTGTGATTTCTATATTGCCCACACCTGTTACTTGCCCCAGGTGAGTTTAAAGGAGCATCACATGCTTGAAACAATCTTATTTTTCCACAATTTTGAAAGGGTGCCAATAATTTTGTCCAGCCCATTTTTGGAGTTTGGTGTGACATTATGTCCAATTAGCTTTTTTTCCTCCCTTTTTGGTTTAGTTCCAATACACACAAAGGGAATAAACATGTGTATAGCAAAACGTGTGTTACTGCAATCCTTTTCTGTGAGAAATACTTAATTTTCTAGAAAAATTTCAGGGGTGCCAACATTTACGGCCATGACTGAATGTCTAGAGTGTGTCCTTACTGCACACAATTTACGGGTTTGCGATACATTGATTATTGAAAAGGATAATTGGATATACATTTTAGAAATTGACAGATTTGTACACAATTTTTTTTTAACAGAAGTCAATGGCGGATGGATCTGAAACTTATGGGTATGGATGTGCATATGCCTCCATAGTATAGAAAAATGGTCATTCAGTTGCATTTAGTCTTGCATTATGCCTTTTGTTGTTTTTGGTATATTAAAAGGCATTGGGTATAAATTAGATTTTTTTTTTACAGTACACACTTCAAAACCTGCGTACAGAAAAAGCGGAGCAGTTGCCAATAGCAACCAATCAGATCGCTTCTTAAATTTTTCAGAGGCCTTTTTTTTTTTTTTTAAATGAAAGAAGCAATCTGATTGTGATGGGCAGCTACACCACTCTCTATTTGCACAGACTTTGATTAATTTACCAATAGTGTTAGTAGAGTCTAAGGTCTCATGCATATAATAATGCCATGTTCATAGAGCCTATATGATGTATATATAGTTCCTTTAGTTCTCTATTACAACCACTTGGCACTCCACTGTATGGCACTATATGTTTTCCTAGAAGAATGTGTTTATTGTTCTCCATATGTGATATCGGGCAGCTTGATTTGCAGTGCCGTGAATTTGGCCTCCAATAAAATCTTCTCACAGGCATTCTAGGAGGGGAATATGAATGCTCAAAGAACTGTACGCTCACATTCTGCTCAAAGTGTGTGGCCGAATTATGCTATGATCCTACCATTCAACACCTAGTTCAATCACAATGCATATGGTTAGCATTAAAAAAGAACTAAAAGAAACCTATCAATCGTTTAGCACAAACATTTATACAGAATCTGTTTATATGGTAACAAGTGTAAGACATCTTTACTGATTCAAACTTTTCAAACATGTACCTATTGGCCAAACAAGGCAAAATCCTGTAATATAACAGATTGCTATAATACAATTACAGTTCCTTTGTCAAGCTAGCAGCCTTTCGTCAGTACAGCTGATATGACATACAGTATAAGCATTATTAATGCCCTTGTTATATTTTATAACAGGTTACAACTGTAGCTAGGTACACTAGCATTCTTTATATACCTAAAAGAGTACTCCGGAGAAGAAAAAAAAAAATTTCAAATCAATTGGTGCCAGGAAATTATACAGATTTGAAAATGACTTCTATTTAAACATCTTAATCCTTCCAGTACTTATCAGCTGCTGTATGCTCCAGACGAAGTTGTGTAGTTCTTTCCAATCTAACCAGAGTACTCTCTGCTGCCACCTCTTTCTGTGTCAGGAACTGTCCAGAGCAGGAGCAAATCCATAGCAAACCTCTCCTGCTCTGGACATTTCCGGACATGGACAGAGGTGTCAGCAGAGAGCATTGTGGTTAGACTGAAAAGAACTAAACAACTTTCTGTGGAGCATATAGCAGCTGATAAGTACTGGAAGGATTAAGATTTTTATACAGAAGTAATTTACAAATCTGTATAACTTTCTGGCACAAGTTGATTTGAAAACATTAGTTTTTTTTCCCTGAAAACCCATTTAACAACTATAAAACACCATTTCATTTGTACTTGCTTCTCTGTTGCTCCTGTTTCTCCTTGTTTATTCATTTTTCAAGTCAATTCTTTGCTTTCCAACACAAGACATGGAGCCTTTTTGAAAGTGGTAAAACAGCAACTACCATTGTTTATTTCAAAGGTGCTTATCTCCAAGCATGTCCTGTTGAAAGTATACCTGAAATCTATTGAAAATTCTTGACATAAATTTTTATGCAATATCAGAATTAAGAAGTGGATGATATGTTGACTTTCTATGGCAGAATTAGTCACCATACACATTAGATAAATGATGTCTAATGTTCATTTACAGGAACAGAAATATTGTTGTGCATTGTTGGAACGTCCATCATTTGACCATTACTAAACAATAGGTCGTGTTTTCCACGAAAGCACAGATACCTTGGTTTGAAATTTTTTTTTTGAAACCATTGTCTGTAAAATTTGTTATCAAGTATGTATCCACAAAAATGTACAGTTATCTCTGGGGAAATATGTATTTTTATTTGCAAATTACAAGGTTGGCCAACTCACAAGTTTGTATTATTAGAACTGTTAAGTATCTAGAGGTTGCCAGATGCCTTTCACGCTTTCACAGAATTTTTAGGAAAACCCTTCCCAACTGGTAAGATACGTTATCAGTTCATCATATACTGTATTAAACTATTTTCTAAGAAGGTTGAGGAGTTTCCAATGTTTTATTATTTTTCTTCAGCATTTTAGGTGAACAGCCCAATCTCTAGGCAAATTGATATTGGAAAATAGTTAATATATATACATGCCTGGTCTACATTTTCTCTGCAATGTCTACATTGTTATTTCAAATGTTTATTGAATCCAGACTGAATAAAACTTGTCAGCAGTAATATTTGTATCTATTGTATTTTTTAAATTACATTTTTAGTTTTCTTTTAATGAATTGCAGCCATACTATTGTACAAAGTGGTTAACCACTTGACAACTAGCGCCGTAAATCTACGGTGCTGCTTGGGCTTTTATGGATGAGTGCCACGATAAAAATAAATAAAAATTAAAAATAAAAAATAAAAATAAAAACAACCGAACAGAATTCCTAATTTTGGTCACATCACATATTAGAAAAAGAAAATAATAAGAGATCAAAGTTCCCATCTAAACCAAAAAGATATAATAATAGTAATAATAATAATAATAACTACAAGTCCCAGTGCAAAATATGAGCTCTCATACAGAACAATAGACAGAAAAATAAAAAGTTAAAGGGGTCAGTGTAAATAAATAAAAAAGCTTGACTTCTTGAAAAAGTACCGTATTTTCCGGCGTATAAGATGACTGGACGTATAAGGCGACCCCCAACTTTTACAGTTAAAATATAGAGTTTGGGATATACTCACCGTATAAGACTACCCCTCTACCACGATACGGTACCTTACCATTGTTCCCCCACACTAGGTTGTCAGCATAGTTCCCCCACATTAGGTAGGCAGTAGACCCCACAGACATACAGCCTTTAAGCCATATACAGTGTATGGCTGGAGGCTGTATGTCTGTGTACTTATATGTATGTCTGTAGTCTTATACTGGGAGCACATGGTTGGTGAGCTTTTTACATCTGTTCCCCCTGGTGCGGTGCTGTTTGGCATCCGTTGCTGCCCTGGCGCTGTGTCTGTGGGGTGGTGCAGCCCAGGGACTGGTTTGAGTGGCATTGGAACTGCTCTGTCAGTTAGGTCATTCCCCCTGTGGACACTGGTGTTGGGGCGGTGATGGTCCTTACTCAGTGCTGCGCCATTTTATGCGAGGGATGCTAGGGACCCACCACTTACAGGTGGCTGTGACATGGCTAGTGGGTTTGCTTTCATGATCATAAAGTACACTAACAACCTGTTAGTTAAATAAATGTTGCTGAGAAGCATTAGATCAAGGTGCATGTTGTGGATGTGCGACCATGTCTGTTTTTTCTCAAGTTAAATTCACATTGTTGTAATAGTATTGACCCACAGAATAAAGATAATGGGGTACATTTATCAAGAGATTTAGAGCTCTTTTTTTGCTTACAAAAGTCGCACAAAAAGTCGCATTAGCACCTAAGCAAATTTTTGTGCGACTTTTGGCTGTAAGCAAAAAGCTACAAAAGAGCGTACGAAAGTGAATTTTATTTTTCATTTTGCAGTGGTCAGGGATTTATCAAGTGCGAAAGTCGCACAAAAAGTCGCAAGCCCTCCAAAACAGCATAAATGTAAGCCAGCCTGGCTTACAAAACGGCTTTGGAGAGCAGATTTTATATTTCCTGCTGGCAGCCGTGATCACGGCTCCAGCAGGAAATATGATATAACAACTGTACAAAGGAGCCTGGGCTGGCATCACTCTGCAGCCGCCTGGGCTCTGTCTGATTCTAACCCTGCTACCCTAACTTAATAACGGGGACACTGCTTTACACCCCCCCTTGTCTCACACCTGCCTGTGCCGAACATCTCCCATCTGTCTGCTATCTGTTGCAAGTCTACAACTCCCAGCATGCCCTTACAGTGAGAGCATGCTGGGAGTTGTAGTTTTGTAGCAGATAGTGGGCAGGAGATGTGTGGCACAGGCATGTGGGAGACAAGGGGGGGGGGTGTAAATGAGTGTCCCCTTCATTAAGTTAGAGTAGCGGGGATAGAATCAGACGGAGCCTGGGCGGCTGCAGAGTGATGCCAGCCAGGGCTCCTTTTAACATACCTCGGTGCCGCTGAGTTTTTCTAGTCCCTACTGTAATTTCATATTTCCCGCTGGGTCCCGTCATTGGCCGAGACTGAGCAGCCAATCACAGGACGGTCTTTGATTTTACAGTTGGGACTAGAACTCCGCTGCTCCGTTATATGTTAAAAGGAGCCCGGGCTGGCATCACTATGCAGCCTCCCAGGACTCCGGCAGATGGGCTGGGAGATGTGCAGGAGCCGTCCCTGCCATCCCTAAGCGCTGCGGTACACGCTGCAGTGTTATGTCAGCCCGGGCTCCCTTTGCTGCTGCACCACAGAGTTTACTGTCATTTCAAATTAAACGAAATTGCAGTGATTTTCTGATCACCGTTGGCCAGGGAGCAAAACTAATTATCGCCTGCTTCCCTGGCTTGCATGACTACAACTCCCAGCATGCAAGGACATGCTGGGAGTTGTAGTTGTGCGGCTTGCCACCTGCCATCTGCTGCACAACTACAACTCCCAGCATGCGTGTTGTAGTTGTGTGGCGGTTGACAAGCCCTTACTGTTAGGGCATGCTGGGAGTTGTGGTCATGCGGCACGGGAGATTTACGGGCAGGTGACAATAAATGTAATAACCTATTGTTCTTGTTTTTTTTTCTCATTTCAGATCCGTGTATCCTGTGGAATACTTTGAATTCGGTGGACTGCGTCGATGACCAGCATTTTTTTCCATTCCATTTAATGTTAATAAAATGGTTAAAGAGGGCTTGTGGGGGAGTGTTTTTATGGAATAAAAAATTTTTAAACGTGTTTTTTTTATTTACTTGACAGGCTTAGTAGTGGAAGCTGTCTTATAGACGGAGTCCATTACTAAGCTTGGGCTAAGCGTTAGCCCCAAAAACAGCTAGCACTAACCCCCAATTATTACCCAAGTACTCACCGCCACAGGGGTTCTGGGAAGAGCCGGTACCAACAGGCCCAAAGCATTAAAAAAAATGGCGCTCTGGGCCTAGGCGGTAATAGGCTGACTTTATTTAGGCTGGGGAGGGCCAGTAGCAATGGTCCTTGCCCACCCTGGTAACATCAGGCTGTATCTGCTTGGCTGGTATTTGGCTGAAAATAAAAAAAGGGGGAACCATGTGCGTTTTTGTTTTTTATATTTAATTATTTATGCAAAAAAAACACAAGGTTCCCCCTATTTTTAAATACCAACCAAGCAGCAACAGCCTGATGTTACCAGGGTGTGCAAGGACCATTGTTACTGGCCCTCTCCAGCCTAAATAATGCCAGCCTGTTACCGCTTAGGCCCAGGAGTGCCATTTTTGACACTCCGGGCCTGTTGGTACCGACACACCTGTGGCGGTGGGTACCGGGGTAAGCGCTAGTTGTTTTTGTGGCTAACGCTAAGCCCAGGCTTAGTAATTGACTCCCTCTATAAGACGGCTTCCACTACTAAGCCTGTCAAGTAAATAAAAATTAAAAAAACACAACAATCCCCCAAAAGCCCTCGTTAACCATTTTATTAACATTAAACAAGAAAAAACGTTGGTCACCGAACTCCTCCGAATCTAAAGTAATCCACAGAATACACGGATCGGAAATGAGTAAAAAAAATAAAAAAAAAAAACTAATTTTTTTTTGTAAATTTATGGAAAAAAAGTGGTAAAAAATATTTAATAAACACATCGCACATTTTTGCTTACGTGTGCTAAATAAATTGGTATTCAAAAGTGATTTATTGTCTTTTGCTTATGTGAGACAAATTTATCAACCCCCTGTGTTAGTATGATAAATGTGTCATACATAAGCAAAACCATAGCAAAAAAAAAAAATGGCTACAGAACTTGCTTACAAAAGCAACAATGATAAATGTCTGCGAATATATATTTACTATAAGTTACACTGCGAAAAAAACGATACCCCAAAAGTCCCAACATTTTAATGAAAACCCAAATATTACAATTGCCTGCCTACTAAAGGTCCAAACCCGCTGTGTCCTTAACCATTTAAGGACACAGCCTGTTTTAGCCTTGAGGACACAGCCAATTTCCATTTTTGCGGTTTTGTTTTTTCATCCTAGCCTTTAATTTTTCCATCTAAAGACCAATATGAGGACTTTTTGCATGACCAATTTTACATTGTAATGACATTCATTTTACTATAAAATGTATGTCAAAACAAAAAAAAACATTTTTAGTAGAGGGGAAATGAAAAAGAAAACAGAAATTTTGCACAGAGCACCTTACAGTAAAAATGGCGTGTAATCTTTATTTTGTGGGATCATATAACTAAAACAATACCAAATTTATATAGATTTTATATATTTTTTTTATTCTTTATGTTAACTTTTTTTAAAACAAAATTATGCTTTAAGTTATCATATTGTGACTCCTATAACGTTTTTATTCTTCTGTATATATGTGACTATACAGAATTATTACTTATAATGTGATTATGTGATTTTTTTTCATGACTTTTCTGAGTAGCTCAATTTTGTTGATTATTGTATAGCTACATGAATCTATATTTGGCCATATTAATTTCTCCTCTGTGTGATGGGGTGCCTGCCATTAAAATACTTGCATAGGTAAATAACACACACACACATATATATATATATATATATATATATATATATATATATATGTAGGTACATATACATATATATCTCTGTGATAGGCAGTGTTATACATACTTTTCCCCCACACTGTAAGGATATTTATACATGCGGCTGTGGTTTCTTCTGTATATAGTGCTGTATGAGGGCTCATCACCTGTGGTTTTTATTGGTACCATATTTGAGACTTTTTGATTACTTTATATACATTTTTTTCTCACATATTATGTGACCAAAAATCTGCATTTCTGGCATATGTTTTTTTTTTTTTTTACGCTTATGATGTTCACCATGCCTGATCATAAATGTTATATATTATAATTTTAGACATTTCCATGCACGGGAAAACCAAATGTGTTTGTTTTTATTTTGTTAAATTTATTTTTTGTAAAATGGGTAAAGAAAGGTGATTTTTTTTTTTATTAAAACAGAGGGTTTTAAATTATTTGTAAAACTTTTTTTTGTATTTTATACTTACACTCCCCCCTCCCAGATATTGAGCTTTTTGGCTGTTTATATTATATATGGAGTCTTCCATCAGAGCAGTTCCGAAGTATACCGCTGACAGTAGACTGCAGTGTGTCCCACTGTACAGCCATATAGTGGGAAATGTCACTATAGGTTTTTGTTATGTTTTTTTTCTTTCTTTTTTGAGTCACATTTCTGCTCCACTACTTTGCCAGAGGCTTTATTAAAAGACAGGACAATTGTTTTACAGCATGAAATGACAAATTTCCAGGAACATCATTGGACGCACTGTGGAGACTATAGCAATTCCAACCTTTATAACAAATACAGTAAACATTTTCATAATGGATTAGGAGAAATGCACATACCTGATGGAAGCCCAGGTAGTCTAGTATAGTTGACGAAGCATAAAATATCATCCCTTCTGTACTCACAACGAGAGCAAATCCATTCAGTGACTAAGGAAGAAATAAGAGACGCATAGGTTAATTCCTATTTCCTAGTAAGAAGTTTTTTTTCCTTACATGTAATTGACAACATTCAGGCTGCTAATTATTATTGTAGATGTGGAATTTATGGCTTCTGGAAGTTCATGAATAGATACTTTTAAGTTTGGTCTCTTGGAACTGACAGAACACTTCTTTAATAAATGCCATGTGGAAGACATTCAGTACAATGGAGCAAGAGAACATGTCCGGCTACCATTTAAAGAAGCAATATTTGTTTGTCTGTGTAGTCCATCAAAGTTTATCTGGAAAACAAAAAATGTGTGGGAGAATAATTGGAGAGATTTTGCCCATAACAACCAAGATAGGATCATAGCTAAAATATGAAAGCTGAGCTGTGGTTGGGTGCTGTGGGCAAAATCTCTTCAGTGTTTCTCTCACACATTTTGACAAACTTAGTGTCACAATATATATATATATAATGCTGAAATAATTTGTGCCTTGTGTATATCTATTTTAGTTAATATGCCCCTTATTGGCTGTCTGTCATCTTGATTCCTTCTCATCTGGTTTACCTCATGCAGCCTTAATGTCCCTTGAAGTTTGCAGAGACAGAGTAAGGCTCCTTTCACACTATGAGTATTCATCCGTTATTAAACATCTGTTTTCTGTGTAAAAACGGATGTGTTATAAGGATGACATAACTGGTGCTAACGGCTGAATAATGTCCATCAAAATAACGGGCATATTCATCCATTAAGACCAGTTATAACAGCCTTCATGTACGGCTGTTTTAACACCTCTGCCTACAGACTCTCACAGCCGGGACTACTACTACTCCCATCATGGAACAGACTTGTTTCCATAATGGGAGTAGTAATTCCCTGGCTGCGGGAGTCTGCCGGTGGCTGGGGAGGCTACATTAGTGTTTGTACTACTACCCCCATCATTGAACAGACTATGTTCCATGATGGGGGTTGCAGTACAGGGGCTGAGGGATTGATCGCATTGGGTCTCACTTCTGAGGCCCCATGCGATCAGAAGTTATTAAGCAGGGGAGCTGGTGGCATGCTGCGCTCCCCTGTGATGTATTGTGTGTTTTTACTTTCATTTTTAAATCCCCCGTGGGGAGCCCTGAATGGCCAGTACCGAGGAGCCATTCAGGGCTCCCAGCTGGGTTTTTAAAATGAACATTGTGAGTGGCAGTGGGGGCCATGTATATTAAAAGCACTGTGGGGGGGGGGGCAAGATATATAGTGCTGCAGGGGTGGGCAGACATATAGCCTATATATTTAGCCCCCCAGCGCATTTATAATATGCCCCCGCAGTGCATTAATAAAGATATGACCCCTGCCAGCACATTTATAAATATATACCCCCCCCCACCAGTGCATTTATAAATATATATCCCCTCGTCATCACATTTATAATGTCCCCCCCGCCGTCACATTTATAATATGCCCCCCCGCCAGTGCATTTATAATGTGCCCCCGCCAGTGCATTTATAATGTGCCCCCCGCCAGCGCATTTATAATGTGCCCCCCACAGCGCATTTATAATGTTCCCCCCGCATTTCTCATATAATGCCACCGCAGCGCTGTATGAGAAAAGTATTTCATACATAGCGCTGCAGGGGCATATGTATATAGAAGCTCTGGGGGGGGGGGGGGGGCAGACATATAGCGTTATCTGCCCCCCCCCACAGCACTTCTATATACATATGCCACCGCAGTGCTATGAATGAAAAGTATTTCTATCAGCATCATCGGGCCGGCCGGCTGCTGATAGATATAGTTTTCACATACAGCGCTGCGGTGGCATGATATGAGAACCCTGCTGGGAGCCCTGTGTGGCTCCTCAGTACTGGCCATTCAGGGCTCCCTGCGGGGGATTTAAAAATGAAAGTAAGAACACACAATACATTGTTGCGGACCATGCCACCAGCTCCCCTGCTTAATAACTTCTTATCACATGGGGTCTCAGAAGTGAGACCCAGTGCAATCAATCCCTCAGCCCATGTACTACAACCCTCCATCATGGAACAGACTCTGTTCCATGATGGGGGTAGTAGTACAAACACTAATGTAGCCTCCCCAGTCACCGGCAGACTCACGCAGCCAGGGAATTACTACTCTCATCATGGAAAAAAGTCTGTTCCATGATGGGAGTAGTAGTAGTCCCTCAGCACTGCAGGAGTCTGCTGGTGTCACCTCTTCTGAGCATGCTCAGAAGTAATAACGGATATTATAAACCAGGTGCAAACAGATGACATAAAGGCTCATCCGTTTGCCATAGACTTCAATGTTAAAAATAACGACCGTTAATTTACATGTTTCTTGTGATGGAAGAAAAATTTGTGCATGCACCGTTTTTCTTCCATCACAAATATAGTCCGTTATTCATGACGGGCTATAACGGGTCATAACGGATAATCAAAAAATCCCATAGACTTAAATGGGATATTGTAACAAACGTCTAACATCCGTTTTTAAGGCTTTTCTAACAGATGTTTATAATGGATCTTTCAACGGAACAACTTTATAGCGTGAAAGGGACCTAATATGACATTCCACAGTTCTTAAGGCTGCACACACAGTTGTAAACTGCTCTTGCCCTGGGATCTGGGACATGTCCCCAGTCACAGTCACACCCTATGTGACCACTTCCGCATGCCCCTGCATACTTCATCTCCATTCAGGACATTTAACCTCCTTTTCCTAACATGGTAAGGGATCACACTGGTTGAACCCCACCTCTTAGCTAGTTATCTGCTATTCTGTGGATAGGAGGTAAATTAAAGGGGTATTGTTATTACCAAAAGGTATCATCTCATGCTAATAATGTAATACCAATAAAGATACATCTGCAGCAACTACAGATAGAATGTCATACTTGAATGATTACTAATTATTAGACAGAAATGCCAAATGTATAAAGGGGTAAACCCTGAGTTGTTGTAGATCTATGTTGAAGTAGAGCAATAAAAGTGTTACTTTTTAATGATCGGGCCCTGAATTTAACCTGGTGGTGTGGAAGTGTGCAGCTTGCTGGATAATACAAATCACAGAGGTCCAATAGGAAGGCTAACTGCGATTTAAGGGGAGAAGAGCAAAATCTACCCTCCAAAGTAAGTGTAACAAGAATACCTAAGAACAATGGGGTATATATTTTGGTTAAAACAATATTCTATGCTCTGGTATCTTGGATACTTGCTTTATTATGTTTTATATCAGTTAACTGTGGCTTGTATTTATATTTCATCTCATTCTCCATCCAAACTCTTCAGCCTGTCATTCATGAACAATCATATGCAACTTTTAGGAATATGAGATCATTCACATAATAATATGAATCACCAAACCACAATTGTTCATATTCCAGCTTTAATTTGAGAGAAAACAAATACTGAAAATGCTAACCATTTTCCATTTTTTTTTTGTCAGCTACAAAGCTGATTTCCCAAAGCTCAAACTGCACAAATACTGTAAATGTTTGACCACTTGTGTAGTCAAGAACAGAGTTGAGTCATATGTGGTTTAAAACTCTGCCAAGTGCCCAGAATCGGAACAGTTGTAGTGGTCTGTTCTGAGACCTCACAACAAATATGTGTGAGACATGTACCCAAGAAAAATGTCATGAATCAGATACTAGCAACAGCCAAGAAGAAAAATCACCCAGCGCAGATGTCAATTGGTTGGTCTCATTGGTTGAGATCTCTTCTAATGAGTTATATACAGTAAAATGTCAGCTACTATGACAAAATTTTTAAGGAACAAAATGTAAGTATGATTTTTTTTGCCAACATAACAGGCCCTTTAATGATAAACCTAAGTAATCGAGTTGATGAATTATGAGTTAGCATTTACCATTAGCATTTAGCACAACAATAGTGAAGTCCAAGGCTACGTAGATTGTAACACAGGGTTTGATTACTTTTTTTTTTTTATTTGCATAAAATGCTTACAAAAAAATCTTCATATTTTTAAAGTTGCAGGGGATTTTAGTGGAGTAGAAGTAGTTGTCTTGTTCATGCATCTTAACACATTTTAAGTCATATTAAAATGACAATTGGAGTCTGAGGATTTTAATGATGTCTTAACAAAAAAAAAACACAAAATGTAAAAAATGGCACATACCTATATGTTATTTGTGTAATCAGATGTTCCTAGAACAGGAAGCAGAATGTGGAAAATGCACCTAAGGTGTGATTCTGGTGTAATATATTGCCACAATCTTTTCAAAGTAAACTAAGAAGCTGGAGGAAGCTAAGGGGCAAAGGGCACAACCCTGTATTATAGTGAAAAGGAGGTCTTATCATCTATGGATAATATATTTTGCCCTATCTTTATGATAAAACATATTTTGTGCACATTTACCTTAAAATGAGTGAAACAGAGAGATTTTGGATATAAGATATATATAATATATTTATGTCTCCATCATAGTTTCACATGGCAGAATATCTCCACTCAGTTATGCCACACAGCTACATGCATAGTACATAGTGTCTGTTGTACTCATATCTTTGTTGAATTGCACCTTGTATTTAGGGAAGAAATGATCTGCTCTTCATATTCTATAGAGCTGGACATGCTGAAGCCCAGATATCCTGAGTGGAGTGGGCTTGGAATGGAATTTACAAAGTGGCGGAGAGATTACTGTAGCGCTGAGAAGGACAGATTCCTGTGTGAATGATGCATGTGTGTAGTATGTGATTGGCATGTTTGCACTATACCTATAGCTTCTGAGTGGCTCAAGTGCCGCATGTGTCTTTTACTGTATGTAGAAGGTACAGGTGTCCTATATGTGAGTGGTGCTTGTTCAGGAAATGTCCAGTGATATGTTTGGCATGTTTCCTATTTGTGAGTGGCAAATGTAGCCCATGTGTGTCATTCTGTGTTGTCATGCTGACATTACAGAAAGGTGTGCCCACAAACACTCATAGGGATCCTTTGCTGTCATTATCCACCACTGTCGCTAATACTATGTGTACATTGGCAAAAACCTTGCCCACGTGCAGTGCTGTGCTGCGGTCAGTGCTTTCAATGGTAGTGTGAAAAAAAATGCGGGAAAAAAAATGACATGTCACTTCTTTTTCCAGTATCACTTCATACACCAGAAAAAAAATGAACAGAAAGGCCCATGAAAACAAAAATGGTACCAATAAAAACCTACAGATCACAGTGCAAAAAAAAATTCTCTACTACAGCTATAATAAAAGTGTTATAGGGGTCATAAGAGGACAATTTTAAGCATACTATAAAACAACTATTATTTTTATAGTAAAGTAGTAACATTAGACAAATCTAAAGGGGTATTGTTCTAATTGTGTTGGCTTACAACATAAAAATAATGTCAGTTTTACTGTGAAACGCACTGCATAGAACCAAACCCCCCTAAATTTGCAGAATTGTTTTTTTTTCAAATTTTGCCCAACAAATAATTTTTTTTTGCCTCTCCATAGATTTTGTGGTAAAATAATTAAATGCATTACAAATTACAATTGGTCCCACATAAAATAAATCCTCACACAGCCTTGTAGATGAAAAATTTTAAATGACGACGAGGAAAAAAAAATTAACTCAAAAATCAAAATCAAAACAAGGCTGCGTCATTAAAGCATTAATGTAAAAAAATGTATTTGAACTTATGTTTCTCCTCTGTTATCACTGTTACCAATTAAAGACATAAATGTCATTTATCATATATAAAAAAAACATATCAATATGTGGCAAAGATGTGGAAACATGCACAATTTATTAACTCATTACTTTCAGTCAATCACCCTGCATTTCTTTCTTATGACAGTATTTTGCAAATTAAGAATTGACCTATTTGAGCTTTTAGACCATAATTTCCAGATTCACAGTTACTATTATTTGTGATATTGTATATTGTTGTAGGTTTTGGTTTTAATCCTGTAAAATGGAAGAGTGGAATTTAAACCATATCTTTTGCCACTTTTCTAGACAAAACAGAATTATGAGCTCATACAAAGAATAGTGTATGTCTATGGAATGTAAATAATGTTTCCATTAGGGATGTCTCAGGATCTAATGAGCAGTGAAAGTAAATATGAAGGGATTATAATCACTACTTTAATGAAGACTGAAATCATTAATGCCAAGCTTAGCTTTAAACTCCAGACTAAAATGACAGCATAAGGGAATGATGCAGTTCCATAAGAATGGCTGGAGATTAAGGAACTTTTCTGAAAGTTTTTTCTTTACTATGTATTTTTTATAATTTTGTACAGTAACTGAAATATCCAGATAAAGATATACCAATATAAATCATACACAGAATACATCATGATAAAATATAGTTTGTAATATAATTCATATTATAATTGTGATTAAGATTTTGTATCTAAACTTTCCTATCTAAACTCTCTCCAGAAAGTACAGAGTATCCCATTCAACTTGGGAAGTGGCTTAAAAAGGTTATGGTTATCTTAATTGTAAAATGATTTTATACTTTTTGTGTTAATGTATTTGGAAAATACCAATAGCGTCACTCACAAATAATAGAATGTGTTTTTTAGGGTGCGTTCACACGCTAGTAGCTAGCAGTGAGTTTCCCGCTGTGGGAAACCCGCTGCGAGTTACGCTACCATTGATTTAAATGGGTCCGAGGACAGTCCGCAATAGTGTCAGATTTGCGAACTGTCTGTGGATCCATTCAAATCAATTGTAGCGTAACTTGCAGTAGGTTTCCCGCAGCATGAAACCCGCTGCTAGTAATAGCGTGTGAACGCACCCTTAGTCTATATGTCAGTATTGGTGAACTTAACATGTTTTAGGTTTAAAAACTATACAGGTCTATCAACGTATAATACTACACTGATAGTCCAGAGAAAGCCTCTATGAAGGAGATGCCCCATATAAGGGAGAAATATTTCCTCTTTATGGCAATAACGTATGTGTGAATCAACATCTCATCCCAAGATAACTTCATATTTATATATAAAGAAGGCAATGCATAGAGTAAAATATATGTAACTATATACAACTACAATGGGGATCAAAAGTTTGGGCACCCCAGGTAAAAATTTGTATTAATGTGCATAAAGAAGCCAAAGAAAGATGGGAAAATCTCCAAAATGCATCAAATTACAAATTAGACATTCGTATAATATGTCAACAACAGTTAGATTTTATTTCCATCATTTACACTTTCAAAATAACAGAAAACAAAAAAATGTCATCTGCAAAAGTTTGGGCACCCTGCAGAGTTAATTTCTTGTACTGCCCCCTTTGGCAAGTATCACAGCTTGTAAAAGCTTTTTGTAGACAGCCAAGAGTCTTTCAATTCTTGTTTGAGGTATCTTTGCCCATTCTTCCTTACAAAAGTCTTCCAGTTCTTTGAGATTCCTGGGCTGTCTGTCACACACTGCTCTATTAAGGTCTATCCATAGATTTTCAATTATATTGAGGTCAGGAGATTGTGAAGGCCATGGCAAAACCTTCAGTTTACGCCTCTTGATGTAATCCCCTGTGGATTTCGAGGTGTGTTTAGGATCATTATCCATTTGTAGAAGCCATCCTCTCTTTAACTTCTGCTTTTTCACAGATGGCATCAAGTTAGCATCCAAAATTTGCTGAAATTTTATTGAATCCATTTTTCCTTCTACTCGTGAGATGTTCCCTGTGCCACTGGCTGCAATACAACCCCAAAGCATGATTGATCCCCCCCATACTTAACAGTTGGACATAGGTTCTTTTCATTAAATTCTGTTCCCCTTCTTCTCCAAACGTACCTTTGCTCATTCCGGCCAAAAAGTTAAATTTTAACCTCATCGGTCCACAGAACTTGTTTCCAAAATGCATCAGGCTTGTCTATATGCTCCTTTGCAAAGTTCAAATTCTGATTTTTGTGGTGAGGACGTAGAAGAGGTTTTCTTCTGATGACTCTTCCATGAAGACCATATTTGTACAAGTATCTCTTTATAGTGGAATAGTGTACCACAACTCCAGTGTCTGCCAGATCTTTCTGGAGGGATTGTGCAGTCAAACGTAGGTTTTGAATTGTTTTTCTCACAATCCTGCAAGCTGTTCTGTCATATTTTTCTTGGTCTTCCAGATCTTGCTTTAACTTCCACTGTTCCTGATGACTGCCATTTCTTAATTACATTCCTAACAGAGGATATTGACATCTAAAAATCTTTTGCTATCTTCTTATAGCCTTCTCCAGCATTGTGAGCGTCAACTATTTTCAGTTTCAGATTTCTAGACAACTGCTTAGGAGAACCCATGGTGCTGATTGTTAGGGCAAGGTCAGTTGAGTCTGGGCATTTAAAACCTTTGAGATTGACATCACCTGGTCATAATAATGATATGATAATGATAATGATTGAGAACAATCCATGACACTGGCAGGTCTTAGCTTTGCAAAGGGGGCAGTGCATGCTATAAATTCTGCAGGGTGCGCAAACTTTTGCAGACGCCATTTTTTTGTTTTCTGTTATTTTGAAAGTGTAAATGATGGAAATAAAATCTAACTTTTGTTGACATGTTATAAGAATGTCTAATCTGTAATTTGATGCCTTTTGGAGATTTTTTTTCTATCTTTCCTTGACTTCTTTATGCACATTAATACAAATTTTTACCTGGGGTGCCCAAACTTTTGATCCCCACTGTATTTAAGATGGGAAATACAGTGAAACCTTTCCAAAAAACACCTCTTTGAGAAGACCACCTATGTCCAGACCAGATTTAATGTAATAGATTTTGAGTCTACCATTAATAATACCTTCTTTAAAAAGACCACCCTCTAAAAGACCTTTTTATATGAAATTTTGAGTGGTCTTCTCAAAGAAGTTTCGCTGTTTATCACAGTATCCCCTAATTAGGGAAAAGCAGGAAACCTTCTTCTGAAGACTGAACATCTAGCACATAAAAACTGTATGTGCCCCCCACCCCCAGTTAGGCCCCACTTTTCTATAAATATATACAGTGGGGCAAATTAGTATTTAGTCCTCACCTATGAGAGACATAATGAGAAAAAAAAATCCATTAAATCACATTGTTTGATTTTTAAGGAATTTGGCCGACATTTATCATTGTCTTTAGACAGTTTTTTGTGTCTAGAAAAGGTTTACACATTTCTGCTGATTTTGAGTTGCAATCCACTGATTTTGAGAATACACATGATATGGAAGGGTTTTATGAACTGCGCCTTTTTGTGAAAAGGTGCAAAAAAGGCGCAAAGCCAATGAAAAGTCTCTAAAACTACACCAGCTGAGAATTAGCTTAGCTTTTTGGTGTATGTGAAGAGAGAGATTTCAGAAAATGTGTACCTGCACAAAATGTATCAAATACTCTGTGACCATTTAATAAATTTGGTGCTCCTTCACATTACCAGCACACAAAACAATGGTGTAAAAAAATGCTTAATTTACACCTACAATGATAAATGCCGGCCTTTATTTGCTAATTATGGTGGAAAATAAGCATTTGGTCAATAACAAACGTTCATCTCAATACTTTGTTATATACCCTTTGTTGGCAATGACAGAGGTCAAACGTTTTCTGTAAGTCTTCACAAGGTTTTAACACACTGTTGCTGGTAATTTGGCTCATTCCTCCGTGCAGATCTCCTCTAGAGCAGTGATGTTTTGGGGCTCTTGCTGGGCAACACAGACTTTCAACTCCCTCCAAAGGTTTTCTATGGGGTAGATATCTGGAGAGTGGCTAGGCCACTCCAGGACCTTGAAATGCTTCTTATGAAGCCACTCCTTCATTGCCCGGGCGGTGTGTTTGGGATCACTGTCATGCTGAAAGACCCAGCCACGTTTCATCTTCAATGCCCTTGCCAATGGAAGGAGGTTTTCACTCAAAATCTCACGATACATGGCCCCATTCATTCTTTCCTTTACACGGATCATTCGTCCTGGTCCCTTTGCTGAAAAATAGCCCCAAAGCATGACGTTTCCACCCCCATGCTTCACATTAGGTATGGCATTCTTTCTCCTCCAAACACGACGAGTTGAGTTTTTACCAAAAAGTTCTACTTTGGTTTCATCTGATCATATGCCATTCTCCCAATACTCTTTTGGATCATCCAAATGCTCTCTAGCAAATTCAGACGAGCCCGGACATGTACTTACCGGCTTAAGCAGGGGGACACGTCTGGCACTGTATGATTAGAGTCATTGTCAGCGTAGTGTGTTACTGATGGAAGCCTTTGTTACTTTTGTCCCAGCTCTCTGATGGTCATTCACTAGGTAACCCCCCCACCCCGTGTGATTCTGGGATTTTTGCTCACCGTTCTTGTGATCATTTTGACACCACGGGGTGAGATCTTGCGTGGAGCCCCAGATCGAGGGAGATTATCAGTGGTCTTGTATGTCTTCCATTTTATAATAATTGCTCCCACAGTTGATTTCTTCACACCAAGCTGCTTGCCTATTGCAGATTCAGTCTTCCCAGCCTGGTGCAGTTCTACAATTTTGTTTCTGGTGTCCTTCGACAACTCTTTGATCTTGGCCATAGTGGAGTACGGCGTGTGACTGTTTGAGGTTGTGGACAGATGTCTTTTATATTGATAACAAGTTCAAACAGGTGCCATTAATACAGGTAACGAGTGGAGGACAGAGAAGACTCTTAAAGAAGAAGTTACAGGTCTTTGAGAGCCAGAAATCTTGCTTGTTTGTATGTGACCAAATACTTATTTTCCAACATAATTTGCAAATAAATTCTTTAAAAATCAAACAATGTGATTTTCTCATTATGTCTCATAGTTGAGGTATACCTATGATGAAACTTATAGTCCTCTCTCATCTTTTTAAGTGGGAGAACTTGCACAATTGGTGGCTGACTAAATACTTTTTTGCCCCACTGTACATAGTTTAAAGAGCTATAAAAAGACATACTGTATGTCTGTTCAGTTCAGCTATTACCATATAGTGTTGAACTATAGCAAGGGTCTCAAACTCTCAGCCCACGGGCCAATTGCGGGCCATGGAATGAAATTTTGCGTCCCACACCAGTGATCTGGAATTTGTATCGCTCGACGCCCGGGACATGCAGTTCCAGGCGCTGGGCAGGTGATTTCTTCAGGCATTTAGCCCTGCTTCGGGAAACACTGCTACATGGGCCGGTGCACATATGATGGGGCAACCAGTCTTGCCCCGTCACTAAACTTCTACATACATCTGCCTGCCGGAACTTCCTGGCAGAGGTGAATCTGTGCTACGGCTACCTAATGTGGGGAATCTGTGCTAAGGCTACCTAATGTGGGGAATCTGTGCTAAGGCTACCTAATGTGGGGAAACTGTGCTAAGGCTACCTAATGTGGGGAAACTGTGCTAAGGCTACCTAATGTGGGGAATCTGTGCTAAGGCTACCTAATGTGGGGAAACTGTGCTGCGCTACCTAATGTGGGGAAACTGTGCTAAGGCTACCTAATGTGAGGAAACTGCTACGGTGAGTTCCAGAGTCTCACTGCTATTACAGTAAAGAAACCCCATTCTATGCTGGTGTAGAAACATTTTTCTTCTAGGCGTAGAGGATGCCCCCTTGTTATAGATATAGTCCTGGGTTTAAAGAGATAATGCACGTGATCTCGTAATTGCCCCCTCATATATTTATACAAAGGTATTAAGTCACCCCTAAGCGTTTGTTGTGCTCTTCTTGACAGTGAGTTTGGCTGGAGTGTCTGTTTCCAGTTTTGCTGTTTTTCTCAATGTTATTACACATTTTATTGTTTTCCCTGCAGTTCTAATGCTCCTTCACTGCCATCTTGTTTTAAAAGCTTACATCTTTCCTTTCTATTTATTGCCCCCATTACATTTTTGTTTAACCAAACAGTTTTTTTCCATGTTCCTGAACATTTAATGCTGATAAGGTATGTACCTCTCAGTTAGAATTTAAGATACTTTTAAAAATATCCCATTTTGTGTCTGTATTTTTGTTTTTGATGACACTATCCCATTCTATGATGTTAAGGGTTTCTCTAAACTGATCAAACTTTGCCTACCTGAAGTTTAGTGTTTTTGTGGCTCCTCTACAGAACACCTACTGAAGGACAATATAAAATGTATTATATTTAGTGTTGCTCGCGAATATTCGCAATTCGAATTTTATTCGCGAATATCGCATATTCGCGAATATAGCGCTATATATTCGTAATTACGAATATTCGTTTTTTTATTTTTTTTTATATATATTTTTTTTTCACAGTACACATCACAGTGATCATCCCTCTCTGCTTCCAGCTTATGTGGTGTAAGAAGGCTCTAATACTACTGTGTGAGACTGGTGTGCGAATTTTCGCATATGTTAATTTTTGTATATACAAATTTTCGCATATGTAAATCTTCGCATGCGCGAATATTCGCAAATGCGAAAATAAAACAAGACTATTACGAATATGCGAATATTCGCGAATATGACGAATATTCGTCCATATATTCGCGAATATTCGCAAATTCGAATATGGCCTATGCCGCTCAACACTAATTATATTGTGGTCACTATTTCCTAGGCGTCGTCCAATTTAAATATTAGTTACTTTGTCAGGTCTGTTGGTTAATAATTATTTTTAGCCATAGACAAAAACCAGTTTCCTTTATGAGATCCACTGGTCTCAGTTTCCCAGTTTAGTTAACAACCTAATTGTGGCGTGCTGCCTTATGTATCTGCCTCAATAATGGACTATCCGCTTCTTCTATTATATTTGGCAGCTTTTAGGAAACACCTAGAAGTATTTTATTATTTTACTTTCTATATATTTCCACCTATAGGGGCTCTACATTGTTATTTCCCTTATATCTATCTATCTATCTATCTATCTCTTCCCTACAACTACATTTGCAATACTAAATAGGTCAGCAGTTAAAAGTAAAACAATAACCCCCTTACATATTGGATCAATGAGGTTTCAGCTTATCAAATTTGTATGACTTGTTTACATTTGTTTGTGTTATTTCATAACTTTGCTTTCTGCTAGTTTCCTATCACAACTTAATTTTACTATTATCTTTTATCTTTATTGGTATTCTGTCTACATTGTAAAGAATTCCCACATCTGTTCATTGTTTCCTCCTTTTATCTCTAGCACACTTTAAGATTTCTGAAATAAGATCTGACATTGTATGTGGTGTGTCTAAACAGAGTGCTTGGAAAACAACATTTGACCCAACATTTCTTTCATATTAATCTATAGAGAACACTATATTGTCTTGGGTCACAGCATGGAGATATAAGTGAAAAAAACACCAAAAACTTTTCCATGCCTAATTATATGGTCAGGAGTACAGAAGTAACTAGATTATGCAATTATAACAAAGCGGTAAAAAAAAAAAAAAAATGTTTTTCTTAACGTGTACTTAAAATTCCTAAAATTAAATTCCTGTAACTTCTTATTTTGTAAATAGAAACAATGACTTTCCTTGTAAGTCTTAGATTACATTTGCATTTAAAATGTATATCCAATTATGAATAGTCACGAAGACCTGCACCTGCTCCTTATGCTCAACACAATTAAATTTACCATCTAAAGCATGTACACATATGTCCCTTGGTACATTGGTGATATTTCCTTGTTAACCTTGTGAATCAGAATAGCTGCACAATGTTTTTACTACAAGGTCTCTACTGTCACGCTCTCTTCCTCTAAGTAAACCTCACAATTAAAAACATTTATAACTTTTATGACCCAGTCCAATACTGAGACCCACCATTCATTATTCCAAAAATTCTGCTTGGTTGTAGTTTATATGCACTCTTAGTAATAATACAGTATAATTGATGTCTACAGTGTCTTGACACAGTATTAAAAAAAAGCTTAACTTAAAGGGGTTATCCAGGAATAGAAAAGTGCTTATTTCTTCCAAAAGCAGCTCCACACCTGTTCTCAGGTTGTAGGTGGTATTACAACTTGGCTCCATTTACTTCAAAGGAACTGAGATGCAATACCACACACAACATGAGGATAGGAGTGGTGTTGTTTTTGAATAAAATCAGCTCTGTTTTATAATCCTGGATCACCTGTTTAACTTTTATTTTTGTAAAATGACTTTATGCTCTATAAATATATTGATTAATTAGCTAATACAGAATAGACATCTGTTTAGGGAGGGAGGGGGAAGGGAACAAATCATCAAATTTTACGCTATATAACGCTTGGCAAAGCGTTATATAGGGTAAAATCTTTATCCTAATCATCCCCGGGGGACGCTCCTGCCCCCAGGGATGGTGAAGATATGAACTATGGGAGAATTTAATAAATATTAAGATATGAACAAGTCCCTGCCGGCCGCAAAAGTAGTCCCCTGGGCAGGGAGCTCCTCTTACCAGGTCCCATTACTTCGTCCGGCAGTGACGCACCCTCGGCTTGATTGATGGGCCGTGTCATTGCTCTGCTCACTGAACAGATGGATAAGAGTGATGACGTGGCCCGTCAATCAAGCCAAGGGGGCATTGATGCCAACGAAGTAACAGGTGTAGGCAAGAGGAGCTCCCCGCCCAGAGGACTACTTGCGGCCCTGGCGGGGAATAGTTTATAACTTCATATATTTACCATCCCTGGGGGCAGGAGCGCCCCCCGGGGATGGTGAAGATAAAGATTTTACCCTATATAACGCTTTGCCAAGCGTTATATAGGGTAAAATCTGATGAATGGTTTACTTTAAATCAGTTTGAAGGTGTAATTCTGTCCCGTTGTCACTTCAAATAAAAAAAAAAAGCTAGCCTCTTAAAAACTTACAATGGCCATCTTAGTCTTTGCCTAAAGTTATTTTTCCCAAAATATGTGATAAAACAATATTAAAACATGTTTAAAAAACTAGTATTCTATTTAAAAATCTTCCTGCATGCACCACAGAACTAGAGTTGTTATCTAGTATATCAGATGCCTGGTGTGGTGAATTGGTCAATATTGACATTGATCATCCATGATAGTCTAGGGCGGTTATGGGTTTTGGGTTAACATCTAATATCCCTAGAGGACTAGGTAGTTAAGATAGCAATGAATAGGATACTGTATAATATTAAAATGATGTTGCTCATTCTACTGTTTATCATCAGATATATGTAAATATTATTACATGAAACCATTATTAGAAACAAAAAATGTTTGAAAGAGGACCTGTAGCCAACCTCCAAAAAATGAGATTTTATAATCACTCCTTTTTACAGTTTCTTGAAACACCTTCCCATGTGGGTTTATAGATCCAAGGCTGTTGACTCTATTGGGATACACTATATGCTGACATAGATATTACTCTCTAAGTGTAACTACATTTGGTAAGCACAACTATAATTTTTCCGTTTGCATTACCCACTAATAGTAGTAGGATCCTTCTGTATCTATTTTATTTTTATTTCAGCAATAGCACAACACTTTTTTTTGTTGGATATAGGTCCTCCTTAAAGGGAGTGTGTAATAAGAAAATGGTCTATTGGTTAAATTAATTTTTCAACACATTTTATAAGAATTTGTGGTGTTTTTTTTTGTCTCGTTTTTATTATTACTATCCATATTAAAGTGTCTCTCTCATGAAGCAATCTTTTTATATATTAAAGAAAAAGCCCCACTGAACAACTTTTTAATTGCTTTTATTTAATTTTTTTTCCTCCTTTCATGTTTTTTTTAACTTTAAAAACTTCTCCACTAGGGGTCTCCCTAGCAATCCTGTCAGCAAGCATTTCGGACTCAGTGAGTGAGTCTGAAATCAGTTCAGCACAGCTCCCTGCCTGTCAGCAGGAGGGAGGGATTATCTCGCTCTCTCCACGAACCGTTGCTATGACAACCTCCTGTGCACTCTGCCTTGAATTGAGCTACAGAAGAGCATAGAAAAAAGGTATTTTTAGGGGGTATTAAAGCAAAATAAATGCAGGGATAGAGTTGGTCAGAGTCAGGGACAGATGGGAAAGGGGATTAGAGAAAGTTTAGATGGTGATAGGTACTCTTTTAAAAAGGCACTTTTTACACTGACCACTAAGCCCCCAGGATAGGCTGACACTTATTGTATAGATCACTCACCCAATTATGATCATAGGCAGGATTCCAATGAATGATAACACCCATAAATTACAGGCAGATAACACAAGATCTACCATACACAATTAGTGATCACTGTTCACCTCATCCGTCTCCCTGTACAATGACCTCTGCCTCAAAACATGCCTAAGACAATTTCCCATAGAAGTTAAGGAGTCATCTTAAAAGGGTGGTGTATGGGTACTAGGAACCCCCCCTTTATTTGAGAATCTGAGGAACATAGGGGCATATTGTATTAAGCCAATGAATTACCCCATTAATATTTAATAATAATTGTATTTATTGTGTTAACATGGGACATGTTTGCAAAGGTTTATACAATAAAATATTTTGGTTTTATTTATTTATTTAATAAAATTAATTTTGCACCAAAGGTTTGTGATGGAAATGCCTCATTTCAATTTATTGCAATTCTAAATTTCATTTATGTGATGGCAGATCACTTTGTATGATAATATGTGTTCAGATTTGTCAGAAATGTAGAAATGCTTTGAAGGCAAACGCACATCCCTGCATCACAATAAAATGATATATAACATCTATTTTACTCCAGCACTGCCATGTCCATACAGAGAGGTCTTGACCATTTCTTATCCATATCTTAACCATTTCTCAAATCCCATACCATTAGAATAATGCAGTAATAACTTCAAAGACACTTTACACAGAACCATGGCTAAATAAAAAAAATCCCAAAAGATATTTTGGCTTATTAGTTTTGGAATGATGAAAAACAAGCCGTCTGCTCTTTCCCTGGAGATGGGCTGCTATGGTTACTGCTGTTTAAAAGAGGAACCCAACAAGCAGGCCTTGATGTGAACAGCCGTGTAAGTCACTAAGATCACACAAAACCCAGGCAGCGACATTTTCAGGGTCAGTGGACTTTCAAGTGAAGCTTCTTTCAGTTTATGCATCATGCACAGGGTGGGGCACATACTTTCATTTGGGAGTCAAGCAAGTAAACAACAAACAACATCCCAATAACATTTTAAAGTTTTCTGATTTTTACTGGTTAAACATATAATAAAATATTAACAAACAGATTCAGATCCTTCAGCAGGTTAAATCCATGAGCATATTCCTCTAGAATAAAACTTTAAAGGGGTACTCTGCTGAAAACATCTTATCCCCTATCCGCTGCTTGGCTCCTATTCCCTTTTAGAGGGGTACTCCAGTGAAAAAAAAATGTTTGCAAATCAACTGGTCCTAGAAAGTTATAGACAGGCATTTATCAAGCGATTTAGTTACATTTGTTTTACTAAAAATGTCGCACAAACGTCGCACCTGCGACTACGCAATTTTTCGTGCAACATTTTGACTGGAAAGCGAGAAAAGCAAGTGTTCCAAAACTTAACTACGTAGTAATAATTTTAAAATGGACTACGGGTAGTCAGGTATTTATTAACTGTGACACTCGCAACTGCGCAACAAGGTTAAAAATTGACTAAATTTACTCCAGCTCAAACCTGGAGCAGAAAAAGCTACTACCAAAGTAAAAAAGGAAAATTTGCTTACGTGAAAGAAAATGATCAACAGGCTGAAACCAGTTGATAAATAAGTCACACATAAGCAAAAAAAAAGTAAGGAAAAAATTACTAAAAAAAATAATACATAAGCAAATATTGATAAATGTCCCTCATAGAGATTTGAAAATTACTTCTATTTAAATATCTTAATCCTTCCAGTACTTATTAGCTGCTGTATACTACAGAGGAAGTTGTGTAGTTATTCTCAGTCTGAACATAGTGCTCTCTGCTGACACTTTTGTCCATGTCTGGAACTGTCTGGAGCAGGAGAAGTTTGCTATGGGGAATTGCTCCTAATCTGGACAGTTTCTGACAAGGTGTAAGCAGAGAGCACTGTGGTCAGACTGAGAAGAACTACACAACTTTCTCTGGAGCATACAGCAGCTGATACTGCTGGAAGGATTAAGATTTTTTAAATAGAAGTCATATACAAATCTGTTTAACTTTCTGGCACCAGTTGATTTAAAAACATTTGTTTTCCACTGGAGTACCCCTTTAAGGGTCTATTCACACGTACAGTATCCATTTCATATTTCATGCACAGGAAGCTGCAGATTTTATGCTGCAGAATTCAAGGTGAACTAATTGACTAAACACAGCTTCAAATATGCACAGGATACTGTACATATGAATGGACCCTGAGGATGCTAAACTGCTGTAATCCAGCGCTGTCACTACACAGAGCTATCTGCTTCTGGCTCCGCTCTCTATGTGGGCACTGCCGCTCTGGCAAACAACCATTCAGCAGCAGGTTCTGGGTGTTGCTGCCTCACTGTTCTGACATTACTCAGTACATAACATCTTATCCCTTATCCACAGGATAGGGGATAAGTGTCTGATCGCGGGGGGTCCGACTGTTGGGGCACCCTGGTGTCTCCTGCCCAGCACCCTGGTGTTCTGTACATTTGTGTTTAGAACACTGGCTTTCCTTTTGCTCACAGCGGCTGTGATCAACATACGCCCTACAGGAGAGCCGGAGATACAAAGCGATCTCTGGCTCTCCCATGCACGGAGGGGGCATGTTGACCACATCTTTATGTAGTGGTAGACAGTCTCCTTGCACGGAGCAGAGGTGGATCCGTACATGAGGAGAGCTGGGGCACCAGGCAGAAGATCACAGGGAGTCACAGCAGTCGGACCCCCCTGCAATCAGACACCTATCCCCTAACCTCTGGACAGGAGATAAGATGTTAGGTATGGACTTTTTCTGAGAGCAGGTAATCAATAAAAATTAAGAAGCAATACTGTGTTATGCTGCACTTCAAATGTGTCCCTAGCCTGAACCATAAGTAGTCCTTCTCATTTAACCCCTCTTTCACCTTAAACAGATATAACTGTTTTCAATGACTGGACATTATCTACACATTGTATTGGAATGACAAATAGTAGATTCTGAGATTTATTTAATATATTAGTAATCTGTGTATACACTGTGTATAAACATAGAATCCTGGGAATTTTAGCTCTGAAGCCTGCTGATTTTAGAATACTGTTCTGGAGCACATTCAGGATCAGCACATGATAAGTAATGTTAAAAAAAAAAAAAAAAAAAATATATATATATATATATATATATATATATATATATATATATATATAAATGTATATATGTATTAACTTAGTTTTTATGTAGATATTATTATGTTCTAAATTCAAGATAGGAAAAAGCTGTTTATTCCTGTTCAAATAAGAAGTATTCTTTAAGCCTGTAATAAACGTCCAGTTACCGTAATGACAGTGTGCCAGACGGTCATTGCGTTTATTGTTTTCATTCACCCTCACAGACTGAAATCTGGCTCAAAAAAATCTTCAGTTACAGATGTCAGAGTAAATAGAGGAAGGTGTTTTTTTCTAATTATAAGTGCACATTGAAATGTCAAATTATGCATCACTGGGCTTTAATAGGTGATTTACCTAATGTTGTAGCCTTTTCATGTTGTTTTTGTCATTTGTGGTTACTATGAGTGCTAGGTATCAAGATGAATAACCAAATAAGAAAAAACTTATAGTGAAACCTGCCTTGGAAATGTAAGCTTACAAGTTTTTGGACAGCAGTATATGAGCTGTGATGTGATGGGACCCTTTTAAAGCAATATGTGCAATCACCATACAGTTGTAAAGATGATGTTCATGCCATAAACGTTCATGTTAAAGTTGTCGAGTGAAGCTGTCAACAAGTGATGAGCGAATTTTTGAAAAATTCAGTTCAGCCGATTCACCAAATTTTCCGAAAAAATTTAGTTCGGTCCGAATTTATTTGCAGTGAATCTGTATTAAAAATGTCTATTTCTGGCCTACAGAGAGCCTCAATAGGGGTGTAGAACACTTTGCCTTGCTGTAACATGCATAGGGTGTGTGCTGAGTTAGTGAAATAATATTGGGGGAGATTTATCAAAATCTGTGCAGAGGAAAACTTGCCCAGTTGCCCATAGCAACCAATCAGATCGCTTCTTTCATTTTTCACAGGCCTTCATAAAACTGAAAGCAGCGATCTGATTGGTTGCTATGGGCAACTGGGCAAGTTTTCCTCTGCACAGGTTTTGATAAATCTCCCCCATTGTTATTTAGTTTGACATGCAGATTAGAGGTATCGCTATTAGAATCACTGTCGCAGAGCGGAACAATGATAGAGCCTGGAGGTAGCATCAGTATGAGGAGACCATATAGTGGCTGAATGACACAGCGTGGAGGTGGTGGCAGCATGAGGAGACCATATAGTGGCTGAATGACCCAGCCTGGAGGTGGCAACAGACTGACGAGACCATAGGGCCTCACAATTAAAAAGATGAAAGAAATTTTTTAACATTTAAATTAAAGATTTCAAATAGATGAACCTAAAAAGTTTTATTTAATGTGCCAGCAGCATGAGGTGACAACATGGCGATACATTGACACAGCCTGGACGTAGCAGAAGCATGAGAAGACCATATAGTGGCTGAATGATACAGCCTAGAGTTGGCGGCAGCAAGAGCAGACCATAGAGTGGCTGAATGATACAGCCGGGAGTTGGCATCAGCATGACGAGAACATATGGTGGCAGTATGAGACTTCCTGGAGGTGGAATGTCTGTAACTGGGGAGCAGCACCATAAATATCTTTTGCACTATCCATATTTGTGAAGTGTTGGTGTGGCACCATGGTCAATCTACTCTGATGCATCAGGCATTGCTGGGTGGAAATCCTGGCTTACACATGCCTGATTCATCTTCACAAAGGTCAGTCTCTCCACATTTTTCGTGGACAGACAAGTTCTCCTTGAGGTTACTATGGCCCCCCGCCACACTAAACTTCCACTCTGATGGCACACTACTGGCTGGGCAGGACAGCTTTTCCAGGTCAAACTCTGCTAGTTGTGTCCACAAATCAAGTTTGGCTGTCCAGAAGTCCAGCAGATCTTAAAGGGGTACTCCGGCGTTATGGTTTTTTTTCAACCTTATGCCCTCTCCTGCCTGTTTTACTTACCCTACAGTTGTCTGACGTGTTGCGCTGTGTTTGCGTGTCTAATGCGTTTATTTTCACATTACAACTGAGTTGTACATTCTCCCCTTCTTCCGGTGTTTTTGCGTGAGTAAACTTCCTTTCCCATGAGCGTTTGCAGGCACATCACGTGTTTTGGGTGCTATTGTAGGTGGCGTTATTATGCTTTGTTGGGCTGGGCTTCCTTTTATTTCCCTCCCTTCCCTATGCTTTTAATGCCGCCCCGCCTTCTGCTTACCATGTTTTCCCCGCCTCGAATCCACCCTTTTGTTTTCATTTTCATAGTGTGCATGTGTGTCGGACCTTGCGTGCAGGCTTACCTGTTTGCGCTTGCGTTCCAGCTACAATGGCCAATCACCTTTGCAGCAGCAACACTAAAACGCGAGTGAATAAACATCTGCAGAAACAGCTGAAGCCAACTAGATAATTTGCAAATATTCTAGCCGAACATTAAGCGCATGCGCAAAGTGAAAACATGACGTCGACAGCGCTGTAGTGCAACCAAACATCACAGTTACAGCGAAGCATCACGGAGGAGAAGAGACGCCCATCACATGACACTAAGAATACAGATGATTGGACCGGAAACAACAAAGGAGGAGCCTCGAAACATAGAAAGGCACAACCCAACAATTAGGAACTAAGGAAAACGCGATGAATATTCAAACAAGGGGGCGGCAAGGAGGAGACCCAGAGGATGCAAAGTGTGAGGTCACGAACGCAATATGGCTGCCGAACGGAGAAAAAAAACAGGGTCGTGAGCAAGGCTAAACCTGTAAAACTACAATACTTCCGTCGAGGAAAAAAGGTAAGATTGCACAGAAACTGTAAGGCATACCCACAACGAAAACAGCACATAAATGAAGCACAACCACATACACAACATACTACAAAAACACTCCAGCGCCGGAGTACCCCTTTAAAAGTTTGTTGGCATGGTCATGTCAAGATATGCCACCACCTGCTGGTTCAGGTCCTGCTCCAGGTCTACCTGCTGCTGATGAGTTGCTTCACTATGCGGGTGAAGAAAGCTACTCATCAGCGACTGTAGCTGGTACTGCTCCTGTCATCCCACCACTCCCCAGCAGCCATGACAGTGGCTGTCAGACCTGTGAGAAGATGGACGATGCAAATAAGCTGACTACGTAGGATGTGCCTGAACGCTGGAACACCACCTCCCATGCCACTCTTCTCATCACTACTTGCCCGCCTAGTGGAGGAAGCGGTGGATGTCTCCTCCACTTCTTTGCTGGGCAGTAGCTGCTGACTGTCCTCTAGATCGTCCTCACTAAATAGTGGAGCTGAACCCACAGCATAAGATACTTCTGTTGGCAGAGGGAACAGCATAGGACAGAGGCAATGGAAGGCCAGGGACTGCACCATGCGAACTGAGGGTTGTGTCTGAGGAACCCACCAACTTTGACTGGGGGTGTCAAATGTCACTTGTGAGGAAGTGGATGACCGTGTAAAACAATCGATGAAGGCAGATAGGTTGCTGGTCGAGACACGACCGCTAGCTGATTCAGGGAGCTCAGGCCTCTCGCTGCGACTCCTGCTGCCACTCGCCCCTAGTCTGCTGCAACCTCTGCCCTATGAATTTAGGCCTCTGCCACTCCTCTGTGCAAGTCCTGGCACTTCTCTGCCTGACATACTTAGTGCCTACTTAGTGCGAGGGGAGTACAATACGCTCCACTACGCTTAAAACAGTATTTGTCTACAACACCAGCAAGTGTGTACTTTTGTCTGGCCTTTCGCAGTATCTAGGCCCTTAAAGGGGTACTCCGGCCCTAATACATCTTATGGATAGGGGATAAGATGTATGATCGCGAGGGTCCCGCTGCTGGGGACCCTCACAATCTGTCCCCAGCGGACAGGGGGCGGAGCATGACGTCACATGGGGTGGAGTCTTGACGTCACGATATTCCAGCCCACACATTCGGAGCCTCCAGCGCTGCGGAGAGCTCACAAAGGTGGGTGCACAATGACAGATTGCGGGAGCCCCCAGCGGTGGGACCCCCGCAATCATACATCTTATACCCTATCCTTCGGATAGGTACACTTAAAACAGTATTTGTCTACAACACCAGCAGGTGGGTACTTTTGACTGGCCTTTCACAGTATCTAGGCCCTTAAGACTATAACACGAACAAAATGGTACACCACTTAGATGTATGTATGTGGTATGCACTTATGAGAGGAGGACAATGCACTCCAGTACGCTTAAAACAGTATTTGTCTAAAACACCAGCAGGTGTGTACTTCTGCCTGACCTTTCACAGTATCTAGGTCCTTAAGAATTTAACAGGAACAAAATGGTACACCACTTATATTTACGCACAGGTTACACTTAATAGAGGACAATATGCTTTTAGTGCTCTGCTCACCCTAACTGGATGGCTACTATTAGCTTTTCAGTTGTTGTACACACCAGTGCTGCAGCACACAGTCACTGTGTACTACACCCAAAGTTGCACTTTCTCTCTCACTCCTTTCCCTATCATTGCTTCTAGGCTGGATTTGGGCTTGAGGTGAAACAATGTAAAAAACCTTTTCTGTGCATCACACTGCTCTCTGTCCCTCTCTGCAATAGAATGCTGATGTGACTGGGAGGTGAATTGCTGCTGTAAAAATGATTTTCTGTGCAACACACACTGCTCTCTGTCCCTCTATCTCTGCAATAGAATGCTGATATGACTGGGAGGCGAATAGCTGCTGTAAAAATGCTTTCCTGTGCAGCACACACTGCTGTCTGTCCCTCTCTCTCTGTAATAGAACCCTGATGTGACTGGCCGCAGTATGGTTGCTGATTATATAGGGCTGTGACATCACAGGGGTAGCTGGCTGCTGATAGGCTGCATGCTGCATGTGATTCAGGGTCATCCCGCCTACCCTTGTTCCTGCCTTCCCAGGATTCCTTGCCCCATGTCCTCACATGTGGATCCGCCATTTTAGATGCCCTGGAGCCTGGACCACACTAAATGGAGTTTAATGAAGCAATTCACACGATCAAATCGCGGCAATATGTGCATTCGTTACTAACCGAATTTTTCCCGAAATTCGTAACGAATTCGGATTCGTGAGATAAGATTCACTCATCCCTAGTGTGAATGACCCCAAAACTCTAATTTTTACGTGTATATCACACAATTTGTTTTTTTACTTTTAATTCTGTGCAGCTGCTTGACATATTGATCCTGCTTTCATGAGGTTCAGAAACCTTTTCTACTGTAACACATATACAAACTTCTTTTTTCACATAAAGTAATAAGAGGCTGTCAAAGCCATGTGGCACAAAACAGCCAAGGGATGAAAAAAGTTCCACAACTTTTTGCAACTGTAGAACAAGCTCATCTGGCTGCAACTATAAAGTTTGTTGCCTGTATAATGTAACTGTGACTTGCTAGTTCTCTGGAGTATGATTGTTCTGCAAGTCGGTATGGAGCCCAAGTGTATACTAATATTGATCAACATTTACAAAGTAATAATAAGTCAGACAAAAAACATCTTTCTACTTGTGGCCTTCAGTAGCAAATCATTTTTTATTGATTTAAAATTGTAACTATCAATAAAAAAAGGCAATGTTCTGTGGAAAAAAGTGTAGCATCTTGGGTAACTGACAATAGTTCACTGTCCACACATACCATAGTCTTGCTTAGTAAATCTATACACTGAAGTTCTATTTATGTAACTTTTTTTATCATATGCTTTACAAATGAGACAATGAAACAAAATGAAAAGTACCTGTCACCAACCTAAACTTTTAATATATTGCTCCTTACACTTTGCTATTTACGTGCTGTTCAAATTCTCAACCTTAATATGTTTTTAAAGTGATTAAAAAATGGCTACTAGGTGGCTCTGTTCTGTTCGGTTCAAACAGTTAGTTTGGTCTCCCCCCTGGCCTAGCAGGAGACCAAACTCAGGAAGTGTATGTGGAACATGGTGAGGCACAGCTATTCAGTGATGTTGTGCCTGCTGGAGAATGCCCACACAATGTGAGCAAGGGGAAAGGTATGATACAGAGCTTTTTAAAGCTAGAGAAAATGTTAAGGGCAGGGGTGGGGGGGGGTGTTAGGAATAGTTAGGGAATATAATCTGAGTTAGTTTATAAAATATGGTTTGATGACAGGTACTCTAAATGTGCTTCAGGGGCTGTAAAGTTAATGTAGTTCATAATATAGTGTCTGCACCTGTGTTTGATGGTTGGTCTCACAATTCTTATGTGATCTTTGCCTTGGATGTTTATTTTTAGCAGCATACAAAAAAAAGTGTTGTCTCTGCCTTTTCCCAGGTTTCAGTGCAGCCCGAGACATAAAATCACTAGCCATGTGTTGAAAGGGAGCATGGCAGTGTTTCAAAGGGTGGGAGGGAGATCCTTCTCCACAGGGTTGCAGGGAATTGTAGTTTCAAGCACAGCATGCATGGAAGGGAGCCTAGCTGTGTTGCAATGGGTGGGGTGAGTGGTGTGGGGGAGGGGATCCTGGGACTAGTAGTTGGAAGGAGGGAACTCAACCAGGAAATAGCCATTTCACAAAAAGAAAGCAACAGCATTATGGTGGACTTACAACACAGCCATTTAGCCACAAGACAATCACAGATCTTTCCTAAGCCTGTCTATTACTGTCTGGCAGGTAAGTACTAAAGTCAAGTCACCTTATGTTGGATAACCCCTTTAACAGTACAAATATCTCCTGTGTTAGTTCCACAGAAGAATTATGAATGTGATACTGAGTGACAGAATCACTTGCAGTTTATAATATAAGTTTTACTGTAATAATAATAATAATACAATACTACATAGACCAGCTTTCATTTACAGCTTGTGCATATCCATAGATAGACCTGATCAAGAAAGTATGGGGAGGACAGAGAAGCTGCCTGAGATTTTGATGAGATAGGAGGTAGATTTGGGGTTTGAGAAATTGTTAACAGTGCCAGTAAACTGAGTGAGGATAACTTGGTCCTACTGCAGCCAACACTAATGAAGATATACAGCTAATAATATCTATAGGTAGTAACTTACTGATAATTTGTAAGATCATAACTAAGTGTGTGTCTTATAGATATATTGATTCATTTCAAGTTGCATAAACAGCTCAGGTTTATTATTCTTATTTGTAAGTTCTAGTCACTATTAAGCTCTTTTCACACAAAATTTTAGCAGTTTTTAGAAGATGTAGACGTCTGGGGACTCCCCAATGAATACCTATGCTGTGAAATTATGACTATTCCATTTAGTGGCATCCACTGTACATAGACATCCATATTAAAAAAAAAAAAGATATACTGCTGGCTATGTGTTTTAATGAATTCTGGTCCAGGATAGCGGTATTTTTTTTTCATCCTGCAGAAAAACCCAGGCAGAAACCACTCAAATGGAGGCCAAAATAATACTTTTCTGGCTTCAGTCAAAAATCCACAAACATGGTGTGAAAGGATTCTAACTTTCCAGGTAAACTCTATGATAGGACTTTACAAGTGAAATATTACAGAGTCCTGGTTTTCCATATCTTGCACTGATAAAAGCCAGTTAACCAGAAATAACTGTGTACAAGTTGGAATAAATGACTTTGTAGTTAAAAGCTGAATCCATGTTACTTAACCACAGATTTTAAACATACAACTACATTTAGATATATAAAAGAACAACGTACTCACATTCTATCCAAAAATGATGTGAATATGTGATGGGAGTGAGATATTTAAGTAATTAGGTTATTAAGTAATAATGTGGTACCCAAAGGGAATGATGGGTGTTGTATTGCAGGCTAGCTGAGAGTGGTAGGCTTGTAGGTGGCAGTGTCACGTGGCAGGGTAGTGTAGATAAACTAGTGGTCCCCTCTGAGCCCAACAAGTAATTTTTTCTCTGTAGTGTAGGAATGAGACCTCTGGATGCTAGGATAACATTGAAACAATTGGAGAACTTTACTGAATCTTCAATGAAAACCCAGACAAAACAGAAGCAGTTTTTTTTCTGCACAGAATGAAATGTCATGCTTTTTAAACACATGTGAGTGAGTACTTTGTTACTGTCCCTCATCAGATATGCTGAATGACAAGTCTCTAATACACACTTTATATGTTCTGGCAGACGTGCGAGTGGAAACACCGTTGCAACAGAACACTGAGGCGAAAATATTTGAACTTTTACTCACGGCTTGTTGCTGCATGATACCTTATGCACAGGGTATACAAATGTAATTTCTGTGACGTGTTAGGCAAACAGCATTACTCTGACCGTAGGTAACTGAAGATTAGTGTAGACAGAGGAACCCTTGTTGAGCTGTATTCTCCTCTGATTAGACAAAACTCCTTCTTGGAGATGGAAATTGGAACCACTTTGCTCTCACAACATGGACTGGAGACAATCTATTGCATGAGCCCTCCATACAATGAACAAGGCCCACATCTGTCTCAGGTAATGGAACTTGCTTGTAGCAAGCTTGACTTGAATAGAGGCTGTCTGCAGCTTAAATGTTACTGGACCTAAGAGAAACACTCTAGACTAGGCACAGACCCTTTTTTTTACTAACTGAACTGACAGACTGGTTTGCCTAGTAGTAGCAGAGCTGGGAGACAAGTGGCTCTGGCAAACCAGACCTAGACTGACTGACAGGGGTTTGGCCTATAGATTCTTTCCACAGCTGTTCTAGAAAGTTCAGCATAGAAAGCTTAGCTGAGAAATGTGTCATGTGACCAAAGCATCACTCATCCTTATAAGGCAACATTTATGCTTATACTCCTATTAGACCTTTGTGTATGCTACTAAGGCAATGTAATGCAAAGAAAACAGCTTTGCAGCTTTGCAGATTTGTGTAGTTAGAAATGGCTGTTCCTAGCCACACAACTTTTTGTATATTGTAGCTGGAAGTCGGATACTGGGACACTGAAACATTTTATATAATAATCCTGCTATGCTACATTTTAGGTGTGTTTTGCTTCATTTAAGACTTAAGACTTTACTTTGTTGCTGAAACAAATGCAGGACATTTAGAAAGTCTTCAAACCCTTTCAATCTCTTCACATTTTGTTGTGGTGTGGCCTTGTGCTTAAATGATCTAATTACTTACGTCCATGCAAAATCTTTTTCTTTTTATAAAATTTGCAAACATTTTTCACATTCTGTTATAGGGTATTGAATGCAGATTGATGGAGAAAAACTTGGATTTTTGTTTTATTTTAGTACAAGACAACAAAGTGTAAAAAAAAAAAAAAGGGTAAGGGTCTAAAGATGTTCCAAATACATTGTATGTGAAGTAACTTACAAAAATCCCATCATGCACTGTTGAAGACTAGTAGTGGTTATTGTTCATCTAAGCACTAGTTGTGATTGAAAGTTCCTCATTTTGAAAGTGTTACATAATATAAATCATTGTGATGAAATTAAAGCACATCCAAGTATGAGTATCACGACTTATGACTGGTCAAAACTGAAACTTAAATAATATAAAGATCACTGTATGCTTTACTGGAAGAATTGGGTAGAAGGTTCTGGGCATTTCATGCACATTCTATAGTTTCATATGAGGACAGAAAAAATCAATGTTACTTAAATTTCACACATGGCTATGTACATGCATCAATAATAATAGATAAGTCTTACGACCTGTATTATGTGAATCTTCAGTTTTCCATTATCTCAGTTCAAAATTCAGAAAAGATAAATATACATAAACAGTATTTATACTGTCCGATAATCTCTAATCCTCATCCAGTGCTGAATTTATGGCTGTATTAGGATTGTACGTGTTTATTAATTTGGTGACTGTTTATAGAAGAAGAAGCTTACAATGGGCATTGCATTATTTTAGAAATGCCTTGTGAGAAATGTTAAGGCTTAGTTCTCCAGTGACTTTCATGATAAAGCTTCCAAAAGTATTTTGAGCAGGAAACCATCAACACAGCCTTCCTCTAAATCATAGGTCATCAGAAAAAAACAGAGAAGCCAAAATTCCATCGAAATATTCAGCCATTCCACCAAATCTGGCAGCTCATAAATCTTTTTATGAGACACTCTCCAGTTATCTGGTACGATAGTAATCAATTCCATACTTTCTTTTTGCAGAACGGAGATTATTTTGTGGAGTCTCAAGTGGTGAGAGGCATTGTACACCTCCCTTGGCACACCTTAGTTCTCAGGATGTGGTATATATAAAACACAAAACCTTCCTACCTTCTTTTTTTTTTTTTTTTTTCATTCTTTCATTTTTTGCATGCTTTACGACTTATTTGTCCCAGATGGGCGAAAAGTTCTACATTTGGTCTAGATGATAAGAATCACCTATGCGTCCTAAGGTTTATATTGTACATAATAATAAAGCCGTAATGTCTAGTTGCTACATGCGATAGTTTGTGTTTTTCTTAGTTATCATGAGCTGCATGATATAACAATAATATACAATAGATGAAGATATGAACAACAATGTAAAAAGCCCTTTCTATACATAACATCTCTGCAGGATAGAGGATAAGTGTCAGGTCTCCTGCCTGGTTCCCCCGGCTCGAGAGCCGGACATACAGCGTACGGGTATCGCCAGTACTCCTATAGAGATGCATGGAGGGGGCGTATCGGCTACAGCTTTGTGCCATGGTCGACACACTGCATTCATACAGAGAGCCGGGGCATCAAGTGGGAGATTGCGGGGGTCCCAGTGATTGGACCCCCCGCAATCTGACACTTATTCCCTATCCTGCAGATAGGGGATGAGTTTTGTTATACTGGACTACTCCTTTAAAGTCCATTTTTTGAGTGACTCTTCTCAAAGGACATTACTCCTTTATTTTATGTTTATTTACTCATGTTTTCTCTTTAAGAGTTTATGAGATCTATAAAACTTGGTACCATGTGTACTGTTTGCTCCCAGGTTGTCACAGCCCGGTCTCTTTTTATCAGAAAGAGATACTTTGATATACAGAAATGTTTTCTAACTATTGGTCAACGTGAAGGATCCTTGCTCATAAAAACGGAGGTTGGTAGGAGCATTTATTACAATAACTTTTTCTTCATATTAGGTTATTGATATCCTTGAAGTTTGTTCTGTTTAACACACAAAGAAAGCTAAAGAAACAGAAGCTGTGCCATGTATTCATGCAGACTTTCTAAGGAATAAGTCATCTTCGGATGTTTGCTAATCGCTTTCTCTCCTCTCTGAGAAATAACAACAACAAGCATGGTGTTGGAAAACATTGCATGTCTCATCTTCCTAAACAGCAACAGACATGCACTTTCAGTGGCACGAGCAATTTGCCAAGCCAAGTGTACAGTAGAAAGATCTACTGTACACAAAGGGAGGGCTTTGCATTATTGATAGACTGCTGTTATGGAAATGATAGCATTTTATCACCCACCTCTAGTAGCAAGTCTCCTTCTGGCATGGCAATCCCTCCGGATGGGTTGTCTCCTTTTATTGCGTGACCGACCGGCTGGCATGGTTGCTTCTTGGAGTGCTGTTCCTCAATTGCTGTTAAACAACGTGAGTAAAAAAAAAAAAATATAAGTAACAGAACTGATCAGTGTGAGAGACTCAGTGAAGTGTTACAGTCAGAGGTCACAGAAAGAGCAGCATGCAATTTTCATATCTGACAGCATGATGCTCTATGTTTTTTATGATTTGGCAAATTCTCAAGCCTTTAATAGAATTATCCTGCTGTGCATTTGAAGCTCTCAGAATTCTTTATATGTCAGCCCTTGCCATTTAAAAAAAATCAGGTTGTGAGACACATGCACGTGTGTGTGTGTGTATATATATATATATATATATATATATATATATATATATATATAATGTGTGTTTGTGTTTGTGTGTACTAGCATGCAAGGAGGCTCAGGAGAATGTTTAAGTTGTGTTCTTCATTGAATCCCCTTTTAAATGCAATGTTTCAGAAAAAGTTGCCTTTCTTAATGCTTGACACAATAATGTACCCCTAACATAAGACCCAAAGGTCTAGTATAGTCCCCAGTATATATCCTAAGTATCCCTGGATGTGCAATTATTACTTTAAAGTGGACTTACAAAAAGTAAGGTGAGCCCTCAGAATAATGCTCATTGGCCTTAAGAAATAGTCAATCATATTGGCCTAAAACAAAAAACTTTAACCACCATGTTTAAGTACTCAAAATCAAATGGAAAAAAAAACACATAAAAATGTTTATTTTTTTGCTCAAACTCTACTAAACACAATCTTTAAAATTAATTACATTAAAGAGTACATTGTTTTAAAGGAAAACTGTCATATGTTTTGTTCCGCACTATCCACGGGTACCCGTGGATAGTGCAGGAGACGCTGAACATTTTGAGTCCTACCTTGCCCGGATCCGCTGTGCCGTTCGCCCGTTATAGCTGGTTTTCGGTATATTCAAATTAGCTGCTAACTGGCACATGCGGGGTTACTGCCTTCAACTGGCACTGTGACGTAACCACCGCCCGGCCCGCAGCACCACTGGCTAATGAATATTCATACATTGTCTTACACTCTCTGTCTCATCTCGGCCGAGTCCTGGACGATACTGCGCATGCGCGGGATTTCCTACTATATCTGGAAGCGGTCTTCAGCATTGCTTCATTTGTCCGGAGCAGCGCTGGAGTAAGGGTGCATGCGCAGTATCGTCCAGGACTAGGCCGAGATGAGACAGAGAGTGTAAGACAACGTATGAATATTCATTAGCCAGCGGTGCTGCGGGCCGGGCGGTTACGTCACAGTGCCAGATGAAGGCAGTAACCCCGCCCGTGCCAGTTAGCAGCTAATATGAATATACCGAAAACCAGCTATAACGGGTGAACGGCACAGCGGATCCAGGCAAGGTAGGACTCAAAATGTTCAGCGTCACCCGCACGATCCACAGGTACCCGTGGATAGTGCGGGACAAAACATATGACAGTTCTCCTTTAATACATTGTTCATTATGTAATTATAATACACTATTTACTTGCTGTTAAAATTCTCAACCTCTATGTGTTTTTAATGTGCTTGAAAAAATGGCCACTAGGTGGCTCTGTTATGTTCCCTGCTGCAAGTCAAACAGTTAGTTTGGTCTCCTCCCAGACTGGCAGGAGAAGACACACAGGAAGTGTGTGCGGGGCATGGTGAGGCACAGCTCTCGAAAGGCTACAGTGACATTGCTCCTGCTTGGGAACGCCCACTTTCTCCTGCCGGGAGCTCACACAATGTGAGCAAAGGGAAAGGTATGATACAGAGCATTTCTAAAGCTCAGAAAACTTTTTTAAGGGCAGGAGGGGTGTTAGGAGTAGTAAGGGAATATCATCTAAGTTAGTTTAGAAAATATGGTTTGATGACAGGTACTCTTTAGAGGGATATTCCGGTGGAAAAAAAAATGTTTTGGTATCAACTGGCTCCAGAAAAAGATTTTTAAATTACTTCTATTAATCTTAACCCTACCAGTACTTATCAGCTGCTAAAGTTGAGTTGTTCTTTTCTGTCTGACAACAGTGCTCTTTGCTGACACCTCTGTCTGTCTCAGGAACTGTCCAGAGTTGGAGCCAATCCCCATGGCAAACCTATCCTGCTCTAGACAGTTCCTGAGGCAGACAGAGATGAAAAGAAAAACTCAACTTCAGCAACTGATAAATACTGGAAGAATTAAGATTTTTTAATAGAAGTAATTTGCAAATCTGACTTTTTGGAGCCAGTTGATATGAAGAAAAATGTTTTCATCGGAACACCCCTTTAATGCTTGCCCCCAAACAATTTATAACATGAAAACTGCAATGCAAGATATCCAAAAAGCACATACAAAGATGAGAAATAGTCAATATACATTTTTGCCACACAAAATGTTTTATAGTTGAAAATGTAATGTTAAGAGATCCCAAGAGAATATTAACACAGATTGTAAATGATTTATCTAAAGGACAAAATAATCCAACATAAATCCCCCTTATGAAAAGTAACTGCTGCCATATACTTTTAAATGACTGCTCTATCTTCAGCAAGAACAATCCCACTATATAATCTCATATGATTCACTTTTCTTTCTTTTAGCCATTTAGCTTTTTTAACCTTGGTCATAGTCTTGCTCTCTTCCTAGCTTATTCTTCAACTGCATTTTATGAACATTTAAGCAAACATTCTACTTGAAGGGGTTCTGCAATTGCACTAAAAAATAATCCACTGTACACTATACTGATCTTGCCCAGTCTGCGTCGGTGCCTCTGTTGGCGAACCCTGATGACGCATTCTGCCTGCTCTGCAAAGGACATTTCAAATGCACTGGCTGAACATTAGTAAAATAGATACCCAAGAGGGATTGTCACTAGGCACAACGGAGCAGCATTTCTTGACTAGGCAAGGGTATTTTTGGGTATTTTTAGTAAAGGCACGTTGCCACGCTTTAGAGACAGCAAAGTATTGACACATCATTAAAATTTTAGAATAATCTTATCGTGCATAATAAAATCTTAAAAATGTAAAGGCAATCTAAACCTAGAACAGTAAAATGTGCTAGCAAAACTACAATATGCTCAAGATTTTGTCAACGAAATGATGGATAAAGGATGACTTATAGTTGTTACGGACAGTAGACCAAATGTTAATGGACACAGCTATGTATTGTAAATTATATAAGAAACCTTCTTGCAGGTTTCAAATACAATTAGAAAAACTTCAACAGCATACAAATTATTTGTGTATTAACAATCCAATTACTCCTATTATCCATGCCTTACCAAAATGGATAAAGATAAATTCCCTCCTTCTGTGAGACCTATTGGCCTAGACTTCTCAATCTGTCTGAGACAAAAATGTGTCTGATTTATATCTCAGACACATAACAGCCAATCACAGCTCAGCTTTAATTTCTCAAATATCTCTGGTATAATAAAAGAAGAGCTGGGATTGAGCTCTGAATCACTATTCCTTGCTTTTTGGTTTAAATAATTTTTATTGGATTTTTTTTTGAGAAATTTACAACAAAGGAAAGATTGGCCAAAGAAAACAAAGTGGGCAAGGAACAATACATACCAAATATAACACAGTTATATAAATATTACTAAAGCAATCACAAATATGAAGACCTTAGTGTAGGGTCAAAAGTGCTGTATTGCTGCGTATTTGCTGCTGCATGTTTTCCTGGATGGTACCCACTCTTACCTGATAAAAGGTTAAATTAATAGCAATACTGGCCCCATAGATTATGTTGCACTGTGCCAAAAAAATGTAGGATGTACAGTCAGAATGATGAAAATATGAAATGGTAGAGCATTTGGCAAATATAATTATCCCTAGAGATTGAAATGTGCAGCAAGCCACTTTGCTTTTATAGAGCCATTTCAGATTTTTTTGGCCCAAATCTATGTTTTTCCTATCTAACTTGTTTGTATGAGACATGAGAGTATCTGATGCAATAAGTTAATTTATTATCTAGGACTTGGAATTGGGAAGTTCAATAGTCCTTATAACTATCCATACTAACCACCCAGGTTTAACATGATGCACAGAGGCGTAACTTATAGCTTCTTGGCCCCAAAGCAAAATCTGCAATAGGGCCCCATGTGCCAATTATACTACTGGCCTCTTAACGGAGAAAAAGGCACCTTAGGCACCAGAGCCTCAGTGCAACCGCTACCTCTGTACCCCGTACAGCTACGCCTTTGATGATGCAGTGATCATGTGATGATTAAAAGCGAACAAAAGAACCAAGGAAACTGTAAGCCATTAGAATTATTAAAGTAATTTTATTTTAATATATATTTAATTTTGTTTCAGGTAAGATTCATGAACCCAGATTTTACATCTATTAAACAAACTTTGCAGTAAGTTTTTTCAAAAGTTACTATCCTTTAAGTACGAGAGTCCCCGGGAGTCCATCATTCTTGCCAGGATTACAGTAGGCCAATGACTAGCACCACACTATTATCAAATTAACAATGAAAACTGTAAACTATTCTTGTACAGAAGCCTGTCTTTGTTGCCTACCCATGGTAAGCTACTGTAAAGTGTGGTGCCTAAGGTTTCCCCATAGTGGCCACTGTTTTGGCAGGAGGAGAGCACTGTATTCTGCACTACATTTCCTGGCAATATGAACCTTTAATGCAAGTGTGAACCAAGCCTAGGCAGATCGGGAGCCATTAAAAAACAGGTCACAGTACTGTAGGTACTGCTATAGGTGTAGTGCATTTTAAAGGCTAATAACAGTCATCTGTGGCCGTATTACATTTCTCACATGTATATGAATGGTTCACTGCGTCTCTTGTGGGGAGGTTTCACAAACAACTCCCTACAAGAAACACCACTGCAATTTTTTATGCTGTTTTGAGGCAAGCACGAATGGATCAGAAGGAATCGGAAATATAAAGAATGGACTTATACTTCTGTATTTCAACTGGATCCACTGGCTTTTGGTTCAAACAACTGCATCAAAAATTGCAATGCTGTTTCTTAAAAAAAAACTATCACACTATATATTTTTTTAAGTCTGTTCATCAAGTATTCAGAAATATTTCTTCCATACAGTCATGGCCATAAATGTTGGCAACCCTGAAATTTTTCAAGAAAATGAAGTAATTCTCACAGAAAAGGATTGCAGTAACACATGTTTTGCTATACACATGTTTATTCCCTTTGTGTGTATTGGAACTAAACAAAAAAAGGGAGGGAAAAAAGCTAATTGGACATAATGTCACACCAAACTCCAAAAATGGTCTGGACAAAATTATTGGCAACCTTTCAAAATTGTGGATAAATAAGATTGTTTCAAGCATGTGATGCTCCTTTAAACTCACCTGGGGCAAGTAACAGGTGTGGGCAATATAAAAATCACACCTGAAAGCAGATAAAAAGGAGAGAAGTTCACTTAGTCTTTGCATTGTGTGTCTGTGTGTGCCACACTAAGCATGGACAACAGAAAGAGGAGAAGAGAACTTTCTGAGGACTTGAGAACCAAAATTGTGGAAAAATATCGACAATCTCAAGGTTACAAGTCCATCTCCAGAGATCTAGATTTGCCTTTGTTCACAGTGTGCAACATTACCAAGAAGTTTGCAACCCATGGCACTGTAGTTAATCTCCCTGGGCGTGGACGGAAGAGAAAAATTGATGAAAGGTGTCAATGCAGGATAGTCCAGGTGGTGAATAAGTAGCCCCAAACAAGTTCCAAAGATATTCAAGCTGTCCTGCAGGCTCACGGAGCATCAGTGTCAGGGCGAACTATCCATCGACATTTAAATTAAATGGAACACCATGGCAGAAGACCCAGGAGGACCCCACTGCTGACACAGAGACATAAAAAAACAAGACTACATTTTGCCAAAATGAACTTGAGTAGGACTTCGTAAGTACAGGAATCACGGCGCCGACCAGGCAAGGATCCGCAAAAAGGAAAGTATCCACCAACAGGTTTATTAACATCAATGCAATGCATTTCGCTGCGCATGGGCAGCTTCATCAGGCATGCACAGCTTCATGCAGCGAAACGCATTGCATTGATTTTAATAAACCTGTTGGTGAATACTTACCTGTTTGCAGATCCTTGCCTGGTCAGCGCCGTGATTCCTGTACTTACGAAGTCCTACTCTACTTTGCAACAATGATCCAGCAAGGCTGTAGACAGGCATACAGTCTTTACACACGTATACCATTGTTGTTGTAATATTGGTAAGCAGCGATTTACCCTCCCCCTCCCCGGTATCCTTGTTGCAAGGGATACTCCACAATGAGCACCTTTGCTTTTTCTTTTCAAAATGAACTTGAGTAAGCCAAAATCCTTCTGGGAAAAAGTTTTGAGGACAGATGAGACCAAGATGGAGCTTTTTGGTAAAGCACATCATTCTACTGTTTACCGAAAATGGAATGAGGCCTACAAAGAAAAGAACACAGTACCTACAGTGAAATATGGTGGAGGTTCAATTATGTTTTGGGGTTGCTCAAAACATGGGTGCCATGAATGTGTGCAAAGCATCATGAAATCTGAGGATTATCAATGGATTTTGGATCGCTCTGTACAGCCCAGTGTCAGAAAGCTGGGTTTGTACCCGAGATCTTGGGTCTTCCAGCAGGACAATGACAACAAACATACGTCAAAAAGCACCCAGAAATGGATGGCAACAAAGCGCTGGAGAGTTCTGAAGTGGCCAGCAATGAGACCAGATCTAAATTCCATTGAACACCTGTGGAGAGATCTTAAAATTGCTGTTGGGAAACGGACCTTCCAATAAGAGAGACCTGGAGCAGTTTGCAAAGGAAGAGTGGTCCAACAATCCGGCTGAGAGGTATAAGAAGCTTATTGATGGTTATAGGAAGAGACTGATTTCAGTTATTTTTTCCAAAGGGTGTGCAACCAAATGTTAAGTTAAGGGTGCCAATAATTTTGTCCAGCCCAGTTTTGGAGTTTGGTGTGACATTCTGTCCAATTTGCTTGTTTTCCTCCCTTTTTTGGTTTAGTTCCAATGCACATAAAGGGAATAAACATGTGTATAGCAAAACATGTGTTACTGCAATCCTTTTCTGTGAGAAATACTTCATTTTCTAGAAAAATTTCAGGGGTGCCAACAATTACGGCCATGACTGTACATATATAGATGTTCTATATTCTCTCATAACATTTTATAAACATTTGATATTATCACTCATAAAGATGACATTAGCGTAATACATTTTCAACAATAAAATGAAACAATTCTAAAATGCTCTAATATTGTTCTAATTTATTTTTTTACAATTTACATTAAAACCAACACATATTGATAATGAATAGTGGCCATATACATAACACTAACTTCTGTCAAATATCTTTTAATACGTGCATATACTTTTGTTTTAAAGATAATTTAGAGATATTTCATTACCTTTTTTTGTAATATTTTTATGATTGATTTTCTATGTCTGAATACAAAATTGAAATCCACTAATGTATATTTATTATGTACATATTAATGTTATTCTTTTATGCTTGAGAGAAGGAAACCAGTGAAGTGAGGAATATTCTGTTGTATACTACTATATGGAAAGCAAATCTGGTGCCAGGTGAAGTTTCTTATCTATGATCTACACTGCAGACAGACTGGAGGACAGAGCAAAATTCCACCACATGTAGTTAAAACATTAAAGACTTTTTTCTTCTCTTTTTATCAGAGTGATAGAATGGTGTTAGTTGCTGGCCAATGTCTTGGGATCTCAGAGGCTTGAGCGTTTGAAATGTTTTCATGATAGTTACTATGATATTCCTGCATTTAGCTGATGGACGTGCATGACAATGGCCATGATCATTATCAAAAGGCTTCAAAAATGATTTGTATAATTCCCTTATATAAAGTATGTGTTGTAACCCTAAATAAACAAACTAAAATGTAAACTGCATTTGGGATTTGCTAAGTAATATATAATATATATATATATATATATATATATACATATACACACACATCTTATATCTCTAGGGTCCCTCACTTATGTGGAGAAAGTGGGCCCCATACCTTTGTTTCCCTTGAAGCCCTTAGAACATTATAGGCAACATAATTTGTATTCTCCCTACCGCAGACACCACAGATATTTCATATACAGTGCATTGGTGAGGCCTAACAGCAATAGGAAACTTTTCCGTTTTTCTTTTTTATTGGTTTCATATCTTGTATTTATTATTGAGTGGAAAATAACTATTAAATTCATTCCAGAAACCACAATTTCTCCCATTTGTCTACCTGTTTAATTGTATAGAATCTGTTTATGAAGAATAACTAATGCTTGACATTCAGACCAAGGTAACTCCACCAGGAACTCATACATTTGTGCATTGTGTGACTGAAACAGTGGCTTTATGTTTTCTCAATTTGTCAATGTATGTATTTTCTAAAAATGTAATTAAATAAACTGTTAAAGAGGTATTTTGGCTTTATACATCTTACCGTATATACTCGAGTATAAGCCGACCGGAATATAAGCCGAGGTCCCTAATTTCACCCCAAAATCCCAGGAAAAGTTATTGACTCGAGTAGAAGCCTAGGGTGGGAAATACATCATCCCCCCTGTCATCACCCAGACCCTCATCATCATCACCCTGTCATCATCTCATCATCCCACACACCCCCTTCATCATCCCCTTGTCATCATCCCACACCCCCCCTTCATCATGCCCTTGTCATCATCCCCTTGTCATCATCCCCACCCCCCTTCATCATCCCCTTGTCATCATCCCCACCCCCCTTCATCATCCCCTTGTCATCATCCCCACCCCCCTTCATCATCCCCTTGTCATCATCCCCACCCCCCTTCATCATTCCCTTGTCATCATCCCACACACCCCCTTCATCATCCCCTTGTCATCATCCCCTTATCATCCCACACCCCCCCCCCCCTTCATCATCCCCTTGTCATCATCCTCTTGTGAACTATCCGCCCTCAGTGGTCTTCAACCTGCGGACCTCCAGAGGTTTCAAAACTACAACTCCCAGCAAGCCCGGGCAGCCATCGGCTGTCCGGGCTTGCTGGGAGTTGTAGTTTTGAAACCTCTGGAGGTCCGCAGGTTGAAGACCACTGCGGCCTTCGACATCATCCAGCCCCCTCTCACCCCCTTTAGTTCTGTACAGTACTCGCCTCCGCTCAGCGCTGGTCCGGTGCTGCAGGACTGTCCGGTGGGGAGGTCGTCCGGTGGGATAGTGGTTCCGGGCTGCTATCTTCACCGGGGGCGCCTCTTCTCCGCGCTTCAGGCCCAGAATAGAGGCGTTGCCTTGACGATGACGCAGAAGGACGTTGGTAATGAACGTACCTCTGCGTCGTCGTTAAGGCAACGTGACTATTCTGGGGCCGGGCCCGAAGTGCTTAGAAGAGGCCTCCCCGGTGAAGATGGCAGCCCGGAACCACTATCCCACCGGACGACCTCCCCACCGGACAGTCCTGCAACACCGGACCAGCGCCGAGCGGAGGTGAGTACTGTACAGAACTAAAGGGGGTGAGAGGGGGCTGGATGATGTCGAAGGCCGCAGTGGTCTTCAACCTGCGGACCTCCAGAGGTTTCAAAACTACAACTCCCAGCAAGCCCGGACAGCCAATGGCTGCCCGGGCTTGCTGGGAGTTGTAGTTTTGAAACCTCTGGAGGTCCGCAGGTTGAAGACCACTGCGGGTGGAGAGTTCACTCGAGTATAAGCCGAGGGGGGTGTTTTCAGCACCAAAAATCGTGCTGAAAAACTCAGCTTATACTCGAGTATATACGGTATCCCTTATCCAAATAATAGGGGATAAGATGTATGATCGCAGGGGTCCCGCCGCTGGGGATAAGATGTATAAAGCCAGAATACCCCTTTAAGTATATTACACTTTCTATGCCAAGTATAGCACTGTATACTCTACCAATAAAATTAGATTTGATTATTCGTGCATTATTTCAATATGCCATATATTTAGTGCCCTATTGTGCTGTGTAATAGGCCCAAGGATCAGCCAAAGAAAGAGTAAACGCTCATTCTCTGGCTGATCACATTGTTTTGACAGGTTTAAAAATCCTCAATTGTCAGCAGCACATCGTTCTGTGTAACAGGGGATGTGCGGTCACCTAAGCATAGAAGAAAAGGGCTGCACAAACAATCCCGCAATCATTTGTGTGGTCCTATCTGCACTATAACAGAGTCATATAATAGGTTCCTTAAACCTATTACCTATTAAAACCTATTAAATGAGTGCAGATCCACTAGATCAGTGCTCACTGTAGGCAATAGTCTGCACATGTAATACAGTCCTTACGGTGTTTATTGGCTCCAAAGCTTTGCTCTACATGTGGAAATATAAAAGTACTGGGCATTTAATATACCCATATTACTTAAAGCATTTTCTGTAACTGTGAGAGCATTAAATCATATCCTAAAGGGCTAAAGGGCCGATAGAGCAATATAGGTCATGGGTCAAACTTACTTGTGGCAGCCATGCAACCGCTATCCACTAGTGTGAACATAGACTTACATATGTTCATGCTGTTTTCCCTTATAAATCATTTTTAATTGTACAGTGTAGAAAAAGTACCCTTTTGATCCCTCAATGTTGCCCATAAAATAATATAATAAGTGGCGGGCTACTGTTCGTTTGATACTGACTATCTGTTCTTCAGTATGGCTTGAAGAAACGCATCTTACATTGCCGAGAAAACTGTACAAAACTCTGCAAGTTCCATGCGCTAGGACTCGGAAATTACTAGGTGACACACGGTTCCCCTGGCACCCTAACAGACCGAACTGGACTGTGTCTCTCTATGCCTATTTTGAAGAAATGGAACACTTTAATTTTAAAATACACTTATTTAATTTTTTTAAAGCACTTCTTCCTTTTGCGCGTTTCTAATAGACCACCAGAAAGAAGATTTGTAATAACAAGAAGCATATATGGCACTTACATAGTTGCACTGTTTAAAAGTGTGAACAAATTAGCTCTAAAATTAGAGGTTTGAGGGAGGTTTCATTTAAAGCTGGGTTTACTTTCATGTTCAATATTCACCTCAAGCCTACATTTAGCCAGCATTTCTATGTTAAATAAAAGGGAGTCTGTCAATAGACTCCTTTAATGGGGTACTCCGCTGCTCAGCCTTTGGAACAAACTTCCGAAAGCTGGAGCCGGGAGCTTGTAATGTCATAGCCCCGCCCTATGATGTCACCCCCCTCCCCCTCAATGCAAGTCTATGGAAGGGGGGTGTGGCGGCTGTCATGCCCCCTTCCATAGACTTGCATTGAGGAGGCGGGGCGTGACGTCATGAGGGGTGAGGCTATGATGTCACAAGCTCCCGGCGCCGGCTCCAGTGTTTGGAATAGTTTGTTCCAAATGCTGAGCAGCGGAGTACCCCTTTAAGGAAGAGTAGCTTACCTTATGTTCACACTATGGAATTTTCACCTGGAAATTCCATTTACACAATCCAGAATCTGTGCTTAAAGGGGTATTCCAGGCAAAAACTTTTTTTATATATATCAATTGGCTCCGGAAAGTTAAACAGATTTGTAAATTACTTCTATTAAAAAATCTTAATCCTTCCAATAGTTATTAGCTTCTGAAGTTTTCTGTCTAACTGCTCAATGATGATGTCACGTCCCGGGAGCTGTGCATGATGGGAGAATATCCCCATAGGAACTGCACAGCTCGTGGGACGTGAGTCATCAGAGAGCAGTTAGACAGAAAACAGCAACTCAACTTCAGAAGCTAATAACTATTGGAAGGATTAAGATTTTTTAATAGAAGTAATTTACAAATCTGTTTAACTTTCCGGAGCCAGTTGATATATATAAAAAAAAAGTTTTGGCCTGGAATACCCCTTTAATGTCCACAGCAATCTGCTGCCGACAGTAAGCACTATCTGATTCAATACAGTGTAGTGCCGGGACTTCTCCAGCTCATTCCACTGGAAGATTGAACATATTCAATCTTCTCTGGGAATCCAATTCTGAATCGGAAAGTTCTGCTATGGAACTTCTGTAGTGTGCACTGAGCAGCAGAATCCCATTGATATCATTGGGAGTCTGCTGCAAGCCAACATGCAAAGTGCTTGGCTAAAAAGCATCAGGTGGTTGGGTGTGGAAGTCAGAGTTTAATATGTGGTTTTGTGCTTGTAGACTTCTGCACACTGGATTTATATTAAAAAAATCCATCACAAAAAATCCTTAAAAAACAAAAGGACCCTCTAACAATGTCAACAGTATGAGCAGCATGCATCACTGATATGTACAGTTGTTGTAGTGATGTCATATCTAATACTCATGGGATGATGATGCTGGCTACTTGTTTGCTTACACAATTGTTAAATATAAGTGTATAGAAGATGAAATTCAATGAGGAATTGTGTCTGTAATTGTAGTTTTGTTAGAACAAAGAGGTTCTGTGCTGTTGATATTAAACCGACTATAAAAGCATGTTCATTTGCAATTTAATAGAAATGAAATTTTTCGATGAGCTCATTGTTCTAACAGCATAAAACTAGACCAAAACATAGGATTTCCAAGAATTTCTCTACTAAAAATAATGTTTCCTACATCTGCAAATCTAATACGTCCTGTGTCTGGCTACAGAAGTGATTTAAACAAAGATCATGAATTAATAATGTTGTCATGGAAACTAAATTAAAAAGGAGGACACTTTTTTGAAGATTTGGATAAAAGAAATGTTGCATCCATCACTGATAACATGGATAAAGGTGAACTGTGTTTGGCCATACATATACATCTAGACACAAAAAGGGATCTGAATGTATTCTGTACCATATCCATGTGTTGTATTGGGCAGATAGGTGGGAAAAGATGTAAGCTATGTCTGGCTATTAATCATCATGCAGACAGGGCCAAATAAAACAATCTCTAGATTATTGGTGTTGGCCTTTACTTCCATCATTGTCAGCCACACATCTATTACAAGGCTTTTAAACCTGCTCAAAAGATGTCAAGAGCTTGCAGTCGGCTGAATCCTGGGCCTATTACACTAGGGCAATACCGACCTGTTTGTCCTCACCCCATGTAATAGGACTAGAGATGAGCGAACTTACAGTAAATTCGATTCGTCACGAACTTCTCGGCTCGGCAGTTGATGACTTTTCCTGCATAAATTAGTTCAGCTTTCCGGTGCTCCAGTGGGCTGGAAAAGGTGGATACAGTCCTAGGAGACTCTTTCCTAGGACTGTATCCACCTTTTCCAGCCCTCCGGAGCACCTGAAGGCTGAACTAATTTATGCAGGAAGAGTCATCAACTGCCGAACCGAGAAGTTCGTGACGAATCAAATTTACTGTAAGTTCGCTCATCTCTAAATTGGACCTTTATGTGCATGGATGTATTACACTTTCATACTACTCTCATATTGTAGTCTTTGCAGGGTTCCTCTATATGCCTCTTAAAGAATCCAAACGACTGCCTTGTTTCAAGTCATTTACAGCATTAGGGTCTATTCACATGTACAGTATTCTGTGCAGATTTGATGCGCAGGATTTTCTGCTGCAGATTTCAATGTAAACTGAATGAGTGAACACAGCTTGAAATCCTGCGCATCAAATCTGCCCAGAATATTGCACGTGTGAATAGACCCTTAGGGTACATTTACATGGGAAATCTGCTGTATGTTATGCTACCATTCACTTTGATAGTTCCGCCAAAAGTCCACAATAATGGCAAATTTCCAGGTTGCCGGCAGACCCATTGAAGTGGATGATAGCATAACTTGCAGTGGATTTCCTAACATATCCGGCAAACAGCAAATTTTCTAGGAAAAGCCTTCTCTGATCAGACATTTTCCTTGTTCACAGCTTACAAAGCAGCCCCCCTTTCTATCTCCTTTAAATAATTAACTGAACTATGGTGCAACACTTTTCCCTTCCCTTGTGCCAGGGCTTTAAAAACTAAAAAAAAAAACAAACTTTAACTCACCTTCCTACGTTCCCCCGTTGCGCCGATATTGGCGTCTTTGTCCTGGTCCTCCGATGCTGCTCTGCTTCCTGCTTCTTGGGCTTTGATTGTCCCACTGCAGTGAGCGTATCGCCGGTCACAGCAATGTCGCACCTTGGCCGGTGATAGGCATTTAAGGAGCCCGGGCAGCAGGGAAAAGGCAAGGCCCGGGCTCCTTACAGGAAGGTGGGTTAAAGTTTACTTTTCTAGTTTTTGTAGCCCGGGCACATGGGAAGGAAAAAGTGTAGTGCCGCAGTTCTCCTTTAAAACATGACATGGCATAACTACCAAATTAATTTCCCTTTTTCATCTACTATAGTTAGGTATCTTTATACTTTTCTATATTTACCCAAAGCCATTCAGCTAACAGAGTAAGAAATGTAAAATGGGGAAAGCTATATTCTTTACATATGTTTTCTATCACACATTTGAATGCATCCCATGCAAAGTATAAACCAGTCAGTTTGCCTCCACCCCTGTTTGGAGAAACTTATGTGTAAGTACTATTCCACCCCAGGAATTAGATTTATTTATCTAATCTTTCACTATACAATCTTGTTTTTGCTATAGAAAACGGAGAACCATAGCACCATAAATGAGAGAGTTTTATTTGCCTTGACAGCCTTCATTCTGTAAACTGAATGGACCATGGGCTGCCAGGTTTTTTTTTTGTTTTGTTTTTTAGAATTATTAACATAAGCAGACAAAACCATTTCTAGTATCCAAAGATATTAAAGAAAGTTAAGATAATTTAATTTGACATGACAACATCTGACATTCCGATACTTCATTCAGTGGTGCACAAAGTAATAAAAAAGTCAAAGTGGGTACACCCCACTGGTTCATGCCATCACACCTCACCATCCAGTGAAAAAGGGGCTTAGTGATAATTGCCTTCATCATTCTTTTCTCAACCTATGTTGGAAAGAAGGGGTAAATTGCCATTTTTCCTTTTGTAACATAAGCTGGGTACCCTTTTCACATCCTTCATCCTTTTCCCTGCCCTTGACTATTATTGTCAGAGAGGTAACCATATACACCGATCAGCCATGATAATAAAACTACTAAAATGATGTGCCCAATAATCTGAATCCTATCAATAGTCCCTGATCCTATCTTATATGAAGGATAGCCTTATGCCTATCCCATGCATGTTTAAACTCCTTCTCTGTATTTGCAGCGACCACTTCTGCAGGAAGGCTATTCCATGCATCCACTACTCTCTCAGTAAAGTAATACTTCCTGATATTACTTTTAAACCTTTGCCCCTCTAATTTAAAACTATGTCCTCTTGTGGTAGTTTTTCTTCTTTTAAATATACTCTCCTCCTTTATCGTGTTGATTCCCTTTATGTATTTAAAAGTTTCTATCATATCCCCTCTGTCTTTTCTTTCTTCCAAGCTATACATGTTAAGGTTCTTAACTCTCTCTAGAGTATCTATATCCTTCTGGAGATATGTCCTCCAGTACTGAGCACAATACTCCAAGTGAGGCCTCACCAGTGTTCTGTACAGTGGCATGAACTCTTCTCTCTTTCTACTGCTTATACCTCTCCCTATACATCCAAGCATTCTGCTAGCGTTTCCTGCTGCTCTATTACATTGTCTTCCTACCTTTAAGTCTTCTGAAATAATTACTCCTAAATGCCTTTCCTCAGATGCTGAGGTCAGGGCTGTGTCACATATTCTATATTCTACCTGAGGGTTTTTACAGCCCAGGTGCATTATCTTGCACTCATCCACATTAAATTTCAGTTGCCAGAGTTCTGACCATTCTTCTAGTTTTCCTAAAGCCTTTTCCATTTGGCGGATCCCTCCAGGAACATCAACCCTGTTACATATCTTTGTGTCATCAGCAAAAAGACATAACTTACCATCGAGACCTTTTGCGATATCACTAATGAAGATATTAAACAAAATTGGTCCCAGTACAGATCCCTGAGGTCCCCACTGGTAACAAGACCTTGCTCTAAATATACTCCATTGACTACAACCCTTTGTTCATCCACTGCCTAATCCATTCAACGATATGGGAGTCCAAGCTCAATGACTGCAGTGTATTGATAAGTCTTCTATGTGGGACAGTGTCAAAAGCCTTTCTAAAATCTAGATAAGCGATGTCTACTGCCCCTCCGCCATCTATTATTTTAGTCACCCAATCGAAAAAATCAATAAAGTCAACATGTTATCTTAACTGCATGGAGAATGTAGCAATATAATTAAAGAACAGAAAATACTACAAGTTATTGTAGTTATTGTTCTATAGAAAAAATATGACTTGTCCCAAAAAAGCAAGCCATAATTTTTTTTCCATGAATGTTCTATAATTGTGCAAAGTTAGTATGACTAAAATAAAACTATACATATATGGTATAGTGTATTCCTACTGAGTGTAAAGGTAACAGTTACTTAATGTTATATGTACCTGTGGTGGCCCAGTACGGGAGTAGTACCCTCGTAGCTCTGCTGCCCTGTCCGGCAGCCTCCCTACAGTGACCCCTGGGCCCCCTCTACACCTGCCCCCTTGTATATATATATTTATTTTTGTTTTTTTTGTGTTTGTTTTTGCCTGCATTATTTTGTATAATGTTTATAAAAGGTTTTATAATTTACATATAAGCCCTGCGTGGAGCCTCTGCTCTTTCTCTTCCTGCTTATGCTGAGTTGCAACAAGTCACAGAGTGTGTCTGGAGTCCATAGGAGGCCTCAAGTCCGTCAAGCAGCCACAAGTCTACAAGTAAGCTACAGTCGGGGTATAGTCAGTCCCAGTCAGTCAAGTCAAAGTCATCTGTCTTCAGTCAGCGTGGCCTACATCAATATTGTCCCAGTCCACTACAAGTCCCAGCAAGCCCTGAGGTCTCTGAAGTCACTGGTCACCTCCGTGGGCCTGGCTAAGCTGTAAAGACTGTTCCATCTGTCACTCAGTACAGCTACGGTTGTCCGTAACTTGGCGTCTGAGTCATTGTTGCCCCCGTGCCTAGCCCAGCATCCAGCGGTATACCTTTGGGTGGTATTGAGGATAAACCATGCCCTGGCATCACGAATACAAGGGGTTAATGCCATCTGCCCATAGGGTAATTCCATCTGCCCTGCATCACACCCTCTACCACATACCCCAAAATGGTGCCATTAAAGGGGTATTCTAGGAAAAAAATATTTTTCTATATATCAACTGGCTCCAGAAAGTTATCCAGATTTGTAAATTACTTATATTAAAAAATCTTAATCCTTCTAATAGTTATCAGCTGTTGAAATTGAGTTGTTCTTTTCTGTCTGACCACAGTGCTCTCTGATGACATCTCTGTCTGTCTCAGGAACTTTCCACAGTAGGAGCAAATCCCCATGGCAAACCTCTAATGCTTCGGACAGTTCCTGAGACAAGCAGAGGTGTCAGCAGAGAGCGCTGATGTCATAAAAAAAAAAAGAACACTCAACTTCAGCAGCTGATAACTACTGGAAGGATTAAGATTTTTTCATAGAAGTAATTTACAAATCTGTTTAACTTTCTGGAGCCAGTTGATATAAAAAAAAAGTGTTTTTTCCTGGAATACCCCTTTAAACTTGTCCCACATAAAAACAAGCCCTTGTATAACTACAAACATACCACCCATATCACCCTCATATACAGAGCTTATTTCCATGTGCTTTTTCTGTTAATTCAGGACACTGGGGGATTGTAAGTCCCAGGTGTGTGAAGGAAAGAAGAAAGTGCTGTATATGAGGGTGATGTGGTATCATTCCATAACACACACAAGTTGATTTATAGTGCGCCTGGCCCTTTTCCAGTAGAGTTTGTACATAAAAAAAGGTGGGGGCACGTGATAATCCCATATGAGCCTTGTGGCTACAAAGCTTTATATGCATAAGAGGCAATCTTAGATATCACTTGGCTGAGCGTATCACTGCCAATAAAATATATTAAGCTTCTACAGGTGTTCTGCTTAAAGGGGGATTCCCACATCGAAAAATTGTGACTTTTTGCTGAAAACAGCTGAAGCAGGGCAACACCATTCTGCTGTTTTCGGCTTCCGATCACCTCAGGCCACCGCAAACAGGCCGGAGAGGGACAGAAAGCTGAGATTTTGTGATGTGGGAATACCCCTTTAAGAGCAAGAATATCCATATATGCATGGCCTGACTTAAACTATGCTACTGCAATCTGTTATCAGCCTCCTATCATATCTTTATATTTCTAAGGTACAGACAGTCAGTGAAAGGCATAATAAAGAACCTGCCCCACCTAGAGAGCTCATTGTACCTTTCATTACTTTGTAGGTAATAACTGGAAACATAAATGCAGTGAAACCTCTTTGTGATCAGGGACATGCACACATAGGACTCAATAGGGGGCTTTAGCACCTGCCATTTTAATGCACCACTTCTATAATGCCCTTACTGATTGGGACCACCATGGATTGATGTGGCATGACTGCCAGAGGTCCCTTACCTCAGGAAATGTGTTGTGTTAACATATGTAAGGTTTTTACAAACATTTTTTTAATTAGAAGTGCCATTTTTTTCTACCTGAGCCCCTGCCCCCCCAAATGTCTGTGCATGTCCCTGCATGTGATGACTTCTCAGTCCCTGATATAATTATGTATAGTGGCCATTTTCTTTGAGAAGGCCACCCCCTTGGAAAAGCATTCGTAAATGTCATTTTGGGTGGTGATCTCAAAGAGGTTCCTCTGTACGTTGATGTGGCAATAATTGTTTACATCTAACATGCCACATGGGCACAGCATGCTTTCTTGGGTACCAGCCAGCTGGATAAATGCTATTGGGAGTCCACTACTGAGATATCCACAATAAGACCCATGAGGCTATTGCTCGCTGGTATCAGCCACAACAAAGAAAATAGAATTAGTGATGCTGGAATTATTTTAGGACTACAGAGTCACCTTCTCAGCTCCATTGTTTTTGGACACATATTCAAGAGGAAGATTTATTATGAAACTATTCATCAAGTTTCAAACAACTCAATACGCACAACTATTTTATTTGTAACCCAATAAAAGTTATGTTTTAATACACACATCACAAGGCTACCCTCACCCTCTTAGCCCTTTCTCAGCAGACAGTATCACACATAAAAAAACAGGCTTAAAGGGGTACTCCGCACCCCTAGACATCTTATCCCCTATCCAAAGGATAGGAGATAAGATGTCAGATCGCCAGGGTCCCACTGCTGGGGACCCCCGGGATCTCGGCAGCAGCACCCACCTGTACGGCTTTCACCTCACACCGGCAACGCAGCAGTGGGACCCTGGCGATCTGACATCTTATCTCCTATCCTTTGGATAGGGGATAAGATGTCAAGGGGTGCTGAGTACCCCTTTAAAGGGGCCAGTCAAATTAAAGTTACGGTTGAACACACACATCACATTGCAGCCTGTGATTCAGTTAAACCATATAAAACAACGATAGCAATAATAAAGACCATATTTAAGCAGGTCATATAATACAGTGATCCCTCAACTTACAATGGCCTCAACATACAATAGTTTCAACATACAATGTTTTTTTTTTGGACCATTGTAACTTGAAACCAGACTCAACATACAATGTATGGACAGTCTAGATCTGTGAAACGCGTCACAACTGGAGGAACTGACCAATCAGAATGGGCATTTTACTGGTAAATCACCTATATTACTGAAGTGCATGCACTGACTGGCTGTCTGGTAACGCCCCCTACAGTACAGGGAGGAACGACAAGTTCTGTACTACTCCTTACCTGTGCCAGGGTTAGCTGCTCCTTTCGACACCAAGTAAGGGCGGCTCCATTTGGGACACTGTGTGTACTGTATAGGACCCTGAAGAAGCTCTTGTCCTCTACATAAACCATTGTCTCCCAACCAGGGTGCCTCCAGCTATTGCAAAACTACAATTCCCATCATGCCCGGACAGCCAACGGCTGTCCGGGCATGCTGGGAGTTGTAGTTTTGCAACAGCTGGAGGAACCCTAGTCGGGAAACACTGACATAGACAGTAATTTACAGCTCCCAGCATCTTTTTCTTACTTTTATATGTAAGGACTTGTTTTACCTGTACTAGTTATCTATTTATTTATTTATTTTTTTAATCCTCACTTTTTCCTATTTTTGGATGACATTTTGGTGGCTTCAGAACCAATTACCAGGTTTCCACAGAGTTCTGGTCTCAACATACAATGGTTTAGACATACAATGGTCGTCCTGGAACCGATTAATTTTGTAACTTGAGGGACCACTGTATTCCCTTTCATAGCAAAGATCAACTTGTCTATTTTCACGCAGCAATATTTACGGTGAAAACTAGGTACATCCATAATACAATGAAGGTGTTAATGTTTCCGCATGCTTAAGTAACTGTAAAATGACTTAATTTATGCTCGGTGATGTCTTTTGTTCTCATTGTTAGCTGCAGGAGGCTGTGCTGGCAGCTAGAGGGTTAAGTACAGGATCACATTTCCTCCCTAGGAGTGGATGGTTAATGTGTTTTCCATACATAACAGGGCATCACAGAGGGTTACCATCTCATTCACATCAACACTTCTCCTTCAGGCAATGTACAGTGCATCTTTCCCCCTCTCCCCCTCCTCCCTGACATGTTCGCGTGATGTGAGCGCAGCTATCTCCTCTCCATGTGGGCGGGAGCTGGCACACAGCCATCCTAGCACTGCTATAATCTAGACTCTACTCTTTTTTTTTTTTTTTTTTTTCTTTCTTTCTTTCTTTTTTTTTTTTTTTTTCACACACTGCCTTCTTTCCTAACAGTGGAATCCCATTTAGAGAAACACCAGAGGGAGAACAGACCCCTGGCTGACCAAACCCTTGCTGTCACGCAAACCCAGCCCTCTGTCAATCTCCTCTTCTGCCTGACAGAGCTCTGGCACTGGTTCAAACCATTGCGTGCAAGCAATGAAGCCACATTACCCGGCGAGGAATTTCATAATAACAACAGCTGTTAAATATTGATGACTCCTGGCAAGCACTGAATGCACTTGGTGAAGGTTGAGCCCGCGTGTAATGGAATCTAATTCCTCATTATATATTGTATCAGCTCTCCGGAACTTGCTTTTTTTTTTTTTTTTTAAGCAGTTCAAAAACCAAAATCAAAAGCAATGGAAAAAAAAAAAAAAATAGGAGTGGGGAGGGAATGGGTTAACGGGTGTGGTACAGGATAAATCAAGCCTCAGAAAAGAAAACCTCTTCCCATGTTGTAGAGTTTTAGACAATAAAAAATAACCAGTTTGTCCACATTCCGGCCTTCAGTCTCTTCATTAAACACTCTTTAGTACGGAAGAAAACGATGATCCAGCACTGGGAAACGATAGCTTTATTGAAGATCACTTGACGCAGTTAAAACCGACCATGCCAACAGACGCGTTTCGAGCGCATGCGCTCGAAACGCGTCTGTTGGCATGGTCGGTTTTAACTGCGTCAAGTGATCTTCAATAAAGCTATCGTTTCCCAGTGCTGGATCATAGTTTTCTTCCGTACTAGAGAGTGTTGCCTGTTTCGAGCATGCGCTCGAAACGCGTCTGTTGGTATGGTCGGTTTTAACTGCGTCAAGTGATCTTCAATAAAGCTATCGTTTCCCAGTGCTGGATCATTGTTTTCTTCGGCATTCTGTGTGCCTTGCCGGGCACAGATCCGTGCACTACATCGGAGTGGTGAGCTGGATTCTTTTTCTTACCGAACACTCTCTAGTAGTATTTTCTCAGCTGCCCGGTGCTTGCATTATGCACATTTTCCATCTACTACTGATCCAATGTCTTCATTACGCTATAGGCCACTGCCTTCTGCTAGAGAGAAGCTGCAATACTGCTCTTTTTCCATGACTGGGATTCTCTGCTGTACAGTTGTGGTGAAATGGCACTAATGTCTGTTAGGCTGCATTCACACTTCGTTTTTACATTATGGGTGCCGAATCCGGCTGGGGGAGGGGCAAACCGGGCTCTCCCGTACCCCAGCCAGACCAGCGCTGAACTCCATTTACTTTAATGAGCTGACCGGAGTCACACAGTGACTCCTGTCGGCTCATTTATGACCCGTATGTGGTTTCCTGACCAGACCAAAAACCGTAGTATACTACGGTTTCAGGACCGATCACAAAACAGGATATGGGTCTAAAATTTTTATGAGTACCACAAATCATTCGCGGCCGCCGCATACTCTCAGTTCAATTATGTCACCAACTGGGGAGCAGTTGACACGGAGCTTTACTGTGAACATTTTGCGGGCCTCAAAGCCCCCTCCTGCAGCTGGTGTGGGGTCACCACTCACACCTCCAACTGGTGCCCCCAGTTTAAAAACCAGGCCGAACCTAACTCTAGCAAGAGCCTCAACGCCTTCGCCCCCTCCAGCCAGAGAAATACTGCCTCTCTGGGCAGGCCGGTGAGATACTTAGGCAAAACCCAGATATGCAACAATTTCAACTTGTCCACATGCACGTACAGCAATTGCCGACTGCTCCACATATGTTTCCTCTGCTACCGGGCCCACCCCAGCTCAATCTGTTCTCAGAAGGGTTCCCAGGCGTGACTAGGCATGGTGCGGGCTGGTGTCCTTGCCCGCGTCCTCGCCAGTCACCCTGATCCCTTCTGGGTCAGGTGGCTTGTGGGTAGGTTCCGCGAGGGGTTTCACACGCGGCTGGTCGCTTTGCCACAAAGCATCCATGAATGCCCCAACCTGCTGTCAGCCCTCTCCGAACCCACAGTTGTGTCTGATCTGTTACAAGCCGAGCTGAGAAAAGGTTTTATGATCGGCCCTTTCGATGTACCCCCTTTTGTTTGTTGGAGGGATAGCCCGTTGGGGCTAGCCACGGGAAAATTTTCAAATAAAAAAAGGCTGATCTACAACCTCTCCGCGCCTTACTCTACCAACATCCCCAGCATCAATGCTCTGATCCCCTCTGATCAATTTACGATGAAATATGCCACGATTGATCAAGCCATACAGGCAATACTTCAGTTAGGCAAGCACACATGGCTCTCCAAAGCGGATATCACCGATGCTTTTAAGCTTCTCCCCATTAGACAAGACCTGTGGCAGTGGCACGGAGTGAAATGGGAACGTAAATATTACTTCGCCACCAAGCTCACTTTCGGAGCGAAAAGCTTTTCGACCAGTTAGCCACGGCTCTCCACCGGGCCTTACAGCACATTTCTAACTGCCAATACACCATACACTATTTAGATGACTTTCTGTTACTAGAACACCCTGATCTTAGCCCCTCCAATCTCAAGTCTTTGCTGTCCCTGTTCAAAGAAATTGGGGTACCAATTTCACCCCACAAAACCGAATGCCCATCCACCCAACTCACATTTTTAGGCATCATCCTAGACTCTGAGAAGATGCAAGCCAGTCTTCCCCAGGAAAAACTTGTAAGGATCCGCAAGGTCATCCGGAAAATCTCCAAGTCTCATACAGTGACCAAGGTAGAGCGACAAAGTCTGCTTGGCATGATGGCTTTCGCTATGCGAATTATACCCCAAGGCAGGTCCTTCATTTCAAGACTCCTGGAATTACTTCCCTCTGTTTCAGGTCAGAGGCATGTCATACACATTGACAGCGAGGCCATGTCAGACTTAGCGATGTGGGATCATTTCCTAGGGTGAATGGAACGAGATCTCGTTCTTCGTTCCCCCAGCCACGGAAATGTCCCCCACTGTGGTATCCGACGCATCAGCGGTCGGCTTTGCTGCCCTCCAAGGCACACACTGGCTGGCCAGTCCCTGGCCCCGGGACATATTACTCATTCCTGATTTCCACAAAACCTCAGCCTTATTTGAGGTATACCAGATAGTGGCAGCCGCTGCTGTCTGGGGCAGTTCCTGGGCCAACTCCACTGTCCGTTTCATGTGCAACAACATGGCCACAGTTGAAATCTTGAACAAAGGGTGCTCCAGGTCTCCGCACATAATGCGGTTTGTCCTGCTTTCTCTCCATCACAACTTCCACTTCTCGTTTATGCATATTGAAGGCAAAAAGAACATAGCAGCAGATGCCTTGTCCTGTGGTAACACGAACCTATTCTTTCAGGTGCACCCAGAGGCAGACAACGTCGGGGTCCCGGTTCCCTCAATACAGTACCTACTAATGGATTAGCTGACTTCATCTCAGTGGCCAACTCCCTCATCAGACAGTCTTTAGCTCCCAGCACCACACGAGCCTACGACGCAGCCTTAGTCTCTTTCTCCTCTTTCATGCACAAACAGGGTCTTCCTGCCACAATTTCGGTGCACACCTCTCTAGCTTATGTTGGTTTCTGCCACTCTTCTTTACACCTTTCCCATAACACCATCAAGTTGCACTTAGCAGGCCTCCAACACCACAGGTCTCTTTCCCAACCTGAAACAATTTCCTTACTGTCCGCTCACCCTATCAAGGCTGCACTCAAAGGTATTCTCGTCCTGTCACATCCCAAGCCTTCCACGTGCGCACCAGTCACTGGGGAACTCTTCCAATCTATGTCCTCTCTCCTTGACACTCACCCTTTCGGGTTTCAACTCAGCACTGTTATCAAAGCGGCTATCTATCTAGCTTTCTACGGTTTCTTAAGGCCAGGGGAATTCACACGCTGCGGTTCAAGGTCACGAGGTCTCCTCTTTAGCCAACTTTCACCGCACGGGTCAGGTTTTGCTTTTTTACTACCTTCCACTAAAACATGATGGGGTGCCACCATACGTTACTTCCCCACTTTCCATCAATGGTGCCCGGTTTCTACACTCACACAACTTCTCTCCACTCTTCCTGGTCACCCTGCAGATAGCCCTCTCCTACCGGTCAATGGTCTAGCACTCTCCTCCTCACAGTTCATCAAACATGTGCGCACGTTAGTCAGCATCCTGGGTCATGATCACACTTGCATATAGGGTCACTCGTTCAGGATACGGGCAGCCACAGCAGCTGGCCTGCTTCGACCGATACGTCCCAGATCCATCCACTGAAATGGCATGTGTATTCAAAGTCTTGGCTTTATAATTTCAAAATAAAATAGAGTTGCACCCTACTTCTGACTCTTTGCCCTCTATAGGCGTGCCCACGTTCGCGGTATTCGGGCACACCTCATCCGCTAGCTTTACTTCCTTCTTAGGTCCTCCTGGATGTTTTCCCCCAGTCCCAGGTCAGTAAGTACAGTCAATCATACTGTTCCTCAGGTCGCTCTAGGCTCTTCGAGCCATGACCACAAATAAAGAAATATACATATAAATGTAAACCGTCACACACATGACATATTTATGGCAGATCTGCTGAGAATACGTAGGATAAATCTACACTATGGAAAAATCTGTATCGAAAATGACCGGTGGCTCAGATTTGAAACCCACAACATGTCAATTTATGTTCTGAACACACTGCAAATGTATTGAGGATTTTTCCCTATAACAAAAATGCTGAAATCAGCTTTATAGAGTTTCTTTAAAGTTGCATATTCCATGCCAGGATCCACAGCAGATAATCCACAGCCAACCTGCACCAAGCACAAAATAAGTGCTCTTTTACAAAAAGTTAGATATGTCTAGGAAATGTCCCAATGGTTGGAGAAACCTGACACTGCCAATAAATTTGGCAAAGTTTAGTCCACCTGGTTTCTCCAACCAGGAAACTCATAGAAACATAGGCTGACATGTATCATAGTCTTTAGACAGTTTTTTGTGTCTACAAAAGGCGCAAAAAAGGCGCAAGCAGGGTTTATTTGCGCTTTTTTGCGCCTTTTGGTTTACACATTTTTGCTGATTTTGAGTTGCGATCCACTGATTTTGGCAATACACATGATATGGAAGGGTTTTATGAACTGCACCCTTTAGTGAAAAAGAGCAAAAATGGCGCAAAGCCACTGAAAAGTCTCTTAAATTACACCAGCCCAGACTTAGCTTTGCTTTTTGGTGTATGTGGAGAGAGAAATTTCAGAAAATGTGACCTGCACAAAATGTATGAAATGCTCTGTGACCATTTAATAAATTTGGTGCTCCTACACATTACCAGCACACAAAACAAAGGTGTAGAAAAACTTAGGCTAAGTTTCCACTGCAGTTTTTGAGCCAAAGTCAGAAGTGGATCCATAAGGGAGGAGAAGTGTAAGTCCTTCCTTTATATGTCCTATTCCTTTTGAATACACTTCTGGCTTCGGCTTAAAAACTGCAGTGGCAGTATTCCAAAAACTGCCAGAAAAAAAAAGCAAGTGGAAACTTAGCCTTAGGGTGCGTTGACATGCTAGTAACTAGCAGCGGCTTTCCCGCTGCGAGTTACGCTACCATTCATTTGAACAGGTCTGCGCACAGTCCACAAATCTGACACTATTGCGGACTGTCTGTGGACCCATTTAAATCAATGGTAGCGTAACTCGCAGCAGGATTCCCGCTGCTAGTAATAGCGTGTGAACGCACCCTTACACCAACAATGATAAATGCCGGCCATAGAATGTGTCAGCAGATAAGAACCATTTGGCTCAATATTCTGAATACTATCAATAAGCACTGGCCCTATCGTATATAAAGGACAGCCTTATGCCTATCCCATGCATGCTGAAAAGGGTACTCCTTTTTTTTTATTTAATCAACTGGTGCGAGAAAGTTAAACAGATTTGTAAATTACTTCTATTAAAAAATCTTAATCCTTCCAGTACTTTTTAGCTGCTGAATACTACAGAGGAAATTGTTTTCTTTTTGAAACACAGAGCTCTCTGCTGACATCTCTGTCCATTTTAAGAACTGTCCAGAGTAGGAGAAAATCCCCATAGAAAACATATGCTGCTCTGGTCAGTTCCTAAAATGGACAGAGATGTCAGCAGAGAGCACTGTGGTCATGTCAGCAGAGAGCTCTGTGTTCCAAAAAGAAAACTATTTCCTCTGTAGTATACAGACCCTAAAAAGTACTGGAAAGATTTATTTATTTTTTTTAAACATCACTTTATTAGGTTTTTACATATTACAAGTAAAGCCAACGGGGCATTCCCCGTACAACAGGACATTGTCATAGAGGTCATACATACAACTAAGAATCTGCAGTACAGCAAATTAACGACCCCAGAAAACCTGTGAAAACCCCCCATCCCTCCCCAACCCCTCCACAACAGTTCCCCCAGGTATTGGAACCCCACAATACTAGTCAAACATCTAGGACCCAAAAGGCTTAAGACATACAAATACTCAGGTATAAATCCTCAGCGGCTCAGAACTAGAAATACGTGGCAGTAAGTCTAAGGTCTCCCCCTCAAAGCGCAGTGAAAAACGGAGGGTCACCTGGATCGAGAAGGCAGTCTCAATCTCCCCAATGATCCCGACAGTTCTCTAGTCAAATACCAGGTTGTAGAAGCGAAAGGCCCCATCAGCTGAATAATTTCATCGTCCCTGAGGAAGACTTGTATAAAAGTCCTCCATTTCCTAAAAAAGGATTTGGCCGATTTATCCTTGGAACGCAATATCTCCAGCCTATCCAAATGCATGTATCTCTTCACCTGGTCAATCACATCCCTGGAGGAGGGCATCTCCGCCCGCAACCAGCGAGCAAGCAAACAACGCTTGGCCACAAGAAGAAACACATGCAAAAGCAAGGTGAGATGGACACCCTCAGGAGCAATGTGGAGGATCACCAATTCGGGGACAATAGGAAGGGACACCCTCAATTTAGCCGCCAACAGACAAAAGAGGTCTGCCCAAAATCTCCGCACCTGGGGGCAGGTCACCAGTCCATGGAGCAAGTCAGTCCTAAACATCCCACAGTTAGGGCAGTGTTCCAACCTATCCGGATTGTCAGGGGTTCTTGGTAAGGAAAACCCTAAAGTAGCGTGATGAATAATCCGTAAGTGGGTTTCTCTCCACCCCTCGCAAATTACAGCCTTCCGGACCTTGGACCACCCCTCCAAGATGGGGAGAGCCAGGTCAGGGAGTTGCAACTTGGCTTCCCAGTACTTGAATAGTGATTGGGTTACCCCCATGACACCCTGTCTCATCAAATGTCTGTAAAGGAAGGAGAGAGAATGAAAGGAGTCAGAAGAAGAAATAAGACTGTCGAAGGACGTGTGCGCCCCTTCCTTGGTCAAGTCAATAAGTCGCTGTCGGAGGAATGTCACCAGTTGAGTGTAGGGAAGGAAGTGTCCGTCTGATAGTTGGTACTGGTCGCTCAATTCCCTGAACGACAGATACCTGCGTTCTGAGGGATGGATTAGCTGGCCCGCCCCCAGGATTCCAACCTCCCTCCATCTCCTAAAAAGGCTATTCTCCTGTCCCTGTGGAAACTCCGGAAGGGACCAAAGAGGCATATGTTTGGACATAGAAAAGGGAAGGCCCAACAGGCCCCTGAAAAGCTTCCAAGCTATAATAGTGTCATGGAATAGTAGGGAACATCTCAGGATAGGAGGAATAGAAGTAAATTTAGAGTGAAGTAGACCCCCCAAAGACCAAGGCGACGCCACGGCCGATTCCAAGCGAAAATTGGAAAAACGATCCCCCCTCTCAGCCAATCAATAGAATGCCCGAAAAGACAGGATAAGTTATAATGTCTGGCGTGAGGGAAGCCCACCCCCCCTTGTGCCTTAGGTAGCATTAGTTTACTGAGAGCGATACGCGGCCTCTTATTGTTCCAAATGAACCTAGTGTAAGCTGCATTCAGGGATTTTATGTCAGTGGTCTTCAATAGGATTGGGATTGTCTGGAGCAGGTATAGGAGTTTAGAAAAATTGACCATCTTCACCAAATGACAACGGGCCAAAAAAGGAAGTGGGAGAGATGACCATCTTCGTAATTCCTCCATGAGTTTCCTAAACAGTGGTGTAAAATTCAGAGTGTACAGAGAGGAAGGGGTCCTACCCACCCAAATCCCAAAATATTTAAAGGAGGAGCTCGTAACCATGACCTGAGGAGAAGAGGGAAGTAAGGCCCTCGAGGACCCAGTTGGGGATAAGTCGAGCAGTATACTCTTGGAGGTATTAACCGTAAACCCAGAAACCTTCCCAAAATCAGAGAGGTATCTGAACACCGCACCTAGGTCCCTCTCCGGACTCTCCAGAAAGAGGAGTAGATCATCAGCGAATAAAGCATGAGTCAAGAGGTGACCCCGAACTTTAATGCCCTCCTTTAATACCCCGAACTTTAATGCGCGACAGGGGTTCCTTAGCGAGATCAAAAAGAAGTGGTGACAAGGGGCAACCCTGACGCGTGCCCCTGAATAGAGAAAAGGGAGCTAAGAGGAAGCCGGGGATGTGGATGCGTGCCCTGGGATTCCTATAGAAGGTAAGGGACCCATAAAGGGACCCCCAAAACCCATATGCTGAAGGACCGCCCATAACCACTCCCAGCCGACACGGTCAAAGGCCTTATCAGCATCTACCGAGACCATCGCAGTTGAGGGATGGGCACGGGGGTACTGTTGCACTTCCTCCAACACCGCCACCACTTTCCTGATGTGGGTCACCGCTGACCGTCCCGCGATAAAACCCACCTGGTCATGTGAAATCAGACGGGGCATAAGGCCAGCCAGTCTATTGGCCATGATCTTAGCGAGTATCTTCAGATCCACATCAATCAATGAAATAGGCCTGTAGCTTCCAGGTAACAAGAGATCCTTACCCGTTTTGGGCAACACCTTGATATATGCTGTGTTGGAGACTGAGGGGATAGGGTCCCCATTCAGACACGTGTTGAAAAGAGAGAGTAAAGTGGGTGTGATGTCCCTCACCAAGATCCTATAAAAATCACCCGAGAACCCGTCTGGTCCCGGGGCCTTGCTCGGTTGCAATCCCCTGATAACCCCTTCCAATTCCTCCCAGGAGACAGGAGCATTTAGGAAATCCCTTTCAACCCCCGACAGTGTCGGGAGGGTTCCCAGCCGCAACCACGAGGAAAAATCAACCCCGGGGGTGACTGAAGATGTATACAGGTCGGCATAAAATGCAGATAATATTTCAACCAACCGTTCAGGCTCCTTGTGGACAGTCCCCCCATTGTCCCTGAGCGCAGTGATATTTGAAGAAGGCAGAGTCCCTCTAGCGAATCTAGCCAGAAGTCTCCCGGATTTATTGCCAAATCGAAAGAGGGACGCCTCCAAATGAGACCGTTTCAAATTTTCCCTTTTATCAAGCCAGGTGTCACAAGTGGCCTTGGCAGCTACCCAAACCCTCTTAGCGTCCCCAGTCGGGTTGGCAAGAAAATCCGTATACGCGGTGCGTAGGGCTGACCCCACTACCCCCAGTTGATCGGTGATCTTTTTTTTCAAGGAAGAGGTATAGGCCATGATGCGGCCCCTCAGGACAGCCTTGGCGGTGTCCCAGAACAATTGAGGAGTTAAAGAGTGGGCAGCGTTGTCAGTAGAGTATTCAAGCCACCAACCCTTCAACAGCACCTGAATCTCCTCGTCCCTAGCCAGGCCGGAAGGGAATCTCCATAAAAAGTTGGACCCCCTAGGTACAGTGTCGTTCAGAGAAATGAGCAACGGGGCATGGTCAGAAATAACAAGGTCAGAGAAAGAGACACAGTTCAGTTTTGGTAGCAAAGAATCCGTCATGAAGCAATAGTCCAGTCTAGACCAGGAGTCATGGGAGTGGGAGTAGTGGCTAAAGTCATGGTCCTCAGGGTGAGTGTGACTCCACGAGTCGGTCAGGCCCAGACCCGACAACCACGGCCGTAGTAAAAAGTCAGATGGGCGAGGTGGAGGGGGAGAGGGCCGGTTACTCTTTCTGTCCTCCCTGTGATCCATCACTAAGTTAAAATCCCCAGCTATCACCATCTTGGGCGACCCAAACCCTGCCAAGGATCCCGCCAGTTCCCCCAAAAAAGACTCATGACCCGAATTAGGCCCATAGACATTAACTACCACCAGTTCCTCCCTCGCAGTCTTAACCTGAACCGTACACATACGACCCGCTGTATCCGAGGTGACCGAGATCACCTCGCAGGTGAGGGATTTATTAAAGAGCGTTAAAACTCCCGCCTTATGATCAACAGCTGGGGACCCCTCCACGTGGCCAACCCACCCCTTCCGCATCCTATGGAAATCAGACGCCTCTAAGTGCGTCTCCTGCAAGAGGGCAATGTCCGGACCTAAACGCTTGAGATGTCGGAGAACCATATTGCGCTTGTGAGGGGACCTCAGACCTTTAATGTTCCATGAGACAGTTTTCATAAAGTGGACTGCAAAAAAACTTTAGTGGTCCTAAGCATAGTCTTCCCCCTACCCTGAGAACAAACCCCCCCTCCCCCCCCCCCTCCCCACAAGAGTAACCAATAGGACAGGCGTCAGAGACCCCCAAGGACTGACCCAATCTCCATCCAGACCTCCATTTCCACCTGTGAAAACCTCTATCCACCAAGCAGACACCGAACCCCTCCCCAGCATGCGGGTATGGCGTCACAGGTACCCCTAAGAAAAGCCCAAAAACCCACGAGGGGCGCACAAAGTCACCACCTTCCTCCCTCCCTACCTCAAAAATCGAAACCCAAGAAACACAGTACTGTGCCCCAACCAGCCTCCACAAGCCGTCCCCACCCCCCTATCAAAGCCGTTCAAGAGAAGTCCCCTGCCTATCTGTACCCCGGCCAATGGACCTCCCAAGAAGTAGCAGCCCCAAGAGTGGAAGGAATGTCCCCGGGCTGGGTGTACAAAACCCCGCAATGGCTAATAAGCAAGACAATGCCCCCAGTCGGAACACCCTCCCACAACAGTGCAGCAGAGCAAGCAGTGAAGGAATTACATAGGAACACAAACTGGTAAAAAAAAAATAATCTTTTTTCTCTTTTCTTTTATCGTTTATTAGATTGTTTGGCTATTGCTCTTTCCCCCCACCACAGTAAGTTTTGTCCCCTCCCTCCGCCCCACCCGCCCCCCTTTGAATTCCCACCCTCCAGTGAAACCCCCCCCAACTCACCCCAAGACCCCCCCCTCCCCCAACCCTAAGCACACCCTACATAAATACTCCATGACACATAGTAGGGAGCACACAAACAATTAAACATGAAACATTAACTGCTCGCTACGAGGAAACACCACGGGCCCGCATAAGGCCAACAGGGGGACAGGCAGGGGGAACCAAGCCCTGTATGGAGAGGGCGAAGCACAACAATATAAACCACAGGGAACCCATAGAGAAAGTCAGCCTGCCGTGCTTCTCACCAGCCTGCAAGAAAACTATTAAAGTACTTGCGCAAATAGTGGTCCTCCTTCCGTGGATCAGAGGCAACCGATCTTGGACGTCTTCCCTCCTCTCCCGGCGATCACTTCCTCAGTAGCAGTTGGACTGAGAGCTTGCTGGACTCCCCCATCCTGGGGAACGACCTGAGTCAACACGTTAAGGGAGAGCCTTCAGCGCCTCCTCCACTGCCATGAGGACTTCCTCTGGAGTACAATAAGTCCCGATGAAAATAAGTCCCGGGATGAAAATGCGAAGGAGCGCCGGGTAGAGCAAAGCAAATCTGATCTCCTTGCGATGCAGCGAAGAACACAGGGGGGAGAACAGCTTCCTCTTGCGGGATACTTCGGCAGAGAAATCCCCGAACAGAAGTAGTTTCGCACCGTCTATCAGGAGATCTTCCCGACGGCGGCGGAAGGCCCTCAAAATCGCCGTCTTGTCCTGAAAATCCAGGTACTTGGCAATGAATTGTCGGGGTCAGGTACAATGCTGTAGATTTGGGGGCACAGTCGGATCAGGAGCGCTCCGCAAGTCAGGGCCCAGCCTGTGCGCCCGTTCCACTTTACAAGGCCTGGGCAGACCCAGCAGCTTAGGGAGAGTGAACTCACAAAAATGAAAGAGATCTCCGGCAGGCACCGACTCAGGGACCCCCACGATCCTGAGGTTGTTCCTCCTGGAACGATTCTCAAGGTCCTCGACTTTGTCCCACAACCTTTTGCACTCTCCCTCTAGGTCAAGCAGCTTGTGAGACGCCTGGGCTTCTCTGTCTTCACTGGCGCCAACCCGGTCCTCTAGTGCAGTGATATGGCCGCCATGAGTCGTCACTGTGGACTGAATGTCCCGAAATGTGGCCTCCATGGTCGCCACAATAGACTCCTGTACTCTCGGCACAATACGATCTCCCACGGCAGCCGCCAAAGCCACATAGTCAATTCCGGAAACCTCCGATCTGTCCTCACCTCCTGCAGTGCTGGATTGTGAGGGCGTGGGGGAGCCCGCTCTGCTGGATGCTGTAGAGGAGGCCATGCTGGAGCGGCCGCTGCACCCACGGGAGGTATGGCTGGGGTCACGTTGAGTTGGCTTCTTTTTGTCCCGATTCCTCATCGGAACTAGGAACCGGTCCATGCACCGATCGTTCACCCGGCAGGAGGAAGATCAAAGGTGCGGTTTAGATGCGGGAATGCAGGATAAGGAGTCTCGGGGCAAGGAGCCGGTGTGCCGTGCATCCTCACAGCATGGCGCCGGAACCGGAAGTCACGATTAAGATTTTTTAATAGAAGTAATTTACAAATCTGTTTAACTTTCTGGCACCAGTTGATTTAAAAAAAAAAAATAAAAATAAAAGATTTCCATGGGAGTACCCCTTTAAAGAGGTACTCTGGTGGAAAAAAAGTTTTTTTAAATCAACTGGTGCCAAAAAGTTAAACAGATTTGTAAATTACTTCTATTTAAAAATTCTTATCCTTCCAGTACTTATCAGCTGCTGTATACAAAAGTGCTCTCTGCTGACACCTCACAGATGATAAGTACTAGAATGATTAAGATTTTTATATAGAAATAATTTACAAATCTGTTTGCTTTCTGGCACCAGTCGTTTAGAATCCCACCCCTCCCCTACCGGAGTACCCCTTTAAACTCCTTCACTGAATTTGCAGCTACCACTTCTACATGAATGCTATTCCATGCATCCACTACTCTCTCACTAAAGAAGTACTTTCTGATATTACTGCATAAACCTTTGCCCCTCTAATTTATAACTATGTCCTCTTGTGGTAGTTTTTCTTCTTTTAAATATACTCTCCTCCTTTATCATACCTCTGGAGTATGCAGGGCTCAAGTCCTGCAAGAACGTGTGGGAACATTTTACAGCTGGAACACTGTTTCCATTAGCAGGACCCTGGGAGTACGTGGCCAAAGTGCTCCCTAACATTGTTACCCAAGTAAGCCAATTATATGCCCGAGTGATGTGGGGGTAAGGGATGAGGTTGTCGTGTGTTGTGGTATTTTGTTCTCTTGTATTGTTCTAATTGTTGTAAGAGTGTGTTTCATAGTATTTTTGTTGTTCTGTTTGCTCCACACTGAGATCTGCCTTGTGAACCGTATATCCCCTCTAAAGTATTCATTCATTGACACATTCACTGCAGTTCTCAGGCAGTAATTAGTTAACTGTTTTTATTTACACTGAAAATCAAATAAAGCCTTAAAAAAAAAAAAAAAAACTGCACCAAAATCCAAATGTGTATGATTTGGAGCTGACTTTGGTGCAGAACTGCATCAGATTTGGTATTTGTAACATATGAGTGCACTAGGACACAGTTATTATATTTCGGCAGGTTATCGGCAGTGAAAAAAATGGCGTTTAGGCTGAAAACCATGTTTATCAAGCTCTAAACTTCCCAGGAGTGTAAAAGATAGCGAGGCGTTGGAATATGATTTATTTCCTAAAAGTGGCTAGTTTTCTGCACAGAAGGACTACACTACATTCCTCAGATAGCATAAATAAAAGAGTTAATATATAACCTACAGTAAAAAAAAAAATCACACTTAATATACACATACATTATGTTTACACTGTATTTGACACCAACTATAAAACGCTTTGAACAAGTACTGTTTAACCCTTTATCTCCCACACTATACAATTGTACAATACTACCAGCTTGTACGTTTGTACGTAGAGTAAAACGAGTATTTTTTTACTTGAACGATAAGTGTCTGCAAACTGTATTGAAGTGAAGCCAGCACCCGTGGTACTTCTATAAAAATCAAGACTTTATTTCTTCTGTTAAAACGTCACGTTAGAAAGCACCATCCTAGAGCTGGCTCCTACTGACACCAACATGCAGATAACAGTAAAGCTAGCTTTAGGATGGGGAGTTTTAACATCATGTACTTTAATCTGACTGCAGCATTTTTTTTGGTAATGAAAAATCTATACAAAAAATGCTAGTAAAGCAGCTCAACAGACTGGGTTACAAGGCTAGGTTACCATTGTTATTTTACCAGCAGTGCCCCCCCCCTCCCCCTCTGATGGAAGAAAATGGCTGAGAAACTGGCACTGCATTTAACTGCGTTTATTCTGCCTTTTTTCCTAGTGTTTTTGTCTGTGTGGAAATTGCTTTTTTTCTCCTTTTTTCATGTTCCTTTGTCCACCCCTCTTTTAACTCATAATAATTTAAAAAAAAAATAAATGGCAGAGAAAAAACACCAATGTAAGGCCCACATTGCATATATAACTGCATTTTTTCTCTCCCATTGACTCATATAGGATAAAAATGCCAAGATTTCAGTGAAAAAAAAAACACCATAGTCTCAACATGCTGTAATTTTGAAAAACAGACAAAAAGTGGGTATAGTGTTTCATAAATCCCTAATGACTTGCGGCTAACAACTGGGCGCTGTGGTTTTTTTTACCAAAAAAAAACTGTGGCTGTTTAGGCGTTTTTTTACGCAAAAAAAAACAAGGGGAAACCTAGCCTAATACAGATATATTTATATATTTATACACCTGAATTATAGATGTAACTCCCAGCCCATCTGTGGGTCTAGTAACCCAACTAAAAGCATCATAGGGATCATATAAACGCTTTCAGTTTGGGACATTAGACCTACATTTGGCCTGGGACCATAATACATATACAGAAATACATCTACACTGCTCAAAAAAATGAAGGGAACACTAAGATACCACATCCTAGATTATCAATGGAAATCAAATTTATCAACCCATGGAAGTCTGGATATGGAGTCACACTCAAAATCAAAGTGGAAAACCCCACTACAGGCTGATCCACCTTTGGTAATGTCCTTAAAACAAGTCAAAATGAGGCTCAGTAGTGTGTGTGGGCTCCACGTGCCCGTATGACCTCCCTACAATGCCTGGCATGCTCCTGATGAGGTGGGGGATGGTCTCCTGAGGGATGTCCTCCCAGACCTGGACCAAAGCATCCGCCAACTCCTGGACAGTCTGTGGTGCAACGTGGCATTGGTGGATGGAGTGAGACATGATGTCCCAGATGTGCTCAATCGGATTCAGGTCTGGGGAAGGGGTGGTCTAGTCCACAGCATCAATGCTTTCCTCTTGATGTACTGGCCTGTCTGCTGGTAGCGCCTCCATACTCTGGACACTACGCTGACAGACACAGCAAACCTTCTTGCCACAGCTCGCATTGATGTGCCATCCTGGATGAGCTGCACTACCTGAGCCACTTGTGTGGGTTGTAGACTCCGTCTCATGCTACCACTAGAGTCAAAGCACCGCTAGCATTCAAAAGTGACCAAAACATCATCCAGGAAGCATAGGAACTGAAAAGTGGTCTATGGTCACCACCTGCAGAACCACTTCTTTCACAACAGCATGTGAAATTGATTGTCAATCAGTGTTGCTTCCTGAGTGGACAGTGTGATTTACCAGAAGTGTGATTGACTTGGAGTTACATTGTGTTGTTTAAGTGTTCCCTTTATTTTTTTGAGCAGTGTATATTGCATTCACCTGAAACTGGTATTTTCCTAGTAGACAGGATACATATGTAAAATCTTATAGTCTGTGTAAGGAGACAGTTCCCAATCCTCAACGGTCACGGTTCTTAAAGGGGCATTCCAGGAATTTTTTTTTCCTTTGACTGTGCTACAGGGGCTGTAAAGTTAATGTAGTTCATAATATAGTGTCTGTACCTGTGTGAGACAGTTTTCTCACAATTCTTCTGTGATTTTCACTCCAATATTTATTTTTAACAGCATACAAAATGACTGTTGTCTCAGATTTTTCCCAGGTTGCAATGCGGTCGAGACCTGACTTACTAGTCAGCTGATGACAGGAAGCCTGTCTACTTCAATGGGTGGAGGGATCGCTTGGTGGGAGAGAGATCAAACTGCAACTAATGCAACAGCTGTAGGCACCCTGATTGAAAACCACAGGTCTTTTGAATGGATGCAGCTCATTTATGTTTCAATGGGTGGGTGGCTGATGTGTGGGAGGGAGGAAAATGGAATTATGGGATTTGTAGGCAAAAAAGAAAAACTCATAGAGGAAATACCAGGTCACAAAAGCTAGCCACAGTGTTATGGTAATCTCACAACATAGCCATTTAGCCCCAAGACAAGCGCAGATACTTCCTAAGCATGTCCATTACCGTCTGCCAGGTACGTACTAAAATCATCTTATGATGGATAACCCCTTTAAGATCAACACTTAGAAGGTATCCTCAAGAAATGAATACATTCAGTAGAGTCCTAATGGGACAAAATCCTGTGTTAACAATACTGGGTCTGGTGATATTGCCATCATGTGATCTGTCCATTCTTATTTTTGCAAGGAGGTTTGGGTGGTGCAGCTTCTATTTACTAGGCTTGTCACAAGTTGAGGCTCGATGTGTGTAGAAGACTGTGGAATATTTTCTAATGAGTCGGAGACATGCGATCAGGATTGCATTGTAGCTAAATTTACATTGTCCTGGATTTAAGTAAGATGTAACTGGGGTGTGGTAAAAACCAATCATATGTAGGTTGGCAAGTATGTCACAGCAGCAGAAAGCTCTAGAGCCAATACCCTGAAGACAGGCTTCAGATCCATGGAACTTTCCCATTTATTTTTGCTGTGTTTCCTATGATGTAAATGTTAGTGATGGAACCATATAAAAAGTAGATGACTATTTAACTGCACCATGTCAGGCCTTCTTGGTGGTAAACGTCTGGCTCCTGTTTACTTTTTGATGTTTGCATCCCATACTAAAATACGGTATTCCTCTAAATTCACACAGTAAAATGTATTTGTTCTGGCATCAATGGTCCAGTAAACTAATCTAAGACAAATGAAGGCCTCATGAAGACATAAGAGCTGTACACAGCCACATGGAGTCCCTGAGGCTTCATAGTGAACACACCATGTACCGCTGCATGTTGTTCTGAATAACAGTGTAGTACCGAAGCAATGCTGTATGGCAGTGGTCTTCAACCTGCGGACCTCCAGATGTTTCAAAACTACAACTCCCAGCATGCCCGGACAGCCATCGGCTGTCCGGGCATGCTGGGAGTTGTAGTTTTGAAACATCTGGAGGTCCGCAGGTTGAAGACCACTGCTGTATGGGATGGTGGGAGAGTGTGCCCATTAATGTACACTATGTGACAAGCCTTAGTTTCTGCCTATAGCATCTGGAATAGAAATAAGTGATTTTACAAATATGTAGTAACAAATGTCAGTGAGAGCAGAGGCTGAGATTCTATCTGTAATAATATTTTGATAAACATAACCATTTCCTAAATAATCACAAATCTGTCAGCTCACTGACTGTCCCATCTGCTATAGATGATAATATTCTGTTCATGCTCTCAAATGTTCCAGATCTCTCCAACCTTAAACTCCTGTTCAAGTGATGTGAACCCGATATATATATATATATATATATATATATATATATATATATGGGGTAAGTATTCTCCTTGGGGAGGAGCACCGCTTCCGATGTAGAACAGAGATTCAAAAAGGCCATTAGCACTCCACGGGCTTTCTGGGTAAGGAATATGCAAAGCAGCTCATCACACCACCTTCTCGGGTAGCATGCCCTGAGATCAGCTCTGGCTCCAGTTGCAAAGTCTCAGAAACTGATTGGGATTTATGCCAAGCCAGAATTCTCCCTAAGGAGACTACTTACCCCTTTTAGCTAGTCACAGGCCTCTTGCCACAGCCAAGCCAGAGCACCCTGCTCTGTACTGACGAGGGGCAAGCACCCCGAAACAGCTGTCTGCAGATGGGTCTTCTTCCCTTCTGGGGAGAATTCTGGCTTGACAAAAATCCCAATCAGTTTCTGAGACTTTGTAAATGGAGCCAGAGCTGATCTTAGGGCATGCTACGTGAGAAGCTGGTGTGATGAGCTGCTTTGCATATGTATATATATATATATATATATATATACACACACCTATAGTACCATTAGACCTTTTCCCCATCATTAAACATGAATACAATGGATAACAACCCATCTCCTATCTATTGTTCACAGTCTATAACATCACGTGCCTGGAATAGCATGCACGTCCAGCTACACCAAAACCAGCAATCTGGGATGCTATGTGCACTCACCCATGGTTATTTGCCAGTACGTCACTGAACCCCAATATTGTATATATTATAATATATATATATATATATATGTATATATAATCTATGTATAGGATACAGATTCACACAAAGCTGTTTGGTGCACTAACCCAAAACCGAGAGGGGATCACAAAGTATAAATAAATTTTTCAAATATACATATTCTCCCTTATGAACAACTAAAGACAATCTAGGGCATACTGTTCCAAAATACCAAAAACAGGTTAAATAGGGCCTGGTTACCATTCTGGCCATACTGTACACATTCCCAAGGGGAGTAAATATGTAAGGCAGTGCTGCACTTTAACGTTAATACCTTAGTGTACAGTCCTATGTAGCATATGCACAGCATATTTCACGCTACGCTGCAAATTTACTATGAGTAGACACACAGGGCTACCCAGCAGCAGCTCTGTGTGTGCAGTGAGTAGTCCTGTGGGTCTACTCATAGTCCTGTGGGTCTACTCATAGTCCTGTGGGTCTACTCATAGTCCTGTGGGTCTACTCATAGTCCTGTGGGTCTACTCATAGTCCTGTGGGTCTACTCATAGTCCTGTGGGTCTACGCATAGTCCTGTGGGTCTACTCATAGTCCTGTGGGTCTACTCATAGTCCTGTGGGTCTACTCATAGTCCTGTGGGTCTACTCATAGTCCTGTGGGTCTACTCATAGTCCTGTGGGTCTACTCATAGTCCTGTGGGTCTACTCATAGTCCTGTGGGTCTACTCATAGGAAAATATGCAGCATATTTATCACTGCACAGTGGTCTACTTATAGGAAAATATGCAGCATATTTACCACTGCACAGTGGGAAATACGCTGAAAAATATGATACGTGGGACCGTACCCTTAAAGTGTACCTGTTGCTTTAAAAAAACTTTTGATATGTCTTAATGTTTTGATTAGTCGAGGTCTGAGTGTTCAGAACACGATTAATTGTTAGAACAAGACGGGAGAAAAGCGCGGCTGACTGAGGCAATCCCATAGACCTACATTGTAAGTTTATCTTGCTTAGCGCGCTCTTCTCCTGGCTAGTTCTAGCTATTGCGGTCTGAACACTGAGACCCTGACCAATCATAACTTTTGACATGTCCCTACAACATGTGACAGTGCCCATTTAACAATCACATAACATGACATTTAACAAAAATGATAAGAACATTACCCTGTACTGGCATTACAAATACTAAAAACTACCGAATAAAAGTATTGTTACTCATAGCAGCCAATGAGATTCTAGGCTTTTTGCTTTGTACTATTTTGTATGCATGATCCCCTGGGTTCTTAAATGACAGTCTAGCGCTTGAGTTTTTGCCTGCATACTAACATCTGTTGAATAATATATCAAGCATAATGTCAGTGGCCCTAAGGGTGTGTGTTTTAGTGAATTTCTGAAAACTTTAAACACTGACTATTAATAGTCAAAAGATATGTTTTTAAACCCTGCTGTTAAACAACATACTAACTTCCATCCTATTGCCCGCAGTAAAATGGCCGCCTTATCTTCCTTATTTTTTTTATTTAGTTACAAAACGAAACCTCTTAAACTGCTTTAAACAAACCAGTCTAAATGTATTAACTATTTAAGTAATGAACTTGAGTCCTATGTTCTCTCCTTACAGCATGTAGATAATACCATACGTGTTTGTTTGCCTTAGGTGATATTGTCTTGTAACATATGGCAGCAGTCACGCAATGGACAACTATTAATCTTATTTGGCTTTTTAAATAGAGATTATCAAGCATGAAAATGGTGACGTGGATATACACCCAAAGCAGAATTAAACATTGTGTACATTAATAAAAATAAATCCATTTATCACCCTTATTACATTTTCGGATGAACATGATCCAAATAACAAGTTTATAATATTAACTTCACATAGCATTAAGCTAACAAACGCATCAGCACCAATGCTTACAAGAGAAAAGGTAAAGGAAAGGAAAATGTGATCAAAGTATAAAATACTATACCTGATATATAATATCTCTACAACTGGAACTCACTATAGGGGATGAACACAATCCTATTACATTGCCATCCAACCTCATAGTTGATACATAATACTACAGTATAGAAGTCTTTGAGGCCTTACTGCCTCTCCAAACACAGATTAATACAAAGATTTTCTTCTGTAATATCCATAAGTTAAAGGGGTACTCCGCCCCTAGATAGGGGATGAGATGTCAGATCGCTGTGTCCCGCTGCTGGGGACCCCGGGGATCGCTCCTGCGGCACCCGCTATCATTACTGCGCAGAGCGAGATCGCTCTGCACGTAATGACAGGCAATACAGGGGCCGGAGCATCGTTACGTCACGGCTCCGCCCCTCGTGACGTCACGGCCCCCCCCCTCAATACAAGTCTATGGGAGGGGGCGTGGCGGTCGTCACGCCCCCTGCCATAGACTTGCATTAAGGGGACAGGCCGTGATGTCATGAGGGGCAGAGCCATGACTTCACGCTGCTCCGGCCCTTGTATCGCCCGTCATTACACACAGAGCGAACTCGCTCTGCGCAGTAATGATGGCGGGGTGCCGCAGTGGCGATCCCCGGGGTCCCCAGCAGCAGGAACGCGGCGATCTAACATCTTATCTCCTATCCTTTGGATAGGGGATAAGATGCCAGGGGCGGAGTACCCCTCTAAGAAAAAAAAATATATATAATAATAATAAATATATATATATATATATATATATATGTATTAGCCTAGCATACTCCATTCAATGTGTTTTAAGGAGTTGGGACTATGTGAGACTATGTAATACAGGGCATGCTTCCCAGGTAGAGAGGCGGCATTCCAAGTGGTGTAGAAAGTGACTTTATTCACCCATTCAGTTCACAAAGTGCAACATTTCAGCCTCACAAAGAGACCTTTCTCAATTCTTTCTCATTGTGAGACTGAAAAGTTGCACTTGGACACACGTTTTGAATAAGACGTGGGGTCTAGCCTTTAGGGCGCGGTGCACCCATCCGGACCTGGAGTCCTAACACAGTGCTGGTTCGATACTAGGACTTTATGTACTATAGTGCCATGCAGATATACTATTTGGAGGCTCAAGAAAGGACCATGAATAAAAAAAAAATTTAAAAAACCTTTTTTTTTTTAAGGTCTCTTGGGAGTCATTCACAATGTTCTGTCTGGAAGTACAATGAAAAGGGATCTGGTATCAGTGACTGAATGTTAATATGGGCTTTGCGGATGTGTCGGTCAGCCTACAGCTTTCACCCTGATTTATATCCTATAAGTAAAAAAAATGAAGAATCCTGGAAAGTGTAGTTAAGTACAAAAATCATTGAGCGAGAAAGTAACTAGCTTCATCTCTACAAAAATTACAATAGGAATGAATAATTCTGCGTGAAAACCATGTAAAACAGCATTACTGTATTAAATCTTTGCTTACAACATCTGAAGACAAGATTGGATAACACTATATAATTCTTATTTAATCCAACTTTCTGAATATTTACTATAGTAGATCAGATTTATGTAAATGATGGGTCATTTTGAGTAGTATTTACTATAGTAGATCAGATTTATGTAAATGATGGGTCATTTTGAGTAGTATTTACTATAGTAGATCAGATTTATGTAAATGATGGGTCATTTTGAGTAGTATTTACTATAGTAGATCAGATTTATGTAAATGATGGGTCATTTTGAGTAGTATTTACTATAGTAGATCAGATTTATGTAAATGATGGGTCATTTTGAGTAGTATTTACTATAGTAGATCAGATTTATGTAAATGATGGGTCATTTTGCTGTTTGCCCATACAAGATCACCAGGTGGCACTGTGTTCTGCTACATTATTTATAATGCAAAATTCCAATATTTTTGTGATATCATGAGAAAGCTAGAAGCACTTTACCTAATGTCTTCTTCACCCACATAAATATATGGATTGCATTTCATTTCTGCCCCACAGGAGGCAGTAATGTCCTAGGCTTGTAGCTTCTAATTCATTTCTGATGTCTTATAGTCATCTTCTCACCCTCAACTGGTGCCAGAAAGTTAAACATATTTGTAAATTATTTCTATTTAAAAATCTTAATCCTTCCAGTACTTATCAGCTGCTGTATGCTCCAGAGAAAGTTATTTTCTTTTTGGATTTCCTTTCTGTCTGACCACAGTGCTCTCTGCTGACACCTTTGTCCATTTTAGGAACTGTCCAGAGTAGGAACAAATCCCCATAGCAAACCTATCCTGCTGTGGATAGTTCCTGACATGGAGGTGTCAGCAGAGAGTACTGTGATCAGGCAGAAAGGAAATTGAAAAAGAAAAGAACTTCCTGTGGAGCATACAGCAGCTGATAAGTACTGGAAGGATTAAGATTTTTAAAAGAAGTAATTTACAAATATGTTTAACTTTCTGGCACCAGTTGATTTGTAAAAAATATAGTTTTCCACAAGGAGTGTTAATCAGTGTTTCTCAACCAGTGTGCCTCCTGCTGTTGCGAAACTACAACTACCAGCATGGTAGCTAAGAGTTATAGTTTTGCAACAGCTGGAAGCACACTGGTTGGAAAACACTGGTCTAAATGCTATAAATATGGATACCATTATGATTCATGTTTTAATTTGGTTAGTTCACATATTTGTACAGCTAAACAACTTTGACATTGCTACATGAACAATTTACATCAACAAGTTAAATGTGCTACTTTAATGGCAGAAAGGAGCTTGGGAACAGGAAAATCTATGTCTCCTAACGGATGACAAGCAATACGGCATTACCATAAGACTCAAGGTGTTCACTAGTATCAAAAATCCAACATTGTGCTCTTATCTATTACATTAATAGTGGTTTAAGTATAAACTACGTACTTATGGTTAGCTAAACCACTCAAGCTTTTTAACTTTTATTATGGTATCCTTAGCTATTAGAAAGGGGGTCGTTTACAGGGGTCACTTCCTCTTTAGCTAAGGCAAAAAAGTCAGCTTCAGTGTGACTCTCGACTGGTAGACTACATTTTATAGAGAATGAGTATTAAAGGGGTACTCCAGGGAAAAACCATTTTTTCATATCAACTGGCTACAGAAAGTTAAACATATTTGTAAATTACTTCTATTAAAAAATCTTAATTCTACCAGTACTTATCAGATGCTGAAGTTGAGTTGTTTTTTTCCGTCTGCCCACGGTGCTCTCTGCTGACAATGCTGTCTGCCTCAGGAACTCTCCAGAGTAGGAGCAAATCCCCATAGCAAACCTCGCCTTCTCTGTACAGTTCCTGAGACAGACAGAGCACTGTGGTCAGACAGAAAAGAACAACTCAACTTCAGCAGCTGATAAGTACTGGTAGTATTAAGATTTTTAACAAATCTGTTTTACTTTCTGGAGCCAGTTGATATGGAAAAAAAATTTTTTCACTGGAATACCCCTTTAACATTCCAGTCGCCTATGTAATAAAAGCAAATTATTGACTGCAAGACTCCCCACCATCAGCTGCAGGATGTAAGATAAGGGATTGACCAAGTCAGACTCACGCTTAAAAAAAGGTTTAAAAGCAATAAAGATTATGTTTTAGAACATTTAAATATTAGTAAAAATAGTAAAATCTGAAGTGAAATACCGTAATTCAGCAACCAACCAGAAATATTCATCCACTATTTAACTTAGAATTAATGGCCGATCGTTCTGGAAAATTGTACAATTGACCATAACTAATGTAAAAACAATCATGCTTGGAATGTCACCCTGGGCGCTTAATATTATATTTAAAAAGAGGAAATTTATTTCAAACTATATTTTCTACCTGCCTCAAGTCATTTCTATTGCTCTGCAGCACATACTTACTTCCCACACACTATGCTTTATTCCAAGTACTCGACACTCACTGGCAACAGTGTCAACCCTCTTAAGGATTAAATCTGGCTCTGATCATACTCCATTAGCCATGTAAGTTGAACTTTGATATGTATTGGGTGGTTTACGCATCTGCTAAACGCTGGCCACCAAGGCACTGTGGTTTTTGAAAATGTCAATGGGGCTTAGTTAAATATGGTTACATTTCAAAGGTCATTGATACTTTGAGCTTATGTAACTAAAGGTGCCTATAGCGTTTATGTAATTCATCGCTTACCCAAATTGGGGTTTGCCAAAAAAAAGGGAAGGAGGGGGCTTTTAAAAGGAGACTTTACGTTTAAATATGTCTTAAAATGTTGAACATGTGAAAAAATTTAAAAAAAAACAGCAAAAAAGGTGAGTGCAGCTCACCATACTGATCAGAATCTCCAGGTCCAAAACAAGCAACGCAAGCAAGGGAGATCCAACTTATTTATAAGTAAGTTCAACATCCACAGTTTAAATTTGTAAACTTGTATTACATTTGGTTACTATTAAAGGGGTACTCCACTGGAAAAAAAAAAGTTTTAAATCAACTGGTGCCAGAAAGTTAAACAGGTTTGTAAATAACTTCTATAAAAAAAAAATCTTAACCCTTCCAGTACTTATCAGGTGCTGTATGATCCACAGGAAGTTCTTTTCTTTTTGAATTTACTTTCTGTCTGACCACAGTGCTCTCTGCTGACACCTCTGTCCATGTCAGGAACTGTCCAGAGCAGGATAGGTTTTCTATGGGGATTTGCCCCTAATATGGACAGAGGTATCAGCAGACAGCACTATGGTCAGGTAGAAAGTGGATGATGTGGATCATACAGCAGCTGATAAGTACTGGAAGGATAAAGATTTTTTTTATAGAAGTAATTTACAAATCTGTCTACATTTCTGGCACCAGTTGATTTAAAAATAAAATGTTTTCCAGTGGAATATCCCTTTAAGGACTGGTAGTTTTCTAAGAGTGACACGTTTCAAGTAGAATAAATAAATAAAAAAAAGCTTAGGTATATTGCATAATACATAAATGTATTTGTAAATTTTTTTTTTTTTTTTTTTACCTTTCGCCATTGTAGCTTCAGGTGCTAAAATAGCAAGGATTCACACCAGAACTTACTAAACACCCGAATTTACTAATGTGTCCGCTTATCTGGGTACTGTATAATATTATTAGATATAGAAGTATTTGTGAATTGTTTCCCTTCTTGAAAAAATCATGAATAAGAATTATTGCTCGGAGGATTTGCCATGCCATGCCATTACTTACAGCTAAGAGTATTAAAGGGGTACTCTGCCCCCATGTGACATCACACCTTCCCCCTCAATGCAAGTCTATGCAAGTCTACAGCTGTCACGCCCCCTCCCATAGACTTGCATTGAGGGGGTGGGGGTGACATCACACGGGGGCGGAGTCGTGACATCACGATCTTCCGTTCTCGTGGTCGGGATGGTATTACCCTGAGGGCCTCCAGCGGTTCCGGAAGCCGTTTACAGGTGGGTGCCGCATGGTAGAATGCGGGGGTTACCAGTGGCGGGACCCCCGCCTTCAGACATCTTATCCCCTATCCTTTGTACAGGGGATAAGATGTCTAGGGGTGGAGTACCCCTTTAAAGAGTAATATGTTATAATAGCAACTAGAGATGAGCGAACTTACAGTAAATTCGATTCGTCATGAACTTCTCGGCTCTGCAGTTGATGACTTTTCCTGCATAAATTAGTTCATCTTTCAGGTGCTCCCGTAGGCTGGAAAAGGTGGATACAGTCCTAGGAGACTCTTTCCTAGGACTGTATCCACCTTTTCCAGGGCACGGGAGCACCGGAAAGCTGAACTAGTTTATGCAGGATAAAGTCATCAACTGTCGAGCCGAGAAGTTCGTGACTAATCGAATTTACTGTAAGTTCGCTCATCTCTAATAGCCACAATTAAACAGATGTTATATATACAGCAGAGCATGTACAGCAACACAGCAAACCACACAATACTGAGCCAATATAAGAACGGATTTCTTCTGATATCATTTAATGGAATTGGTTGAAATGTTCCAGGTACAAGATGCATGCTCATGGTGTTCTCCTATCTTCATACTAGGCACATACAAAGGAGATGTAGGTAATAAGGTAACCAGTCAGTAACATAATCAGCTAGATAAGACAGCTGACATATTTTCAATATAGGGTGGATAACAATATATCCACACCTTATATATCCTTGCTTGGAAAGACGATAATAAAAGTATTAAAATGTGCTGTCTCTTTTTTGTCATATATGTAGTGTATAACAGGGTGCACACCCTTGCACATTTTCTTTTCTTGTACATAATAAGGCATGCTGCGTTTAGTGCTCCTTTGTTATAACCTGATACGTAATCAGAAAAAGTTGTTTCCCAAGCTAACATTTTAATACCCAGCCCAAGAATAAATACATACAAACTCCGTGTAAGAGTTAAGGTGAGAAAACATTTTCCTGCCAAGTCAAGTAAAAAAAAAATACAACTTCACAGCCAGATTTTCCTTACCTTTATACTTTAAGGTTAAAAATAGCATAAACACCTAAGCTGATATGTTAACCAAGGCCAGACCTTTAACTTCATTAAGACCCCAAACCTGACCCAAAAATGATCAGAACCTACACTCCTAAATTGTCACTATAGCATCAGGCCACAGTGTGTCAGGCCTGTCAGGACATTGCTTGGGTCTTAAAAGATTAGGGGCACAGGCCTCAAGGCATATGTTTTGCTCCCTATAGCACATCATAGGCTTAGAAACAGAGCTTCAGCAGAAAACTAATGAAAATCAGCACAAAGGAATCTACAAATAATATACCTCTTCACTAATCCATAAAGTAGTATATACCTGTTCTACACATGCACTCTGCTGGTCAATAACAGTGAATACAATACAATTAAAGCCAATGTGTTCTCGGACTGTGTTAATTCCCTTTCCTCATTTTTTTCATCCTAGGCCACCATGATGGCACCACTTCTCCCAGTTGTGACTTGTCGGAGAAGAATTTCCAGCCTAGACAAATTTGTCTCTCCTCTTTTCCAGCACCCCCACTTTGACACAAAATACCGATCCATTGTGTTCCAGACAGTAATAATGTCCCCCATGGTAATAGTGCCCTAGATGGCAACACCGGCCCTCTTTGTGTGGCACACTGTAATAGTAATCCCTTTTGTACCGCCCATAGGCCCCATATATTAATAGTATTGGTTCTCTTTGTGTTACTACAGACATATTATTCCCCTCTGTGCCTCTACACACTAGTATTGTGTTTTTGTGTGCCTATAGTACTACCTTTGCACCCCTAAAAGAAAAAAAAAAACTACTTATACTAACCTAACATTGTTCCCATAGTAAGTTCAAGCAGTGAAGATCGAGTAGGTCCACATACTCTGCTTGTTTACCTACAATAGTATTTGTCCTACTTCGGGCACCACAGTCCAGTAGTGTGTTTTTATCTGCCTCAATAGTGATACCTTTTCACCTGTAAAAACATCTTATCCTAATCTTGTTTCCACAATTAATTGGTTCTGTAGGTCCTGGAGCTTCTTTTGGTCTATGCTGCCCTTTAATAGGCCACATGCTGGTTTAGGCCTACTACAAGACATCAGGGAAGCTTAGAACATCAGCAGCCTGGCACAAGTGGTGCCATGTAGTAATATCATTGCATTGTTTGGCTGCTGATGTCCTCAGCATGCTCTGGTTGTTTTATAGGCCACGGGACTAAACTAGCCTGTGGCTTAAGATGTAAATGGCAGTGCAAGGAGCCAGTAGCTTTCCGCTTCATCATAGTTATACACTATAGCTGCAAAATTCCCCCAAAAGTTCCCAAAGACCACTGGGGAAAAAATCCAGGGATTATGAGTAGGATGTCCAGTGCAGCGTAGGACCCTCTGAGACCACAGGCCTAGTAGCAGCTACTATGACTGCTATGATGGCAGTTATACCATTGGTTATGCCAGATAAATTTAAGTGCACCTATTTGGAACTGTTGTATGGGAAAGTAGAACAGAAAACATTGGTAGAACATTTATTATTCCATTATAAGAAAGATTCTATAGTACTTTAGATATACAGAATATTTAAAAACCTGTTTTGGAAGAATACCCCTTATCTAGAGCAAACTTTGTGTGACAGACTGTCTACTGTATATTATGCATTGTGACAGTTTTCTTTGAGCAGACTACTCCTATAGAATACCATTTTTTAATACAATTTGGATGGTCTTCTCAAGGAGGTTTCACATAATTTATTTACTTGATAATTCCAGGATCCCATAGTAGTATAAAGCTATATGGTTATTATGCTATATGTCTTCTAATGACTTGAATAACGCTTGTTGTTTGGTTGAAATGCTTTTTCATTCACAGTTTTGGAAGAAGTAAATCTGATATAGATATGTGGGTTACAGATATGTTCCGAAGTCACCAAGATCCACGACACTATGAAAGGCTGCCTGTATCTACTCAATGGAATAATTCACCTGCTGGCTATAACAGACACAGTAAGGCTGGGTTCACACCACATTTTTGCAATACAGTTCTCGTATGAGGTTTTTGATGAAAAACGGATTCCTCAAAACCGGACTAAACTTTTAAGAAAAAAAACCTATACATTTTTAACTTTTCACTCCATTATGAATAAAGTTTCACTTGTTTGATTAAAATTATAAGATAAAAACTTTCAATGCACACTGCGCATGTGCAAAGTAAAAAACCGTATGGTGCAAACCGGATGGCACCGTACGCACATAGGGTCCTGTATGGTTCCCATTGACTCCCATGTTTAAAAAAAAACATACAAGGTTTCAATACGGTTTCCACCCGGATAAAAAACCATCGTAGGCTACGTTTCTGAATATGGGACAACAATGGACAAAACCGTACAAGATGCAAAATGGACACAACCGGATGCATCGTTTGGCATACGTTTTTCAATGGAGAGTCAATGCATACAGTTTTCAATACGGTTTTAAAATTGAAAACGTATACGGGAACTGTATTGCAAAAACATGGTGTGAACCCAGCCTAAGCATTTCCTGGTGACAGTTGGTCATGTGGGCTTTAGGGGGGACTTACAGTTTGTTTGAACCAAACAACTCCTTTGGGCCAATACCTGAACTGCCAGTGAGAACGAAGCTCAATGGCTGCCTACTAGAATGTTGATAATCAACAGCTGGGGAGCAGTACATTTTGTCCATACATACACATTTTTTTATATTTTTTGTCCTAGCATTGTTGTATTTTGAAGGTTAGGTTTAACTGACTTTGTACTGTTACTGTATGTGGTGCATAATTTAGGCTTTACTGCCTAATATAGAATAATAAATAAAGAGCAATCCATAAATGTAAGATTTTTACTGAAATCCTTCAAACCTATGACTTGGCATCTTGTGCTTGAGAAACAATCAGGGTAGAGCAGCTATAGCTTCATAGCGAGGGTGCTTTATTATTGTCTAGTAATTGAGAAAATATTAAAATTTTAGAACAGCTGCAAAGTGCTGGCAAAATGTGATCACGACATGTTAGTCAGCCCTGAATGTCTGAAAGCTTCTTGCCCAGACATTATATTTCCATCCATATATTACATGAAATTGTTAATTTCCTGCTGCACAGCGAGTGTGTACAACCCAATAGGTAGTTTCAAGCTAGATGACTATTTCCACGTACAGCACTTGGTCTTAGAGAAAGTCTTGGATTGAGAGTCAAGGCCATAGAGAATGTGGAGGCTTAATAGAAATAAGCTTTTACGCAAGTGATGAAAAAAAAACCTGAACCTATGACAGGTGATATAGACTTTCTATTCTCATAAATTATAATGGAATAGCCATCCTTGTCAATACATTTGCAAATAATGGGAACGTGTCACCTCAAATAGTCATAAAAGACATCTGAAGCAAAGTCCTGACATCATTTAGGTATTCTCAAAGAATTTTGAATCAGAACATTTTTGGATGCCTCCCAAGCAAATAAAGAGGTGCATGTGTTCTCTAGTAACTTAACATTGTGCCAGACCTGACAGTTAATAAGCCAGAAAGTCTGATATGTCTTTAATGGACACCCATTAAATATCAAGGAAATCTACTAGAAGCCAAAAACACCATCCAAAAAATTCTGATCACAGCCACAGAGAAAAAGCATTCACATAAGACAGCTGGACAATTCAATTTGGCCAAATAAAAATAAGCTTTTGTTCCCATTGGGTGGATGTTTTTTATACTTTGGCATTTGTTCTCTTTTCAATCATCTTGGGAATGAGAAAGTATCTTGTATGACAGAATGAAACAGAAAGGAGCAAATTCAATTTTATGACCTCCAACAGAAGACAAAGTCTTTGGACTTCATAAGGTTTAGCAAATATAGCATCATCAAAGTGTTTCACTGTCACCTGGGGAGATTCAGTCAATCTCATTTAATTTGCTTCCTCCGAGAAAGAAAAGGAAACCATTACCGAGAAGAGTGATAATAAAAAACATGCAGCCATGAGCACCATGTGCTACAGTTACTGTGAGGAGCACCACTAACCTAAGAAACGTGGGAAGAAAATGTTACACAGCTCGGGACAATGCACATGTGACATATTAGGACTTTGGTCAGCTTGGTTCAGAAAAATGGATTAGGAGTTTTTATGTTTCGTTATGGGGAGGGGGTAAGTAAAATCTCCATTGGTTAAATGAATAATACATATACTAAATCCACAACAAAATTTCAATGATGTCCTAAGGATTCTAAAATACAGCACAACTCAACTTTGAAATTTGTATTTCATACTACGTTTCAACAACAAAAAAAATTGTAAGGCTATATTCAGACCTCGTAATTCTGGAGACTGCGGGCACTATGACCGCACAGGAATATGCCATCTCATAGACGGCTATGCATTCCGTGCGGAGTTCACAAAAAGAATGAACAGGAAATCGGAATCTGACACAGAAATTCCTCCATGTGCGTTGAATTCAACAGGACTCTGCTGCTCCGGAATGTGTGAACATAGCCTTAGGGAATTATATTTTAGGGGGTGTTTAACTTTTGAGAGGATTTTCACATATGAATGTAATAAATGCATTTTAAAGACCAGTTTTGTAATTGTAATTAGTACTGCAGCTTTACTTGCAATGAAAAACAACAATTGTCCCCTTCAGGAGCCCCCATTAAGGGTTTCTCTTACTCATCTGTCCTATCTTTCTATTAATACAGTGGGGATCAAAAGTTTGGGCACCCCAGGTAAAAATTTCTATTAATGTGCATAAAGAAGCCAAGGAAAGATGGAAAAATCTAATAATATGTCAACAAAGGTTAGATTTTATTTCCATTATTTACACTTTCAAAATAACAGAAAACAAAAAAATTATTGTTTTTCTCACAATCCTGCGAGCTGTTCTGTCTGATATTTTTCTTGGTCTTCCAGATCTTGCTTTAACTTCCACTGTTCCTGATGACTGCCATTTCTTAATTACATTCCGAACAGAGGATATTGACATCTGAAAACATTTTGCTATCTTCTTTTAGCCTTCTCCAGCTTTGTGAGCATCTACTATTTTCAGTTTCAGATTTCTAGACAACTGCTTAGAAGAACCCATGGTGCTGATTGTTGGGGCAAGGTCAGATGAGTCTGGGCATTTAAAACCTTTGAGATGGACATCACCTGGTCTTCCCAGATAATGATTGAGAACAATGCATGACACTGGCAGGTCTCAGCTTTGCAAAGGGGGCAGTGCATGCTATAAATTCTGCAGGGTGCCCAAACTTTTGCAGACGCCATTTTTTTGTTTTCTGTTATTTTGAAAGTGTAAATGATGGAAATAAAATTTAACTTTTGTTGACATATTATAAAAATGTCTAATCTGTAATTTGATGCCTTTTGGAGATTTTTCCATCTTTCCTTGGCTTCTTTATGTACATTACCGTAATACAAATTTTTACCTGGGGTGCCCAAACTTTTGATCCCCGCTGTATATGTATTATGCTATTCTTTCTTCCTATATCTGTTATGTAAATTTCAATTACTCTTTTTCTGAATAAGCTTACTTTGCTGCAACGGTACTTACAAGACAAGGTCCATATTGAAACAGCCGATTTATGTTTGCCTTAATATAAATAATTTATATCATTCGTGTTGATTTAATTACTCCTGGTTTCATGTCTCTACCTTCACACATGATAAATGGGGTTTAGTCTAGGCGATAACACCATGACATGTAACCTTAAGGCTAGGTTCAGACTACGGAATTTCCGCCAGAATGTTCGCTTTGAAATTTCCGGCAGAAATTCCGCTTACTATAATGCATAGTGTAATGAATGGTTTTCCGTTCACAAATTCACACTTCGGAATTTGTGAAGCGGAAAATCCGGATGAAAAATCCGCTACAAAATTTCCACCTGAAGAAAGGGGTTGCTCTTTCTTCAGGTGGAAATCCTAGCGGAACACATAGCAGTCTATAGGAGACTGCAGTGTCCGCGCAGTCCTAGCTCCGGGCGGAAATTTTCTGCCCGGAGATTCCGTAGTCTGAACCTAGCCTAATTGTTCCATTGGTATCTATATTGGAGATATGTCTGTATTTCTATTTCTATATTGTTTTATGTTACTCTATGTTTATAAAATGTCCTACAAATTTCAAAAATAAACAATTATTTAATAAAAAAAAGAAAGAAAAATAACAATTGTGACTGCATGTAAAAAAATCCCAAATTTCTAAGTAGTTTATCTTTCATGTTCTTTGTGGACATAAAACAAAAGTAGTTAAAAACAACATACAAGAAAATACAGTATAATAAAAAGACAGCAATCTAAATCAAGTGACAGATATTTGCTTTCATTTACAATCTTGTATATGACAATGGAACCAATATTTCATGGGATCCTTGCTTTACAATGAGTGATAGGGGGACTGGGGGATGAGAAACTATCATAACAGGAACATAACAAGAACAAGGCAGAGAATTTAAGAAAAAGAATGGGCCAGGGAGAAGACAAAAACAGAAAGATGGTTATTTTTAAATAATTTATATTGAAAAAAAAAAAAAAAACTCTCAGTTCTTAAAGTTCATGACTTACACCACATTTACACCACACTGGTGTTTGACAGATCTTTGTAACAGTGGCCGGTGCAAATGAAAAATTACATTTTTAATTTTCACGGACCACTGTTCCAAAAATCTGTCAGACACCTGTGTGGTGTAAATGCTCACTGCACCCCTTGTTAAATTCCATAAGGGGTGTAGTTTCTGAAATGGGGTCACATGTGGGTATTTATTTTTTTGCGTTTATGTCAGAACCGCTGTAACCAGCAGCCACCCCTGTGCAAATCACCAGTTTAGGCCTCAAATGTACATAGTGCGCTCTCACTCCTGAGCCATGTTGTGCGCCCGCAGAGCAGTTTACGTCCACATATGGGGTATTTCCGTACTTGGGAGAAATTGTGTTAAATTTTGGGGGTCTGAAATGAAAAGTATGGGGAAACACCAGCATGTTAGTGTAAAAAAATTAAAAAAATTTACGCTAAAACGCTGGTGTAGACCCCAACTTTACCTACCTTTTCATAAGGGGTAAAAGGAGAAAAAGCCAATAAAAATTGTCCCCTCAAAATAATTTTTTATCACCACCAAATTACATTTGCCCTCAGCTAGATTTTGTTTTAAGATTTGATTGATTAAACATACAAAAATTGTCAAAAAAATGAGAAACATTTTTATACTTGTATGGGTCCTAGCATAATTTGTACAGTATGTAACGTTTTTCTAACACTTGTTAAATTAGTGTATTTATAGATCTAATATATAGACAAATATAACACAGTATTAGGGTTCTTAAATAAGTCACTTATTTAAACTTCTTTATTTTATGCATTTAAATGCATATTTTAAAATAACATTTAATGTACAGAAGTCTCTACATAGCATGCTACAAACCAAAAAGGACTTCCCGAGTGTGAAACAGATCTAGCTACTATAAACGAAAAAGGAGCACTGAAGTACCTGAAAAGCCTATACACTTTTAATTTAAAGCTGCACTTTACAGCCAAACATAAATGTCAAAGTAAATCCCTACCACACATGTTAATAAGCAGGATTTGTACTGTGGAAGTTTATGGGGCTGCTTGAGTCATGTCTAAAAGCTGTCAATAACCACAAACAATATATCATACAATGCTTAACAATTGTAATGTAGTAAATAGTGCATTGTGTCTTTTAGGTGTACATTTGGGTCCAGAATTATTGTACACCAGCCCAATTGATATAAAAAAAATTATGTCAATATGTGATGAGTATAGGCTTTCTCCATTTTCACCGCCTCAAGGGTGTTAAATTTGCATTTAGCAGTTGATAATGGTAACTCTCAATATGTAGCCAAGTGCAAGTGAAGGGGGCGATCAGTAGGTGGATGTAAGATAAGTAACCTATAAAGGAGACAGCAGAAATTTCACCACTGGCAAAATGAGCAATTAGACATATAAAAAAGAAAGGAGCTTAGCAACACTAGGAGACCTGGAAGATCACAGAAGACAATTAGGCCATGTTCACACATTCAGAATTTCTGGTCGGAATTCTGCATTGGAATTCCGCCAGAGATTCCGGAGCTACAGAGATCCACTGTAACTGTGTGTCATCTAAACACAGAATTCTGCTGAAATTCAGGCTATGTTAAATTTAATAGGATTCCTCCACGGATTTCCACAAAATATAAGACTAGCCTTATATTTTGGGGGAAAGCTGAAAGCAGAATTTTAACATTGGAATGTCCACCACGGACGGGCTGTCTTAATAGGACTGCAAAATCCCATTCCAATCAATTTGCAGTAAATTACAGTGGAATTTCCAGCGGAATTCTTCAGCGGAAGTCCGCATGGAAATTCAGCAGAGTGAACATACCTTTAAAGGGGTATTTCGGGCAAAAACATTTTATCCCCTATCCCCCACCCATAGACATGAATGGAGGGGGCGTGGCGTGACATCACGTCCCCAGTCCCGAAAATCCGGAGGTTTCCGAAACTGGAGATTCAGCACCCGCATAGAATGCGGGTCCTGCAGGGAGATCGCGTTGGGTCTCAGCAGAGGGCCCCCGCGATCAGACATCTTATCCCCTATCCTTTGGATAGGGGATAAAATGTTTTTGCCTGGAATACCCCTTTAATTTGAATTGCAGAATTCTGTCCATGTACAGAAAATCTCTTTCACAATGTCTAGCTAAGTCAACAGTACATTGAAGGATATAGTATATTGTCAAGTCCTAAGATCAGGAGACACTTTAATAAATATAAATGCAAGCAGGGGTCAAGTCCTAGAAAAAAAAAAGTGAGGGAACTCACCCAAGATTTCCACTCAAGGGCTGGTCCTGCAGGACTCCTGCTAATAGGAACGGTGTTCCTGCTGTGGAAAAGGTGCAGGACCACAGTTCCCACGTGTTCCTGCAGGACTTGAGCCCTGAATAAAAGGTTTATTTTCATTTGCAAATCGCTCATAATACTTAAAAACAAAAATACCAAAATTGACTTTGCTAAAAGACACAAGGGGGTCACACCTCGCTCAAAGGAAGCAGACGCTTTTTGGGCCAAACAAGCAGAATATTTTTTTTTCTTTCTCACTTGGAAGCAAGAAAACTTGGGTTTAACAGACAATTTAAGTGGTGCAATATTCTTGCTGGTTTCTCTCACAATTGTGGGTTAAATACTCTTGAACACATAACAGTAGCCAGAAGTGATCAGGGACCATACTCTGGTTACACATAAGTTGGGTAGTGTACACATTTACACAAATGCCGTCTAGGATGCTCAGCAGGCAATGCCATGAAAGTTAGCAACCTAGCAGCCATGAGGGCCTACAGAGAGGTTGGACAAATGTAGAAAATAATTAGTGCAACTTTGTAACAACTAGACTGTGTTCACTAGTAATGGTTTGTCAAGTACAACAAAAACAGATAGTACAGCAAAATGTAACATGACCTACATAAACATCCATTGACTTTTTTGAAGGCATAAGCACGCAACATTTGTTTGGAAAGGAGTTAGAATTTCTGCCCAGATTCTGTCAAACGTTGAAAAACTGACTACACAGCACATCAATGTACAAATGATTAATAATGACCCAAAGCAGACCACAAAAGCAACCACTTAAGGCAAAGAAATCGAATATTCTTCAATAGCCTTCAATCACTTGATCAGAACCCAACTGAGCTGTGAACAGTGTTTTCATGAGGCAACCAATGTTTCTGGGGAATAATATTTTTTCTCATGTACTATGTAGACAAAAAACCTTCTAGATGCCTCTGTATTAAATTAAAGACATTCAGATGAATAGTAAGCAGCCACAGCAGGTTGCAGACAACATGGATCTGTAATCTCCTGTACTGTATGCGCATGGACCATTAAAGGGGTACTCTCCTGCCCCAGCATCCGGAACATTTTGTTCAGAACACTGGCTGCGGGCTGCAGGGTTGTGATGTCACAACCACGTCCCCTCATGATGTCACGCCACACCTCCTCAATGCAAGTCTATGGGAGGGGGCATGGTGTGCCATCACGAGGGGCGTGGCCGTGACATCCCAACCCCGCAGCCTGCACCCAGCATTCCGAACAAAATGTTCCGGACACTGGGGCAGTGGAGTACCCCTTTAAACTGATGACAAAGTGCATCAGCAAAAAAAAAAAAAAAAAAAAATATATATATATATATATATATATATATATATATATATATAAATATTCAGTATAAACAAAAAATATTAATATTCTGTAAAAATAAAAATATTCAGTATAAACACCCCAGTGTAACATAAATTGCATCGCGACTGAATTGAAGGGATATTTTTTTGCCCTTGGTAGAATTCCATAAAAGTGGATGGGTGGGAACTGGATGGGAACTATGAAAAGATCCAATTTTGCAGTCTACAAAGTGTATTTCACGATGACTAACCCTGCATGAATCAGGACTTATTAATGAAAATAGTGCTTTAAAAAAGAATGTCAAACTTCACTGGAAAGATAAAGCTATATATAGAACATATAAGTAAAATGCCATGTCTAAGAGCAGTTAACATGCTATACGTTTCTGGTGTGCATACTGCTCAGTAGTCAGATGCTTGGGAGCCTCTACAATATAGTACCTTGTAGAAGCGGAGTCTAGTGTACTGGAGGAATACTACGGGGAGTTGGCTCATTAATGGTTTTTCTACTTCACCAATCAGCTGAATGATGCAACCGTGATGAAGAGATCGTTTTCATAACTACCCTTCTGCAGTCTGGCAGCTAAGCCTTTACAGTCACGCAATCCTCTGCCTACCACGGTTTTAAAGGAGATAATGTAACAAGACTGTCAAAAGGTCTTAAAGAAGCATTGACCCACATTTGCTAGAAAATAAATAGACCATCAACAGAAAATAAGTCTAATGGAAAGCAAATATAGCAAGTGCTTATGTTCATAACTCACTTCTAAGCTCCTTAACCCCTTGAGGATAGGGATAATTTTGGCCAAAGCAATATTTGATATTTTACCTTGCATTCCAACAGTCCTAACTTTATTTTTTTACTTTTTGTTTGACATACCTTTTTTTGTGGGACAAATTCTACATAATGACCATTTTTACTATAATCCACCGAACATTATAAATGATGTAATAAATTGTTCAGATTGTTTTCAAATTAACCGGTCTTTTTTCAAATTTGTAAATTACTTCTATATGAAAAAAAATCAACTTTTTCAGTACTTATCAGATGTTGTGTGCCATGGAGGAAGTTGTGTAGCCTTTCCAGTAAGATACTGTGCTCTCTGCTACCACTTCTGTCTGTGGCAGGAACTGTCAAGAGCAGCAGCGAATTCTTATAGCAAGCCTTTCCTGCCTTGGACGCTTTCTGATACAGACAGCGGTGGCAGCAGAGAGCACCCTGGTCAGACAGGAAAGAACTACACAACTTTCTCTGGAGCACATAACAGCTTGAGTTTGTTAAAGGGGTACTACGCTGGAAAACATTTTCTTTTAAATCAACTGGCGCCAGAAAGTTAAACAGATTTGTAAATTACTTCTATTAAAAAGTCTTAACCCATCCAGTACTTATCAGCTGCTGTTTGTTCCACAGGAAGTTATTTTCTTTTTGAATTTCCTTTCTGGCTGACCACAGTGCTCTCTGCTGACACATCTGTCCATATCAGGAGCTGTCCAGAGTAGGAGAGGTTTGCTATGGGGATTTGCTTGTACTCTGGACAGTTCCTAAAATGAACAGAGGTGTCAGCAAAGAGCGTTGTAGTCAGGGAGAAAGGAATTCCAGAAAGAAATACAACTTCCTCTGGAGCACACAGCAGCAGATAACTACTGGAAGGATTAAGACTTTTTAATAGAAGTAATTTACAAATCTGTTAAACTTTCTGGCACCAGTTGATATTAAAAAAAAACTATAATGTTTTCCAATGGAGTACCCCTTTAAGTAATTTACAAATTTGCATAACTTTCTGGCACCAATTGATTTATTTTATATTTTTCTGGAGTATCCCTTTAATGCTTGGGACTTATATTTCATAAAGTCTATTTATTGCAAAAAAATGTAGGTTAGTTTTACTGGTTTTTTTTTCATATTCCTTTTTAGTTTGACCCATTAGGTGGGATTTTTAAACTATAATATATTGGAATATAGCTATATGTCTGTACATTAGCCTGTGTACAAACAGTATACGGTCAAGTGTTGGGACATACCTATAAGTATGCCCTAACAGGATATAGGACAGTCCTGGGGACATTCAGAGGACCCTAGTCTACTACTAGGAATGGGTGTTACTCATGTCACAGAGATTTCATGCAACTCTCTCATTATGGAGCCCCACTCTGCCTCTCTGATAAACTGTCTAAAAGAAAAAACGGTCTTTGTTGCCCGTAGCAACCAAATAATGCTCTGATCTTATTACAATGAACAGTTTAAGAAATAAAATTTGTCTATATCTGAGCTTTAGTTTACAGGTGGAATGAACATGCATAAACTGTTGAACAACTGTGTAAATCCATCCTATTACTTATCTTGATCAAGTTCTAACTTATGGGCTGTACCATTGGAAAGAGCTGCATTCACAACTGTGCTGACTTCAGATCAGCAAAGAGCTGTGCGATCTGAGAAGTCCCCCACAAGCCCTGCAGGTACTTTTTAGATGCTTTTTAAGTTTAGAAGGAAACTCCAATTAGGCAAAAGATTATAGAAATATTATTTACTCAAAAGATAAGGTGCCCAACAGAGAATACAAATATAAATATAAACAATATGCACATATATAGTGATGGGATGAGGGGATGGGGTACAGGTGATTGTCTACACCAGAGTTCCTACCTATCTAGGATGGTAACTCCTAAGCTACGTGTGTATAGGGAAGGGAGAGTTGAATTACAGAATTGATAATAACACTTGATAAGCTAACCTCTCTAACCAACGCGTTTCACCTGATAGTCAATAAGGCTCATCAGGGAATGAGAGGAGGCCAATGAGGAATATCAAATACAGTATAAAAATATTAGATAGCAAGGTTAGTAAATACATATATGTTAGATAGCATAATTAGTTGGCACACCAAAAATGTATACAAATATATATACACATGATGTTAGATAAACAACAAAGATAAATTAGTACAGCGTCAGTGGGTCAAAGAAAGTCAGTCAGTCACACAGAAAAAGGTTTTCAAAATTCCAAAGTCCAAAATAGCGTATTTTTGGTCATTTTTATACCATAAAAAAGGGAATAAAAAGCGATCAAAAAGTCCAATCAAAACAAAAATGATATTGATAAAAAGGTCAGATCAGGGTGCAAAAAATGAGCCCTCATACATCCCCATATGCGGGAAAAAAAAGTTAAAGGGGTTAGAAGATGACATTTTTAAACGTATACATTTTCCTGCATGTAGTTATGATTTTTTCCAGAAGTACAAAAAAATCAAACCTATATAAGTAGGGTATCATTTTAACCATATGGACATATAGAATAAAGAGAATGTGTCATTTTTACCGGAAAATGCACTGCGTAGAAACGGAAGTTACAAAAGTTACAAAATGGCATTTTTGCTTCAGTTTTGTTGCACAATTATTATTTTTTCCCGTTTCGCCATGGATTTATGGGTAAAATGACTAATGTCACAGCAACGTAAAATTGGTGACGCAAAAAATAAGCCGTAATATGGATTTTTAGGTGCAAAATTGAAAGCGTTTTGATTTTTAGAAGGTGATGAGGAAAACATGAAAATGCAAAAATGGAAAAACCCTGCGTCATTAAGGGGTTAAAGACTGGTCTTTACATTTTGCAGAATGTGGAATTTCCACGGCAGATAATTCAGCTGTGTGAATGGGACTGTGGAATCCCATTTAATTATATGGGCAGTAGCTTTAGTTGGAAATTCCGCAGTCTGAACCTTAACCTTTCTTTGACCACTTTTGGTTTTTACTAACCACTTGACCACAGCATTCCTGCAACACCCAAAATGCCAGTTTGGAGATCCTCCTACCCTGTCATCTAGCCATCACAATTTATCTCTTGTCCAAGCTATTCTAGTCTGGTATGCTTGCCCATTTTTCCTGCTTCCAACCAGGACTGCTGCAAGGATTTTTCTACCCTGGGCAAAAGCTATTATTGCCACCCCCTTGACCCTGTCCATTGTGACACACCCCATTGTCACAAACCCCCTCCCCATGTAATCATCTTACTACTGGGTTGGCACACTGTAACAATGCCCCACCCCATCTAATCTCCTTACTTTAGGGTGACACACTGTAACAAACCTCCACCTCACATAATCTCCTTACTATTGAGGTGACACACTGGGGAGGGGGGGGTGGCGGAGAGACGGATGTTATGAGACGCAAGCGCTGTCAGGATGCTGGACTGACTTCTCAGAGGAGCCCTGCATGCAGTGGTGCTGCACTCCTCTTGCAGACTGAAGAGTGGTGCTGGCTGTGAGCGGCTGGTTCAGATGCTGGCAGGCTAAGTTTCTTGCAGCAGGTGGAGCATTGCCTCACTCCAGAAGGCGCCCTAGGCGGCTACCTATTTTGCCTATAGGCAGATACGGCCCTGCTTCCAACACATCAACTTCAAAAGCTGACTATTCGCTTGCTGCCAAATATATTCCACCTAATAACACCTACTGTCTTTAGATTAATGTTAGTCACTTCACCTGTCATTTTTTAATGTGATGTATGATTGGTGTACACTAGAATTCTAGATTATCTGACAAAAAAACTGGTATTTTTTTAAAAGTATTTTTGCAGTTTGTAGGGCATGTGCTATACTGAACGCTGTGTGAATACAAGTGAAATGAATAGATTTAGCTTTATATCTAGCAGTGCTTCTTAGACCTGTAAATGAATCCTGTAACCATTTTAATCTGCCACCTCTATTGCTTGTTACTTAACATCAAAATCAATATTTCTCAAGTAAGCCGATCACATTCTAGGTGTATGGTGTGCTCACAAAGAGATCTAAACAAGACATTACATTGCTTCAATTCCCTGCTGAATACTTTGGAACGCAGGGTAAGTGAGAGATTTCTGCCTGCAGTGTACTTGTAATATAACTTGTGAGAAATGATGTAATGTTTACACAAAGAGATCCATAATTCTATAGCTCGCAGCACATTACAACTTTCCATATAACCATGTACATTAAAAGATATGTATTTTTGCTTTTATTAGACCCAATAACACACATCCCCTACAACACTATAACAAAAAACAGATAAAATAAATGGTGCACAGAAATAGGGTGCCATTCACGGCCTATATTGAGTTTCTGTGCTTCTTTATTGAACATCAATACATGGTGATATGTGATTTCACATCTTATATATATTCAGATATGATTGGTTCTGAGTACAGGCCCAAAGCCAGAGGTTGCACTATTTCTAGGTTTTAATTACAATAATTCTTACTGACTTTATGAGAAGTGTGGTAATGGATACCTTCCCTTAGTTCATAGTTAATAGTTTAATTAATAAATAACTAAATTTAATAAAGATGTCCGGTGTCTTTTCCTTTCAATAGTTTTTTATTGAAGTTTTTTTTTTGTCAAAGCAAAAACATACAAACATTGGACCAAATGTGTCCAAAAATTATTAACAAGAAAACAGTGTCCTGGGGACAACAAATATGAATTTAGAAAGCATTAGTCCATCCTAATATAGCTTAGATTCCAAAATAAAGAAAAAGATATCTAATCTAGTACATAGTCTTACCCTATACTGATATTTCATCACAGTTAGCTGCATCCATAAGGAATATCAAGTGAAAAGGTCTCTGCACCACATGTTTGTAAGGGTAATTTCTAGGGAGGGGGGGGGGGGGGGGTGGGGTGAGGGTGAGGTCAGAGGGGTAATATTATGGACTAAACATCTGAACAGTGTGGGGAGGTCATCCAATATTGCCATTTATGTATAAATGAGGAGTATTTGCCTGCTCCAGAAGCTATTATTTTTTCAAATGCATAAGTGGTATTTACTTTTTGTATTACTTGAGAGATGGACGGCACATTAGTAGTTTTCCAGTGACTAGTAAGTGAGGTTTTGGCTATGATACACATTATGCAGAATAGAGCACGCATAGAAGGAGGAATAAGATGTATATCTAGGAACAATAGTACCAGTTGTGCGGACCATAGTAGGGTGATATGGAAAACATCTCCCTCCAGAAAGATTGTATAATGGGGCATGTCCAGAGGACATGGTATAAGGTACCTCTCTGTCCACAGTCTCGCCAGCATTTGTCTGAAGAGTGTGGATAAGCTTTGGCAATTTTGTCTGGGGTAAAATACCAGCCAAGAATAGTTTTGAAGGCTGACTCTACATGGGAAGTGCATAATAACGATTTATTAATACATTTAAAGGCCATTTGCCAGTCAGGTGCATTATTGGATATGGCTAATTCCCGTTCCCATTTTCTCATAGGATATGAGCGGGAGCAGATATTTGATTGGGTATACAAGTTGTAAGGGAGTTTAAGACCAGGGGTTTTATTCTTTAGGTATCTAATGGTTGGTAAATCCGGCTTAAGTTTCGAGGCGGTAAGTGTTTGAACCAAATGGCGTACCTGGAGATATTTATAAAAATCCTCCCTTGGGATATGAAATGTTGAGCGTAGATGTTGGAATGTGACAAAAGAATGATCAATAAATAATTGTTTAACCTCAGTCAACCCTGCAGACAGCCATGAATATATATTTAAATCAGGTATGGAGGCCTGAACAAAGGACATAGGGAGGTCAGTTACAATCGCTACATTTGTAGATGCTATTTTGACTAAATATGTTTTCCAGATATGTAATGAGTTCATTATTTGTGGGTTATCTATTTTAGGTGTGGGAATGTTCCAGAATGGAAGATATAAAAGGTCTCTAGTAGTGTAGGGAGAAGAAAGACAATTTTCAATAATCGCCCAGGGAGCTTCCGAATCTGTATGCCACCAATGTTGGAGAGAGGATAACATTGTAGCAATATAATAGGCTTTTATATCAGGGGAACCCAAGCCTCCAGCCTGTTTAGATTTAGATAAAATAGAGGGGGAAAGTCGGGGTTTCCTCCCTGCCCATATGAAGTGTGTGAGAATACGTTGGGCGTTGGTGAAAAACGATTCTGGGAGATTGATCGGGAGTGTTCGGAAGTGGTATAATAGCTTGGGAAGTAAAAACATTTTGAATGTAGCAACTCGTCCAACCCAGGATATTTCATATTTTAAATAGTTTGAAGCCTCTTGAGATTTTAGTAATGGTATATAATTGTTGGAGTATAAAGAATTCAGGGGATAGGATAGTGTAATGCCCAGATATTCTATGGTGGATGCCCTCCAATCAAAAGCATAGGTTGATTTAAAAGAAGTGAGTAAGGGATGTGGGAGATTCAATGGGAGGGCTTGGGTCTTAGTCTTATTGAGGGAGTAATAAGACAATGTGCCAAAATGGTCTATAATGTCCATCACTGTCGGTAAAGAGGTAGCCGGGTCAGACAAAGTCAAGATGACATCATCTGCATATAGGGAGATAATATGGGAGTGGTCACCAATGATTATGCCCGATGTCCTGGGATCTTGACGTATCGACTGTGCCAGGGGCTCAATTGATAAAATGTAGATCAGTGGGGATAATGGACAGCCTTGACGGGTGCCATTTGTGATCCCAAATGAGTCAGACAAGCATCCATTGGTCAGCACACGGGCCGAGGGTAGGGAATATAGGGCTGAGATAGCCTGAATTATGTTGCCCGTGAATCCCATAGCCCGTAGCGCCGAGAAGGCGTAGGACCAGCGTAGCCGGTCGAACGCCTTCTCGGCATCCAACGCCATAAACAAAGCAGGAATAGAGTGAGTGTCTATATGATGTAAAATATGTAATAATCGTCTTGTATTATCTGAAGTTTGTCTGCCGGGGACAAAACCGGATTGGTCTGCTTTAATGAGAGCTGGAAGCAGGGGGGCCAACCTATTAGCCAGCACTTTGGCATATATCTTGAGATCCTGGTTAAGGAGGGATATGGGGCGGAAGTGTTGTGGGGCATCAGAAGGTTTACCAGGTTTAGGGATAGTAGTTATCAATGCCTCTAAGTTTTCTTTGGGCAGTGATCCTTGAGTTACTGCGGAATTACAAAACGCCTGTAAATGAGGTGAGATAACGGGCAAGTACGTTTTAAAATATGCAGAAATAAAGCCGTCAGGACCAGGGGCTTTATTGCTGGGAAGAGATTGTATAACTTTTTGGACCTCTTCCAGGGTGATTGTTTTGTTTAAAATTTCCAGTAGGGGAGGGGAGATATGAGGAAGGGTGAGGGAGGACAGGTAAGTTTGGATTTTGGTGGCATGGTCTGGTGGTGTATGGACAGAGTTTTCCAAATTATATAGTTGGGAGTAAAATGCCTGGAAGCCATTAGCTATGTCCATAGGGGTATATAGTTTATCCCCAGTTAGTGGATGAATCAGTAGGGGTATGCGGGACTTTTGTTGTTGTGTTTTTAACCTATGGGCAAGTAGTTTCCCTGTTTTATTGTCTTGCGAATAATAAGTGGCACCAAGCTTCCTATGCGATTTCTCATAGGAAGACAGTAGGAGACATCTAAGGTCATTTCTCAGTGCAGCGACTGTTTGTGCTGTCTGTGTGGTAGGGGTTTGTTTATTGCTATCTTCCGCTTTACGCAGTGAGGAAAGAACCTCCTGCAACTGCTTATCCCTATTTTTCTTAATGATAGAACTATATTTTATACATAGGCCACGTATGACCGCTTTGTGACAATTCCAAAGTACAATTGGGTCAGATACCGAGGGCGCATTTAGCGCAAAATATTCCTTAATATCCTCTCTTAGGCGTTGAGAATATTCCCGGTGTGACAGAAGAAATGGACTACATCTCCACATATGTGGGGAAGGTGAGGACACATCATCTATAAGAGATATAGTTATAGCTGCATGATCCGACCATTTTATCTCCTCTATGGAAGAGCTATTAATGCGGGTCAGCAGGGTTCTGTCCACCAGAAACATGTCAAGTTGTGAATATGAGTTATGGACTCCAGATAAAAATGTGAAGTCTCTCTCAGAGGGGTGATGTACCCGCCAAATATCATACATATCCTCAATATTGAGCCATTTTTCCAAGGTATTAGTAGAAAGACGGGTGCTAGAGGTAGTATCCATTTCACTATTAGCGACAACATTGAAGTCACCACACATAATGAGGGACCCCCAGGGGGACTTGCGTAATAGGCGCATTATAGATTTCATAAACTTTAATTGACCATTGTTCGGGGCATACAAGGCGGCTATAGTCAATGGGATATTGTTTATGGTGCATTTGAGTAGGATATACCGGCCAGCAGAGTCAGAAGTGCAGCTGTGTAGGGAAAAGGCTACAGAATTACGTATGGCAATGGAAACCCCTCTAGATTTAGATGAATGAGTGGAATGAAATATGTGAGGGTATGCTGGGTGTTTAATCCGATGTGTATCACCAGAAAGGAGGTGTGTTTCCTGTATGCACAAAATATCACAATTCAAGGTTTTAGCCTCCTTCCATAGATAGGAGCGTCTATGTGGTGCATTGAGACCGTTAACATTAACACTTGCTAACTTAATAACCATAAGTTATAATTACATGAGATAGGAATAGTAGATAGAATAAAGAAGTAGGGGCGACCATGTGTGCCTCCCAGCCAGCACACACATAGTCTATTGGATTGGGTAAGACTTGAAGGTAGGATGGAGTAAAAGAGATAAAGCAGAGATAGCATTAAAACAGAAACAAAGCATAAAATTGCCGTAAAACAGAATAATGGAAAAGGCAGTAGACTCATCAGTTTAGAGCCGGTTGAATGGAGGGGGGGATAACTGTCCATCCTGAAGCCGAGGATCCAACCACACAGTCCGGGTCCATAACCTTAAAAAGAAAACTGGGTATGAGAAAGATAGCCGGAATAGTCCTTCATGTAGTGGACCAGTCCTTTCAGAGATGCTGAGGGGGGTGAGTATTCTTTGAGACACTAGGTGAGGGCATTGCAATGTTCCAGGCTTCTAGAAGCGATTGACCATCTTTCAGGGAGCGAACAACATGCATTTTATCTCCTTTGCGAATAAGCAGACGCGTCGGGAACCCCCAGCGATATGCAATTTTTGCAGTACGCAGAGCTTGTGTCACTGGCTGTAGTGCCCTGCGAGCTTGCATCGTGGCCACTGATAAGTCTGCATAAACAGAGATCCCATGGAAGGGTGCTGGGAGACCATTATTTTTGCGGGCAAATTCCATAAGACGCTCTTTCGTGGTAAAGAAATGCACTCTAGCTAACACATCTCTTGGCACAGTGTCAGATAGATGCTTAGGTAGTGGGAGACGGTGAGCTCTGTCAACTTCAATTTCAGTTGGTGAGCAGTCTGGCAAGGCTGCTTTTATCATGGAGCGCACATATTGTGGAATGTCTGCAGGAGGGATGGTTTCAGGAACTCCACGGAACTTTACATTATTGCGCCTGCTCCTGTCTTCAAGGTCAGCGACCTTTTCTCTCAAGGCTATGACCTCATCCTCTAAATCATGGTGAGAGTCTATAAGTAGATTATGTGAATCAGAGAATTCACCAAATTTTGTTTCAATATGATCAACTCTTTCTCCGAGATCATCTATATTCACTTGGATAGGAGATACTATAGCATGCATGTCTTTTAAGAAAGTCTTATGTAGCACCAGCAACATACTCTTCATAGCTGTGTCAGTCAAGTAGTCTCCAGAGACTGATAGCGCTCCCAAAGCATTATCACTGTTATCTAGCTTATTATCAGAGACTGTCCAGTCACTTGTGTCAGATATAGCGTTAACAGCATACCTGGGTCTCTGCTTGAGTGGGCTCTGAGAAGGAGACGCTGCAGGGGAGATGTTATCTGCGCCATGTGGAGATGAAAGTTCTCTGTGCGGGCGCAGGTCCTCGTTGCTGTGAGAAGCTTCTGCAGCTACGGTCTCAGCTGCAGGAGGAGAGCCGTCAGGAGAGGTCTGATTCAGCGCTGGAACAGACAGTGACCGTCGGGTGAGTGTGGGAGATGAGCGCCGCTCAGTTCCCTCATCGGGTCCAGACAGTGGAGGAGAAGGCTTGCGTGCACGGTCGGCGCCATCTTGAGCCCTGCTCCCGCCACGGGTAAAGCTGAATTTTGCAAGTGTTTCCTGTCGGGCAGGCTTCCTTCTGCGTGCCGGCATGATGTTCAGCTGTTCAGCCTCCTGTAGGGCCAGTGTAGGGTCAGAGATAACGGCTATCAAAGCTGTATTTAGTCGCTAGGTTAGGCAAAAGGCAGGAGCTCTCTTACAGTGCGTCCATTCACCTCGGCTGCCAGGCCACGCCCTCCGATGTCCGGTGTCTTTTATCCACACAGATCTTCACCGCAATAAGGTCTCTGAATAACATATTTTTTTTTATCAGATTAACTTTTTTAGATTGTTATTAGGGCCAGATTATTCCTTGCATTTTTGTTTATTCTGTCTCCTCTTTTAAGAGTCCTTACTCTTTTATTTTTCCATCGACAGAACCTTATGAGAGCTTGTTTTTTGCACCACCAATTGTACTTTGTAGTAACACCGATTAAAACCCATTATTGTACTACAGTCATGCTGTAAATGTTGGCACCCCTGAAATTTTGCAAGGATTGCAGTAACACATGTTTTGCTATACACATTTATTCCTTTTGTGTGTATTGGAACTAAACCAAAAATGGGTGGAAAAAAAGCAAATTGGACATAATGTCACACCAAACTCCAAAAATGGTCTGGACAAAATTATTGGCACCCTTTCAAAATTGTGAAAAATAAGATTGTTTCAAGCATGTGATGCTCCTTTAAACTCACCTGGGGCAAGTAACAGGTGTGGGCAATATAAAAAATCACACCTGAAAGCAGATAAAATGGAGAGAAGTTCACTTAGTCTTTGCATTGTGTGTCTGTGTGAGCCACACTAAGCATGGACAACAGAAAGAGGAGAAGAGAACCTGAGGACTTGAGAACCAAAATTGTGGAAAAATATCAACAATCTCAAGTTTACAAGTCCATCTCCAGAGATCTAGATTTGCCTTTGTCCACAGTGCGCAACATTATCAAGAAGTTTGCAACCCATGGCACTGTAGCTAATCTCCCTGGGCACGGACTGAAGGGAAAAATGTATGAAAGATGTCAATGCAGGACAGTCTGGATGGTGGATAAGCAGCCCCAAACAAGTTCCAAATGTATTCAAGCTGTCCTGCAGGCTCAGTTAGCATCAGTATCAGCGTGAACTATCCGTCGACATTTAAATGAAATAAAACGCTATGGCAGGAGACCCAGGAGGACCCAACTGCTGACACAGACATAAAAAAGCAAGACTACATTTTGAAAATGAACTTGAGTAAGCCAAAATCCTTCTGGGAAAACGTCTTGTGGACAGATGAGACCAAGATAGAGCTTTTTGGTTTAGCACATCATTCTACTGTTTACCAAAAACAGAATGAGGCCTGCAAAGAAAAGAATACAGTACCTACAGTGAAATATGGTGGAGGTTCAATGAGGGTTTTGGGTTATTTAGCTGCCTCTGGCACTGGGTGCCTTGAATGTGTGCAAGGCATCATGAAATCTGAAGATTACCAATAGATTTTGGGTCGCACTGTACCGCCCAGTGTCAGAAAGCTGGGTTTGCGTCTGAGATCTTTGGTCTTCCAGCAGGACAATGACCCTAAACATATGTCAAAAAGCACCTAGAAATGGATGGCAACAAAGCGCTGGAGAGTTCTGAAGTAGCCAGCAATGTGTCCAGACCTAAATCCCATTGAACACCTGTGGAGAGATCTTAAAATTGCTGTTGGGAAAAGGTACCCTTCCAATACGAGAGACCTTGAGCAGTTTGCAAAGGAGGACGAGCAGTCCAACATTTCAGCTGAGAGGTGTAAGAAGCTTATTGATAATTATAGGAAGAGACTGATTTCAATTATTTTTTCCAAAGGGTGTGCAACCAAATATTAAGTTAAGGGTGCCAATGACTTTGTCCAGCCCATTTTTGGAGTTTGGTGTGACATTATGTCCAATTAGCTTTTTTTCCTCCCTTTTTTTTTTTTTTTTTTTTTTTTTTGTTTAGTTCCAATACACACAAAGGAAATAAATGTGTATAGCAAAACATTTGTTACTGCAATCCTTTTCTGTGAGAAATACAAAATTTTCTTGAAAAAATTCTGGGGTGCCAACATTTACTGCCATGACTGTAAATCTTTATGGTATAAAAAAAATGTTAAATAATTTCCAGCTTAAAAACTTTTTTTTTGCATTAGGAAACTAAGCATGGCATATAGTACATAGCAATGTTAGACAAAACTAGTACCTTATAAAAGTAATTGCAAAATCAAAAGAAATTCAAAAACCAGAAAACAAATAAGAGAAATGTATGAATGAAGTTGACCTTAAGTATATGAAGAATTAAAGGTCAGAAACAAAACTGCCATCTGTTTTCTAAGCATGACAAACTGCACTTTCTTGTTCCCTCCTCACACATGTAAATTATTAAGAGATTCTAACTGTTTACAAAGACATATTTTTGTGGTTCCTCAGGATGTGAAGTTTCTAAATTTGGAAATAGCCCTGGAACGGTCAGTGTAAAATGAAGTATTTTCCTTGACACACCTCTTGCTCATTTTTTTAACCATTCTTGAAAAGTTATAAAATTAATTTTCTCATTACATCAGTAGTAGATAGTAATAGTGAAATAGGCAGAAAACACTTTTAAGGGTAGAAAATCGTATAAAAAAAAAAAAAAGGCCAACATAAAATAGGCTTTGTTAACAATGGCATGCAGCACTATTTTTCCTGTCAGAACAATGGATACATTGGCGGAACCTGGCAGATCCAATTTTAAGTCAATGAAGTTCAACAGACAATCCTGGCGTTTGTCATGCAATGGCACTGCATAGTATTTTCCATGTATAACAAATACCAAGAGCAGAGGTGAAGAAAGTCTAGCATAAAATGCGCTGCTATTTGTGTTTTCTTCAGAATAATATTCCTAGCTGGTTATGTCAGTCTTTTTTTTTCTTTTGGTATTGTGAAATTCCATATAATATTGCAGTTCTGTGAAACAAGCAGGAGCTAAGACATTGCTGGATATTGGATTAAATGAACTGCACTGTAAATGTACGGTATAAAGTATGAAGGAAATTTAGCTGCTAGCTATGGGAACTTGGTCCCTTTACTTTCCACATTGACATGAGGGACTTTTTTGCTTTAACCCCTTAAAGGGGTACTCCAGGCCCAAGACATCTTATCCCCTATCCAGGGGTCACTGGGGACATATGCCACCTCCAGCTCTTACAGCAGTACTTACAGCTGGGTGCTGCATGCTAGATTGCAGGGGTCCCCAGTGGCAGGACCACCACGATCAGACATCTTATCCCCTATCCTTTGGATAGGGGATAAGATGTCTTGGGGCCGGAGTACCCCTTTAAGGACCCAGACCATTTTCAACTTAAGGACCCGGGCATTTTTTGGACATCTGACCGCTGTCACTTTAAGCATTAATAACTCTGGGATGCTTTCACTTTTCATTCTGATTCAGAAAATGTTTTTTCGTGACATATTTACCACTACTTTATGTCAGTGGTAAATTTCTTGGTAAAAAAAAAAGTTCAAAAATTTGATGAAAAATGTGAAAATGTTGCATTTTTTAACTTTGAAACTCTCTGCTTATAAGGAAAATAGGCATAACAAATAAATGATATATCGATTCACATATACAATATGTCTACGTTATATTTTCATCATATAGTTGACATGTGGAAGACATCAGAGCAGCAATTTTCCAATTTTTTCAAAATCAACATTTTTCAGGGACCAGTTCAGATTTGAAGTGGATTTGAAGGGCCTTCATATTAGATATACCCATAAATGACCCCATTATAAAAACTGCACCCCTTAAAGTATTAAAAATGACATTCAGAAAGTGTGTTAACCCTTTAGGTGTTTCACAGGAATAGCAGCATTGTAACCCAATTTCTCTCGAGTAAGAAAATACCTCATATGTGGATGTCAAGTGTTCGGCGGGCGCAGTAGAGGGCTCAGAAGGGAAGGAGCGACATTGGAATTTTGGAGAGTGAGTTTTTCTAAAATGGTTTTTGGGGGGCATGTCACATTTAGGAATCCCCTATGGTGCCAGAACAGCAAAAAAACAAAAACAAAACAACATGGCATACAATTTTGGAAACTACACCCGTCAAGGAACGTAACAAGGCGTACAGTGAGCCTTAACACCCCACAGGTGTTTGACGACTTTTCGTTAAAGTCAGATGTGTAAATTAAATATTTTTTTTTCACTAAAATGCTGGTTTTCCTCCAAATTTTACATTTTTACAAAGGGTAATAGGAGAAAATGACCCCCAAAATCTGTAACCCAATATCTTCTGAGTATGGAAATATCCCATGTGTGGACATCAAGTGCTCTGCTGGCGCACTACAATGCTCAGAAGAGAAGAAGTTACATTTGGCTTTTGGAAAGCAAATTTTGCTGAAATGTTCTTTGGGGGGCATGTTACATTTAGGAAGCCCCTATGATGCCATAACAGCAAAAAACAAAAAACAAATGGCATACTATTTTGGAAACTATACTCCTCCTGGAACGTAACAAGGGGTACAGTGAGCCTTAACACCCGAAAGGTGTTTGACAAATTTCCGTTAAAGTTGGACGTGAAAATGAAAAATTAGATTTTTTTACCCCAAATTTTTCATTTTCACAAGGGGTAATAGGAGAAAAAGCCTCCCAAAATTTTGAACCCCATTTCTTCTGAGTATGGAAATACCCCATATGTGGATGTAAAGTGCTCTGCAGACGAACTACAGTGCTCAGAAGAGAAGGAGCGCCAGTGAGCTTTTGGAGAGAGAATTTGTTTGGAATAGAAGTCGGGGGCCATGTACATTTACAAAGCCCCGCGTGGTGCCAGAACAGTGGACCCCCCCCCCCCCCCCACATGTGACCCCATTTTGGAAACTACACCCTTCACAGAATTTAATAAGGGGTGCAGAGAGCATTTACACCCCACTGGTGTTTGACAGATCTTTGGAACAGTGGGCTGTGCAAATGAAAAATTTACTTTTTCATTTTCACGGACCACTGTTCCAAAAATCTGTCAGACATCTGTGGGGTGTAAATGCTCACTGCACCCCTTATTAAATTCTGTGAGGGGTGTAGTTTCCAAAATGGGGGCTTTGTAAACACACATGGCCTTCAATTTCAGACACATTCTGTCTCCAAAAGCCCAATGGCGCTCCTTCTCTTCTGAGCATTGTAGTTCGCCCGCAGAGCACTTTAGATTCACATATGGGGTATGTTCTCAATCAGAAGAAATGGGACTACAAATTTTGGGGGCTTTTTTCCTATTCTGCCTTGTGAAAATGAAACATTTATTCTAACACCAGCATTTTAGTGAAAATTTTCATTTTCACATCCAACTTTAACGAAAATACGTCAAACACCTGTGTTAAGGCTCAATATACCCCTTGTTACATTCCGTGAAGGGTGTAATTTTCTAAAAGGGGTCACATGTGGGTATTTATTGTTGTGCGTTTATGTCAGAACCGCTGTAAAATCAGCCACCCCTGTGCAAATCACCAATTTGGACCTCAAATGTACATGGCACGCTCTCACTTCTGAGCCATTTTGTGCGCCCGCAGATCACCTTACACCCACATATGGGGTAGTTCGGTACTCAGGAGAAATTGCGTTACAAATTTTGGAGGTCTTTTTTTCCTTTTACCGCTTGTGAAAATTAAAAGTATGGGGTAACACCAGCATGTTAAAAAAATTTTTTACCCTAACATGCCAGGGTGTAGACACCAACTTTACCTTTTCATAAGGGGCAAAAGGAGAAAAAGCCCCCCAAAATTTGTAGCACAAAATATGTGGCACCAAACTGTTGCCTTGAAATACAACAGGGCTCCAAAGCGAGAGAGCTCCATGGGCATTTGAGACCTATTTTGGGGATTTGCATCTGCTACCAAAATACCCTACGGCAGTGTTTCCCAAACAGGGTGTCTCCAGCTGTTGCAAAACTCCCAGCATGCCTTGACAGTCAGTGGCTGTCCGGCAATTCTGGGAGTTGTTGTTTTTCAACAGCTGGAGGCTCCGTTTTGGAAACAGTGCCGTACAAGACATTTTTTTTTATTGGGGAGCTGTATAAGGGCATATGTAGTGGTTTTATTTTTTTTGTAGTGTAGTGTTTTTAGGGTACAATCACACGATCGGGTTTACAGTGAGTTTCTCGCTGGGAGTTTGAGCTGCGGCGGAAATTTTGCTGCATCTCAAACTTGCAGCAGAAAACTCGTTGTAAACCCCACCCGTGTGAATGTACCCTGTACATTCACACGGGGGGGGGGGGGGGGGGACCTCCAGCTGTTGCAAAACTACAACTCCCAGCATGTGCTGACAGACCATACATGCTGGGAGTTGTAGTTATGCAACAGCTGGAGGCACATTGATTGCAAAACACTGAGAGTTTGTTACTTAACTCAGTGTTTTGCAACCAGTGTGCCTCCAGCTGCTGCAAAACTAGAACTCCCAGCATGCACAGTCTCTCAGTGCATGCTGAGAGTTGTATTTTTGACACAGCTGGAGGCACACTGGTTGCGAAACACTGAGTTAGGACACAAACTCTGTTTCACAGCCAATGTGTCTCATGCTGTTGCAAAACTGAAACACTCAGCATGCATTGACAGTCGAAGGGCATGCTGAGAGTTGTAGTTTTGCAACAGCTGGAGGCACACTGCTACAACTCCCAGCATGCCCTTTGGTAGTTTGTGCATGCTGGGAGTTGTAGTTATGCAACAGCTGGATGCACACTTTTTCATAGCACCCTTGCCACCTCACTCCTGCTGGGTAAGGGTTAATGGGGCTGTCTCGGACAGCCCCATTCACCCTTTTTTTTTTATGGGTCATCGGGTCACCAGAGACCCATTTTTTGAAAGGGAAAAGGGGGATTCAAACTTTTATTAGGGAATGGGTTAAATCCCATTTATTAACTCTTCTTTTTTACACTTTTTTTTGCAATGTTATAGCCCCCATAGGCGGCTATAACATGCAGTACATTGATTGCCAGCACTGATCAATGGTATGCCATAGCATTGCATTGATCAGTGTTATCAGCGGTCAATTGCTCAAGCCTTGATCTCAGGCTTGGAGCAATCAATCGCCGATCAGATGCACAGAAGCCAGGTAAGGGACCCTCCTCTTGCGTCCTAGCTGATCGGGACACCGTGAGACACGGTGATCAACTTTGATCACCGCGTCTAAAGAGTTAATATTGGACATCACCTCGATCGGTGATATTCAGTTTTAGCCCCGGCTACCATTAGCCGTCGGGACCGACCCGATATCACACGGGGTCACCTCGTGAACCTGCGTTATATCGCGGGCACAGGGCGTACAGGTATGCCCTGCATCCCCAAGAGGTTAAGCATACTCATTTTTGTATAAATTTGTAGAATTTTTTAAAAGTAGTAAAATAAAACAACACCTATATAAATTGGGTATCATTTTAAGTGTACTGACCTACATTATAAAGATAATGTGTAATTTTTACCGAAAGGTGCACTGGTTAGAAATGGAAGCCCCCAAAAGTTGATAAATGGTAAGGTTTATTTTTCAATTTTACCCTACAAATTATTTTTCGTTTATTTCACTGTACATTCGGAGGTAAAATGAGTGATGTCATTACAAAGTACAATTGGTGATACAAAAAACAAGCCCTCATATGGGTCTTTAAATGGAAAAATAAAAGAGTTACCGTATATACTCGAGTATAAGCAGAGTTTTTCAGCACGATTTTTCGTGCTGAAAACACCCCCCTCGGCTTATACTCGTGTGAACTCTCCACCCGCAGTGGTCTTCAACCTGCGGACCTCCAGAGGTTTCAAAACTACAACTCCCAGCAAGCCCGGGCAGCCATCGGCTGTCCGGGCTTGCTGGGAGTTGTAGTTTTGAAACCTCCGGAGGTCCGCAGGTTGAAGACCACTGCGGCCTTCGACATCATCCAGCCCCCTCTCACCCCCCTTTAGTTCTGTACAGTACTCACCTCCGCTCGGCGCTGGTCCGGTGCTGCAGGACTGTCCGGAGAGGAGGTGGTCCGGTGGGATAGTGGTTCCGGGCTGCTATCTTCACCGGGGAGGCCTCTTCTAAGCGCTTCGGGCCCGGCCCCAGAATAGTCACGTTGCCTTGACAACGACGCAGAGGTACGTTCATTGCCAACGTACTTCTGCGTCATTGTCAAGGCAACGCCTCTATTCTGGGCCGGAAGCGCGGAGAAGAGGCGCCCCCGGTGAAGATAGCAGCCCGGAACCACTATCCCACCGGACCACCTCCTCTCCGGACAGCCCTGCAGCACCGGACCAGCGCCGAGCGGAGGTGAGTACTGTACAGAACTAAAGGGGGGCGAGAGGGGGCTGGATGATGTCGAAGGCCGCAGTGGTCTTAAACCTGCAGACCTCCGGAGGTTTCAAAACTACAACTGCCAGCAAGCCCGAACAGCCGATGGCTGCCCGGGCTTGCTGGGAGTTGTAGTTTTGAAACCTCTGGAGGTCCGCAGGTTGAAGACCACTGCGGGCGGATGATGACAAGAGGATGATGAAGGGGGGGGTGTGGGATGATGAAGGGGGTGTGTGGGATGATGAAGGGGGGGGTGTGGGATGATGAAGGGGGTGTGTGGGATGATTACAAGGGGATGATGAAGGGGGTGGGGATGATGACAAGGGGATAATGAAGGGGGGGTGTGGGATGATGACAAGGGGATAATGACAGGTGATGATGATGAGGGTCTGGATGATGACAGGCGGTGATGATGATGAGGATGTTAATGACGGGGGTCTGGATGATGACAGGGGGGGATGATGTATTTCCCACCCTAGGCTTATACTCGAGTCAATAACTTTTCCTGGGATTTTGGGTTGAAATTAGGGGTCTCGGATTATACTCGGGTCGGCTTATACTCGAGCATATACGGTATGTCTATTAGAATGTGAGGAGGAAAAAAAAGGCTCAGCCCTGAAAGAGTTAACATATTATAGGAGTGAACATACTGTACAAGGTATGCTTTTTAAAGCACCTTCGTAAATGTTTGTCCTAATCATTTCGAGTATTGATAGTAACAGTGGAGGAGATTTATCAAAACCTGTCCAGAGGAAAAAATGCTGAGTTGCCCATAGCAACCAATCAGATCTTTAATTTCTGAAAATGCCTCTGAAAAGTGAAAGAAGCAATCTGATTGGTTGCTTTGGGCAACTCAGCATTTTTTCCTCTGGACAGATTTTGATAAATCTCCCCCAGTATTGTTAACTTTAAAGAGTACCTCCCACCATACTTTTTTTTTTCCTTTCTGTCCCTGCCTATTGCCCATCTCTCCCTAACCCCCTCCCTGCTTTTAATTTTTTTTTTATTATATAAAAAATGCCTTTTTGTCTGCCTGGTAGTGTGCTCACTACCAGGCAGACTTCCCCAGCAGGCAGACGTCACTGATGCGTGCTGGGGGGGGGGGCGACTTCTGCCCTTAGTTCATCTACACAAGGTGCCTCCAGCTGTTTCACCACTACAACTCCCAGCTTTCCCTGACTTCTATTGGCTGTCAGGGCATGTTGGGAGTTGTAGTGGTGAAACAGCTGGAGGCACCCTGTGCAGCCCACCCTCCCCCCGAGGACAATTAATTTGTTATGGCCACGGCACTAATCATACAAAGCCGCCCCCCCCCCCCCCCCCCACGGCTGCCCCTGCCGAAAACAATAAATTTGCTATGGCTGCAGCCCTAACAATCACCCCCCCTTCCCCCTCCCTGCTCCCCGATCCCGACATACCCAAGTGCCGCGTATATGAAGGGAGGCGGGTGAGGCCAGGGAGCCAATTCGCTCTCAGCGCTCGCTTCTGCCTGTCTGATTGACAGGCAGGGAGCGAGCGCAGGCTGAATGAATAAGGACCGAAGCCCGGCCGGCATCGGTCCGAATTCATGCGTGACGTCACGCCAGCCTGCAGCCGGCCACTAGGAGGGAGACCCCTAGTGGCCAGTTTTCAAATGTAAAATAAACTAATTTCTTGGGGAAAAAAATAATAGATTTATATTAGAGATATCTTGACTTACATGAGTACTACAACATATAAAAAAAATGTTTGATGACAGTGCCCATTTAAGGAGCTGTCAAACCTGGTATTTGCTTCAGTATTTTGCTGGTATTCGGATTCAGCTTCAGGAGTCAGATAGACCACCCTATCTCACTATAGAGAGAACTGTGCATAGCCAAAAGTCCTCTCTTATTCCTGAAATGATCTATAGTAATACAAATTGTCATAAATGGTAGGAGGTGACATTGTTATACCTATCCTTGATGAGTTGGTTTTTTTTTTTACATCATATGAATCTTTCAAATTCTACCATTGTAGATATTATGCATTTTGGTTTTGTTAAACATCCTGCACAAAAATCATTATTCAGGATTTTTCTTTTTCTTTTTAAATGGGTGTAGTTAGAATGCTGGTATTGCAAGGGTGTATTCCTATACTTTCGTGTCTAAAATCTAAAATGCTGGTCTGTGGATTTCCTGGCATAAATGTGAATCAAAAAATCAGTTTCAGAAACGAAATCCTAGGAAATCTATGATCCAACTATGGGTCAAACACCCATGAATGCTGGGACCAATAGAGTGAAGATCTATTGATGCCACCCATTAGTCAAGTTTTCTGTTGCTTAAGACTCTGTAACCCCTATTTGGAAGAAGGAGTGGTTGGGCATGTGTGCTGCCACTCAATAATTTCACTGTACTCAGCCATCTCTGTCAGTCCCATAGAGTTGAATAAAGGGGTAATATGTGTGCTTGACTGCCACTTAATTTAAATGGAGGACATGGGACCCACATTTTTGTGACTGGTATCGGTCCCAGCAGTGGGGCCCTAAAAGCAAACACCTATAACTGTTGTTCATGATAGAAGCTCCTAAGGGTAGGATCACACCTAGCGCATCTGCAGAGTATTTCATGCTGCAGAAAATCAGCTGTTTTTTTTGCTAGAAACACAGGGCTTTCCTGCCACAGACCTGTGTGTACAGTAAGGTTTTGAGGTGGGCCTAGCGTGTCTGTGACTGTAATGTGCGGACCCGGCTCCGAACCTTACTGCAAATACAGGGTTGCAGGCTTGCAGCGGGGAAGCTGTGTGTGTCTCCTCTTAGCAAAATCTGCAGTGTATTTCCCAATGGATTTCCCACAGTGTTAAAGGGGTACTCTGGTGGAAAACTTTTTCTTTTTTTATCAACTGGTGCCAGAAAGTTAAACAGATTTGTAAATTACTTCTATTAAAAAATCTTAATCCTTTCAGTACTTATTAACTGCTGAATACTACAGAGGAAATACTTTTCTTTTTGGAACACAGAGCTCTCTGCTGAATCACAAGCACAGTGCTCTCTGCTGACATCTCTGTCCATTATAAGAACTGTCCAGAGTAGCAGAAAATCCCCATAGCAAACATATGCTGCTCTGGACAGTTCCTTAAATGGACAAAGATGTCAGCAAAGAGCACTGTGCTTGTGATGTCTGCAGAGCTCTGTGTTCCAAAAATAAAATAATTTCCTCTGTAGTATTCAGCAGCTAATAAGTACTGGAAGGATTAAGATTTTTTAGTAGAAGTAATTTACAAATATTGGAGCAGGTAGAAAGAGTATAAGTCCGGCACTGCTATGCAGGTGAAGGCAGTTTACTGGATAATAGGTATCCGCTTTCTCAGGTATGGGTAGAGACTGGACGGTGTGTGCTATGTCGGGGTGCTGGTTAGAGAAGGCACATATCGCTTGACACAATCGGGACAATGTAGAGAAAACCCGATCAACCCGATCACCCGATCAACGTGCACAGATTCTTTATTCCGTTGAACATCAACATAGAACACAGGAGGACTTATGGTCGGCAGGAACGCCAGGGAACAGGAGGTGTTGTTACAGCTGTTTCACGGGAACACAGCCCGCTTCGTCAGACTACACCCTCTGATGACGCGTCGCAGGTTAAATACACACCCACGATTACGTCAGCAGAAGGGTGTTACACACAGGTAAGTGATTTGAAATCTTACAAAAGTAGAAAAATCTTTAAAATCAATACCCTCTACAAAAATCTATGACATATATGGACTTCTATTCATAAAAATGTTTCTCAGCTTCACTAGCAAGTCAAGCAAAGAAGAAATAGAGTTCTTAGACGTCTTAGTAAGAATTAGTGAAAACAAATTGCGCACAGAGGGTTACCGGAAACCGACGGCGGGTAATTCTCTCCTACACTACAGGAGTTACCACCCGGGTCACGTCAAAACCGCCATCCTCTATGGGCAATTTCTTCGCTTGCGGAGAATAAACGATACCCAGAGCAGCTTTGAAAAGCAAGCTAAAGAACTTACTGCACGACTACTAGAAAGAGGTTATCCACCTCCAATTCTACAGACAGCTTACAATAGGGCCAATAGACAAGACAGAAATTCCCTTCTACAAAATAGTGGTTTAAAAAACTCTAAAAAAAAAAACAGCATAAATTGAAAAACAATAATAGAAGATTTTGCTTTACATTCACACACAGCCCGATGGCTGAGAAGATAAAGCAAAGTATTCACAAGCATTGGTACTTAATCCAGAGTGACCCTATTTTATCTGCACAATTTGATAATAAACCCCTCATCTCCTACAAAAGAGTTACAAATCTAGGCGACATCCTAACTAGCAGTAAATACTCCAGTAAGGAGAACATGAGCTGGCTAAGCGGCCCCACAATATGCGGTAATTTTCGCTGTGGGTACTGCAAATGGTGCCCTAAACTCAAAGTAGGTAAAATTTTCACCATTGGAGGTGTACAAATTAAAGTGAGGGAATTCATCAATTGTAAAATGAATCATATTATTTACTGTATGTTTTGCGACTGTGGCCGCTACTATATAGGTAGCACCACAAGATCGCTAAACATCAGATTTAGAGAACACCTTTATTCAGTTCGTTCAGGAAAAGGGTGTTCTCGGGTCCTGGAACATCTTAAAACTACTCACAATAATGACCCAGCCGCATTAAAATTCTTTGGGATAAAGAGAATAATGCCCAAAGAAGGGATTGATAGGAAAAAGCTACTACTGCGTACGGAGGTGGAGTTCATCCTGCGCACGGATGCCCAAGGTAATCTTGGACTTAATGATAAGCTAGATTTCAGTGTATTTTTATAAATAGAAGTCCATATATGTCATAGATTTTTGTAGAGGGTATTGATTTTAAAGATTTTTCTACTTTTGTAAGATTTCAAATCACTTACCTGTGTGTAACACCCTTCTGCTTACGTAATCGTGGGTGTGTATTTAACCTGAGACGCGTCATCAGAGGGTGTAGTCTGACGAAACGGGCTGTGTTCCCGTGAAACAGCTGTAACAACACCTCCTGTTCCCTGGCGTTCCTGCCGACCATAAGTCCTCCTGTGTTCTATGTTGATGTTCAACGGAATAAAGAATCTGTGCACGTTGATCGGGTGAGTGCGGTTTTCTCTACATTGTCCCTAATTTACAAATATGTTTAACTTTCTGGCACCAGTCGATAAAAAAAAATAAAAAAATAAGTTTTCCACCGAAGTACCCCTTTAAATAGGCTGGAATTCCACTGAGGATTTTCTCGCAAAAACGCCGTAAAAATGCCCATTTTGCCGAAAACACTGAAAAAAACGCCACGTCCAGATGTTAGCTGCAAGTCAACAGTAAACTGCAAAATGCCATATCCACTTGGCATTTTTCAGTTTGGCGTTTTTTCAATCCTTTTGTCATCTTTCAGCTATTTTGGGCTCAGAGGCTGGTTTTCCAAAATGACATACAAAACCTAGTTTGGCGTTTTTTGCACAGAACTCGTGGCATTTTCCTCCCAAGAAAAATGCCATGTTGGTTTTAACTTTGGCGTTTGTGCCGATAGTTTTTATTCTTTTTTGGACTTTAGCGATCCAAAAAAGTGATGGAGATATCTTTTTTATAAAAATCTCGTAGGGTACCATTAAAAAATAAAAATAAAAAAAGTCACAGTAGTGATGGAAAAATTGTATTTAACGAAATATATCTTTTTTATAACAACATTATTATAAATTTTTAAAACAGGGATCAATTTACGTGAGCAGGCAGGGCAATAAGAATGTAGCCGACAATAATAAAAATGTAATTTTTTTTTTCTTTTTTACATTTTTTAGGTAGTACTACTACTCCCAGCATGTAACACACTGTTCCATGATAGGAGTAGTAGTACCTGTACTAAATGACAGATCGCCCGGGGTCCGTTGCGATCCTTCTGTATAATTTATAGATGCGGCCGGCCGCTCTTCTATGGTCCTCTGCACTGCCGTATATTTCCCACAGAGAGCTGTGATTGGCCAGATGGTTCCAGCCAATCACAACTCTCTGTGGAAAATATGAATAGGTGTATCTATACGTCAGTGCAGGGGACCATAGAAGAGCGGCCGGCCACCCGTATCTATACATTATACAGGAGGATCACAGGGGTGTCAGGAGTGACTCTCGCTGCGATCTGTCTATTAATGCAGGTACTACAGCTCCCAGAGTGTACCTGTAGCAGTAGTACCTGCAGTGAAGGACAGATCATAGCGGGTATCACTCCTGACATCCGCTATGATCTTCCTTTCTATTGCAAAGATGCAGAGCGGCTTTCTCCTGCACTCCGCATCTCTGCACTATACTCCGGCCAGTTATGTGATGTGCCACTCATATTTCCCGCTGTGATCGGTGATTGGCTGCAAACATCCGGCCAATCCCCACTCCGGGCAGAAAATATGAATGAGTGATGTGAATTTCTATTCATATCACTGGCCGTCCCGGAGTACAGAGCAGAGATGCGAGCACTGTATAGAGCTGCTCCACATCTCTGCTATATTATGGACGATTGCAACGGGTGTCAGGAGTGACACCTGGGGCGATATGTCTATTAGTACAGGTGCTACTATTCCCATCATGGAACAGGCTGTTCCATGCTGGGAGTAGTAGTACTACATAAAAAATAAATAGAGAAAAAAAAGGGAAACACACACTATTAAAAATGTATTAAAATTTAGTTATAAAATTTTTTTTTGTTAAATACATTTTTTTCATCCCTACTGCATCTTTTTTTTTTTTTTTTTTTTTTTTTTTTGGTACCCAACACATTTGGGGAAAAAAAACACCAAAGGGGCTAAAAAAGGCAAATTCCACACAAAGGTAAAAATGCCAGGAAAAATGCCTGAAAAAGCTCCAAAATGCAGGGAAAAACAGTGGCAGTTTTTCTGGCATTTTTAAAGGGGTACTGGTGGCAGAAATTTAAACATATTTGTAAATTACTTCTATTAAAAAATCTTAATCCTTCATGTACTTATTAGCTACTGAATACTACAGAGGAAATTCTTTTCTTTTTGGAATGCTCTCTGATGACATCACGACCACAGTTCTCTCTGCTGACATTATTATAATAATAACGCTTTACTTATTGTTATCCTTAGTGGAATTTGAACCAATGCAGCAGTGCTAACCACTGAGCCACCATGCTGCCCTTAGCATACATCTGCTATGCATGGTTGCTAAAATGGACAGAGATGTCAGCAGAAAGCACTGTGTTCGTGATGTCATCAGTGTTCCAAAAAGAAAGGAATTTCCTCTGCAGCATTCAGCAGCTAATAAGTACTGGAAGGATTAAGATTTTTTAATAGAAGTAATTTACAAATATGTTGTCAAAAATCAGGGTTGCTTCCGTTAGATGAGGAGATTGCCACGCCAATAAGTAACATAAAAATGTTAAAATCAACAGATAATCTGGAATATCTAGGTATAAAAGTTTCTAAAAGAGTTGATGCATTTTTCAAACTTAATTTACAACCTTTGTTGGATAAAATTAAAACTAAAATTAATATTTGGATAAAATTGCGATTAAATATGGCAGATAGGATAACTTTGATTAAAATGGTACTCCTTTCCCTGGTGCTCCACTTCTTAAGAGATTCTCCAATTTGGATTAAGGAAAACATTTTCGGAATAATAGGGAAAAAGCTAAACAAATTAATCTGGGGACGGAAACGAGTGAGAATTAAATTTAAATATCTCACTTACCCGTTGGAAGGGGGTGGATTGAAGATCCCAGATTTCTTTCAGTACTTTTTAGCGACCCAGACAATATTTCTGGTTCATGAGCAAGAAATAATTAGGAATTTTTTCATGAAAATGGGGATTAGAAGTAAATCAATATGGGAACTTCTGGAAAGTGGTAGATTAAAATCCTTGAGGGATAAATCTAACGCTCTATATATTAAGATAAGTAAAGTTTGGGACAAGATTAAAAAAAAATAATTGGAATTAATGGTAGTATTTGGTGTGACCCTTTATGGCATAATGAATATTTTGTAGAATTAAAAAAAAGTCATGATACACGGATTGGGAAAGTAAGGGGATAGTTGAAGTAAATCACTTATTTACACATTGAAAATTACGGGATTGGTCAGAAATAATGGTGACATTTAAGTTAAAATTAGACACTAATAATATATTTAAATATATGCAAATCAGAGATGCATTTAAGAAAGAGGTAGATAAGGGAAGATTTATAACACAATCTCACGTTTTGATTGAACTAATAAGAAATTCAAGGGGTAATGAGAAAAAATTAATGAGCAAAATATATAAGGCTCTTCTTAATAGTAAAAAAGAAGTTCCTCACTGTAAAATAAAATGGGAAAAAGACACAGGTGAAATTAAGGAAGAAGAGTGGGGGGACCATTTTTAATAATTTAGAAACTGCTTCAATTAGTGTGAATCACAGAATATCACATTTCATGATGCTATATCGTACACAATATACTCCAAAGCTTATGTATAAGATAGGATTCCGGGAAGATCCCAAATGCCCCAAATGTAATATTTATGATGCCAATTGGCTCCATATGGTGTGGAACTGCTGTAAGGTGCGAGAATTCTGGCAAAAAGTTGTGGATATTATTAATGATAGATTTCAGGAGGAAATAAGGTTCAAACTAAGAACTGTGACGCTGGGTTTAAAATTGGATGGAGTCAAACATAAAAAAAAAAATGATACTTAAATTGTTAGGTATAGCTAAAATTATAATTTTTAGAAACTGGATGGCCCCTAAGGCACAGTGTATACAAGAATGGTGGGACTTAGTAAAGAAAATAAAAATATATGAAATAATGTATTATAAAAATTTAAAAAAGAGTAAGAGAATTCAAGATGAATGGAAGAGAGTGGATGAGTGATGGTGCCAGGCTGACGGGGTAAGGGAAGGGAGTGTGGGGGGGGGGGGGGGGGAGTGGTTAAAAATTGTACTATGATATTTGTGGAAATTTTTGTATATTTTTGTTATTGAAAAAAAAAATATGTTTAACTTTCTGCCACCAGTTGATTTAAAAGAAAAAAGGTTTTAACCGGAGTACCCCTTTAAGCCTACAAAATCACAGTACAAAAACTTCAGTGGAATCCTAGCCATATGATGTGGATGAGCCAAATGACCCCATTCTTAAAGGGGGAGATTTATCAAAAAAGATGCTGAGTTGCCCATAGCAACCAATCAGCTTGCTTCTTTCATTTTTAACAAGGCCTCTGCAAAATGAAAGAAGCAATCTGATTGGTTGCTATGGGCAACATTTTCTCTGGACAGGTTTTGATAAATATCCCCCAAAATATGTCAGCTGAAATTCACTTTCAAAACTGCTTACACTCTAGAAAACCATTTTTTTTACTGGATATCCTCCTTTAAACACTTTGTATTGTGCTGCTGGTTTACATCTCAAATGTACTGTATAACATATGCCAACCCGATGTTGCAGACAATGGATTTAAAGTACAAAGCCGGAAATGCTTTCTTTGTCATGGATATTTTGAGGTTAGTGACCAAAGTATTTTGTGAATTTTCCTTTACATCCAAAGAACAATTATTTTAATGGAAGCAGAAAAGTGCATGTAATCCTATTAAGTCAACTCTAAGGAACATGATAAAACAAAATGTAAAAAATCTATGTTTTCTGTGTGTGTGTGTGTATCTAGCTGTCTGTCATGGAAGACAATGCCATTACATATGCAGTGGATTGTTCTCTGTGTAGATCTGTGACTAGGTGCATCTGTGAATATTGAGGACAATTGTGGCAAATGCCCATTTTACACATAGAAATGAGAGGCACGCTTAAGAGGGTTATTCACATATGACAAAGCAAAGGCATATCAATACTAAGGTTTTTAAAAACCTGCATGGTTTTGTTAGATCAGTATTTCTCAAGCGCGGTCCTCAAGTCCCCCTAACAGGTCATGTTTCAGGATTTCGTTAGTCTTTCACAGGTGATATAACTGTGTTGATGCCTGATTCACTGACCAGAATTATATCACCTGTGAAAGACTACGAAAATACAGAAAACATGAGTTGGGGGTACTTGAGGACCGCGCTTGAGAAACACTGTATTAACCCTTCTGAAGGTGAAAAGGGGATTTTAGTGCTCAAATTATTGTTATTGAGCTTCTGAGATCCCACTCTTTGGTACACAGCTGTTTTTCATTCTCTGTTTTTCAGGGAATGGAATTAGAGCTGAGCTGTTTGCCAGCAGTACTCAGACAGTGACCTCTTTTCCCTATGTTGTCTGACCAATCACATCACAGAATTTCCCTATCACTGCTTTGCCAAATAGAACTGGTGAAAGTGCACTGGATGGAACAAACTGGCATTGTTCTGTAGGATGATTAATAGTACAGTGCCTTAGATGGCATGTGGAAGAAAAAGAGGTTACTGATGCATTGGTTTTGAAAGGTGCTATGTTAGGGGAAAAAAACTGCAGCAGAATGACAGCAAGGAATGAGTTATACTGAACACTGAACTGCTGCTGTTGACTTTAAGCTAAAGGAGTAGGAAATTACATTCAGGAGACGGTACTGTGTACATAAAGTAGCACTAACACTGGTATTTACACAAATAATAGCTACCTAAAACTTTATGGTTGGTCAGAGGTGAGAGGGAAGCCCCATTTAACCTTTCAGGACAGTGTGGATCCTCTGCCTGAGGCAGACAGACTCACAGATTGCAGGGACACAGCACAGGCTCTCTCTTACCCTTAGCAACAGCTAACGCGCATGTCCTATGTTCTCTCTTGGCCTCTCTGTTACTACAGATTTATATTTAAATTAAATACGGCTGTTATTATGGTGTGTGAACGTGGCCTTAATATTTCTTTTTCATGCTTACTCACTTTAAAAAAATATTTGGATTACAAATACTACGACTAAATATTAATCCAACTTCTATGTGAACATTAAGTCCAACCTTAGGTAAATTCACAAAAGGAGGGATTTACTAGGATGGGCAATTCATACGCTGGCAGTGTACAATGCACTGAATTTATCAAGAGGCACACCTCTATGCATCTTTGGCTGCCCCATGCAAAGCAGGTTTAACATAAAAATTAGAAACTTTTTTTACCACCTGAAATATTAAATCCCCTCTATAGTGTATGGTGTTTGGACTGATCAGGACCATACAATATGGCCCCACTTATGCATAGACAGGTGCATGCAATTTTATGCTTAATACTGTTACATATGTTTGCTCAGAGGTCAAGTCCTGGGAAAAAAAGTGTGGGAACTCACCCAAGATTTCCACTCAAGGGCTGGTCCTGCAGGACTCTTGCTAATAAGAATGGTGTTCCTGCTGTGGAAAAAGTGCAGGAACTCAGTTCCCACACGTTCCTGCAGGACTTGAACCCTGTGTTTTCTCCTGACTACAATGGAAAATACAGTGTACATTTTTTAGACAAAGTTGTATGAGAAGTGCAGATAACTATCAATCATTCAATATGGTCAGGGTTGTGGGATCCCCACATGTATTGGCCAAACATAAGCACAAACACTCTTTTAGCCTGCATTTGGCTATTGCCCTCAATAGATAAGGAGATTTTCCTAGCATATTACACCAAAAAGTAAGGATACAAAAGTAGTATGATGTTTTTCTAATTCAATAAAAAGCAGTCCAGTTACTAAACTGTTAACTCAGTCTGTAAGTATTGGGAGCCTGAGATCAAAGAAATTGCATCACTACTAAAGCAGTTTGGCAGGGGAAAATAGTTTGTATTTGTGCAATTTGCAAATGAAAAGTGACATACTATGTAAAGCAGTCGTCACCCTTAACCACTGCAAGTACTCTAACATTAATAACACATTGTTTACACTATTTGGCCCTTGTAAATGTATCCAGAATGTGTCCAAAGGGTATAATAATTCACCAAGGGCTCACCTGCTGTGAAAACCTGATGTCATCAAACATGATTATGTGTCACTGTGATCTTCCATGAGTGACGCTCCAACTCTACAGAAATTTGGCACAATGAAAACACATCTGTTGTCTGTCACTACAGAAATACCTGGCATCCATTAAACAAAAGGTGCGCTGTAGACACAAATCTGCGTTGAAAATAAACAAATTGCTTGAATATGCAGCGGTGCTTAGAAAGCAGTACACTGTCTTCTATTAGTTACACGTCTCTATCCTATCTTTTAGAGGCTTCACTGTGTTTAGTTATTTATTATTAATTTTTTATTTACTACTGAAACAATTCTAGGAACAAGGCATGTTGCTGTCACATCGTTTATAAACGGTCCCCCTTTAAAGGTCGACATAAAATTAAAATTTGCAGTAAATCTCAGTCTGTAAATTGTCCACTTTTACTTAAAGGGGTATTCCGGGCAAAAACATTTTATCCCCTATCCAAAGGATATAAGATGTCTGATCGTGGGGGCCTGCTGCTGAGACCCCCCACGATCTCCCTGAGGCACCCGCATTCAATGTGGGTGCTGAATCTCCAGTTTCGGAAACCTCCGGGTTTCCGGGACTGGGGATGTGAAGTCACGCCATGCCCCCTCCATTCATGTCTATGGGAGGGGGCGTGACGGCCATCACGCCCCCTCTCATAGACATGAATGGAGGGGGCGTGGCATGACGTCACATCCCCAGTCCCGGAAACCCGGAGGTTTCCGAAACTGGAGATTCAGCACCCACGGAGATCACAGGGGGTCTCAGCAGCAGGCCCCCCGCAATCAGACATCTTATCCCCTATCCTTTGGATAGGGGATAAAATGTTTGTGCCCAGAATACCCCTTTAATTGTTTAAAGTGTCTTTTTTTTAAGGGAACATGTTGTAATATTTGTATTGTAATGCCCCAAAAATTTTCTTGTAAGCATCTTAAAATGTATTTGGAAATGTATTTGGAAACTCAAGCCCATTATAACAAAAATTGTTTAGCCTGTATGTATACACTTTAAAAGCTCAGGTCTTGATTTCAACCACACAGGTTCGACATCTAAGCAAATGGCTTCCATGATTTTTGTTTCAAAGACAAACCAATCACATTTCAGAATAGGTTGTGATTTTCAATCCAAGCTGGATCCTGACACAAATAACAATGTCAACCAACTGTGGAGAGGATTTTGTACATTTCCCAATTTTTCAAATGTCCTGAAATTCTATCACTTAAGCCGTTTAACAGTACAACCTATATATTAGACCTAATAAAGAGTGCAACCGGTAACAATGAGATGGGTCACTAGACTGCAGGACCCGGCTTCACTTTCAGCAAACACCTTTTTGGGTTCTTAACTATGGCTCCCTAGACCCCAGATGCCCCCAAAGCCTTATGGTACATCAGAAAAGACAGATCAGAAAACAAATACTTGTTTATATTGAATGTCAGAAGCAAAAGTCAATAACTAATAATCACCAAGGATGACTGCAGCAGACAGGTTGTAGATTTTGCAGGGTGACATATAACAGGAGATCAGAAACGTACAGAAACAGTCTGACAGGGATGGGCCAGAACTGCATGCAGAGCTAGCAAGAAACAAAAAAACAGGGGTGGAGGTGGGGCTATTTGGGCCAAAGCCCCAAGTCTGGCATCCATAGCCCTGAACCTGGCTGGCCACCATTTCCGTAATGCCTCTGCCACTTTTAGTAGGTGTCTGCTGCTCATTGACTCACTTCCTGTTGCATTGTAATGTGCGGCGGGGCCAAATTGTCCATGTGGGAGGCTGTGGTAGAAGGGAGGCAGTATATCTGTGGATATGTGTTTGTACATTTGTATGTGTGTGTGTGTATGACATTGGAGGAGATTTATCAAAATCTGTCCGGAGGGAATGTTGCTGTGTTGCCCATAGCAACCAATCAGATTGCTTCTTTCATTTTCCAGAGGCCTTTGGAAAGAGGGGAGAAAAAACATGGAGGGCAGCGCCCCCAAGTAACTGTGGTAGAGATCCTAGTGTGCAGGTGGACTCTCACCTTTTTAGAAACTTGGTTTCATGCATATCGCCCCCTAACCAGGGGTACGTCAGGTAGGATGCTGCGACCCGTCAGTGTCTCTAACTGGTATCCTCAGTGGGAACCGTTAGTGGCAAATGTGAAGAAGAAAGAAAAATGTGCACAGTTATTGGCGCTGCATCAGGATAAAACTTCAGGAGTCATTGATTTTTTTTTTTAAACTATCAATATATTTGACACTAATAGAAAAAAAAAGTTATATACAGTAGCAATGAAGAATTTTCTTTAAGAAGCCCTCCTGTTCTCTACCCCTTACCTGTAAAGACACCTATCCACGCACTCAAACAGATTCCAACCCCTCCACAATGGCCAAGACCAGAGAGCTGTGTAAGGACATAAGGGATAAAATTGTAGACCTGCACAAGGCTAGGATGGAAATGCTACTGGACAATAGGGAAGCAGCTTGGTGAAAAGGCAACAATTATTGGCGCAATTATTAGAAAATGGAAGAAGTTCAAGATGACGGTCAATCTCCCTCGGTCGGGTGCTCCATGCAAGATGTCACCTCGTGAGTCATCAATGATCATGAGGAAGGTGAGGGATCAGCCTAGAACCAGTGCTTTAACTAAATGTTCTCTCTCCCTCTTGTATTTACATTGTCAATTGTTTTGCTATCTATTATCAGGATGAAGCACGGCAATCCTATATAGAACTTGTAAACAGTTTGATCTCTTCTGAAGTAGCTGCAAAAGAATTAGCACCACTAAGCATTGATACATTACAAGTTGTCAACTTGTCAGTGAAGACAACATAACTAAGATATTTCTGAACAGACCATAAAAGAAAAATGCCATCACATTGCAGGTAAAGAACGTAATCTGTTTATGTCATCATAATTTGTTTCGAAATAACTTTGTGCCCCTCAGTATATAATAAAAAGGAGATGTTTGGTTGGTCAAACCTTGTTGGATTGTGGGGCAGGATCAGTGCAGGCTCCATATGTGCGGCTGCTGTGTGTGTGCAGCCAGTGCAGGGCTTTGTGGTTGGAGCTGCATGTGTGTCCAGGCTCCTGTGTGTAGTGTCATGTGCAGGACAATGCCTGGGACAGGGACTAGCGGCATGTTCTATTCATAGACCCTCCACTGACTTTAATGTAATTAATAAAAAGTATTGTGAATAAAACTGGAGACTCGTCGCTAGTTGGTGCTTGAAAAGGGCATCAGCTTCTCACACTGTCACTGTGCATTGACCCAGCCACTTGGAAGTGCTGTGCAGGCAGGGTCACGTCATACATAGCTTCCTTGACCTGTGACCCCTGTCCTGCATGAGACTTCTACGTGGATGGGCAGGGCTACACCATCATGCAGGCTATGCTGAGGTGCACTGCTGAAGATCTCTTATAGGCTGCACCTCCATTTTCAGCGGCCCTCATGTTGGACATCCTGCCATACATGATCAATGACAGATAAAGGACCAGTGATCTTTCTGGGATCATGGATGGAAGATTTGATGGAAAATTTCAATCGTGATCAAATTAGTTTCAGACTATGACATTTATCGGAGGCAAACTGGTGATCTCGGTTGGTGATTGGCTGAGTGGACCATCACTTCTGTTCTAGTGCTAAACAGAAGTATCCAAAAGATAGGGGATACCTTTTTAATAAAGTGCATAACGCCTTTAAGGCTACTGAATAATAAAGTGTATGGTATTCCCTGTCATTCTATGCTGTAGGTTGTTGAGTTTGCTTTTCAAAACCTTTCATAATTCCTTTTACTCTTACAAACATTAAATATTTTATCTTTTACATTTTTATTTCTTTCAGATGTACAAAGAAATTAGTCTGGCTCCTGATGAAGCTGGCATTATGTTATTGACAGCTATCACGCCCCCTCCCATAGACTTGCATTGAGGGGCAGAGCCTGACATCACACGGGGGCGGAGGCATGACATCACACGCCGCCGGCCTTGTAGTCGCCCGTAATCAGACCAGGAGCAAACACGCTCCGGGGACTGATTACAAATGGGTTGCCGCGTGCATGATCACGGGTGTCCCCAGCAGTGGGACCCCTGCGATCAGGCATCTTATCCCCTATCCTTTGGATAGGGGATAAGATGTGTAAGCACCGGAGAACCCCTTTAAGGGTGTTGTTCAGCAAATAAAACAAACTGTGTATAGTCTCAAAAAGTATAATAAAGGGAAATTATTAATATAATTAATCTCTCTATATCAGTTCTGCTCTCTCCCTTGTAGCAGTGACATCATGTCACACAGAGCTCCAGTCCCTGCTTCCCCCTCCCCTCCTGTCTGCTTAGGACAAGAACATTGATGTTAAGAGAGGGAGCTCATATTACTCCTCATTACATTTTAAGGCAGCAGGAAACCTTTTACAGTAGTTTGTCAGAATAGGCTGACTGCTGTCTTTTTAAAAAAAAAATGCTTACTGTTGCCTTAAAATTTTGTGAGCCTTAATATAAGCTCTACCTCTTTACATCAATGGTCTTATCCTTACCCAGAAATAAAGATAATTCTGAGAGAAATGTCAGTCGTAGACACATAAAAAGTACATGTACATGATCAGGATGAGATACTGAGCAACATAGAACAGTTTTTTTTTGTTTTTGGGTGATCTGACAGGTATGATTTAAGATGCTCTCCTGGCTTCTAAGTAGTAAAAGAACAAGGTCTGAATCAGAGGACTCGCTGGCTGACACCCCATCAAACCAGAATATCGCTGCAAGTCAGAATCAGACACAAGCTAATGAAAGCAGAACTTGTGCCGCGGTCGATCAGGCTCTCACAAGTGGCGTCGAGGACGAGAGTGACATTACTTCTACCGATGACAACAGCCGCGTTGCCGAGCATGAGTGGCGAGAATGTTGGTCCCAAGCACAAGTACAGTATTTCTCCACAAATTACAAGTGGCTGATAAGCAAACATCTAAAATTGGGTTGTAGTGTGTGTAGGTCACGTTTTTGCTCGCGTAGACATGCAGCAAGGGCAGAGAGTGTTGCAGGAGTGGAGTGGGTGCTTAATCTCGTCTTATGGAAGAGACAAGGCTGCACAACAAAGCTCACTACAAAATAAAATTAAAGAGCACAGAGACTCAATTTATCACAAGAAAGCGGTTGAAATAAAAGAGAAGGCCACACAAAAAACAATGCAAAAACACATTGAAGATATGAGAAAGGCTGAATACGCCTCAACTTGCAATGTGTTTAGAACAGCTTATAAGATTGGCAATCATGGGCGTCCTTTTACAGACATGCCAATAGATGTCCAGTTGCAAGTCTTAAATGGTGTCAAGATGGGCAGAGTTTTACACTCTAATAACCCATGTGCAAATATACTACACATTGCAGCTGAAATGAAAAAGAAGGTAGTCAATGACATAGTGATGAATGAAAGAAAACTGTGTGTGCTCATTGATGAATCCACTACAATTAGTGGAAAGTCTGTGCTTGTCGTGTGCCCGCGGTCAGCTATTTCCAGTGAACAGCCAGACACATTATTTTTTGAACTGATTGAGCTGCAGGGGACCACAGCAAATGGCATCACTGAAGCACTGTAAGAATGTCTTCATAATAATGTGTGGTGTCCCTATACCGCATTCTATCCGGTACCTTGGTATATAAGTCCCCATAGCCAGAGTCCCTAGGACGTTGGGGTTCTTCTTAACTATCCAGCCCCTAGTCACCTCTCATCTAGGTATTAGATATCTAATAATTCTTCAGGATTTGTATATATATAGGTTCGTACAACTGTATATAAATGGTTAATTACCTATGCATAGTGTAACGGGACCTGCGGGTCACGTGACCGGGTGAACTCTATGGTTTTATGCTTGAGGACCTTTGGAGGTCCCTGTGACGTTTATCTCCCATCACTCCTTGTAACGGTGAGTGACAGTTGATTGGACCAGTAAAAACGGCCCTGCCCCTGCCCATATAAGGGAGCGGCGGCCATTGCTCACTCTCTTTCCTCATGGGCTGTTGATGGAGAAGGATCTGCGCTGCTGTCATCAGTGAGTTTAGGCCTGAGCCTTGCGGCGACGGCGGATATCTGCAAAATTGTGTGTGTCAATCCCTAGACACTCTGCAAGATCACCGGACCTTATCTATCCCCTAAATCCGGACGGATCTTCGCAATATTCCCTAATTCAGAGACTTTTATGATAAGTCAAGGTCCGCAACAACTGTCAGTCATTGCACTAGATAGAGACTATATTCCTGAGACTGTTACTGTTCATTGGATGTACCGCAAGCATTTAAGTAAAGTTATCCAAGTTCAAGTTCAACTACCTTGTGGACCTTCAGTCATTTTATGCATACACCTATCGTTACTGGGAAGGGCAGCGATAGGCCAGAGAATAACCTCAGCATACTAGCCCTCAACATGGCGTCGTAAACTATAGGGTTAACCTTAACCCCTCATCTACCGAAACAACACCCCAACTACCATACACCCCCCAAGGGCTACCACAAATGGCTTAGACCCTCACTACCTACAGGAACATTTGTTCACATTTGCTTGTGATAGAGCCTCTGTGATGCTTGGGAGGAAAGCAGGAGTTGCTATGCAGCTTTGTTCTAAATTCCCTTACCTGTTTGTCTGGCATTGTTCGAATCACAGACTGGAACTGGCAGTTTGTGATGTTTTGAAGGAGGTAGGAGGAATAAACCACTTTAAAATATTTTTAGATCAGCTTTACTCCCTCTACCATGCATCCCCAAAAAACCAAAGTGTTGGACAGCGTCTTCTTATGATAGGCCGTGTTTCATCAGTGCATTGGGTTGCTTCAAGTGAGAGAATGGTGAAAGCAGTATGGGAGAACTACCAAGCTCTAAAGAACTACCAAGTGCTGCTGCTGATACCAGCAGGGACTCAAGAGAGAGAGCAAAATACAAAGGACTCAATGATGTTCTCACTACTGTTTCTTTTGTGGTCAATCTTGGCATCATGTTTGACACTCTCACAGAACTCAGTGACCTCTCAAGAATGCTCCAGAGATGGGACATGACTTTGGATCAAGCCGACAGGCAGCTGGACCGACAATTTTGGGTGTTTGAGTCAATGACACCTGGTCCCTACACACAAACTGCCATTGAAACTGAAAAGAAGAAAATCTTCAGAAATGTATGACTGCATGAAAATGAGAGGGTTATAAAAATCAACCCTGGGCGATTTTTCCGTAGCCTGGCTGAAAATGTTAAGTACAGGATGACTCCAACAACTTCCTCACATCTCAGTAGAACCTCATCTGAAAAGACAGATAGTCACCTCCTCTCAGACATCAAGGTCCTCCAGTGTGACTCCTAATAGAGTACCGGCACCTCTTTTGGCCCACTTTTTCAAATTATCAACAACTCCAGAGGTTTTATCATGATGCAGCGCCAATTCCAGTGTGAAATTTTATTTCCTCTTCAAATATATATATATACAGTCATGGCCATAAATGTTGGCACCCCAGAAATGTTTCTAGAAAATGAAGTATTTCTCACAGAAAATGAATGCAGTAACACATGTTTTGATATACACATGTTTATTCCCTTTCTGTGTATTGGAACTAAACCAAAAAAAGGGAGGAAAAAAAGCTAATTGGACATAATGTTACACCAAACTCCAAAAATGGTCTGGACAAAATTATTGTCACCCTTTCAAAATTGTGGATAAATAAGATTGTTTCAAGCATGTGATGCTCCTTTAAACTCACCTGGGGCAAGTAACATTTGTGAGCAATATAAAAATCACACCTGAAAGCAGATATAAAGAAGAGAAGTTCACTTAGTCTTTGCATTGTGTTTCTGTGTGTGCCACACTAAGCATGGACAATCGAAAGAGGAGAAGAGAACTGTCTGAGGACTTGAGAACCAAAATTTTGGAAAAATATCAACAATCTCAAGGTTATAAGTCCATCTCCAGAGATCTAGATTTGCCTTTGTCCACAGTGCGCGACATTATCAAGAAGTTTTAAACCCATGGCACTGTAGCTCCGGGGACTGATTCTAACGAGGTGCTGTGTGCAAGATCACGGGGGTCCCCAGTGGCGGGACCCCCGCGATCAGGCATCCTATCCCCTATCCTTTGGATAGGGGATAAGATGTCTTAGCGCCGGATTACCCGTTTAAATGAGGGCGTGCTAGCACTCCTCTGTGCTCTCTCCTGTCTGATAGGACTCCTCTGTGCTCTCTCCTGTCTGATAGGACTCCTCTGTGCTCTCTCCTGTCTGATAGCACTCCTCTGTGCTCTCTCCTGTCTGATAGGACTCCTCTGTGCTCTCCCCTGTGTGATAGTCTGATTACTGTCGATCACGGGGACGGGGCATTGTGGCGTCACGGCCCCGCCTCCTTTGGAGAGGGGATAAGATGGCTAAGCGCCGGAGTACCCCTTTAATGGACTTTGTCCATGTCTGTGCTTCAGCTTGGACAAAGCCATGATTTTATAAGCCATGTTTTTTATAAAAAGGAAATAAAATTTGTGTATGAAGTATATTAGAAAGGTTCATGTTTTGCCAAGGTTGCAGACTCACATGACACCGGCGTGTCGGAACATCCAGATGCAGCATACACTTCATCAGGGGTCTGGCTTGTTAGGGAAGCCTCCATTTTGTTAACCAAGTGTGCTGCTGCCATTTTCTTTTCTTTACATGTTTTGTACTTGCCACAGCAGTGCATTGGGTTTAGGTGCTGGCTACATTATTTTTTTTTTTTTGCTGTGCAATTTTGGGGGAGTGGCTCCCTCTGTAGCCGTGCATCCCCTCCCCTACTTCACAGGATATGGTTTTGGGTTGTTAGTGGGTCCAGCATGTCACCCAGCCTGAGGTGAGTGAATTTTAGGGTCCCATCCAATATGAGGCCAGTGCGCTGAGAGCCTCCATTTTGTTGACCAAGTGTGCTGCTGCCATTTTCTTTTTTTACATGTTAAGACAAGAAGTAGCCAAGCCCTCTGTGATCAGCTGTTGTCTCGAGCCAAACAGGATCCCGGGAAAAGCTCAAGACAACAGTTATCAATACCGCCTCAAATGTTAAAACCTGGGGGACCAAAGAAAGTTGAAAAAGTGGATGATCCGTGGCAGACCCGTACATCAAGGAAGTGCATAACCCACATAACTTTGCATAATAGGTATATAGTAAAAAGTTAATAAATCCCGTAATACCCTTTTAAGTTGCAGTCAGTAGTATCATGTTGTCCCTGGAAGCCAGACCAGTAAAAAGTTAATAAATTCCAGAATACCCCATTAAGTTGCAGTCAGTAGTATCACGTTGTCCCTGGGGGGCAGACCAGGAACTGCAGCCATGGGAGAAGCAGCAGGAGAGATGTTAGTGGACTTTATATTACATGATAGGAGTAGATCCTATAGAAAGAAAATAAAACAGAAAATACACTCTTCTAAACAACAGTGTACTTAAAGGGAACCTGTCATCACTTTTACTCTGCGTAAACCACAAGTTATCAGAGCGGTTCCCTGATGGCTTCTCCCCATCTCTTCAGTCTTGGATGATTTGTCTCTATAACCAAACAGGTAGATATATATCTATTAGTGCTGGTGGGGTAGTGAAAAGCCCACAGAAACTGCCCTGATGACACATGGTTCAGGCAGCATGAAGCTCCCATTAAAACTGCTGTTGTGCGCAAGGCTATATAGTTTTAGCATTGTAACTCAATGATTTGGAAGCTCCACAAGATTACTTGACAAATAAGCAAGTCTGCCAATGTTTACAACCATCCATCCAGTTTACAAATCACGTTGAGGCCGAACGCTGGGATTTCTTATTTGTGCTTTGAATTAGAGCAGTTAGATGGGCCTGTGTTTTCAGCGTTGGAATGTTTTTCATTGCTATTACTTAATATTGCTATTTATGATAATAAACATGTGACCACAATGGAATTTATCTTCCTTTCTTCTGCATTACAAATGATGCCCCAAGGGCTTTTTTTCCTAAATTAGACTTTTAAACAAAGAGTCACGCAACCCAGCTTTTGCAATGGCTTTTATTGTGGTATTTATAAATATTTTTGTCTGCCCTTCCTACAGTCCTGTAACCCAATTATTCCCTTATGTTTTTTAACCCCTCATGTTCAGAATAAGCCCAAAACAGTGTCGCTATACAACTTACTCTGTGGTGAGGAAAGTTCCCCAGGAATGAAGGGACAACCATGTACATTTTTATCATGACATAAATACACTAATAGCTTTGTAGCTCTAAAAGTCCCTATGACACATGAAAAATTAAAGGCATATTTCAAATTAAAATACTCATTCCCTATTCCCTATTCATATTCACCGTAACCCACTTATCTAGTCATTGCTTTTGGCCACTTACAAACAGGCAAGCACTCCACAGCAAACTTTCTGACCTCATGAGGTTTGCATTTCAGCCTAGATAGAAACCTCCCAATTTGTTGAACCATTTGGAATTTCTACTGGTATGGGCCATGTTTATAATCCATAATTTCCAAACTACTACTCTCATTTGGACTTTCCATGATAGTTCCAGAGAACCTGTCACATAAAAAATGCAAGCTGTTTTGCAGGCAGCATGCTACAGAACAGAATGAGCTGAGTAGATTCATATAAAGTTTTGTGGGACAACCAAAAAATATAATTTGTCATTTATTTGTCGTTGTAAATTTAGGAGTCCAGTGGGTGGTCCTACTTAGCTTATTTGTATGTACTTAGCTTATTTGTATGGAAACTCAAATAAGGAAGGCTGCCAATCTCTGAGCAGGACTTTCCCCTGGGATTTAAGCTGGCATTTAAAGCAATAGAATACGAGTTATACTGAATCTTTTCCCCCAAAACTATGCATTATCCTACTCAGCTCTTCCTGCTTTATAACAAGATATCTGCAATAGACTGCATTTTTCAGATGCCTGATCGCGGAGGTCCCACCGCAGGTGACCCCCGCAATCTTTGAGGGGGCAGAGCGTGATATCACACGGGGGTGGAGCCATGACGTCACGATACTCTGGCGCGATGTTCGCTCCGGAGGCTGATGATAGCGGAGTTCTGCATGAAAGATTGCGGGGGTCCCACGCGATCAGGCATTTTATCCCCTATCCTTTGGATACAGGATAAGATGTCTTAGGGTGGGAGTACCCCTTTAAAGACACATGGAGGTAATCATAAACATGGGCACATGGGTATATCTATTGATATAGCAGTAACTGCCTTGGAGGCTGTAATTAATGGACACGATCCAAGAGAGAAAATGTCTGTCTAATATCACTCTCATTCAAAATACACATATAGATGTATTCAAGCAGCAGATATGAGTCAGATTTATGAAAACGTAAAACTGCCTTTTATGTCCAAAGCAGCCAATCACAGCACAGCTTCCTTTTATCAGAGCAGATTAGGAACTGAACACTGAATTCTGATTGGCTGCAGCGGGCAATAACGACAGTTTAAAATGTTAACAGTTTCGATAAATGAAGCCCAATCTGTATGGTTTCAGATATAACACTGGAATATTAGTGTTACATGTGGATGGCTTTAATTATGTACAAAACATGAGTGTTTGATACATATATCATTCGTATATAACTTAAAGATGTTTGTATTCTTATAAAGAAAATTCCTTTTGAAATGAGGCTGACACAGATGTCAGGTATCACTCAACCCTGGTGATAGGCTGACCACTTTTCCCACTTCCAGGAATCAGCATTTTTAGTTATAGGAAGCCCCATCTAAACATGCATTTTCACGTGATTGTGCAGCGTGGGCTGTTTACGTGACTGTGCAGAGCGAGACCAGCAGGGACACCCCGGCAGACATGGAGAGCAGCGGAGCAAGAGAGGTAGAAGTATTATTTATTTATTTTTAGTCTGATCTGAGGTCTGATGGGACTGTCTAGCATCGATATGGGGGGCCTGAATGAGCTGCAGCATATGGGGGGCCTTAATAAATAATAAACAACTGATATTTGGTGGGGGGGGGTGCTCCAGGGCAGGCACATTCTTTGCACAGGGGCCCTCTGCTGTCTGTGTCTGCCCCTGGGAATAGTATTTAGTTTTCTGACACATAGAGTGTCCCTAATAGGGAAAACAAATAAGTAGTTTCATGTTATTAGCATTCATGTTATTAGGGTAAAAAAGGCCAAGCGTATTATTTCTGCCTTTTGAGAAGAAAAAAATTTGAGTGAAAAGGATAACCTCCATAACCTCCACTTACAAATACTAAGGGGGAATTCATCAACTAAGTATGCCTGTGCGTTGACATACAAAATTGGACATTTTTTTTGGGGGGGGGAGGGGCACGGGCTGGATAAGGAGGTACGCCTTACAGGGAGTAGGCAGACATAGCTAATAGCACTTGTTGGAATCAATCAGAGATGCTCAGGACAACCACAAAGAAGTGCATCTCCGTATTTATCGGGGTATACCACGCACCGGCCTATAACACGCACCCTCATTTTACCAAGGATATTTGGGTAAAAAAAGTTTTTTACCCAAATATCCATGGTAAAATGAGGGTGCGTGTGTGCGCGTGTATACCCCGATATACCCCCAGGAAAGGCATGGGGAGAGAGGCCGTCACTGCCCGCTTCTCTCCCCCTGCCTTTCCTGGGGTCTAGAGCGCTGCTGTCGGCCCTTCTCACCCCCTGGCTATCGGCGCCGCTACCCGTTCTGTCCCCCTGACATCATGCGCCGCGCCGTTCAGCGCATAGCAACGACGCCGGGGACGCACGCCGGAGGCCTGCAGCAGCGCGGACCCGACTCAGGTAATTATGCCACCGGGGATGGGGGGAGGCAACGGGGCAGCGGCGCTGGCAATGGGTGCCGCTGCCCCTTCTCTCCCCCTGGCTGTCGGCGCCGCTTCTCTCCCCCTGGCTATCGGCGCCGGCAATGGGGCGCCGGCACCGATAGTCAGGGAGACAGAACGGGCAGCGGCGCCGATAGCCAGGGGGTGAGAAGGGCCGACAGCAGCGCTCTAGACCCCAGGGAAGGCAGGGGGAGAGAAGCGGGCAGCGACGGCCTCTCTCCCCCTGCCTTTCCTGGGGCGGTATCGGCGTATAACACGCACACAGACTTTAGGCTAAAAATTTTAGCCTAAAAAGTGCGTGTTATACGCCGATAAATATGGTATATGGCAAATCTAATGCCAGCAGGATTTTACTAAAGACTGGCATGTGAAATGCCTTAGTGAATTTCCTCCCATGCGTGCACCCCTAAATTACTAGCATGTGCAAAGTTGAGCTATTCTTGGGGCAACTACAGCAAATTATTTTGTGGACGCATCCTTTGTCTATAACTGAGTTTTCATGTGTGATATAATTTCATAGATGTATCATAAAAAAATAAATCAAGCTATATCATGTGAATTAACTTAAAGGGGTACTCCCATGGAAAACTTTTTTTTTAATCAACTGGTGCCAGAAAGTTAAACAGATTTGTAAATCACTTCTATTAAAAAATCTTAATCCTTCCAGTACTTTTTAGGGGCTGTATACTAAAGAGAAATCCAAAAAAGAAATGCATTTCCTCTGATGTCATTACCACAGTGCTCTCTGATGACCTCTGCTGTCCATTTTAGGAACTGTCCAGAGCAGCATATGCATTTTCTCCTGCTCTGGACAGTTCCTAAAATGGACAGCAGAGGTCAGCAGAGAGCACTGTGTTCATGACATCAGAGGAAATGCATTTCTTTTTTGGATTTCTCTTTAGTATACAGCCCCTAAAAAGTACCGAAAGGATTAACATTTTTTAATAGAAGTGACTTACAAATCTGTTTAACTTTCTGGCACCAGTTGATTAAAAGAAAAAAAGGACTGGCTCTAAAGTTGATGGCTGTTTGTATAATGATTCATTATTGTGTCTGGGTGGCGCCTGCTAGAGGATCCTATGGTATTCTAGTAGGAAGAGGCGTAGCTTGTAGCTTCTGGGCCCCGATACAAAATCTGCAACAGGGCCCCATATGCCAATTATATTACTGGTCTCTAATGGGGCAGATGTGATTTGGGGCCCCCTTAGGCACCAGGGCCCCGGTGCGACTGCTTCCTCTGATACCTCTATAGCTCCTACTCCCCCGCTAGTGGGCCACAGCATCTCTGCATGTGCCCTCATAAACAGTGCCATGGTATGCCCTCTATAAAGACTAAGATATCTGTAAATAGTGCCAGCCAGAGTCCCCCCCCCCCCCCCTAAACGACATGCAAACCTTTTAATGAATAAAAAAAAAAATTGGTGTCTAACTATTGCCAGACACCCTGTTAGCAGGAAAATCTTTTGCATATCAAGGTCTTCCCCTATTTTAGAAGAACAATCCAGGAGAGTATCAAATATATGTGTTTTAATGAGAAAACTGAGGTTCTACAGTGGAATACCAAACCCAAAGAATAATCATTTGTGATGTCAATCATTTCGATATGTAAACTGTTAAGAACTAAGGCAAAAAACGAAATCTATGATGAGTTGCAGACAGAGGATGATGCACAGCGAGTTCAGGAGTATTATGGATAAAATCTGAGATATGACAGCAAGTCCGTTCAGCATTTTATAAATACACAAGGAACTCTGCTCTTTGTTTCATGAGAAACAGGAAACAATTGATTTCTAAGAAAGAATTGCGCTTTTCAGACTGTAATATGTACTCATGAATGAGGGTCCAGCTGTCCTGGGCAATCTTATCATTAACTGCAAGCTATCATGTCATTTCATAGAATAGGATCTGTCATCGGCACTTCATGTTCCAAACTGCTGCTGTTAGGGCATTAAGACACATGGTACCTTTCATATATCTATCTGTATGACCTTAAAGGGGTATTCCACTGCCCTAGCATTCGGAACATTTTGTTCTGAATGCTTGGAGAGGGCAGCGGGGTTGTAACGTCATGGCGACACCCCCTTGTGATGTCACACCACGTCCCCTCAATGCAAGTCTATGGGAGGGAGCGTGACTTCCGTCACGCCCCCTCCCATAGACTTGCATTGAGGGGGCGTGACGTGATGTCACGAGTGGCGTGGCCGTGATGTCACGATCCCCCGCCCGCACCCAGCGTTCTAAACAAACGCTGGATACTGCACAGAGATCTTGGGGGTCTCAGTGGCAGGACCCACCCGATCAGACATCTTATCCCCTAACCTTTGGATAAGGATTAAGATGTCTAGGGGCGGAGTACCCCTTTAAGGTGAACAATGCTTTTATTATCTAGTTCAAAATGTCAAGGAGGTATTTCTAAGCCCTTGGAATGCTCAGGGTTGGAATGCTTCCTCTGTCCCCCTTCTGTCCCTATCCCTGCTTTCTTAAAGGGGTACTCCGGCACTTAGACATCTTATCCCCTATCCAAAGGCTCCGCCCCCGTGTGACATCACACTCCGCCCCTTCAATGCAAGCCTATGGGAGGGGGTGTGACAGCTGTCCCGCCCCCTCCCATAGGTTTGCATTGAGGGGCAGAGCCGTGACGTCACACAGGGGCAGAGCCGTGACATCACAACGCTCCGTCCCAGTGATCGACAGTAATCAGACCTGGAGCGAACACGCTCCGGGGACTGATTCTAACAGGGTGCGGCATGCAAGACCACGGGGTCCCCAGCGGCAGGACCCCCACGATCAGGCATCTTATCCCCTATCCTTTGGATAGGGGATAAGATGTCTAAGCGCCGGAGTACCCCTTTAATTGACAGTCAGCTGGAAGCCAAGCCCGTTTTTTAAATCTCACACCTACACGCAATTTGTATGTGCAGCGGAGAAATAAGATCTGGAAACAGGGCTCGGCATTCAGCTAACTGGCAGTCAAACAGGCACAAAGATGGGAGGGTGAGCGATGCGACAGAGGCATAGTGCTTCAGGGAACACCTTTTAGACACTTGGCATCAACGAATTAAAGATTTTTTTTTTTATGTTGGGGAAGCACAGACAGAAATATAAACGTGTCTCCTTGTCCTAAGAGTGTCATCTGTTAGGAAAATGAATCATCTTCAAATATGTACTCTATACCAAACTATACCTTGTTTACTCACAATGACATACACTTGAAACTTTTTCTCCAAACATTTTCATACAATAGCAAAAACATGCACACTAGTAAGATTTTTTTAATAGAAGTAATTGACAAATCTGTTTAAAGGAAAACTGTCATATGTTTTTTTCCCGCACTATCCACGGGTACCTGTGGATAGTGCGGGAGACGCTAAACATTTTGAGTTCTACTTGCCCGGATCCGCTGCGCCGTTCGCCCGTTATAGCTGGTTTTCGGCACATTCAAATTAGCTGCTAACTGGCACGGGCAGGGTTACTGCCTTCAACTGGCACTGTGACGTAACCACTGCCCAGCCCGCAGCACTGCCCGGCTAATGAATATTCATACATTGTCTTACACTCTCCGTCTTATCCCGGCCGAGTCCTGGACGATACTGCGCATGCGCAGGATTTCCTACTATTCCCGGAAGCTGTCTTCAGCATTGCTTCAAACATTGAAGACCTCTTTCGGGTATAGTAGGAAATTCCGCGCATGCACAGTATCGTTCAGGACTCGGCCGAGATGAGATGGAGAGTGTAAGACAACGTATGAATATTCATTAGCCGGGCGGTGCTGCGGGCTGGGTGGCGGTTACGTCCCAGTGCATGTTGAAGGCAGTAACCCCGCCCGTGCCAGTTTGCAGCTAATTTGAATATACCGAAAACCAGCTATAACGGGTGAACGGCGCAGTGGATCTGGGCAAGGTAGGACTCAAAATGTTTAGCGTCTCCCGCACTATCCACAGGTACCCGTGGATAGTGCGGGAAAAAAACATATGACAGTTTTCCTTTAACTTTCTGGCACAAGCGGATTTAAAAAAAAAATTGTTTTCCACCGGAGTACCCCTTTAAGTCGTTTATCCCTCTTGAGGAAATTCATCGTTCCTATCCCTCTTTGCCCTGGCAGCAGCTGATGTCCCATCTTAAAAACAAACATGCCGATCCATCTCTGCCCCAACTGCGATTGGAGGACAGTCAAGAGGCTCATAAAACTATTAAAGTAAGCTGAATTAAGTGGATTTGTGTGGGTTTTATTGAGGTGTTTGTACGTGGATACTTATTGAGCATTTTGAGAGGACAGTGTGGTTGTCTTCTTCTGCCTTGTATCTGGTTAGTATATTATATACAGTCTGTCTTATTCTGCTTGTCATCAGTTTTGATGGCAATGACATCAGCCGCATCAGGAGAAGCAAGAGGAAATATAGCAATGTGTATGTGCAACTCCAAAGGATGTAGCCAAAACGAACAGAGTCCCTTTATATCTTCAATGAATCATTGTTATCCAGATAACTGCAGAAAGAAGCACCACATCACCCTTAGGCCTTGTGTCTGTTAGCTTTGATTTCTTTTTCCTTTTTCTATTACAAGTTCTACTTTGATATGTATCACATTTGAGAATGATTTGGGGATGTGATGCTTTGGGTAGTTAAACTTGAGTATGGAAAATATAATAATGCAAACATCTTGGAATAGTTGGGAAAGGACCCTGGGCTCTCATTTATGCACTTAGCTTAGTCATTCTGTACTTACAGGGAATCTGTCAATATACCGGCTTTTTATTGTCACTGATGTGTAAATATGTATTGCTTTCGGAGAACCGATATGTTTTTTGTTGTGGAGTAATGCCAAGAGAATTTTGGGCTGTAAGAGAAGTTTTCTCAAAAAAACAGACTAAAATATTGTGTAAATGTAGCCTCATTGGGAAAAAGAGGTCAGGGAGGGGTAGGTGGGGGGACCTGCTGCTGAATACACCAGATTTCATATAAATCATACTGCAACTACTAAACTGTAAAAATAGACAGGTTTGTAATGAATGAATCCTGGACAAAGTTTGGCGCTCAAGAGGACAATTTTTGGCCACAAGCTGACAGGACAAATTTACCAAGGAGCATCGCCAACATAAATATACTTAAATGACTTCTTGTGTCACTGCTAAAGATGAATCTGACAGTATTGCTATATTCACCCCCATTATTATCAGAGAATATTATTCTTTACCTTATCTTTCTCTGTAACCAGTATCACTAATTTTCTCACAATTCTTCAGTGATTTTCACCCCAATATTTATTTTTAACAGCATACAAAATGACTGCTGTCTCCCAGGTTGCAATGCGGGTGAGACCTGACTCACTAGCTGATGACAGGGAGTCTGTCTGCTTCAATGGGTGGAGGGATCAATCTGCCACTATTGCAACAGCTGTAGGCACCCTGATTGAAAACCACAGGTCTTTGAATGGATGCAGCTCATTTATGTTTCAATGGGTGGGGTGGCTGATGTGTGGGAGGGAGGAAAATGGAATTGTGGGATTTGTAGTCAAAAAAAGAAAAGTCAAACAGGAAGTACCAGTTCACAAAAAGCTAGCCACTGTGTTATGGTAATCTCATGCTATTTAGCCCCAAGACAAGCACAGATCCTTCCTAAGCATGTCCATTACTGTCTGCCAGGTATGTACTAAAATCACCTTATGGTGGATAACCCCTTTAAGTTTGCTTTCTGGAAGGTACAGTATGTATAAACCTGTGGGTATAGTAAACAGGAATTACTATGCACATAAATTGGTTCAACTTCTGAAAAACATTTATTGATCACTTGCAGGATACTGTACCGTATATCACTCATCTGGGAGGTAACTGCTTCTTATCTCTTACTGGCACGTAAGCTTAGGAGCATGACATGCAAATCTACACATGCAGTACTGGCCATAGAAACTCTTTTTTGATAGCTAAACATTTTTGTTAAATGCAGAGATATTTCTATGAATAGAAAACATAACTTACCCATCTAGGAACTAGTAGTTGGATCATTTACTAACCAAAGTAACAGGATAGCATACATTTCATGAGAAACTCTACAGCAGTGGTCTTCAACCTGCGGACCTCCAGATGTTGCAAAACTACAACTCCCAGCATGCCCGGACAGCCGTTGGCTGTCCGGGCATGCTGGGAGTTGTAGTTTTGCAACATCTGGAGGACCACAGGTTGAAGATCACTGCTCTACAGTGTCAAATGATGTTGTCTCAGCTAAATAACAGTACACTGAATTTCCTCAAATCTAATTTGCCACAAAAACAGATATAGACCCCATTCACACTTGGTGCTTTTATTGCATGTTTTGTTGCATTTTTTTTTCTTTGTGCCAAAAAGCACTCAAAATCTTCTACAAAATTGGCACGGGAATGGTGGCAAATCATTTCTTTCACAGATCCCAATAATTTCTGTGAGATGCAAACTGATGCTCAAATGCATTTCAGATGAGATTGGTGAGATGTTGGTTCACTAAAATGGTTTGTTGTTAATGTCACCTGCTGAATGACTATTTTGGTTGACTGTGTTCATCAACTTTATGCTAAGTTTCTTCACGTTTTTTTTTTTGGGGGGGGGGGGGCGGGGGAGGCCAAGAAAAACGCCAAAAAGCACTGCAGCCAGATGTTAGCTGTAAATCAATGAGAAAGCGGTAAATTCTTTTTCTATTTTGCGTTTCTCAGTTTGGCGTTTTTGAAAAATTTTTTTTTTTGCTTTTTTCAGCTCCTTGGCGGTTTTGCAAAGTCGCAGCATGTTGAGCCTATGGCGTTTTTTCCCTGAAATTGTGGCGTTTTTCTCCCATAGAAGTCTATGAGAGTAAAAAAACGCTAAGAAAAATGCCATGTTGGTTTTAACTTTGGTGTTTTTACAGGTGGATTTTATTCTTTTTTTGGACTTTAGTCATCCCAAAAAATTGATGAAGATACCTTTTTTAATAAAATTTCGTAGGGTACCATTAAAAAAATATATATTTAAAAAGATGTAGTAGTGATGGAAAAAATTGTATTTAACTAAATTTATCTTTATTATAATCAAATTTTAATTGATTTTTAAACAGGGATCAATTTATGTGGGCAGGCAGGGCACTAAAAATGAAGCAGACAATAATAAATATGTAGTGTGCGTTTTTCACTTTTTTATTTTTTTAGGTAGCTACTACTACTCCCAGCATAGAACACACTGTTCCATGATGGGAGTAGTAGTCCTTGTACTATTTGACAGATCGCCCGCGTCACTTCTGACACCCGTTGTGATCCTCCAGTATAATGTATAGATGCGGCCGGCCGCTCTTCTACGGTCCCCTGCACTGATGTAAATATACACCTAATCATATTTTCCACAGAGGGATGTGATTGGCCAGATGGTTCCAGCCAATCACAGCTCTCTGTGGGAAATACGAATAGGTGTAGATATACCGTACGTCAGTGCAGGGGACCATAGAAGAATGGCCTTCCGCATCTATACATTATACAGGAGGATCACAGTAGGTGTCAGAAGTGACACTTGCTGCAATCTGTCTATTAATGCAGGTACTACAGCTCCCAGCATGGAGCAGAGTGTGCTCCATGTTGGGAGCAGTAGTACCTGCAGTTACGGACAGATCACAGCGGGTGTCACTCCTGACACCCAATGTGATCATCTTTCATCCCTGAGATGCGGAGCAGCTTTCTCCTGCGCTCGCATCTCGCTCTGTACTCTGGCCACTCACTCATTCATATTTCCCACTGAGAGCGGTGATTGGCTACAACCATCCGGCCAATCCCCACTCTGGGTGGAAAATATGAATGAGTGATGTGAATTTCTATTCACATCACTGGCCGGAGTATAGTGCAGAGATGCGAGCGCTGTATAGAGCTGCTCCGCATCTCTGCTGTATTATGTACGATTGCATCGGGTGTCAGGAGTGACACCTGGGGCGATCTGTCTATTAATACAGGAACTACTACTCCCATTATGGAACAGTATGTTCCATGCTGAAAGTAGTAGTACTATCTAAAAAAAATATTTGAAAAAAAGAAAAAAAAAGTGAAAAACACACACACACTACATTTTTATTATTGTCGGCTACATCTTTAGTGCTCTGCCCGCACACACATAAATTGATCCCTGTTTAAAAATTATTAAAAATTTTGTTATAAAAAAAATATAAATTTTGTTAAATAAATTTTTTTCCGTCACTACTCCATCCTTTTTTTTCCTTTTTTCCTTTGGTACCCAACAAATTTAAAAAAAAAACACCAAAGGGGCCAAAAATGCAATTTCCACGCAAATGCAAAAACACCAGAAAAACCATCAGATGCAAGTAATTGCACTGGCATTTTTTCTGGTATATTTTTTTTGGCATCTTTTTTACACAAAAAAAATGAAGGGGAAATTAAAAGGGGTTGGGGAAACTTAGCCTTAAAGGGGTTATCCAGGAAAAAAACATGTTTTTATATATCAACTGGCTCCAGAAAGTTAAACAGATTTGTAAATTACTTCATGTAAAAAATCTTAATCCTTTCAGTACTTCATGAGCTTCTGAAGTTAAGGTTGTTCTTTTCGTTATAAGTGCTCTCTGATGTCACATGTCTCGGGAACTGCCCAATTTAGAAGCAAATCCCCATAGCAAACCTCTTCTAAACTGGGCGGTTCCCGAGACACGTGTCATCAGAGAGCACTTGAACAGAAAAGAACAACCTTAACTTCAGAAGCTCATAAGTACTGAAATAGAAGTAATTTACAAATCTGTTAAACTTTCTGGAGCCAGTTGATTTATATATATATATATATATATATATATATATATATATATATATATATATCTCTATCTATCTATCTATATATATATATATATAAAAAGTTTTTTCCTGAATAACCCCTTTAATATAATTTGTATGGGTACCTTTAGTGTATTGCCTGCTATATGATTGATCAGGGCTTTTTGGAAAAGGTACAGTTGTTTTATTACTGGGAAAGAGATTTAAAAGTCCCCTGGAAAAACAAAAATATTTAAATCATCTGGTGCCAGAAAGTTAAACAGATTTGTAAATTACTTCTATTTAAAATCTTAATCCTTTCAGTACTTATCAGATGCTGTATGCTCCCCAGGAAGTCCTTTTCTTTTTTAATTAACTTTTTGTCTGACCACAGTGTTCTCTGCTGTCACGATGCCGGCTGGCAGGTAGTGGATCCTCTGTGCCAGAGAGGGATGGCGAGGACCGTGCTAGTGGACCGGTTCTAAGCCACTACAGGTTTTCACCAGAGCCCGCCGCAAAGCGGGATGGTCTTGCTGCGGCGGTAGTGACCAGGTCGTATCCACTAGCAACGGCTCACCTCTCTGACTGCTGAAGATACTGAAGATAGGGGAGGTACAAGGGAGTAGGCAGAAGCAAGGTCGGACGTAGCAGAAGGTCGAGGCAGGCAGCAAGGATCGTAGTCAGGGGCAACGGCAGGAGGTCAGGAACACGGGCTAGGAACAGACAAGGGAACGCTTTCACTAGGCACTAAGGCAACAAGATCCGGCAAGGGAGTGCAGGGGAAGTGAGGTAATATAGGGAAGTACACAGGTGATCACACTAATTGGTAATTGGGAAGATTGGGCCAGGCACCAACATTGGTGCACTGGCCCTTTAAATTGCAGAGACCCGGCGCGCGCGCGCCCTAGGGAGCGGGGCCGCGCGCGCCGGGACAGGACCGACGGAGAGCGAGTCAGGTACGGGGACCGGGGTGCGCATCGCGAGCGGGCGCCACCCGCATCGCGAATCGCATCCCGGCTGGAGGCGGGACCGCAGCGCACCCGGTCAGTGGATCTGACCGGGGCGCTGCAGCAACGAGGATGAGGCGAGCGCTCCGGGGAGGAACGGGGACCCGGAGCGCTCGGCGTAACAGTACCCCCCCCCTTGGGTCTCCCCCTCTTCTTGGGGCCAAAGAACCTGAGGAAAAAAAAGTCAATTTTTCCGTGATGAGGTCCGATGCACATTAGGAGGGGTTCTGTGCGGAAACGCATGAGACAGTCCAATCTTTCATTGTTAATACAATAGATGTAGAGGGGTCTGGCGAGACTGGTCACAGGGACGTAGAACCTGTTGATAAGAGAGGCCAAAAAAAATTTTCCTGCAGATCCGGAATCCAAGAAGACCATAGTAGAGAAGGAGAAGGTAGAGGCAGATATCCGCACAGGCACAGTAAGGCGTGGAGAAGCAGAGTTGACATCAAGAACTGTGTCACCTTTGTGCGGAGTCAGCGTACGTCTTTCCAGGCGGGGAGGACGGATAGGACAATCCTTCAGGAAGTGTTCGGTACCGGCATAGTACAGGCAAAGATTCTCCATGCGGCGTCGTGTCCTCTCTTGAGGTGTCAAGCGAGACCGGTCAACTTGCATAGCCTCCACGGCGGGAGGCACAGGAACGGATTGCAGAGGACCAGAGGAGAGAGGAGCCGGGGAGAAAAAACGCCTCGTGCGAACAAAGTCCATATCCAGGCGGAGCTCCAGACGCCATCCGGAAGAACGCATGTCAATGCGAGTGGCAAGATGAATGAGTTCATGCAGGTTAGCAGGAGTTTCTCGTGCGGCCAGAACATCTTTAATGTTGCTGGATAGGCCTTTTTTAAAGGTCGCGCAGAGAATCTCACTATTCCAGGACAACTCGGAAGCAAGAGCACGGAACTGAATGGCGTACTCGCCAACGGAAGAAACACCCTGGACCAGGTTAAGCAGGGCAATCTCGGCAGAAGAAGCTCGGGCAGGCTCCTCGAAGACACCACGGACCTCAGCGAAGAAGGACTGGACTGTGGCTGTGGCAGAATCATTGCGGTCCCCATCAAACTTGTCCGGCAGGGACAAGCAGGGGTTAAGAACGGCCGGTTGCTGCGGAGGAGTTGCAGGAGCCGGCGGAGGAGATGGTTGTTGCAGCTGTAGCTGTGACTGAAGTTGCTGTATCTGCGGCAGCAGCTGCTGTGACTGAAGTTGCTGTATCTGCGGCAGCAGCTGCTGTAACTGTGACTGAAGACGCTGTGTCTCGGAGATCAAGTATGCCAGCTGTTGATCTCGTTGGGCGATCTTTACGCCAAATTTGTCCGGCAGGGACAAGCAGGGGTTAGGAAGGACCGGTTGCTGCGGAGGAGTTGCAGGAGCCGGCGGAGGAGATGGTAGTTGCAGCTGTAGCTGTTGCTGTATCTGCGGCTGCAGCTGCTGTATCTGTGACTGAATACGCAGTGCCTCGGAGGTCAAGTATGCCAGCTGTTGATCTCGTTGCGCTATCTGTTGCGACTGCTGGGCGATCTGACGAGCTTGCTGGGCGACCAGCGTAGGGAGGTCAGCGACAACTGGCAGAGGAACTTCAGCGGGATCCATGGCCGGATCTACTGTCACGATGCCGGCTGGCAGGTAGTGGATCCTCTGTGCCAGAGAGGGATGGCGAGGACCGTGCTAGTGGACCGGTTCTAAGCCACTACAGGTTTTCACCAGAGCCCGCCGCAAAGCGGGATGGTCTTGCTGCGGCGGTAGTGACCAGGTCGTATCCACTAGCAACGGCTCACCTCTCTGACTGCTGAAGATACTGAAGATAGGGGAGGTACAAGGGAGTAGGCAGAAGCAAGGTCGGACGTAGCAGAAGGTCGAGGCAGGCAGCAAGGATCGTAGTCAGGGGCAACGGCAGGAGGTCAGGAACACGGGCTAGGAACAGACAAGGGAACGCTTTCACTAGGCACTAAGGCAACAAGATCCGGCAAGGGAGTGCAGGGGAAGTGAGGTAATATAGGGAAGTACACAGGTGATCACACTAATTGGTAATTGGGAAGATTGGGCCAGGCACCAACATTGGTGCACTGGCCCTTTAAATTGCAGAGACCCGGCGCGCGCGCGCCCTAGGGAGCGGGGCCGCGCGCGCCGGGACAGGACCGACGGAGAGCGAGTCAGGTACGGGGACCGGGGTGCGCATCGCGAGCGGGCGCCACCCGCATCGCGAATCGCATCCCGGCTGGAGGCGGGACCGCAGCGCACCCGGTCAGTGGATCTGACCGGGGCGCTGCAGCAACGAGGATGAGGCGAGCGCTCCGGGGAGGAACGGGGACCCGGAGCGCTCGGCGTAACATCTGCTGACACCTCTGTCCATGTCAGGAACTGTCCGGAGCAGGATAGGTTTCCTATGGGGATTTGCTCCTACTCTGGACAGTTCCTAAAATGGACCGAGGTGTCAGCAGAGAGCACTGTGGTCAGACAGAAAGGAAATTCAAAAAGAAAATAACTTCTTTTGGAATATACAGCAGCTGATAAGTACTGGAAGGGTAAAGATTTTTAAATAGAAGTAATTTACAAATCTGTTTAACTTTCTGGCACCAGTTTTCCAGTGGAGTACCTCTTTAAAAGGAGATGTTTAACATGCCACTTAACACATTTAATTTCCTTTAGGAAAACGACAGGAATCCCAGTATATTGGGAGAAATACCAATGAACCACCCCAATTCATTTCTATCTATATTTACCAGTATGATCTGTCTTATATGTCAGAAAATGTACATACGCTATTGGTTATATTTTGGTACCACAATAAATGACATATTCACTTTAGTTATGTTACGTATATATCACTCATATATACAATATAACTACTGCTGACTCTCTGTCCAGCAATCAAGTTTTCCTCTGCAGATCTCATTTCTTCAGTTTAGCAGACAACACAAGCACTCGCCTTCCTATCTTCTTCATTTAAATAGCCCTATATATTTTCTAGTTGACCTTTGATTTATAGGCAGCTTACATGGCATTGTTACAATAACATATATAGTAACCAGGTAACAACTGCTTCTCTTCAGAGATTTAAATAAATAAGTAATCCATTAATATTTAACAACACGTCTAGTCACATTTTGTCATTTGTCCACAATACCTATTGCTGCAAACCACAATTTCTATTTCATATTTTAACCATCCAGAATAGTTTTATGCCTGTATGATCAACACCACAAGTAAGTACAGACTGTGCTATATTACACTGAACTGTACTACTAAAGTATATAGCAATGCTTACCTGTCTGCCTCAGTTCTGAAACCGTAAAAAAATCTATTTATATTGGGGGTCTAAGTACTGTACTTCCTTGTTGAACTTCCTGGTTGAGCAGTTGCTCAGTACTACAATTTCCAGAATGTTTTTCTTTTCATCTATTCATCCCACCCTGCCTACTTCCCTCCCACAGCACTCCTTTCAGTTTCCCACCCAGCACTGTTGCAGAACATCACATTTGCCAGCAGATTATCACATAATCAGTGAGAGATTTGTGTGTGTATGTGTGTGTATGTGTATATGACAGGATAGTGATGTATGTTGTAGGGGCTGGTCAGAGGTGTTGACGTTACTCAGGGAGCAGGTCTACAGCTCAGAGACAAGATACAGCCATGCCTCCTGAGACAAGATACAGCCACGCCTCCTGAGACAAGATACAGCCACGCCTCCTGAGACAAGATACAGCCACGCCTCCCGAGACAAGATACAGCCACGCCTCCTGAGACAAGATACAGTCACGCCTCCCGAGACAAGATACAGTCACGCCTCCCGAGACAAGATACAGCCACGCCTCCTGAGACAAGATACAGCCAGGCCTCCTGAGACAAGATACAGCCACGCCTCCTGAGACAAGATACAGCCACGCCTCCTGAGACAAGATACAGCCACGCCTCCTGAAACAAGATACAGTCACGCCTCCTGAGACAAGATACATCCACGCCCCCTGAGACAGCAGATGGTGATGCATTGTCTAGGGACAGCAGTAGGAACTGGGGAGCTGGAGACAACACTGCACTGACAATGAGAGGCATACATAACTTCCTGTCTGTGTAGAATCAAGCAAAAGCATGCTGAAGCCAATACATTAGTGAAGTATAAATCTTATTTAAATACAATTTTATGAAACCTGAATATCCCTTTAAACCACTCCAGGAGACAATGTTTTTAAAAAGGGAAAGACTCTGGCCCCAATTGGGCAAATATGTTCCTAGGTTAGTAGCTGCTATTTGCCATTATGGCCTTTTAAAAAAGATGTATGCTGAGTGACAAGACCGCATCATTCTGTCATACAAGAAATACACTTATGTTTGTGAGGTTTACAGTATGTAAGCAGACAAGCTCACACATGCCAGAACATAACAGCATTGTAAAACACACTGGGTTTCTCCCTACATTTTGTACACAAAATTGTCTTTAGTTTACTTTTACAACTTCATCTCCTAAATATTTGTCCTGTCTTTATTTAGCCTTATACATACAAATATGAAGATCAAATGCTACTAGCGTCTACAATGGAACATGTTTTATCATATATTTATTGTTGAGCACAGACCATTATTGCTCATACATTATTATATATTACTATGTCTCTACCCAAATGCCAGCATCCTTTATATACAAGTACTCACTCCATAAGATAGCTATGGGAAGAGAAATGTAAGAGACCACAGTGCTTATGTGAGCTCTAAACGGGCCTCTGACCATCATTACGACAGGAGCCTCTTCGTGGGTAAACGTGGGTAACCCTTTTGAAGATGTCCATGATACCGTGCTGATTCAGACTAATCTTAGTGATGACACATTCTCTTTTTATAGAAATTATAAGGTACAATGGCCGACATTTATCATTGTCTTTAGACTGTTGTTTGTGTCTACAAAAGGCGCTACAAAGGCGCAAGCAGGGTTTATTTGCACCTTTTTTGCATCTTTTCGGTTACACATTTCTGTTGATTCTGATTTGCAATCCCCTGATTTTGGGCAATACACATGATATGGAAGGGTTTTATGAACTGCGCCTTTTAGTGAAAAAGTGCAGAAAAGGCGCAAAGACACTGAAAAGTCTCTAAAGCTACACCAGCCCAGACTTAGCTTAGCTTTTTGGTGTAAGTGAAGAGAGAAATTTCAGAAAATGTGACCTGCACAAAATTTATCAAATGCTTTGCGACCGTTTAATAAATTTGGTGCTCCTACACATTACCAGCACACAACAAAAAAGGTATAAAAAATGCTTCACTTACAACTACAATGATAAATGCCGGCCAATACGTTTTGATATATAGGAGTTAAACTGTGTGTCCATGGCTTAAGGATCCCCATACACTTCAGGAAAAGTCAACCAGCCCTGTCGAATACAGCAGGACCGGCCAACTCTCTAATGTGTTTGGGCCTCCTGTCTCACTCCAATAGATGATATCAGAGGAAAGATGACTCGACATGTTGGATTTTAACTGTGCAACACTTTTGTTTCCCAAAAAAGGCCTCCTACAGGGCTGTCTGGAAGAAGCTTACCCCTCCTCTCTTCTTTCATAACACATTTAAGTGTATGGGGTAAATGGGAGAGATAGCTGTCAGACAACAGTTATTAAAGGTGTATGGGCATCTTTATGGATTGGTGTTAGCCAAAGTATATAATATTTTACTATCCATTTAAAGCTTACTGTATATGTTTGGTAAAAGCTGGTCAACCCTACCTACCCATTGCTGTTGTGGGATATAGGCCTCTGCCAGAGGTTTTTATTGTTATTTTATTATCTTTGCCCCACGGAACTTAAAATCTATGCTTCTGTAAGAACGTCATAACTTTGATAAATCTGTGCACTAAAAAAGGTCTTGAGACTACTCACCAACCCTTACAATACTCCAGCACTGAAGATAAGAAATAATTTAAAGAGGTACTCCGGTGGAAAACATTTTTTTTTTATCAAATGGTGCCAGAAAGTTAAACAGATTTTTAAATTACTTCTATTAAAAAATCTTTAACCTTCCAGTACTTTTTAGCAGCTGTATGCTATAGAGGAAATTCTTTTCTTTTTGAATTTATTTTTTGTCTATGCTGACACCTGATGCCCGTATCAGGAACTGTCCAGAGCAGGAGAAAATCCCCATAGCAAACCTATGCTGCTCTGGACAGTTCCTGATATGGGCATCAGGTGTCAGCAGAGAGCACTGTGGACAAGACAGAAAAGAAATTAAAAAAGAAAAGAGTTTCCTCTGGAGAATACAGCTGCTTTAAAGTACTGGAAGGGTAAAGATTTTTTAATAGAAGTCATTTACAAATCTGTCACCAGTTGATTTTAAAAAAAGTGTTTTCCACCGGCGTACCCCTTTAATGTCCATAACAAAGCAGGTCCAGATGATTCTGATATGCAGATGTACTTTGAGTGTGCATGTCTGCACTATGATTACATGAGTAACCACTCGCAACTTCTTATAGTCCATGGCTACATTCTTTAAAAGGTATTACACTAGAAGCTTCACCCTTTAGCATTTTTGTTAACTACATGTTGTGGTCATATGTTAAGAAAACAGAGACATGGCCTAATATTAATTCGAGCCACCAAAAAAGAATCTCAGTCTCAAGGGCCAACCACAAATATGTATCAACATTTGAGTTCTGTATATAAGAGCATAAGTACAACAGGGAGCCAAGGCATAAGAGAGCAATAACTCAGCATTTCTAGAGATTCCGTTCTTTTTGTTAAAGCACATTGAATGTTATCTTTTGCCTGTCTTATTTACGTATAACTATTGTGTTTGTGTAATTCCCTTTATTGGATGTCTTAATGGTTATGGTATTCTTTATGCAGGGTAAAACTATTCATTTAAAGGAAACCTGTCAGGATGAGAATGCAGTCGTCTGCAGGCAGTAGGTTATAGAGAAGGAAGAGTGGAGCATATTGATAGATCGTGTTATGGGAAAAGATTCAGTATACTCTGTAATTTAGTCATGTAAACCTCTACTCATTCTGAGCAAAGTAGTCTAGTGGACAGTCCTTGAGTATAAGCTATCTGTGTATAAGTACATATTGAGGGACATTTATCAATGTTTGCTTATGTATTCTTTTTTTAGTAATTTTTTCCTTACTTTTTTTTTGCTTATGTGTGACTTCTTTATCAACTGCTTTCAGCCTGTTGATGATTTTCTTTCACGTAAGCAATTTTTCCTTTTTTACTTTGGTAGTAGCTTTTTCTGCTCCATGTCTGAGCTGGAGTAAACTTAGTCAATTTTTAACCCTGTTGCGACTTTTTGTTTTCTTTCACAGTTAATAAATACCTGACTACCCATAGTCCATTTTAAAATTATTACTACATAGTTAATTTTTGGAAAACTTGCCTTTCTCGCTTTCCAGTCAAAATGTCGCACGAAAAATCGCATAGTCGCAGTTGCGACAATTTTGCGACAATTATAGTAAAGAAAACCTGACTAAACCCGTTGATAAATGTCTATAATAGAGAGCTGTCGATCACTGAGTAGGACCACCTACATGATTACCTAGCCCAGAATGAGCAAAGAGTTACGTGAATAGATGACAAGTAATTCTGGATCAGTCTACTCAGCTCATTCTGCCCTATAACATGCTGCCAGCAGATTGCACGGGTTTAATTTAACAAATCAGAAAATGAACTACATTGTTCAACATTTAACACATACGCCACCAATATGCTCTTCCAAAATGTATTTTTGAAAAGAGCCAATGCTATCCTCCATAACAGCGGTTCTTCTTTAACAGTTGTAAGACTACAAACTATATAAGTACTATAAGTACTATACTATAAGTACTTCCATCCCCAAAAGATGTATTCACATAAGGTAGATTGTACATTGTTGTTTTATTATTGTGTTGCACTGCACCCTTAAATTGTAATGTATTTTCATATGGATTTAATGTATTTGCCACGTTGCTATAAAACTGGTAAATAAGGTCTTGTCCAACAAATTAAAGGGGTATTCCAGGATTTTTATTTTATTTGCCTATACTACAGGGGCTATAAAGTTAGTGTAGTTCATAATATAGTGTCTGTACCGTTGTGTGACTGTTTGCTCACAATTCTTCTGTGATTATCACCCCAATTTTTATTTTTAACAGCATACAAAATCACTCATATCTCTGGATTTCCCAGGTTGCAGTGCGTCAAGACCTGACTCACTAGTCAGGTGATCAGAGGGAGCCTGTCCTGCTTCAATTTTGCACCAACTGTAGGCCCCCTGATTAGAAAACACTGGGCCTCATTTACTAAGATTGTCAGGTTTTTACTAGTAGGAAATGTTATTTCAGACTTGCAGGATTCCTCTCTATTTACTATAGGGATATATCGGGAACATTTTCTGACCAGCTTTTTCTAGGTGAAAATTTCCACCCATTGATCCATAGGATTTTCTGTGAATTCAATAGTAAATCAGTCGGGTTGTGAAACCACGTCCCCTTTTGGGCCGGTCACGCCCCCTTTGCAACAGACTATGCCCCTTTTTCGGCTTTTCACAGTGCAATGTCGGGTTTGTCAGATTTTCCAGGCCGCACTGTCGCACTCTGGCGCAGACATGTCGCAGACACTCTGCACCAAAATAACCAGACAAAAATTGGTCGGTTTCAGCTTAGTAAATGAGGCCCATTGTGTTTCAATGTGTTTTAAAGGAAAGTGATCTCAAACTTTCAAGCATGTAACTGTGGGATATGTAGTTTAATGAACAAAATCCAACAGGAAATACCCAGTTCTGGCAGGTAAGTACTAAAATCACCTTATCAACCTAAAATCTACTTGAGAAGTCACAAAATGAGTCTCAAATGATCTGTCACATGATGTCAGTCTAAATGGACCTATTTTAAGTAATCAACTTGAAGGCTAAGAACAAAGTTGTGGAGCAGTATAGATCAAGGATATATTTATGATTATTAAAAAAAAAAAAAAAAAAATATCCCACAGATTGAAGATCCCATGGAGCATCATTAAATTATTTATAACAAAATGAAGAGGACAAGGTACAACTACAAATCTGACAAGAAAAGGCAGTCCACCAAATCTCACAGACAAGGAGGCTGTTACGCCGAGCGCTCCGGGTCCCTGCTCCTCCCCGAAGCGCTCGCGGCGTTTCTCTCCCTGCAGTGCCCCGGTCAGACCCGCTGACCGGGAGCGCTGCACTAACATGACCGGCGGGGATGCGATTCGCATAGCGGGTCGCGCCCGCCCGCGAATCGCACCCCAGGTCACTTACCTGTCCCGGTCCCCGGCTGTCATGCTCTGGCGCGCGCGGCTCCGCACTCTAGGGCGCGCGTGCGCCAGCGCTCTGAGATTTAAAGGGCCAGTGCACCAATGATGGTGCCTGGCCCAATCACCCTGATTAGCTGCACCTGTTCCTTGCCCTACTTATGCTCACTTCCCCTGCACTCCCTTGCCGGATCTTGTTGCCTTGTGCCTTGTGAAAGCTTTACTGTGTTACCAATACTGTGTTCCAGACCTCCTGCTATCCCACCTTGACTACGAACCTTGCCGCCTGTCCCGACCTTCTGCTACGTCTTACCTTGCTCTTGTCTACTCCCTTGTACCGCGCCTATCTCAGCAGTCAGAGAGGTTGAGCCGTTGCCGGTGGATACCCTGGTTGCTACCGCCGCTGCAAGACCATCCCGCTTTGCGGCGGGCTCTGGTGAATACCAGTAGCAACTTAGAACCGGTCCACCGACACGGTCCACGCCAATCCCTCTCTGGCACAGAGGATCCACCTCCAGCCAGCCGAATCGTGACAGAGGCATTAATTGGAGATCGAATAAAGACGCAAGTAATAACACTGAAGATGCTCCAAAGATCCAAAGCAGCACTATAAAGATCCATAGCAGCACTATAAGGTGTACAATCCACAGATTTGGGCGTTATGGAAGAATGGGCAGGAAAAAAAAAACATTGCTTAAAGAAAAGCACCAAACTGCATATGGTAGACTTTGGTCACATGAGACTAACATTTCATTTTTTGTCCATTAATTGGAAATACCATGTGTGGCACAAATTCAACACTTTCCAATACATTAAGGGCACCATTTCTCTTGGTAAAAGAGGCATGGCTTTATGGGAAAGGGGAGTGGCTTTAATGGGTGAAAATTCTATCACACATTTAAGCTAACTAATAGATGATCAAAAGCTTAACTAGGCAGTCTTCAGATGCACCAGATTTATCACAGTACGATAAACTGTGATAAATCTGGTGCTTTAAAAGTCTGTTCAACTAAGTTTGTACTGCCTAAGAATAAGGCTAGGTTTCCACTTGGGTTTTTTCTGGCAGTTTTTGGAATACTGTCACTGCAGTTTTTGAGCCAAAGTCAGAAGTGGATCCATAAGGGAGGAGAAGTATAAGTCCTTTCTTTATATGTCCTATTCCTTTTGAATACATTTCTGGCTTTGGCTCAAAAACTGCAGTGGCAGATATACAAAAACTGCCAGAAAAAGAACTAAGTGGAAACCTAGCCTAAGACAGTTGAGCCATTGGCCATTCTGACAAAAAGTTTCTGATGTTTGTCTCAGAGAGAAAGCATTCACAGCTCAGCTTTCACTTGATAAAATAAATGAAAGCTGAGCCGTGATTGGTTGTTATCTGTCTGAGACAAACATCTGGCATTTCTTTTGTTTTAGACAGGTTGATAAATTTTGTGTCGACATGCACAAAGCTAACAGAGACATACCCCAAAAGACTTGCAGCTTTAATTGCACCAAAAGATTGCGCTACATAGTAATGATCTTTCTTTTTATAAAAAAAAATTCTATATATTGTTGTGTAAATTAAATCATACAAAACACACACACAAAACATTTTCATTACATGTGTAGTGCAACAAAATGGGACAAATACAAGTGGTACTGTATAAATAAGTGGTACTGTAAAATAAAATGTGGAACTATTTAAGATTCCATTTATTTCTTACCATTATCTATCATGCAGACACAGTCCGAATGTTCTCATATACCCTTTTAAAGATCTGAAACTTTCCCCAGTTTTGCAGCAAATAGTGCATTAAAGGGATACTCCAGTGCTTAGACATCTTATCCCCTGTCCAAAGGGGAGCGTTGTGACGTCAAGGCCCCGCCCCCTCCCATAGGCTTGCATTGAGGGGGCGGAGCGTGACGTCACACGGGGCGGAGCATTGACGTCACAACGCTCCGGCCCCGTGATCGACAGTAATCAGACCCGGAGCGAACACGCTCCGGGGACTGATTTTAAACGGGGTGCGGTGTGCAAATCACGAGGGTCCTTTCCTTTGGATAGGGGATAAGACGTCTAAGCGCCGGAGTACCCCTTTAAACCAACTTTCTTACCCCAGTAAATATGGATGAGGATGCTACAACTTTAACTGTAAAGAATATTTTAGTAATTGCAATGACATGCCTAAAGGATTGTCTCAATCGATTATTTTGCTATGTTCTATAGATTTAGCCCATAGCACTGTCATGTGCACAAATCCTGAATGAAGATAGTGCCGTCCCTGCTGTATGCAGTATGAGCCTTCTGTGAACCAAATTGCCATATACAGCCTGCTGAATACTCAGAGAAAAATGCTGGATATATAAAATCAGAGGCAATATGGCACCAAAGAATTCTATATGCTAAATAAGTTGATTTGTGACCATTATTTGGCCATATACCTAAAACTTAATATCAATAAAGTATTATAAAGAAGCATTGTAAGACTCTCCAATAAATTCTAATACGATAATAAATACGATACCTAATACGATACCTAATATGATACTAAATACGGTACTAATAAATACGATAACTAATAAAATTAGGTATCAAAAAGTCAAAACTTTTTTATACATAAATAAAACTTTTTTTTTTTAAAGTTACTTAACGTTTTGCCCATTTAATTTTATTTTAAATGTTCTGAAGTTACCTATCTGTATCACAAATGATACATAAATGATAATAAAGTTATTGTAGATAAGAAACCTCTTGCGCTAGTGAACATTACAGAATGAGACCAGATAAGCACATTATTTTTCTTTTGTTAAAAATGTCTTTCTTCCATCAATTATTCAGTATAGAACAGTGCATAAAGTAATAAAAATGGCGCACATTTTATGCGCAATAATTACCGCCATACTATGGTCTCTATTTTTTTCTATGGCTCATTAGTACATAAACCCATCTGTATATGGCAATTTAGCATCATCAGCTTTATATTGGGAAAGTTATGTTAAATCTAAATGGAAAAGGTACTTCTTATAACTTTGATTTAACTTTTTATACATGCTATGATGATTAATACCATATGGCTCTCACTTCATCTCCTGTCACTGCATTAATAACAGCACAGATGTATTCATTGGATCACTTTTTACGAATCGCAAGTCAAAACAAACATTATTATTCTAATAGGGACATCTTACGGAAGATGATGTGCCATTGTTTTTAGTGTTATAATTAAAGTAACCACATTTGAGGAAATGTCATACTTATGGCAACTGATTATACAATAGAGCTACATTGTAACATTTTTATGTTGCTATATGCTTTTTATTTGATTTCTTAGCCTTTTGAAAAGAACAGATGGGAACTGGAGAAGATTAGCTTGCAACATCAATGGTCTTACAGAATCCTTCAGTGATTAATGCCTTGTTAAAGGTTACAGATAAACGCTACCAGATATAAGATATAGCCTAGTACACTGTATCTTATGGAAGGCTGAATCCATACAGGGATGGTTCCAAAGAGCGTCAACTGTTACATAAATAAAATGCACTACAAAGGGCTTTTCAATGCGTGAATATAACTATCTTTACGTTATATCAAAAAGTGTAGGAAAAGCACATCCTGCATAACAGATAACTCATTATTCTGTGCAAATGTAGACCTCAACCAGTGCCCGATTTATTAATATACACAACAGGCCTGAACCTATAGGCTAACCTATAGGAGGAAGGGTAACGGCTAAAAAGAAAATGACTAAATTGGACTCACAGGGGGCTGATGATAGTGAATAGTGGGGATAGATGTAGAAAGAACAGACGGTGATCCCTTAACTTCCAATGGCCTCAACATACAATAGTTTCAACATACAATGGTCTTTTCTGGATCATTGTAACTTGAAACCAGACTCAACATACAATTCTATGGAATCCATGTCAATGGCTGGAAGAACCGACCAATCAGAATGGGGATTCACTAGTAACACCCCTGTATTTCTAAAGTGCATGCGCCCCCTACATCTTCTGTACTACTCTTTACCTGTACCACGGTTAGCTGCTCCTTTGGACACCAGGTGAGGGCGACTCCATTTTACTTTTTTAGGACATTGCATGTACTGTACAGGAACCTGAAGGAGCTCCTGTCCTCTACATAGACCATTGTTTCTCAACGAGGGTGCCTCCAGCTGTTGCAAAACTACAACTCCCAGCATGCCCGAACAGCCTTCGGTTGTCCGGGCATGCTGGGAGTTGTAGTTTTGCAACAACTGTAGCCACCCTGGTTGGAAAACACTGGAGTAGACAGTAATTTACAGCTCCCAGCAGATCTTTATTACTTTTATATGTAAGGACTTGTTTTACCTATACTAGTTATCTACTTATTTTTCTTTAATCCTCACTTTTTCCTATTTTTGGATGACATTTTGGAGGCTTCAGAACCAATTACCAGGTTTCCATAGAGTTCTGGTCTCATCATACAATGGTCTCAACATACAATGGTTGTCCCAGAACCAATTAATATTGTAACTTGAGGAACTACTGTATAATATTATACTTTTTTTGTAAGCAAATATTATAAATCCTTCCATTAATTAAAAGGGTATGTCCACCCTAGGCATATGCTATAATTTTAATAGATTCTAGCAGGGTAACATCATGTTTACACATCTCCCATTAAAGTCAAGGATAGTGACTCACCTAATGCTTAAAACAGCCCACTCAACTGTTTTTGCTTCCCAACCACCTCCAGCTACTACAAGCAGGCCAAAGGGGGCCAGGGGGGACCTTTCTCTGAAGATAAGAGCAGGTCCCAGAGGTGGGACCAACATCTACCAGACATTTTTGGCATGTCCTTTTGACATGGAAATACCTGTTTAAAGAGGTTTTCTGTGACTTTTTATTGAAGCCCTAACCTTAGGAAAGGCCATCAATAACAGATCAGTGGTGGTCCCAACTTTCGTGCAAGAGCTGCAGCCCCTTCACTTACTGCCATACACTTACTACCATTCACTATAGTGCAGTACCAGGTACACTCGCTACAGAGTGTATGGCAGCACTCACACAAGTATACAGCCTATTCCATCAACTAAATGCCAGGAATCAGCCCCCCACTCGTCTGATATTAGTCAATAGAAAATCCTGAAAAATCCCTTAAAAATGTGGCCTACTTAATGGGCGGAATCTACAGCAACAGACAATCCATGCCTATAGGCTTCTGATATATAAATCTAGTGCAGTGTCCAAAAGTTTTTTGGCACTGGAAACGTTGCATGCATCAATCTGAGCATGCCGCCAAAACTAACATATGGCAAGGTTACCATAATTCAGGCCCTACTGAATTTAGTGTAAAGTAGAAAAATGGGTTTGGTGGAAGGAGGAGTTTGCATGCACTGTAGTTCTGTAAAGCCATGTGACTCTGTGACAAAGATGTGACAATAGCTAATAAAATGACTGGTATAAGTATCTACTTCCCGGACAAGGAAGTTAAGGAAGTCAGAAGACTGACTACATAACAATGGAAAAACACTCTGTTCACGGCAAAAAATGAAGAGGGATTTTTCCAAAATGTTTTATTTTTTACCTTGAACAAGTTTTAATTTTTTATCTTTCTTTTTTACATTTTTTTTTTTTTGTAGCGCTAAGGAAAGAAACTGTAAAAGTGCAAGTCATAGATAAAATGGATTCAGACATATCCAGGTCTGCGGTATTACATAATGAAGGTGGATGACAAGTCTCGGTCTGAACCAGGGAATCTATAAAACATTCATCGGGACTTCAGTAGCTGTTTCCATATGACTCTGCAAGCATAGCAAACAACGCTGCCATAAAAGTGGCTACTATAGTAACCAGACAGGTTTTCAAAACATCTCTGTGGTGCTACTATCTTTCCTGTGCTCATTTCGATAGATATGAGTCACGGAGTGAGTATACAGGAAATGCTTTTTTTTTTGTTTCTTTTCATTAATATCCCATAAAATGATTTCCAAAAGCTGGTGGCATTTTGTAAACAGAAATCTAAATATAAAGCTGTGTAAAGAAAAGAAAATAGGCGCAGACTGATGTTGCGGCTAAATGGCTCAGAAGAGAGCTATGAATTAGGATTGGCATCTTGAAACGTTGAAACGGAAGCAGCAGTTTAAGGTTGTGATTTCTAGTGAATTTATAGGATTTTCACTAAGATATTACATCTTAAAGGGGTTCTCCGGCGCTACGACATCTTATCCCCTATCCAAAGGATAGGGGATAAGATGCCTGATCGTGAGGGTCCCGCCGCTGGGGACCCCCGTGATCTTCCATGCCGCACCCCATTGGAATCAGTCAGATTACTGGCGATCACGGGGACAGAGCATAGTGACGTCACGGCTCCACCTCCGTGTGACATCACGCTCCGCCCCCTCAATGCAAGCCTATGGGAGGGGGCGGGACGCTGTCACGCCCCCTCCATAGACTTGCATTGAGGGGGCGGAGCGTGACGTCAGCACTGTTGTGTGACGCCCTGATGACTCCAGGTACTTCAATTACATACAGCACAGGCAGAAAGAAAAATGTAATATCTAAAAACTTCTAACTCAGACCCACATATCACACACCTGGATAGAATGGGTATGACATGGCCTACATCACACTGGCAGCAGCTTCACTTTGAAAAAGCTTTAAAAAACAAAAGGCCCATTAAAATCTACACAGTGAGAGATTAAAATATGTATGCTGTATGCATCTATATGTGTTTCATATTTGATCCATGTCATTAAAGTGTACCTGTCGTCAACAAAAACTTTTTATATAATGTATATTTTACTTTTTATATATATGTATATTTGTAATATTCTTTGGTTAACAATTGTGTATCTTTTTGGGTGAAAAAAATGCTGTACCTACAGCTATTGTCTGTGTGTCTCTATGGGGAGTCCAAATACAGGAAGTGAGGGCAGGAAAAGCAGGGATCTGTACAGGCTCCTGGCTTGTCAATCATCCTGATGTATGAGCCAGGAACATGTTATAGAGCCTGCACAGAGCCCTGCTTGTCCTCACTCACTTCCTGTATTTGGACTCCTCAGAGAGACACACATGGAATAGCTGCAGGGACAAATATATACACATTTTTTAACCAATGTATTTTACAAATATATATATAATGCTATTATCAACAATACTGAAGCAAAATTGATGACATATTAATGTGATTTCATCCATTATATGCACATATTTTGGATCTGTTTTATGGATGTTCACCAGTAAACTCATGTGAAAGTGGCCTCAGTCTAACCAGGTATTTCTGGATTTGATAAAACAGACTTTAAAGTAATCTACCTCATTAAAGGGGTTATCCAGCAGAATCGGGGGCTTAAAACTATGTCCGTTGTGTGGAATAAAATAAAAATAAACCTTTACCTACCTTAAGTGCTCCCAAGATGTCTCCGGTGTCCTGCTCAGCCCCCTGATGCAATCGTCCTTCTGAGCTGCAGCGTGACTGTCGGGCCTGGAAGGCAACCGGGCCCAATGTGTCATACTGCGGCTCATGAATAGTGAATTGCTGGCCAAGGTGGGACAATGCTGCAGTATGATACATCATGCTACAACTCAGGAAGGCGATCGCATGGGGGGACTGGAGCAGGACACTGGAGGTGCTGCAGGAGCAATGGAGGTGAGTAGAGGTAAAAAAAAATATGTAATCCCATACAATGGGCATAGTGTTGAACCCCCCCCCCCTCTGTTTGTTCACTACTATAGTTCAACAACGCTGGAAGTTTCATCTTCACATGGAAAACGTTTTTTTGTTTTTTTTCCCAGCCCTGTTTGTGTGTCATAAGCAGTGTTTTAACCAAATATTTAGATCCATTTAAATTCTACTTTTTTGCTGACTCATGTGATAGGACTTAACATTTTGTTTGTGTGGTTTGTGTATATTTTCTGATGGTAATTTTATGTTGTGTTTTAAATATAGCAAATTGTTTAGAGCAATAATGATGCCCTGGTGATGAACCGCTTTTCCCTCAGTAACTGAATTCGGATTCTGAAAGTAGTGTTTGAGTGAGGGCGATCTCAGATGAGGGAAGCAATAACAGTATTAGGAAGGGCGCCCCAAATGGCTTAGGTTTATATCAAAAGTTACCATTTCTGGATTTCTTTAAATAGGCACTGTCAGATAAAAAAAAAATTATACATTATATCTTGGCAAAGCACTAACTTTCCTAATATACTTAATAAGAAAATGTTATTTAACCCCTTAATGACCAAGGATGTGTATACACGTCCTTGTGCTGTTAACGGGGTAAGGCGTGGGCTCCCGAGTCGAACCCTTGCCATACCAGCCGTCCCTCAGCTGATTCTTGTAGCTGAGGGCCAGCGTTAATAGCCAACCCTTTAGTTCGCCGCTGTCAAAATTTTTGGTCACTTTGTATACTCTAAAAAAATGTATAAAAACTAATCAAAAAATCCCATCAAAACAAAAATGGTACCAATGAAAACTTCAGATCATGGCGCAAAAAAATAAGCCCTCATACTGCCCCATATATGGAAAAATAAAAAAAGTTATAGGGGTCAGAAGAGGAAAATTTTAACCTACAAATTTTCGTGCATAAAGTTATAATTTTTTTTACAGAAGTAAAACTAAATCAAACCAATATAAGTAGGGTATCATTTTAATCGTATGGACTTGCAAAATATAGATAAGGTGTAATTTTTACTGAAAAGTGTTCGTAGAAACAAAAGCCCCCAAAAGTTCCAAAATGCAGTTGTTTTTTTTTTCAATTTAGCCCCACAAATATTTTTTTCCTGGTTTCGCCGTAGAATTTGTGGTAAAATTATTGATGTCATTACAAAGTAAAATTGGTGGCACAAAAAGCAAGCCCTCATATGAGTTTGTAGGTGGAAAATTGAAAGCGTTATGATAGAAGGTGAGGAGGAAAAAACTAAAGTGCAAAAAAAAAAAAAAAAACTGTAGTCCTTAAAGGGGTTCTCTGGTAGAAAACTTTTTTCTTTTTTTTAAATGAACTGGTGCCAGAAAGTTAAAAAGATTTGTAAATTATTTCTATTTAGAAATCTTAATCCTTTCAGAACTTATTAGCAGCTGTAGGCTACAGAGGAAATTCTATTCTTTTTGAATTTCTTTTTTGTCTTGTCCACAGTGCTCTCTGCTGACACCTCTGTCTGTGTCAGGAACTGTCCAGAACAGCATAGGTTTGCTATGGGGATTTTTTCCTGCTCTGGACAGTTCCTGATACAGGCATCAGGTGTCAGCAGAGAGCACTGTGGACAAGACAAAAAAGAAATTCAAAAAGAATAGAATTTCCTCTGTAGCATACAGCTGATGTTACGCCTAGCGCTCCGGGTCCCCGCTCCTCCCCGGAGCGCTTACGGCGTCTCTCTCTCCGCAGCGCCCCGGTCGGTCCCGCTGACCGGGAGCGCTGCACTGTCTTGGCCGTCGGGGATGCGATTCGCACGGCGGGACGCGCCCGCTCGCGAATCGCATCCCAGGTCACTTACCCGTCCCGGTCCCCCGCTGTCATGTGCTGGCGCGCGCGGCTCTGCTCTCTAGGGCGCGCGCGCGCCAGCTCCCTGAGACTTAAAGGGCCAGTGCACCAATGATTGGTGCCTGGCCCAATTAGCTTAATTGGCTTCCACCTGCTCCCAGACTATATCTGATCACTGCCCCTGCACTCCCCTGCCGGATCTTGTTGCCTTAGAGCCTAGTGAAAGCGTTACTGTGTTTGTCCATACTGTGTACTTGACCTCCTGCTATTGCCTTATTGACTACGATTCTTGCTGCCTGCCCCGACCTTCTGCTACGTCCGACCTTGCTTCTGTCTATTCCCTTGTACCGCGCCTATCTTCAGCAGTCAGAGAGGTTGAGCCGTTGCTAGTGGATACGACCTGGTCACTACCGCCGCAGCAAGACCATCCCGCTTTGCGGCGGGCTCTGGTGAACACCAGTAGTGACTTAGAACCGGTCCACTAGCACGGTCCACGCCAATCCCTCTCTGGCACAGAGGATCCACCTCCTGCCAGCCGGCATCGTGACAGTAGATCCGGCCATGGATCCCGCTGAGGTTCCCCTGCCAGCTATCTCTGACCTCACCACGGTGGTCGCCCAGCAATCCCGACAGATCGCCCATCTAACCCACCAGCTGTCGGAAGTGTCCACCATGGTGCAGCAACTTCAGTCGCAACTTCTGCCTCTGCTACAGCAGCAACCATCTCCTCCGCCAGCTCCTGCACCTCTTCCGCAGCGAGTGGCCACTCCTAGCCTCCGCTTGTCCCTGCCGGACAAATTTGATGGGGACTCTAAGTTTTGCCGTGGCTTTCTTTCGCAATGTTCCCTGCACTTGGAGATGATGTCGGACCAGTTTCCTACTGAAAGGTCTAAGGTGGCTTTCGTAGTCAGCCTTCTGTCTGGGAAAGCTCTGTCATGGGCCACACCGCTCTGGGACCGCAATGACCCCGTCACTGCCTCTGTACACTCCTTCTTCTCGGAAATTCGAAGTGTCTTTGAGGAACCTGCCCGAGCCTCTTCTGCTGAGACTGCCCTGCTGAACCTGGTCCAGGGTAATTCTTCCGTTGGCGAGTACGCCATACAATTCCGTACTCTTGCTTCTGAACTATCCTGGAATAATGAGGCCCTCTGCGCGACCTTTAAAAAAGGCCTATCCAGCAACATTAAAGATGTTCTGGCCGCACGAGAAATTCCTGCTAACCTGCATGAACTCATTCATCTAGCCACTCGCATTGACATGCGTTTTTCTGAGAGACATCAAGAGCTCCGCCAGGAAAAAGACTTAGATCTCTGGGCACCTCTCCCACAGTCTCCGTTGCAATCTACGCCTAGGCCTCCCGCCGAGGAGGCCATGCAAGTGGATCGGTCTCGCCTGACCCAGGAAGAGAGGAATCGCCGTAGGGAAGAAAATCTTTGTCTGTACTGTGCCAGTACCGAACATTTCTTGGTGGATTGCCCTATCCGTCCTCCACGTCTGGGAAACGCACGCTCGCACCCAGCTCTCGTGGGTGTGGCGTCTCTTGATTCAAAGTCGGCTTCTCCACGTCTCACGGTGCCCGTGCGGATTTCTCCTTCAGCCAACTCCTCCCTCTCAGCCGTGGCCTGCTTGGACTCTGGTGCCTCTGGGAATTTTATTCGGGATTCCTTGGTGAATAAATTCCGCATCCCGGTGACCCGTCTCGTCAAGCCACTCTACATTTCCGCGGTCAACGGAGTCAGGTTGGATTGCACCGTGCGTTACCGCACGGAGCCCCTCCTAATGTGCATCGGACCTCATCACGAAAAAATTTAGTTTTTGGTCCTCTCCAATTGCACTTCCGAAATTCTCCTTGGACTACCCTGGCTTCAACACCATTCTCCTACCCTGGATTGGTCCACAGGGGAGATCAAGAGCTGGGGTACCTCTTGTTTCAAGGACTGCCTTAAACCGGTTCCCAGTACTCCCTGCCGTGACCCTGTGGTTCCCCCTGTAACCGGTCTCCCTAAGGTCTTTATGGACTCTGCCTGCCATAAGAAGTGCCTCTCCCCCCCTCCCAGTCCAGTCAGGCAAGCCTCGGTGCCTCCTCATGGCCCCCGTCCTGGTGTCACACTGCCCCGTGCCAGGCCTCGCCCTCTGCCCTCCCTCCCCATTCCCACTCCTTCTGTACTGCCTGCCGTTGAGGAAACCCTCCATTCTTTCCCGGTGTCCTCATCCCAGGGGAGGCAGTTACCGGACAAAGAGAAGGGGAGACCTAAGGGGGGGGGTACTGTTACGCCTAGCGCTCCGGGTCACCGCTCCTCCCCGGAGCGCTTACGGCGTCTCTCTCTCCGCAGCGCCCCGGTCGGTCCCGCTGACCGGGAGCGCTGCACTGTCTTGGCCGTCGGGGATGCGATTCGCACGGCGGGACGCGCCCGCTCGCGAATCGCATCCCAGGTCACTTACCCGTCCCGGTCCCCCGCTGTCATGTGCTGGCGCGCGCGGCTCCGCTCTCTAGGGCGCGCGCGCGCCAGCTCCCTGAGACTTAAAGGGCCAGTGCACCAATGATTGGTGCCTGGCCCAATTAGCTTAATTGGCTTCCACCTGCTCCCAGACTATATCTGATCACTGCCCCTGCACTCCCCTGCCGGATCTTGTTGCCTTAGAGACTAGTGAAAGCGTTACTGTGTTTGTCCATACTGTGTACTTGACCTCCTGCTATTGCCTTATTGACTACGATTCTTGCTGCCTGCCCCGACCTTCTGCTACGTCCGACCTTGCTTCTGTCTACTCCCTTGTACCGCGCCTATCTTCAGCAGTCAGAGAGGTTGAGCCGTTGCTAGTGGATACGACCTGGTCACTACCGCCGCAGCAAGACCATCCCGCTTTGCGGCGGGCTCTGGTGAACACCAGTAGTGACTTAGAACCGTTCCACTAGCACGGTCCACGCCAATCCCTCTCTGGCACAGAGGATCCACCTCCTGCCAGCCGGCATCGTGACAGCTGATAATAAGTAATTTACAAATCTTTTTAACTTTCTGGCACCAATTGATTTAAAAAAAAATGTTTTCCCCCAGAAGACCCCTTTTTTTTTTTAGCGAAATCATGGCTTAAAAAAGTGGCCACTAGGGGTCCTCATACCTGCTGGGGCACCAACGAGTTCAGAGGCAGCGTCACGGACAACTGATGTCACATGGACAAGGCTTGTCTGTGCTGGAAGCAAGCACAAAGAAAGTAAAGACCTGCACTGATGGTGTAGTAAAAACTTTTGCTTCCCTCCAGATTTTGTCAGCTGTGAGGGATGCAGGAGTTTTCGCCACACTGGAACTCCGAAATAGCCAAATCAGCTGTTTTCCCCAGTGCGCCTCTAGCATCACTGATGCTCTAAGTGCTAAGAGTGTATGAGTTGATGTTGACTGTTGCGGAGCTCCTGGGATTGCACTGCACATATGTCAGACCCCTTTCCACCGCTCACATATCAGCTTACAGTCGCCTACTTCTCCGCCCGCTGCTCACTTTTCCACCTGCCCACCGCTCACATCTTCCCTAGGGTTTGGACATGCTGGGAGCTGTAGTTTTGCTAATGCTAGGGGAAAGGTCGGCAACAGCCCGCTCACATCTCCCCTAGAATAAGCAAAACTACAACTCCCAACATGCGCTGACAGTGAGAACATGCTGGGAGACGTAGTTTTGCTAATGATAGGAGAGAGGTAAGGGGAGAGATGCTGACAGCAGACTAAGGGAGGAGGTGGAGGTATGTACAGTGAGGCCACTACCCCTTCCTTTGAGAGGATCTCAACCAAGTGAGCTACTGAAAACGTGTGGTGACCCAGTACAGGATGTTGTTTCCCCGTACCTCTCCTGCCCTGTCAGGCAGTGTCCCTTCATGTCCCCAGGGCCCCCCTCCAGTGTTACCCCCCCCCCCCCCCGTGTACGTATGGCATGTATTCAAAGTGTAATGTTTCTTAAACGGTCATACCATGTGATTGCTACCCAGGAGGAACTAGTGACCAGATGAACCCCCCCCCCCCCCAGTGACCTATGGGCTCCTTGCACAGCCCCCTATAAAAACCAGGGGAGAGGCTGCATTCTCTCTCTTGTTCCTGAGGTCCAGTGCAGTCAAGACGTCTTACAAAGTGTGTCCAGAGCATTGGAGGCCTCAAGCATAAAGTCTGCAGCCACAAGTCAGCTCAAGTAAGCTAAAGTCATTGTCTTGTCAGTCACAAGTCAGTCATCAGTCAATTGTCTAGTCAACATGGCCTGCACTAAAGTGTCTCTACCTACTGCAAGTCCCAGCAGTTCTGTGGGGTCCCCCTGTGTCAGTGGTCACCTCCTTGGGATTCTGGCTGTCCTGCATAGACTGTTTCATCTGTCTAACCTCAGTAAAGCTACCATTGTCCGAAACTTGGCATCAGTGTCCTCATTGCGGTAGGTCAGGGCAGATAACACAGGCGCAGGGCTGCGAGAACACGGAGAGGAGGAAGATGAGTGAGATGAGTGACGGGCTGGGATTCGCATGCAGGCACGTCCCCGTGATGCGAATCCCAGACCTGCCAGCAGCGGGGACATAAGCAGAGAGCGCTCATGGCCGGCGTGTTCGGCCGGAGCGCAGTTGTTACAGTACCCCCGCCCCCCTTTTGTTCTCCCCATCTTCTTTGGAATTCAAGTGTTCCCCACTACATAAGACCATGGGGTTTCTGGAATGTGCGAAGGCTATAAGGTACTTGCAGGCTTCTGTCGTGGAGTCTTCCCTCTACTAAGGTGACCAACTGGCAAGTAAGAATGTCCCCAATTCAAGAACTTACGTCTGAGTTTCACAGGCATAGAAGATATCACAGGGGAAACAAGACAGTGATCTTGGCAATATTGTCCCCAACAAGTGATTTCACCAGATTTCCAGTCAAAGCGGGATGGTCTTGCTGCGGCAGGCGGCACGCAGGTCGCTACCCCTGGAACGACTCATCCACACAGGTAGCTGGGAGGTAGCGTGGCACAGAAGGAGACTGGCAGGATGTGGCAAGATAGCAGTAGGTCAGGGCAGGTAACACAGGTGCAGGAGAGGTAAGGTAGCAAGGAACAGGTACACAGTAACAGGAACACAGGACTTTCACTATGGCCCACGGTAACCAAAGATCCGGCAGGGAAGCAAGGGAGGAGCTGATATTTAAGGACAGGGTGCAGTTGTAGACACTTGATTAATTGAGCACTGGCCCTTTAAGTGAAAGAGCTCAGGCGCACGCGTGCCCTAGGAGGCAGGGGCACGCACACTGGGGCTGCGAGGACACAGAGAGGCGGAAGGTGAGGGAGGTGAGTGACGGGCTGGGATTCGCATGCGGGCACGTCCCGCAATGCGAATCCCAGCCCTGCCAGCAGCGTGGACATAAGCAGAGAGTACTCACAGCTGGCGTGTCCTGCCAGAGCGCAGGTGTTACAATCCCGCTGACACCACACATGTATTAAAAAAAAAAAATCTGCTAGAGACAAAAATTATATAATTTTTTTTTTTTATTGGATCTGACAGATACGCTTTAACCAGTACTTGATGTTACCAAGTGGTATGTCAGGGAGTTTTCTCAGAAGCCTGTCTGGATTTATAATGAGACATTCATCTCTTGATAAATCCAGAGCAATTCTACACTGGTGGTCATCAGTCTTAGTAAATGCCCTTAAATTCACCCCAAAATGTTTATTGTGGTGAACCACAATAAAAGACAACCACAATAAAAGAAAAAAAAAAACTCCAAACAGATAGAAAAGAGAAAAAAGAGAAAAGAGCATACAATCTGGACGATAATAAAGATAGGGGTCCACTCATAGGGGCAATTTACAAATGCTTTTGGATTCACCGTTGGTGGTGTTTCATAATAAATTTATGTGAAATAAAATCTTGTGTGTGTATATGAAAGTGCAGATCCTTTAGTAAATTTGTGATGTTTGCTCATGCACAAAAACATTTGTCTCGTAATGTGCCAAAATCTGGGAGATATATAGGTAAGCATTTTCTAGGTTAATTTTACTTTGTTTTAGATAACAAAAAATCTTTAAGGGTACGTTCCCACACGGCGTATTTTGCTGCGTATTTGGTGCTGCGTATTTTCCTACCCATTGACTTCAACAGAGAAAATAAAATACGCAGCAGCAAATACGCAGCAAATACGCCGTGTGGGAATGTACCTTAAGGGTCTATATACAGTATCCATCCCGCACATATTTGATGGTTTAGATTTAAAGCTGCAGATTTAAAGCTGTGTTTAGTCATTTAGTTTACATTAAACTATGCAGCATAAAATCTGCAGCTTCAAATGCTGTGCATCAAATATGCACAGGATACTGTATGTGTGAATACACCCTAACAATCTATTCACACGTATGCAGGTTTGATGCGCAGGATTTTCTGCTGCAGATTTCAATGTAAACTGAACGAGTGAACACAGCTTGAAATCCTGCACATCAAATCTGCACAGAATACTGTACGTGTGAATAGACCCTAAAGGGGTATTCCTATGTGGACATTTCTGACATATGCATGGGATATGTCATAATGTCTGACAGATGCAGGTCCTACTTCAGGACTCTCATCTATCTTCAGGGCCCTCAAACACTCTTTGGCCTAGTTGTGACCAATGAAGGTGAACAGGAAACTGAAAACAGATAAGACCAAATAGACTGTTTTAAACAGTTTACTAAACTCCTATTGATTGTTCTGTAGATATGCCACTAATGTTGCAGATAAAAATACCCCTTTAGGGTCCGTTTGTATAGTTACTGTATATAAGTGTCAGGTTGTGCACCAGAAGTTGTTTGTGCTGTGCCATTTTATTCCAGTCATTTTATACATATTATTTTTCCCATTAATATTTTTCCTTTGTTATATCATGTATGCCCCATGAAATCAATAAAAATATGTCATGCTCTTGTCATAAAATATTTACTGGATATCCTGTACTGTAATACTGTATTCGTATCTTTTACTGATAATCCATCTTTACAAAACAGCAAAAGTCAACTCTATTTGTCAGTTTTCACTGGTAGTTACCACAAAACATTTATAGGGTGATTAGGGTTACTTTTTAGAAACTGTCAACTTGTCCCCGTGTTACAAAAAACTGACAAAGCTACATATAGCTGCACTAAACAGCAGGATTTGGCATTTTAATATCTCCGTTTTGCACTAACGTGTAACATCAGGATATTAAATTAGATCTTTGTTAACTCTGTATAGTTCTAGTATCTTTTACAAAAACAGGACCCAATTTTAAACATAATAGAAGTCTTAAATGTCATTGTAAGGCTAGGGCTCGAGGGTGAAATTTCATTGTAAGGCTAGGGCTCGAGGGTGAAATTTTATTGTAAGGCTAGGGCTCGAGGGTGAAATTTCATTGTAAGGCTAGGGCTCGAGGGTGAAATTTCATTGTAAGGCTAGGGCTCGAGGGTGAAATTTTATTGTAAGGCTAGGGCTCGAGGGTGAAATTTCATTGTAAGGCTAGGGCTCGAGGGTGAAATTTCATTGTAAGGCTAGGGCTCGAGGGTGAAATTTCATTGTAAGGCTAGGGCTACAAGTTACCACAGCAAAAAGTTGATGTTGGACGGTTTTCTGGTGCAGTTGGGGTAATTTGCAGGTTACAACGTAACCATTTTCTATTCATTCCTCAATCCACTTTTAATTCCCTTTCATTAGCTGCAATGTAGCATGATTAAGGCCGCTGTGGCACAGTGCGTTGCGACTTGTGTCACTGCCAAACTTATTGTGTAGCCCTAGCTTTAGGTTATGTTCACAAGGGAGAAAATTCTATGTGGATTATCATGTGGATAGTGGTAATCTACAGCTAAATCACAGTCCAAAACCACTGCAAACTTCACAGCATAAAAAGTTAAAATCTGTGTCAGATATCTTTCTTTATGCCTCGGTTTCGGTTATCGATCAACAACAGATTTTTTTCTGGAGAAAAAATATAATCTAATTGTGGTGTCCTACTGGAGTGATATGCTGTTCATGATGCCAGGGTAGCATTAACCACCAAACTCCAAGGTTAGACAGTTCTCCTGGGCCAAGTGCTGTGGACAATAATGACCACAGATGCAGGATTACAGAAAACTATACACAACAAAGCAGGGAAATGAAGAGGAGAGCACCACGTCATATGCTACTAACATTGGAAGGATACCTAGGCGGAGGTGGCTAGGAATCCTCTGAGATGCAATAAAGCTGTAGTAACAACGTAGTAAACACAAAGAAAGATAGCATGCACTCACCGCGACTATGGTGTCTATGGTGAGTGCAAATGCTATCTTTCTTTGTGTTTACAGAAAACTATCAGAGTATCAGGTCAGAGTAGGGGAAATGCAGAGTAACACTGTAGAGCCTGTTGCCTTGCTGGGACTTGTATTAGCTTTCACTTGTCTGAATGATAGCTGCTATGGACTCTATACTTTTTATTGCATGTCTAAGATTGGTGACTGATATTATCCCAGGCTAAATTTAGACCAACTGCTGTATATTGCTCCGGACCTTTTAGCTTATCATCAGGCTTGGAGCTCTACCTGTGCAAAGGAGTGCTTGTAAATGGCGAGGCTGTAGACTTTTGAGTTCTTCCAGGACCTCCTTCAGATGACCACATACTTCTCCTCACTCCTTTCCACACTGTACCTCAGCTCAACTCCAACTCCTAACACACACACACACCACTTCTTCTCAGCTGAACTGCTCCTTCCCCTGCACTACACAAGGATTAGGCTAGGGGGCATCCCATTGGGAAATCAGGATCACATGGTTTACACTGCATGACTTCCCTTAAAGGTACAGTAACACTGATGAACATTTACATAAACTTTAATCACAAAATAACATAACGCAATATACCCTAGAGTAGTGGGCCCAGAACAGTGACACTGGAGGCAATGTTTACCTGGCAGGACAACTTCCTGTACTGGGTCCCAACATAATCATAGCTCACAGTACTGTATAGACAGTAAGTCAATGTAAATAAATAGTTGAAAACAGCATAACATCCGCAGCGTTTACAGTACATGTGAACTTACCCTAACGGAAAGTTCACATGCTCAATTTAGTTTTTGTTGCAGAGATTTAGTATTCAGTGTCAAACTGCAATATTTCTGAATTTTTTTAACTTTACTAATAGCAGATAAAAGTAATGGAACAGAATCCACTAAAATTAATTTCTATCATTTTGAATAATGCAGTTTAGTCACTTTGTACTGTGTAAGTATATCAGAACACATTTTGGCCCTCTTGGGAAAATTTTCAGTATATACTTTTTAAATTCAAAAATATGTAGCAAATAGTTTAAAAGCAAAACTAAGTGAAAGTTCGCTTGTGTGTGTTCACAGGGTTCAAAAGAAATGGTCGTAATTTATTTACCCCCATTTTTTTTAGCCAATTTAAGAACATACCCTTAAAATAGTATAGTAGACTATTTTAGCATTTTAAGTTATGCAGTCTGTTTTGCACAGAAAGCATAACAAATCTTTAGTATTTCCTTAGAAATATGGATAAATGCAATGATAATGCAAAGTGTTTCATTTCAGTGTGTGCCTAAATTACTATATTTTCTCTTACAGAAGAATAACTTCAACTCAAAGCAAATTTTGTATGACCATTCTTCAGAAAGGACTTAGGGCGAGATTTATCAAAACCTGTGCAGAGGAAAGTTGCTGAGTTGCCCATAGCAACCAATCAGATCGCTTCTTTCATTTTTTAACAAGGCCTCTGAAAAATGAAAGAAGTGATCTGATTGGTTGCTATGGGCAACTGGGCAACTTTTCCTTTGCACAGGTTTTGATAAATCTCCCCTTAGCCTTCCATTACAGAGACTCATCATTTCAAGAAGTAACAAGGAACCTCTGAAAAAATAATTCTGAAACCTGTCTTATCAAACTATTTCTGTGCAAAGTATTTGTGGTCTTGTATGTATTCATGGTGCATTTTAATGTTGTCTTAGGGTGGAAATTACTAAAACAAATTCTTAGACAGCGCAAACAGAGACGGCGTTCAGACTTATTACATTGTGTCAGGCTGTTTAATGCATCTGGTACATTTATACCAACTATTACTTGGCATACTTTAAGTTCGGCTCAATTAGACCACACCCCTTTTAACAAATCTACACCTCTTTCCTGTTAGGCCTTGCCCATTTTTGGATGAACAGCACAAAGTGTCTAAAACACATAATAAAAGTGACGCAAATCATGTCAGTTATTTTTAAGTTACATTTGCAGTAGTAAATCTTCCTTTGTATGTTAAAGAACACTTAGACAGTTTGGTATTCTGACACATTTTTTTGTGGTGTTTTTTGCAGCATTGTTATTTTTTTTGCAAATGGTTTAAAATGCTGAACAAAAGGCTGTGTGAAGGAGCCCTTAAAAATATTTATATGCGTATAAAAATAAATAAATAAAAACATGCAAATAGACTGAGCCCCGTGCAGACTTACAATATTGTAAGTCTGAATTTAGTTATATTTTCTACAGTATAGTCTTTTTTTAGCCTTATAAATATTTTTCTCTCCAGAGCATAACCTAATAGTGACTGCATTCAGTCCATTTCCCAGATGTACACTTTGTGAGACTCAAAATCACAGAGTCCATACATTAAAGGAAAACTCTCATCCTGTTCACCCACAGTAAACCCAATACACTGTGTAATAGTGTGGGTAAACAAGAGTCCGTTGAGGGGTCACTTACTAACATATGTACCTTAGGTCCGAAGTAATGTCCCACCGAAGATCCTCTTCTATCTTCACTGAATTGCATGCTGGAGGCAGGCCCCATCGACTGTATTTGCATATTCATCATCACTGGTCTCCATGTCCCAGTGCTGGTCAAGTGAACACATGCGCCAACTAAGCGCTCACTTGACCAGCACTAGGACGTGGAGACTAGCGGTGATGAATATGGAAGAAGAGGATCTTCGGTGGGACATAACTCCAGATTTAAGGTACATATGTTAGTGAGTGACTCCTCAACAGACTCCTGTTCACCCAAATGATAACCCAGTGTATTGGGTTTAGTGTAGGAGAACAGGATGACAGTTTTTCTTTAAAGTCCTGCACATAGTAAACATTCATGAAATGGACCAAACGTGTCACTGAATGGCCCATTAAAGTCAATGGAGGAGATTTATCAAAACCTGTGTAGAGGAAGAGTGGTGCAGTTGCCCAAAGTAACCAATCAGATTGCTTCTTTAATTTTTAAAAAGGCCACTTAAAAATAAAATAAGCAATCTGATTCGTTGCTATGGGCAACTAATCCACTTTTCCTCTACCAGGTTTTGATACATCTCTCACAATGGGCCAACTGACAACACACTGCAGTATATGTCGGCAAACTTTTTTGATCAGTCTTTTGACATGAGTCTTTTGATCATGTATATATCCCCTAATGGAATGCTGAATAAGGCTGGGTTAACATATGTCTGGCATCAGGTATAGGTGAACTCAGCCTAAACTTCGATTCAACTGATGCCACAACTGATAACAAGTTGTCATCAGTTGTGTGGCATTCGGCGTCCAAGCTGTGTTTCCCTGTCCAGTGTCGTCCGGCGTGTCCAACCATCTGGTGTCAAAATTGAGATGCTGGATGATTGTGAACTGTCCCCTTCAAATAAATGGGATCAGTTCTAGCATCAGTTTCCCTCCGGTGCATGCCAGAGGGAAACAATGCCGGACGATGGACATATGTGAACCCAGCCTTACATTGATGTAACATAGTAACACAGTTTGTAAGGTTGAAAAAAGACAAGGGTCTATCAATTCCAACCTAAACCCTACTGTGTTGATCCAGAAGAAGGTAAAAAACCCTCATGAGACTGATGCCAACTGTATGCAACTGTATGCAGTCAAGCTTTTGCATTTTTTAATTTTGGGATGCAAAAAACTGCTTGTCAAAAAGTGAAGGTTGGAGTATAGGAGACCAAGGTCAGGTTGAGTTGAGCATCCACATTGTCCATGGACTATAAGCACTGTGCCGCCCTAAATACATTTTGCTGCACTTGACAACAGTTGCAAATGAATAAAGTTAACCAATGTTAACTATATGTTGGACAACATATGCTGAGTATATCTAAAAAATGATTCACCAATATGGGCAGATTTCCAATAAAGCCAAGTCCCTTGTCCCATGAGGCGCACAAAGTGCATAAACACATAATAAAAATGGTGCACCAGTTTTTGGCTTTTTTTCTTAAGCACAAATTGCACATGGATTCTGACTCATTTGCAGTAGTTGATCTCCCAGTTTCCAGATAACAAATGAACAGAACAAATATCTACCACAGAAAGTTAAGAAGACTAAGGGGAAGATGTATCAAAACTGCAATTGTTCCAATGTTCCTCTGCACAAAGTTTGATAAATTTCCCTCTTAGAATTACATTTTGAATGTGAGATCAATAGCAAAACATTTTCTCTACAGTTATAACCTACCTTGGAAGAAGCTTTTCACACGTAAGTAGCTGACACTGAGACGAAGTATGGAAAGTTTATCCAGCTTTGTAATAATTTCTGGAGGGAAAGGCAGCAGGCTGGCCAGTCGGTCTAATTCTGCATTTAGTCGATCTCTGTGTCTTTTTGAAGGGTTCGATTTTTCACTCCCTGATGATGGTCTCCTATGAAAGAGGTGAAGAGATTACATAAAATGCCATTTTAACTTTGTGTAGAACTTAAAGCATTCCCCTATCTTTTATTTTTTTAGTTATTCACACTCAAATAACTATGCTCAAGACCTTTCTTGGCTTCAGTTACAAGGACATAAAATAGTAGCCTGAGAACTACTTTCTGGCAGCCATGTTAGCTCTGGCGGGGCAAATTTTTTGGGCATTCAGAGGATGTAACTTTTCCACCTCATCTTTCCCTGGCAGTCATAAAGTAAAAGAAACCCCCTTTCAGTTCATGCTTAAATGGGCACTGTCAGATACAAAAACATTTGATATGTTGTAAAGAATGCTAAACCAATAGGTTTTGCAATTGCTTTCATTAGAAAATGTTCAGTATTTCACACTGAAAAAGCCAGTCAAACAACTGCCCCCCCTGCCTGCTTGGACACATACTAGTCCTGTTGTGTCCATGCGTCATCACCTATGTCATGGACACACTTCCTTGATTGACAGCTGTGAGCGCAGGGTTCTCAGCTGGAGGAAAAATCCTCCCACTGTCAGCTTGTGTCCCGCTGCTGTCAGTGAGGACAAGCTGGGAGTTGTAGTTTTGCTAATGCTAGGGGAGAAGTGAGCAGACAGTATACTGAGGGAAGGGGCGGAGACCTGCACAGTGAGGCCACACCCCTTTGAGAGGAATTCAGACTAGTGAGCTAAATTAAAAGTGTAATAAAAAAAATAAATTAAGGTGCTAGACACAAAAATTAGATATACATGGTCAGGATTAGGTACTGAGTGATATATTTGTAAAAAAAAAAAATTATGTTGATCTGATTGGTACACTTTAATATTTTTACAATCTCTATGTGTTGTGTTAAACAAATAAGAACCAAGGAATACTGGGAAGGAGTTCCACAGTGACATCAATGGTGGAAGGTTAAAATATATCTGTGTGAAAATATATAAAACGGGATACAACATTAAATATTTTAAAAGGTGTTTATCTTATACACGTTTAAAAGTATGTTTTAATACTGACACTATGATCAAGAGACGGACTACCCATTTCTGCAATAGGGCAATACAGAGAACCAGTAGCAGTGGCATGGCAGCTGGGGGGGGGGGGGGGTACTGTAGGAGGTGAGGATAGTATGTTTATTATTTTTACAGTGCCAAAATAATTTTTTTTTTTTCTTGGACAATCCTTCTAAGCACTGAAGAATGTTTGTTTTTCTCATTGCTGGTGGGTTCGGGTGAAACCTTACCAATCCTTTATGGTTTAACTTGACAAATGACCATAAACCCACTTTAATCCAAATAACCCTTTAATGACCAAACAATTTTCTTTGCTCTTCATCATTATTTTCCAGAACTATATTTTTTTCACTTTTCTGTTGATATACTTAAAATCATGACCGTAAATGTTGGCACCCCTGAAATGTTTCAAGAAAATGAAGTTTTTCTCACAGAAAAGGATTGCAGTAACACATGTTTTGCTATACACATGTTTATTCCCTTTGTGTGTGTTGGAACTAAACCAAAAAAATTGAGGTAAAAGAAAATTGGACATAATGTCACACCAAACTCCAAAAATGGCCTGGACAAAATTATTGGCACCCTTTCAAAATTGGGGAAAAATAACATTGTTTCAAGCATGTGATGCCCCTTTAAACTCTCTCTGGGCAAGTAACAGGTGTGGGCAATATAAAAATCACACCTGAAAGTATATAAAAAAGGAGAGAAGTTCACTTAGTCTTTGCATTGTGTGCCAAAGCATGGACAACAGAAAGAGGAGAAGAGAACTGTCTGAGGACTTGAGAACCAAAATTGTGGAAAAATATAAAAAAAACTCAAGGTTACAAGTCCATCTCCAGAGATCTAGATTTGTCCACAGTGCGCAACATTATCAAGATGTTTGCCACTCACGGCACTGTAGCTAATCTCCCTGGGCATGGACAGAAGAAAAACATTTAAGAAAGGTGAAAGCGCAGGATAGTCCGGATGGTGGATAAGCAGCCCCAAACAAGTTTCAAAGATACTCAAGCTGTCCTGCAGGCTCGGGGAGCATCAGTGTCAGCGCGAACTATCCCTCGACATTTAAATGAAATGAAACTCTATGGCAGGAGACCCAGGAGGACCCCACTGCTGACAAAAAGACACAAATAAGCAAGACTACATTTTGCCAAAATGAAGTTGAGTAAGCCAAAACCCTTCTAGGAAAACATCTTGTGGACAGATGAGAATAAAATAGAGCTTTTTGGTAAAGCTCATCATTCTACTGTTTACTAAAAGTGGAATGAGGCCTACAAAGAAAAGAACTCAGTACCTACAGGGAAATATGGTGAAGGTTCAATGATGTTTTGAGGTTGTTTTGCTGCCCCTGGCACTGGGTGCCTTGAATGTGTGCAAGGCATAATGAAATCTGAGGATTACCAATGGATTTTGGGTCGCACTGTACAGTCCAGTGTCAGAAAACTGGGTTTGCGTATGAGATCTTGGGTCTTCCAGCAGGACAATGACCCCAAACAAACATCAAAAAGCACCCAGAAATGGATGGCAACAAAGCGCTAGAGAGTTCTGAAGTGGCCAGTAATGAGTCCAGATCTAAATCCCATTGAACACCTGTGGAGAGATCTTAAAATTGCTGTTGGGAAAAGTCGCCCTTTCAATAAGAGAGACCGGGAGCAGTTTGCAAAGGAAGAGGGGTCCAACATTCCGTCTGAGAGGTGTAAGAAGCTTATTGATCGTTATAGGAAGCGTCTGATTTCAGTTATTTTTTCCAAAGGTTGTGCAACCAAATATAAGTTAAGGGTGCCAATAATTTTGTCCAGGCCATTTTTGGACTTTGGTGTGACATTATGTCCAATTTGCTTTTCTACCCTCCCTTTTTTGGTTTAGTTCCAATACACACAAAGGGAATAAACATGTATAGCAAAACATGTGGTACTGCAATCCTTTTCTGTGAGAAATACTTAGTTTTCTTGAAAAATTTCAGGGGAGCCAACATTTACGCCCATGACTGTATATGAGGGCTTATGTTTTAATAAGACGGGTTGTACGTCTCAATGGTATCATTTTGGGGCACAAGGGACTTTTTAATCACTACCTTTTCTGAAAAGGGGGAGGCATATTAGAAAATACAGCACTTTTAGCATCATTTTTATTTATTTGTTCACCATTTGGGATAAATAATGAGTTAGTTTTATAGTTCAGGACACCAAAAATGTATATATGTTTTATATAAAATTAATTTTGTAAGAGGTAAATATGTATTATTTTTTTTAGGGGGGGTGAGGGTGTATGCACACAATGAGGGACATTTATCAATGTTTGCTTATGTATTTTTTTTTTAGTAATTTTTTCCTTACTTTTTTTTGCTTATGTGGGACTTATTTATCAACTGGTTTCAGCCTGTTGATAATTTTCTTTCACGTAAGCAATTTTTCCTTTTTTACTTTGGTAGTAGCTTTTTCTGCTCCATGTTTGAGCTGGAGTAAATTTAGTCAATTTTTAACCCTGTTGCGACTTTTTTTGCGCAGTTGCGACTGTCGCAGTTAATAAATACCTGACTACCCGTAGTCCATTTTAAAATTATTACTACGTAGTTCATTTTTGGAAAACTTGCTTTTCTCGCTTTCCAGTAAAAATGTCGCACGAAAAATCGCGTAGTCGCAGTTGCGACAATTTTGCGACAATTATAGTAAAGAAAACCTGACTAAACCCGTTGATAAATGTCCATAAATGTGACTTTCACATGCATTCTTCTGATGGCTTATATAACACACTGCACGACTACACCAGAAGCACATCTGAGAAGACACAAATACCGTGGGCCTACTTTAGGCCAATAGCTGCATTGGAAACCCATCCATGTCCCTGGGTCATGTCACCTGTGTGCTGATGGGGTGACAGTTGCCCACAAAACCACTTAGATTCCATAATCATAATGGCAGAGATTTATCAAATCCTGTGCAGAAAAAAAGTTGAGCAGTTGCCAATAGCAAACAATCAGATTGCTTCTTTAATTTTTAAAAAGGTCTCTGAAAAATAAAGGAGGCAATCTGACTGGTTGCTATGGGCAACTGCTCAACTTTTCCTCTGCACAGGATTTGATAAATCTCCCTCAATGTTACTACATCATCTAAAGGGTTAAACTACATGAATCAAAAGGGTTCCTCTGCTCCTGCTAAATAGAGCGGGTTCCCTACTGTCATGCAACATGTAAGCTCCTGCAATATTCAACACAGAAGACAAGTGCAAGCCTACTTCTGCCCTGCTGACAAAATACTTTTTGTGGTCCTTGGAGGCATTAAAGGGGTACTCCGGTGCTTAAACATCTTATGCCCTATCCAAAGGATAGGGAATAAGATGCCTGATCGCGGGAGTCCCGCCACTGGGGACCCCCGGGATCATGCACGCGGCACCCCGTTTGTAATCAGTGCCCGGAGCGCGTTCGCTCCGGGACTGATTACCGGCGACCGCAGGGCCGGCGGCGTGTGATGTCACGCCTCCGCCCCCGTGTGACATCACGCTCCGCCCCTCAATGCATTGAGGGGCGGAGGGTGACGTCACACCCCGCCCGCCCTGCGGTTGACCATAATCAGACCCGGAGTGAACACGCTCCGGGTCTGATTACAAACGGGATGCCGCGTGCATGATCCCAGGGGTCCCCAGCTGCGGGACTCCCGCGATCAGGCATCTTATCTCCTATCCTTTGGATAGGGGATAAGATGTTTAAGCACCGGAGTACCCCTTTAAGTACAAAAAGGCTGTGGTGGTTAGTAAGCGGCCCATGACTTTTGATGCCTGAGGGTTCAGACCACTCTCCACCCACCACTATCACCATCTATTGGACGTAATGTTGCGTAATGTAGATATATTACGTCCAGTAGAAACTAAGGACTGCACTATACAAGCAGGCAAATGCTGTTTCAGCATTTTATAATCTATCATGAAATAGCGTTTTAAAACAGATGCTCGACACACTTTAATGTCCTATATTCCTCTCAATAGTGTTTCCTAATGAATTACAGCATTGTGTTTTCCAGCTGACAGAACACAGACATGAAAAAATGAATAAGACACTTGACTGAATAAGCACTTTGACCTTTACAGATTAGAAGCTTGGATAATAACTTCTTCAGCATAAATGTAGAATATGTTAAAAGGAATTCAACAGATCATGTTGTTACATTTTTGTAAAAAAGTTGCATTTCCAAAATACTTCTAATATGTTCTGTGTTTGTCTTTTTAAGTTTAGGGTGCTAAACAGTTCTGTAGTCTCTAAATATAGCATATAGATTGTTAAAAAAGTTAACCGGGAAACCCCCATATCTAAGAGATATTTATCTATTCTTCAGCAGAGTTCCAATGAACTATTTTACAGACCTGTCTCTAAGAACAGACTGAAACATCTATCGTTGCATGTATTGTTGCTTCCTTTCACCAATTGGTTGCGCTCACGTTATCTATAGACATGTCTGTATGCACTAGTACCACTCAAGAAGCACTCGCCATAAAACTTAAGCTAATACTAAAGTACTATGTAATAGTTGAACCTTCAGATATGAAAGTTCTTTATATCTAGTCATGCAGAATGTATAATAGCTTCAGACTTGTTTCCAGTACAGAATAGCAATATAATCAAACCATTGTTAACACTTCATTTTCGGCTCCTGGTCTTGTTAAAGGTTATGAAATGTCACAAAGGAGTTTATATGCATATCTATTACTGTCCAACAATATAGATGACTTGATCGGCCCACCAATTAACTAAAGGAATTGATTATTGGGTCGCAGAAAGCAAAAGAAAATAGAGACCAGATCTTTCTGTCCTGGGGGGCAAAATGAGACACCATAATAAGCAGCCCATTTCGATCTTTGCTATGGGGTCCCCTCTCTCCTATATATGGTAATCAATTACAGTTATTACTCCTTGGTTACTTTTTCTAAATGCTACACATTGGCAATAGACTGAAAAATGTCTCCACAATGGAATATTAAGAATAAAAAAAAAAACTAATGTTAAATTGATCCTGAGAATATATCCAAATAAAGTGTTTTCTATCATATCATCTATTTCTATCATATTACTAAAGGCTAAAATTGTCCTTGGTGGGTTTATTTTCCCTTTCTCAGAATACATGAACTTGAATGACATCTGCTTTATTTTCTAGGTATGTACTATATCTTCTTTATTAACGGGTCAAAGAGTATTCCCAAAACTTATGACATCATCCTCTCAATGCATCTTCTTTTATTCCGGCAGCATAAACAAGAGAAGCAATGTTTTAACCTGCATAACAGGTGTAGCTCCTTGTCAAGCTTCAAACCTGAATATAAAACTTTGCTTACCTCGTATTTGTGCTGCTGGAAAAAAAGGAGATAAATTGAGAGGATGCCGGACTTTTCTCTTATTGAGTTTGCTGGGTATGAGTTCGTGTGTCTTGCCTGTGCTGTGCATCTCAAAATCCCAAAGAGAGGGGTGCAGTCCCACACATGGTACCTGAGTGTGTATGTTCGAGGGGCTTGGTTGAACATTTTTACCAGCGTGTTCTCTACCGGCTCAAAATAATATTTTTCTAATACTTTAGCTTTTTTTTTTTATGTTTCAAAGGTTGTTTTGTATTTATATGATAACAATATAAAGGGAAATAATGATTTTACTAAACTGTGTACAGATATAAAAATTAGATAATCAACCCTTAACTTGCATTAATATTGAAGGTACATACTTTAAACAAATAGTCTATGAAAGAAAAACAGCATTACACATAAAGTAGCAGTAGTAAGGACCAAGGAAAAAAGTCCCCTGATTCTTCTGTCATTCTGAACCCCCATAGGGGGAGTTACAGTGATACTCCAGTGGAAAACTATTTTTTTTTTTAAATCAACTGGTGCTAGAAAGTTAAACAGATTTGTAAATTACTTCTACTTAAAAATCTTAATCATTCCAGTACTTATCAGCTGCTGTATGCTCCAGGGGAAGTTCTTTCATTTTTGGATTTATTTTCTGTCTGACCACAGTGCTCTCTGCTAACACCTCTGTCCATGTCAGGAACAAATCCCCATCGCAAACTTATCCTGCTCTGAACAGTTCCTGACATTGACCACAGTGCTCTCTGCTGACACCTCTGTCTGACAGAAAAGAAATTCAAAAAGAAAAGAACTTCCTCTGGAGCATACAGCAGCTGATAAATAGTGGAAGGATTGAGATTTTTAAATAGAAGTAATTTACAAATCTTTCTAACTTTCTGGCACCAGTTGATTAAAAAAAAAAAAAAACTGTTTTCCACCGGAGTACCCCTTTAAACATGGGTGGGTTAAGAGAAAAAAATATATAAAAATACCCATCTAGCCTCTATTCCCCTGTGGCTCCTCTTTCCGCCCACTGCTTTCAGAGTGGAGTGGCCATCACCTGCTGTGCCCACCCATACCAATCCCTTAGACTGTGCTAAACATCAATCACAGGAATCAGCACTTTCTTACCCTACTGCTTTTCTTTATGTGCCACCTGATACTGCTCTGGTAGGGGTCTGAGCAGATAAAGGGTTCCAGGCTAAAGCCAATTCTTTTCATATTATGAATTCATAAGTTGGGGAAATGGTGGTGGTCAGAGTAGACATTTTGAAGTTATCAGGCACCATAAAAAGTAGGATTCTTTAGCAGATGTGAGCACATCTTTGGGATCACTGATGGTAACACGATGTATTTGGAGGATACAAAATAGACAATGACAATGGCAAGTAAACCTGGTTCTATTCTGTTCTCTTTTATCGATGCTGTATGTGAAAATTAATAATACAATTTTTGTCCATTGGATTCTTTCACTCAACCTTTTTACTTTTTAGGTGACTTCAAGAAGTTTCCAGTTTTTCCTAGCACAGATTTTTTCCTTACTTCTCTCCCTTCTATTGAACATCTCTCTGTTTGTTATAGCACTTTATTGATATGCAGTATGGATAGACAGTGAATGTATTACCGTATATAAGAGAACATTTTGCTTAAAAACAACTTTCATTCAAACTTCATCTGATAACTGGTCACTATCTGGTAGTCTATCTACAAGGTTCTTTTCTAGGCAGGATCTCACTTGCTTCTCAGATATCAGTGGTTTGTTCTTCCTCAGCGAAATGGAGCTTATCTGGACTGCTGCCTTAGTGCATTTAAGATTCAGTGCCCATTTAAAGTAAGTTAAGTAAACATGTTGGCAAAATGTGAGAAGCTTTTACTATGGTATTACTTTCCACAGCAGTGTGCGTAACTACAGCAGCAGTAAAGAGAGCTCTTAAAACTGCAGCCCACGTTCACTTCATGCACCTGTTTCTAGTGAGAACCAAGTCAGCCAGGGAGATAAAACCTTCACTATTAAATGTCTATTTTGTGGACTACGGGCACAGTTGTCTCACAATTTTTTTTCTTCTCAAACATACACAATTAACTCTTTGATCACAAAGACCCACATGAAAACAGTGTTGAAATGTTCAAATTGACCAAGATGTAGGCTTAAACAAAAATAAAGATCAACAAAAAGAGACAAAGAGTAGTTAGTGAAATCCTAAAGCCATTTAAAGAAACTGTACAAATCTATACATTGGTCCCTCAACATACGATGGTAATCCATTCCAAACGGACCATCGTTTGTTGAAACCATCGTATGTTGAGGGATCCGTGCAATGTAAAGTATAGGACAGTAGTCTACAACCTGCGGACCTCCAGATGTTGCAAAACTACAACACCCAGCATGCCCGGACAGCCGTTGGCTGTCCGGGCATGCTGGGTGTTGTAGTCTTGCAACATCTGGAGGTCCGGAGGTTGTAGACCACTGTTAGAGAAAGTTGTACTCACCTGTCCCCGCCGCTCCGGACCGTCACCGCTCGTCACCACTGCCCGGGATGTCGCCGTCCATCGCTGTCGCCGCGTCCCCGAAGTGTCCCCGACGCTCCGGCAAGGCCTCTGCTTCCCCGGCATCCTCGCTCTCCGTCGCCGCCATGACGTCGCTACGCACGCCGCTCCTATTGGATGACGGGACGGCGTGCGCAGCGACGCGATGATGTCAATGGAGAGCGCCAATGATGCAGAGGATCCCGAAGAGGACGTGCCGGAGCCCCGAGGACAGGTAAGTGACCATCACCGGAGCTCACGGGGCACCGTAAACGGCTATCCGGCAGCAGCTGAAGCAGTCAGCGCTGCTGGATAGCCGTTTATGCGATGGCCCCGACATAAAAAAGCATCGTATGTTGATGCTGCCTTCAACATGCGATGGCCTCTGAGAGGCCATCGCATGTTGAAATTATCATATGTCGGGGCCATCGTAGGTCGAGGGGTCACTGTACATGGTTTGTATGGATGAAAAAAACATATATGTCCATACAGTTCAGCTTATTACCCTTGTGAGAGAGTAGCTCAGCAGAACCAGTCGAATAGTGGCAAAATAGCAATAAGAGACAGGGGCATTGTCACGATGCCGGCTGGCAGGTAGTGGATCCTCTGTGCCAGAGAGGGATTGGCGTGGACCGTGCTAGAGGATCGGTTCTAAGTCACTACTGGTTTTCACCAGAGCCCGCCGCAAAGCGGGATGGTCTTGCTGCGGCGGTAGTGACCAGGTCGTATCCCCTAGCAACGGCTCAACCTCTCTGGCTGCTGAAGATAGGCGCGGTACAAGGGAGTAGACAGAAGCAAGGTCGGACGTAGCAGAAGGTCGGGGCAGGCAGCAAGGATCGTAGTCAGGGGCAACGGCAGAAGGTCTGGAATCACAGGCAAGGAACACACAAGGAACGCTTTCACTGGCACTAGGGCAACAAGATCCGGCGAGGGAGTGAAGGGGAAGTGAGGTGATATAGGGAAGTGCACAGGTGTAAACACTAATTGGAACCACTGCACCAATCAGCGGTGCAGTGGCCCTTTAAATCGCAAAGACCCGGCGCGCGCGCGCCCTAGGGAGCGGGGCCGCGCGCGCCGGGACAGAACTGACGGGGAGCGAGTAAGGTACGGGAGCCGGGGTGCGCATCGCGAGCGGGCGCTACCCGCATCGCGAATCGCATCCCGGCCGGAGGTGGTAACGCAGCGCCCCGGGTCCGTGGAACCGACCGGGGCGCTGCAGTGAGGGAAGTGTAGCGAGCGCTCCGGGGAGGAGCGGGGACCCGGAGCGCTCGGCGTAACAGTACCCCCCCCCTTGGGTCTCCCCCTCTTCTTGGGGCCTGAGAACCTGAGGATCAGACTTTTGTCCAGGATATTGTCCTCAGGTTCCCAGGACCTCTCTTCTGGACCACAACCCTCCCAATCCACTAAAAAAAAAGTTCTTCCCCTGACCTTTTTAGAGGCCAAAATCTCTTTGACAGAGAAGATGTCCGAGGAGCCGGAAACAGGAGTGGGAGGAACAGATTTAGGAGAAAAACGGTTGAGGATGAGAGGTTTAAGAAGAGAGACGTGAAAGGCATTAGGGATACGAAGAGAAGGAGGAAGAAGAAGTTTGTAAGAGACAGGATTAATTTGACACAAAACTTTAAAAGGACCAAGATAGCGTGGTCCCAACTTATAGCTCGGGACACGGAAACGGACATATTTAGCGGAGAGCCATACCTTGTCTCCAGGGGAAAAAATGGGAGGAGCTCTTCTTTTCTTATCTGCGAATCTCTTCATGCGAGAAGAAGCCTGTAAGAGAGAATTTTGGGTCTCTTTCCATATGGTGGAAAGATCACGAGAAATTTCATCCACAGCGGGCAGACCAGAGGGCAAGGGGGTAGGGAGGGGGGGAAGAGGGTGACGGCCGTACACCACGAAAAACGGAGATTTGGAGGAAGATTCAGAGATTCTGAAATTATACGAGAATTCGGCCCAAGGTAGAAGATCTGCCCAGTCATCCTGGCGGGAGGAAACAAAATGTCGTAAATAGTCACCCAAGATCTGGTTAATTCTCTCTACTTGTCCATTGGATTGAGGATGGTATGCAGAAGAAAAATTTAATTTAATCTTGAGTTGTTTACAGAGAGCCCTCCAGAATTTAGACACAAATTGGACGCCTCTATCCGAGACGATCTGTGTAGGCAACCCGTGAAGACGAAAAATGTGTACAAAAAATTGTTTAGCCAACTGAGGCGCTGAAGGAAGACCAGGAAGAGGGATGAAATGTGCCATTTTGGAGAATCGATCAACGACCACCCAAATAACAGTGTTGCCATGGGATGGGGGTAAGTCAGTAATAAAATCCATACCAATCAGAGACCAAGGTTGTTCGGGGACAGGTAGAGGATGAAGAAAACCAGCGGGCTTCTGGCGAGGAGTCTTATCCCGGGCACAGATAGTGCAGGCTCGCACAAAGTCCACCACATCAGTCTCTAGAGTCGGCCACCAATAGAAGCGAGAGATGAGTTGCACAGATTTCTTGATGCCCGCATGACCTGCGAGATGGGAGGAGTGACCCCATTTGAGGATCCCAAGGCGTTGGCGTGGAGAAACAAAGGTCTTTCCTGGAGGAGTTTGCCTGATGGAGGCTGGAGAAGTGGAAATCAGGCAGTCAGGAGGAATGATGTGTTGAGGAGAGAGTTCAATTTCAGAGGCATCTGAGGAACGAGAGAGAGCATCGGCCCTAATGTTTTTATCAGCAGGCCGAAAGTGAATTTCAAAATTAAATCGGGCAAAGAACAGAGACCACCTGGCCTGACGAGGATTCAGCCGTTGGGCAGACTGGAGGTAGGAGAGGTTCTTGTGATCGGTGTAAATAATAACTGGAAATCTTGATCCCTCCAGCAGATGCCTCCATTCCTCAAGTGCTAATTTAATGGCTAGAAGCTCTCGATCCCCGATGGAGTAGTTCCTCTCCGCCGGAGAGAAGGTCCTGGAAAAAAAACCACAAGTAACAGCATGCCCGGAAGAGTTTTTTTGTAGAAGGACAGCTCCAGCTCCCACTGAGGAGGCATCAACCTCCAATAGGAAGGGTTTAGATGGGTCAGGTCTGGAGAGCACGGGAGCCGAAGAAAAGGCAGACTTGAGTCGTTTAAAGGCGTCTTCCGCTTGAGGAGGCCAAGACTTGGGATCGGCATTTTTTTTTGTTAAAGCCACAATAGGAGCCACAATGGTAGAAAAATGTGGAATAAATTGCCTGTAATAATTGGCGAACCCCAAAAAACGTTGGATGGCACGGAGTCCGGAGGGGCGTGGCCAATCTAAGACGGCAGAGAGTTTATCTGGGTCCATTTGTAGTCCCTGGCCAGAGACCAAGTATCCTAGAAAAGGAAGAGATTGGCATTCAAACAGACATTTCTCTATTTTGGCATAGAGTTGATTATCACGAAGTCTCTGAAGAACCATACGGACATGCTGGCGGTGTTCTTCAAGATTGGCAGAAAAAATCAGGATATCGTCCAGATATACAACAACACAGGAGTATAGTAGATCACGAAAAATTTCATTAACAAAGTCTTGGAAGACGGCAGGGGCGTTGCATAGACCAAAGGGCATGACCAGATACTCAAAGTGTCCATCTCTGGTGTTAAATGCCGTTTTCCATTCATCCCCCTCTCTGATGCGGATGAGATTATAAGCACCTCTTAAGTCCAGTTTGGTAAAAATATGGGCACCTTGGAGACGATCAAAGAGTTCAGAGATGAGGGGTAGGGGGTAGCGGTTCTTAACCGTGATTTTATTAAGACCGCGGTAGTCAATGCAAGGACGTAGAGAGCCATCTTTTTTGGACACAAAGAAAAATCCGGCTCCGGCAGGAGAGGAGGATTTACGGATAAAGCCCTTTTTTAAATTTTCTTGGACGTATTCAGACATGGCAAGAGTCTCTGGGACGGACAGAGGATAGATTCTGCCCCGGGGTGGAGTAGTGCCCGGGAGGAGGTCAATGGGACAATCATAAGGCCTGTGAGGAGGTAGAGTCTCAGCTTGTTTTTTGCAAAAAACGTCCGCAAAGTCCATATAGGCCTTAGGGAGACCGGTTACATGAGGAAGCACAGGGACACGGCAAGGTTTACTGGGAACCGGTTTTAAGCAGTCCTTGGAACAAGAGGGCCCCCAACTCTTGATCTCCCCAGTGGACCAATCCAGGATTGGGGAATGGAGTTGAAGCCAGGGAAGTCCAAGAAGGATTTCAGAAGTGCAATTGGGGAGGACCAACAGTTCAATCCTCTCGTGATGAGATCCGATGCACATTAGAAGGGGCTCCGTGCGGAAACGTATAGTACAGTCCAATCTTTCATTGTTTACACAATTGATGTAGAGGGGTCTGGCGAGACTGGTCACCGGGATGTTGAACCTGTTGACGAGAGAGGCTAAGATGAAATTTCCTGCAGATCCAGAGTCCAAGAAGGCCACAGCAGAGAAGGAGAAGGCAGAGGCAGACATCCGCACAGGCACAGTAAGACGTGGAGAAGCAGAGTAGACATCAAGGACTGTCTCACCATTGTGCGGAGTCAGCGGACGTCTTTCCAGGCGGGGAGGACGGATAGGACAATCCTTCAGGAAGTGTTCGGTACTAGCACAGTACAGGCAGAGATTCTCCATGCGGCGTCGTGTCCTCTCTTGGGGTGTCAGGCGAGACCGGTCGACCTGCATAGCCTCCACGGCGGGAGGCACAGGAACAGATTGCAGGGGACCAGAGGAGAGAGGAGCCGGGGAGAAGAAACGCCTCGTGCGAACAGAGTCCATATCCTGGCGGAGCTCCTGACGCCGTTCGGAAAAACGCATGTCAATGCGAGTGGCAAGATGGATGAGTTCATGTAGGTTAGCAGGGATTTCTCGTGCGGCCAGAACATCTTTAATGTTGCTGGATAGGCCTTTTTTAAAGGTCGCGCAGAGTGCCTCATTATTCCAGGATAATTCTGAAGCAAGGGTACGGAACTGTACGGCATACTCGCCAACGGAAGAATTACCCTGGACCAGGTTCAACAGGGCAGTCTCAGCAGAAGAGGCTCGGGCAGGTTCCTCAAAGACACTTCGAATTTCCGAGAGGAAGGAGTGTACAGAGGCAGTGACGGGGTCATTGCGGTCCCAGAGCGGTGTGGCCCAAGCCAGGGCTTTTCCAGACAGCAGGCTGACTACGAAAGCCACCTTAGACCTTTCAGTGGGGAACTGGTCCGACATCATCTCCAAGTGTAATGAACATTGGGAAAGAAAGCCACGGCAAAACTTAGAGTCCCCATCAAATTTATCCGGCAAGGATAGTCGTATTCCAGAAGCGGCCACTCGCTGCGGAGGAGGTACAGGAGCTGGCGGAGGAGATGATTGCTGGAGCTGTGGTAGTAACTGTTGTAGCATAACAGTCAGTTGAGACAGCTGTTGGCCTTGTTGCGCAATCTGTTGTGACTGCTGGGCGACCACCGTGGTGAGGTCAGCGACAACTGGCAGAGGAACTTCAGCGGGATCCATGGCCGGATCTACTGTCACGATGCCGGCTGGCAGGTAGTGGATCCTCTGTGCCAGAGAGGGATTGGCGTGGACCGTGCTAGAGGATCGGTTCTAAGTCACTACTGGTTTTCACCAGAGCCCGCCGCAAAGCGGGATGGTCTTGCTGCGGCGGTAGTGACCAGGTCGTATCCCCTAGCAACGGCTCAACCTCTCTGGCTGCTGAAGATAGGCGCGGTACAAGGGAGTAGACAGAAGCAAGGTCGGACGTAGCAGAAGGTCGGGGCAGGCAGCAAGGATCGTAGTCAGGGGCAACGGCAGAAGGTCTGGAATCACAGGCAAGGAACACACAAGGAACGCTTTCACTGGCACTAGGGCAACAAGATCCGGCGAGGGAGTGAAGGGGAAGTGAGGTGATATAGGGAAGTGCACAGGTGTAAACACTAATTGGAACCACTGCACCAATCAGCGGTGCAGTGGCCCTTTAAATCGCAAAGACCCGGCGCGCGCGCGCCCTAGGGAGCGGGGCCGCGCGCGCCGGGACAGAACTGACGGGGAGCGAGTAAGGTACGGGAGCCGGGGTGCGCATCGCGAGCGGGCGCTACCCGCATCGCGAATCGCATCCCGGCCGGAGGTGGTAACGCAGCGCCCCGGGTCCGTGGAACCGACCGGGGCGCTGCAGTGAGGGAAGTGTAGCGAGCGCTCCGGGGAGGAGCGGGGACCCGGAGCGCTCGGCGTAACAGGCATGTTGTGACCCATGTTTAAACAGGCCTTCTCCTGGTTTTATTTTTCAGTAACAAAACAAATACATCCTTTATCTTCATGCACATACAAATACAAAATAAATCCTGGTTGTCCAGCGCTAACTACACAAAATCTCTCCTCTCTGTACAGGTGGCTTACTACCAGCCACCCAACAAAGCAGTCACTTTGCAGTCAAATGTGGGTAATGACCCCTTTCTGAGGCTGCCCGTCTCAGGAATTAATCTCTTATCAAAGGTTCCCCATAGCCTCTTTGTGCAGACTTGGCTACACCTTTTGTAGGCACCTGTACTGACTTTGGGTCCCACTAACTAACCTTCCTTCATCTAATACAAATTCAGGCCAGATAACAATACTTTACAAATTTCTTAGCTAGATAAGATATGTTTTGTGGAGGGGAACGCTACCTGTCAGTCCAGGCACAGGAGCGTAGGAAAGGATCAAAGTGGTCATCCATACCTTACTAATCAAAACAATTTCTTTGTTGTGTACATCTATCCCCCTTTGATGCACCTCCTGATTTTATTTGCCCTGGCAGCAGCTGCCTGCAGTTAAATTTTCTCTCAACTAAAACTCCTCTAAAAGTCTAAATTTCCTTTTCCATGTCAGTCGTCCCAAGTGTTTTTTCATTTAATACATAATCTCAGCCTAGATTTTTCATCCCCCATGTGCATAACCTTATATTTATCAGTGTAGAACCTCATCTGCCACTTCCCAGCCCAAACCTCCAACCTATCCACATCCACTTGTACCAAAGCACTGTCCTCTATTGTGTTAACCTCTTTACAGAGCTTAGTATCATCTGCAAAGATTGATACTTTACTTTATAATCACTCTACAAGGTTGTTAATAAATATATATTACCTACAAGCCCTACAAGTTGTTAATAAATATATTAAAACAGAATAGGACCCACAACTGACCCCTGTCACCCACTCAGAGTATGTACCATTAAAAACCACACTCTGTTTCCTATCACTGAGCCAGTTTCTTACACACATTCTCCCACAGCCCAAGCATTCTCATTTTATGTACAAACCTTTTATGTGGCATGGTATCAAATACTTTAGAAAAATCAAGAAATATGACATTGCCCCGGTACAGACCTGATCTCACATCCTTATAAAAGCTGATCAGGTTAGTTTGACAGGACCGATCTGTGGTGTCCCAGTACAGGATGATGTGGCCCCGAATTGTCCTCCTGCTCTGTCAGGCAGAGTCCCAGCATGTCCCAAGCCACCTCCCCCTTACAGTTAACCATGTTGTACATAGGTTATATATATATATATATATATATATATATATACATATATATATATATATATATATATATATGTAATGTACTGTTGCTTTAATGTTTTGATCACATGATTGTTACCCAGGAAGCTCCAGTGACCAGGTGACCCCCCATGTGACCTATGGGCTCCTTGCACAGCCACCCTATATAACCAGGGGAGGGGCTGCAATCTCTCTGTTTCCTGCTGAGGTCCAGTGCAGTCAAGTTGTTCCAGTGTCTGTGTCCAGAGCATTGGAGGCCTCAAGCCTAAAGCCCTGCAGCCACAAGTCGGTCATCAGTAAGTCAAGTCATTTTATTGTCAATCACCATCTCTGTCAAGTCCATCTGTAGTCACCGTGGCCTGCACTAAAGTCAGTCTAACTACTGCAAGTCCCAGCAAGCTTGCGAGGTCCCCCTGTGTCACTGGTAACCTACCTGGAATATTTGGCTGTACTGCAAAGACTAAATCACCTGTCTTGCTTCAGTAAAGCTGCCGTTAACTTTAATCCTGCGTTGGTGTCTTCATTGCCCCTTCTTAACCCAGGATCAGCAGTATTACCTTCGGGTAGTTAAGGCTAAACCACGCCCTGGCGTCACAACAAGAAGGGTTTAATACCATCTGCCCCTTGGCCATAACATCTGCCCTGCATCTACCCTGCACCTCACACCCCGACTCCACAGATCACTCTTAAACTCATTCTGATATGGAGTCATACATTTATTTTCATTGAGATTCTCCAACATTACATCTCTCAGAAAACTCTTAAACAATTCACATATAATGGAGGTTAAACTAACAGACCTATTGTTACCTGGGTCACTTTTCACCCCTCATTTTCTCACACTGTAAAAAAAACTGTACAGTAGGAGTTAGCAGAAAGAACTTCAATATCACTGATCTATTAGTTACTGCCCTTAGATAAAACTAAGAGCAAGTGCAGTAATGAGACACCACCCCCTCCCTGCATCATGGGAAATGTAAGCAACATTAGTACACAATAACAGTGAAGAAATATGACTTAAAGGGGTACTCCGGTGAAAAACTTTATTTATTTATTTATTTTTTAAATCAACTGGTGTCAGAAAGTTAAACAGATTTGTAAATTACTTCTATTAAAAAATCTTAATCCTTCCTGTACTTATTAGCTGCTGAATACTACAGTGGAAATTCTTTTCCGTTTGAAACACAGAGCTGTCTGCTGACATCATGAGCACAGTGCTCTCTGCTGACATTTCTGTCCATTTTAGGAACTAAAGTAGTAAAAGGAAATCCCCATAGCAAACATATGCTGTTCTGGACAGTTCCTAAAATGGACAGAGATGTCAGCAGAGAGCTCTGTGGTCGAGATGTCAGCAGACAGCTCTGTGTTTCAAAAAGAAAATAATTTCCTCTGTAGTATTCAGCTGCTAATAAGTACAGGAAGGATTAAGATTTTTTACTAGAAGTAATTTACAAA